>NC_083321.1:53251129-53988489 GCF_963455315.2 Globicephala melas
TTTATTCGACTGACTCCTGATGCCAGACCCATTATTAGGGGCTGAAGATTCAAAGTGAGGAGCATGAAGCCTCTGCCTCTGGGATTTTACTAGTATCTGGGTCTGTCTGATCTGGCATCAAGAGCTCTTTCTACCACACCACACCTTTGAAAAACTGCTTTGCATTCCCCTCTATGAGGCACATATGCTGTCAGTCTAGTTTATTCCTTGCTTCCCCAGCCACACCTACGGACTCCCTCTCTAGTTCCTCTCATTCAAACAATTCTGGAAATGCCACCTCCTACACGAAGTCTTCCTTGACTTCTCCAGTCCACAGTCCCCTACCCCTCCTCCTTTCTTATTGCTTTCCTTTACATGCACTTTTTCCTGGCCACTTCAGACAAGGAGCCCTTGAAGGCAGAGAGTGTGGCCAGTTCCTCTCTGGGTCCTCTATGTCAGGCTAAGTGCTTGGAAAAGGTCGGTCGATTGATCAGCAATGGCTGAGTGAGAGAGAGGATGAGAACTGGGAAAGACTTCAGAATATGGAGTGAGACAGACACAGTCTGTGTCTTTCTGTGTCTTTGGGCAAATCACTGCCTCTCTCTGACCCTCAGTTCTCTGTTTGTAAAATGGGAATCATGATCCCTGCCTCCCTCACAGCCTACAGGGAGGGTTGGGGTGAGGACGGATGTGAAAGCTACATCCTTTACAGAGTGGTCCGCTCTGTGTCCTGAAATTCACTGTGTGTCCTTGGGCAAGACATGGCCCTCTCTGGCACCTTTTCCCCTCTGATGGCCCAGATGACCACTATGGTCACACTTGGCTCTGCCTTAGCTTCAGCACAGAAAGCTTGGTGTTGAAGCCCTCAGTCTTCCCAGTGTCTCAACCTACAGAGGCCCTGGCCAGCGCAGGCCAGGGACCTTCCTGGGAGTCTGCAGGGCTCCAGACTTCCTGGAGTCTAGAAGGGAGAGGCTGGGAATGGGTCAGGCCTGGAGCCCCACTGAGTCTGCTGCTGTTCTACCAACCACACAGGAGGTCACAAGGGCATCCTGGGAAGTAGGGCAGGAGGTCTAGACACACAGGCCCAGCTGAGGGGCTGAAGACAGAGCTCTGACTTGCCTCAGAACCCTGCTATACCCCTGATTTGTTGCTGGGTGACCTCAGTTTTCCCCTCTGTAGGATAGGGACCGCTGGGACATGACAAATGTCACTCCCTCCGAGCGCCGCCCAGCTCAGGCCACATCGCCTCTCCCCTGGACCATGCCGAGGGCCACCTCACTGACCTCCTGATTTTCAGATAATGCCTTTGGGTATGTGTGGTTAAGTAGCCACCACTGCCCTCCGCCTAAGATGAAGACAGAGCCGTGAGGCCTGACCTTCAGGCTGCCAGAGCCAGGAGCAGGCTGGGCATTTCATGCACATTTTCTCAATTAGCTTTCCCCGTGGCCTTGGGAGGTTGGGATTCTCATCACCCCCAGTTTGCAGATGGGAAGCAAAGGCTCAGAGAGGCAAAGCTGCTGTCCCGATCTAGTGTGTGCTCCATCTCCTGTGCTGTGGTGACAGCAGCAGGAGAAGGCATTTACTGAGCACCTGCTGGGTGCCAACACCCATCCAGCCAGATTGTCCGAGCCTCTTTATGTGTGTGTATGTGTGTGTTGGGGGGGGGGGGCTCTTCTTCCCATCCCCCATCTCCTGGGCTGGCCTGGGAGAAGGTAGATGTCTGTAGAGGTGGAGCTGAGGGCGGGAGAGAGGGGACTGCTGTGAGCCAGCTCTCCTGTCAGATGGGGAAGGCAGTGGTACTGGCAGCATCCTCTAAGCCCCACAGAGGCTGGGCGGCCAGAAGAGCAGGTTTAGAGTAGGGGACCCAGAGAAGGGAAGAGGAGAGGACAGAGGAGGGAGGGGAGGGGAGAGGAAATGAGGGGAGGGGAGTAACTTGCCTGTGGCCACCAGGTCGGGGACCTCCTCTGCCTGAAGCACCCCTCACTCCAGGGGCCAAGAACTAAGTGAGATCCTTGGGCTCTCAGATGCTGCACCTCTTGGAGGCGCTGAGGTGTCCATGCCAGGACTCCCTGATTCCTCCTAAGATTTCCATGCCTCTGCGTGTCCAGTTCCAGGAGTTTGGGTGGATTGTGTGACAAGAGTGAGGACTTTTGAAAGCCAGCCCTTTCTGAAAGCTGCCTTCAGGGTAGGGTGTAGAGGCCTGGGTAGACTCTTTTGTCCCCAGATATCACTGCTTTATCATACTCTCGCACTGACTAAATTACCTCCATTAAATCACTTCTTGGGGGGAAGGTATTGAAAGCCTCTGTTAAAATGAAAACCTACTGTTTTCTAGACTTCTCATAAAATATCAGATGAGCAGTGTCTTTATCTGTTAAGGGTTAGATGGACAAAATCAGTTGTTTTAAACTCTATTTTTTTTAAGCCATTGGACCCTTTTAACCAAACTATTTATTGAACATAGCTGCTCTGATCAAGAAGGGAGAGAGACATTTGTTAAAGTCCCCGCATCAGTGGTGGGCTCAGAAGGACTCCAAGTGGGGGTGGCCCCTGAGTGGTCCCTAATGAATGGCTGGAATTTTGCCAGGAGGAAACGTGGTGAGGGCGTTTCAGGTAGAGGGACATTCTTGACAAAAGCATGGTGGTGAAAGGCTAGGTGGGCTGACAGCAGAGGCAGGTCTGTGGGGAGGGCCCTAGAGTGTCTGTGGGAGGCAGCCGTGGCTGGGGAACAAGCTTCAGTGGGCCCAACTCCTTGCCGGGCTGGAGAGCGTGGGTCTGGGGCAAGTCCTGACGACACAGGGGTCGCCACCATCAAAACACGTCCAGTCTAGTTGGGGGACAGACCTGCATTTACACAAGATACTCAGGGCTCTGATGGGGCAGGGGGTGAAGCGCAGGGGGTGAAGCTCAGGGGCTGAAGGGTACTGAGCCTGGCTGGGGGGTCCCCAACAAGCTGGGGTCAGGGAAGGCTTCCTGAAGGAGTTATGTGATACCCATGTTACATCTTAAGGTGGATGTCAGCACCCCAAGGAGGGCGCTCCGCCAGAGGGGCCAGCATGGGCAGAGGCTGCGTGCAGTCCTCGAGGAGGGTTTGAAGCAGAGGAACGTGGCACCTGCCCCGCCCTATCCCGGTGGGATCCCTGAGTGCAGCCAGCTCTCTCCCTGCACTGCCTCCCACCCTCCCTACCTCCAGCCTTACCCCTCCCAGGTCATCCTTGACTCCCCCAGGTCTTCTTTTCTGAAACCCAGCTGAGAACCCCAGCCCCGCCAAGCTGCACCCTCCGTGGAGCCCCCTGACCCTCAGGTGATGTCTAGACTTCTGAGGGGGAGTGGGAGGGCACGCATCAAGCCTGCATGATCCCAGCCCTGCCAAGCTCTCCAGCCTCCAAGAGGCAAAGAAAGGTGAGGCCGGGGCCGGAGGGGCCCGAATGCCTCCTCCGGATGCAGCCAGCGGAACTTCCCGAGATAAGGGCCGCCAACAATGGGGGGCTGTGTGGTGGGGCCTATCTCCAGAGGAAATGAGCGGCCTCTGCACCATTAATCCGCTGCGGCCCACAGCACCCCCTGGAAGAGGGACCCAGGTTGGGGGAGGTGTTCCCTGTCGCTCTAGGCCCTCCTGCTCCCAGGACCATACATAGAAGTAAGGGCCTGGGGCAGGGGCAGAAGGAGGGGGCAACTTGGGCTGGGGAAGCAGGGCCTGGATTGGCTGCCTGACTGAGCTCAACCCTCTGTGGGCCCCAGCAAGCGCCTGTCCCCTTTTGGACCCCTTGTCCCCCACTAATCCCTGGGTTTCCTTCTTCCTTGGCTGTCCTGGAGTCTGAGGATACCACATGCCTGTAATGCTTTTCTGTCTTCTGCGCCTCTCAGCACGTGGGTCTCAGGACACATGCTTTATTTACCCAGTTATGGGGCCTCTGATAGGGGATTTTAGACAGCAAGCAAGGCTGCTAGCGAAGACGTTTGGGCTTTGTGGACTGTCACAGACACTGCAACTAAAGTCAGTGGGGAGAGTGCACGGCCCTGCTCTCTTCTGGGCCTCAGGTTCCTCCCCTGCACCGTGAGGGGTGGCACTCAATGGCCATCCTATGGAGGATGGGCCGCTGTGGCCAGTGATGAGGGGTGTGAAGCCATGGAGTTTTCATAAGTTTCCTCCCCCGCCCCCCGCTGCTGCCAAATTCCACCTTAGCCACTGACCAGCCTTGTGACTCTGGGCAAATCCCTTCCTGCCTTGGGGCCTTGGTCTTCCTATCTGTAAAATGGGGCCCCTGGCCAGCTAGCTCACAGGAATTCTGTGACAGGGGGTGTAGGAGGGCTCTGTATGCTACATAGGGAGGGATCACTGTCCCTGAAGTGGCCTGGGCTGGGGCTCCACATCCAGGGCCCCATCTCCAGGCCCCAGAGTCCAGCCCTCTCTGCCCCCTCCCCTCCCCACTTCCCATCTCTCACTCTTGCCCCCTCCTCTTGGATGGCCACACTCAGGGAAAGAGGTCTAGAATGCCACCCCAGGAGACACTCAAAACAATGGACAGGACCCATGATGTCCTTATATCACCAAGATCAGCCCACTCATTGTTCAGACAGGGAAACCGAGGAGACAGAGGCTGAGAGTCTCCCAAAGCCGAGTGGGTGGCAGAGAAAAGCCTGGAATGCAGATTTGCTCTCCCACACCCTGGCTCTGGAATGTTAGGGCTGGAAGGGTCTTTGGGCTCAGGTTGTCCAAATCCTCTCTGTTGCTGAGGCCTAGAAAGGAGGGAAGCTGAGCCCAAGGTCTCCCCAGGAGCAGTCTGAAGCCCTGACCTCCCAAGTCCAGGACCCCTTCCAGGCCTAGTGCCCCAGTGGCCCATCTAGGTTGGGGTATCCCCGCCTGTCCCCAAGCTTGCAGTCAGGAACAGCAGCTCAGAGATCAAAAGAGAACGAACCACCACCAAAACATATTGGTGTGAGCCCTCTCCACCCACCGCGCCGTGCCCTGTCTCCACTTCCCACCGCTCCTTCTCCCTCCCAAGGGGCCTTTCTTCCAGAAGGAAAACTGTGGGAATGAAGAGGAGGAAGCAGGCGGCTTTGTCCCAGGAGCGGCTTGCCTCGGTCCCGGGGTCCCTGAAACACATCAGTGTCCCCTCCACCCGGCTGCTCAGGCTGCCATCACTCCCCAGGGCAGTGTGTCCTGGGCATGGTCCAGCTCTCTCAGAGCAAAGAAAGAAAAGTGACGTTTGCTGAATTCCTACACTATGCTTAGCCCTGTGCCCGTGCATCCCTATGCGTGATCTCTGTTCATCCTTAGCACAGCCCTGGAGGTGGGAACGCATGCTCCCACTTTAGAGATGAAAAAGTTATGGTCCAGAGAGGGAGAGTGACTTCCCCAGGGTCACACAGATGGTACATGGCAGAGTAGCGCTAGGCCTGGCCTGAGCTCATTGTGCTGCACCCTGACGCCCCTTCCCTACCCCACCTTTAGAAAACCAACCTTATAGACATGAAAGTATAATCTGGCTCCGTGACCCTCTCTGGTCCATTAAGACAGGGGTCCCCAACCCCCAGGCCACAGACGGGTACCGGTCCGTGGCCTGTTAGGAACCGGGCCGCACAGCAGGAGGTGAGCGGCAGGCAAGGGAGCGAAGCTTCATCTGTATTTACAGCCGCTCCCCATCGCTCGCATTACCGCCTGAGCCCCGCCTCCCGTCAGATCAGCAGCGGCATCAGATTCTCATAGGAGCAGGAACCCGCCTGTGAGCTGCGCATGCGAGGGACCTAGGTTGCACGCTCCTTATGAGAATCTAATGCCTGATCATCTCGAAACCAACCCACACCCCCACTCCCTGTCCATGGAAAATTGTCTTCCACAAAACCCGCCCCTGGTGCCACAAAAGTTGGGGACCACTGCATTAAGGGATTCACTGATGAGATGAATCTGGCAGAACAAGTGGGTTTCGGGGTGTCACCCACACCTCCCCACCCCGCCTGCGTGTCCTGGTGATACCCAGCGAGGGGACCACACTCACTGCCTCCTCTTGGTGCGCAGAAAGCCTCACATATTTTGGATCTGGGTTCTTTTCTTTTGGCCGCACCCGTGGCTCGCGGGATTTAGCTGGACCAGGGATTGAACCTGGGCCTCCCCGCAGTGAAAGCGCTGAGTCCTAACCACTGGACTGTCAGGGAATTCCCAGGATCTGGGTTCTTAAGTTCCCTATTTCTTGGGATCTGTGAGTTTGTGCTAGCTTCCCTGGAACCTCCCCGGCCCGGCTCCCACGACCCCAGGCTTCCTTCTGTCCCAGCTGTGACCACCTTGAGGGTTAGTTTTCTGTTTACATGTCCTTCTTCGCACCAATCCATAAGCTTTCCTCAGGGATAGTGGGTCTGGTGGATCTCTGAGTCAGCGCCCAGCACAGGGCCGTGCGTGCAGTACGAGACAGGGAAAGTTTGTTCAATGAATAGATATGATTCCTTGATTTTGTTTGGCACCTGCTCTCTGCCCTTGGCATGAAAAGGACTTTCAAGGCGGCAACAGAGGACTCAAGATTGTGCAGTAAGGTGGCCTTTGACATTTTTAACCCTGGATCAAGTCCTGGATGTCAGTGCAGCAGCCTTGGGACACATATGGCAAGGGGCAGCTAATGGCCCTGCCTTCTGCCCAGGCTGTTTTGAAATCCTGCCGCCTTCCCAGTCACTGGATGCCTGTTCTGTTCCAAGGCTCAGACCAAACACTGTCCCCATAATGAGGTAGGTGGTATGTCCCCACTGACAGGTAAGTAGACTGAGTTCAGAGAGTGGCAAGAACTTTCCCAAGGCTACCTAGCTTGGAAGGGATGACGCAGCACTTCCAACCATCCTGTCCCGGTGTGTCTCTGCCTCTCCAGTCTCTGATGCACTAGGGGCAGCTCTCACTAGAGGATGACTTTCTTCCAGGCAGAGAGATGGATTCTCTCAGTGTGAGAGAGTGAGCCCCCATCCCATGTGGAATGCAAGACGGGCAAGATGGACACTTGGTGAAGATGCACGGAGACGATGGGATCTATGAGTTTGTGCACTCCATAAAAGCCTGCAGAGACTTGAGTGGGAGTCAGTCTGTCCCAGGCTTCAAACCCTGTCCTCCCCAGAGCAGCTGGGCCTGGGGCCACCAGATGCAGTGAATGGAGCCCAGAAGAGCTGGCCAGGCAGCAGAGGCCATGTGTGGATTGGCACTTGGCTGCTGGAGCCAGAACAGGCTGGAGCAGACAGCGTGAGGGCAGCTAGGCGTGGAGCATGGAGGGGGGACACTACCAACTCTGGCAGGAGAAGCGGCTCCTGTGGCCCAAGAGATGGGAGGGAGCCAGGGAAAGGGGTGTCTGGAGAGCAGGGCAGGGGTGGGGGTGGGCTGGGGGAGGTGGGGGCACTGGTGAGCCGGGCCTAAGGCTCAGGGTGGAGGGGAGGCAGGGGGCCTGCTGATCGGAGGGGTGGGGGAGGAAGTTGAACGTGTTTCCACAGGGATGGAAGCGGGTGAGGACAAAGCGGGGAGGTGCTGGGTGGAGAAGGGATCTGCCAGAGGGAGGAAGAGGCAGGGAGCCCAGAGATGGGACGCAGGAAGTCTCTTCTATGGGGCAGGCCAGCAGGAGGACAGAGTGAGAGTGGGAACGGACTCTGGTGAGTTTGAGTGGCAGGAAGTTAGAGTGCATTCCCTTTGCAACAAGAGCATCCTGTCTGATGAGAGCGGAGTGCCTCGAGGGAGAAAGACTTGCTGCCAACGAGAGATGGGGAGAGAGCTGAGCAGAGCATATGGAACTGCTGCCGCTGAGGACCAAACACAGGTGGTCACAGACCCACAGTAACCCACAGTGCTGACTGTCGCTGACACTTAGTGACCCAGGCAGCCTGCCTCCAGAGTTGCGCTCTTTACCACTGTACTCTCCCCTTCATCAGGGAGAACTCAGGAATATTTATATTTATAGGGAACTTAGAAAGTGCCAGGCCCTGCACCAAGCCTTTTACGAAGGGTTAGCTTGTTTAAGCCGCCTAACAATCATAAGAGGCAGGTACATTGATTACACACACAGACACACAGACACGCACAGATATACAGACATGCACTGGTTCGCGTCCAACCTGGGACGGAGCATGCGGTGGAGGAGGGATGGCGCTGTGGTTGAGAGACCCCTCCTGTCCGGCTCTCAACCCCTCTTCACCTCCCCACCCAACTTCTCCTGCAGGGGCCATGCACCTCTGCTCTGTGTCTCCCCTGGACTGAAGATTCTCTGTTAATGGTTTTCAGACTATCCTTCCTCACCCTGCAAAGCCCTGACTCATACCCACTTTGGCAGTTGCGAAGACTGAGAAGTCTAAGTCCCAGGCCCCTGTGACGGACGATTCCAGGCCCTCACCTCTAGGGTAGGCTGCCTGGTGTTGAAAGTTCCCCCAGCCCCGCTTACCCCACCTGCAGCCCAAGCACTCCTGGGAAAGGGCCCCCAGAGCTGGATGTGGGCAGCTGGAGCAGAGCGAGGCCCCTCTAACATTTGACTGGGGTGGCTTGGGGAATCACCAAGTTCATTATCCCTGGGCAGTGCCCGACTAGCCAGAAAGAGAAAGGGGGTCTCTGCAGCTGCTGCCTGCCTCCCATCATGCCCTGCACCTTCATGGAGGTCCTTCCTCCCCTCCCTGGTCCCAGAGATCATTGGCTGCCTCCCTCCCCACCCCCAGTTCACCCAGTTGCGTAAACTAGAACTCCCTCCAGGAGGTCCCCTGGGCTGCACAAATTCTACCACATTTCAAATTCTTCCTGCCCTGTCTTCAGATCCAGTCTCTGCCCACCCATCAAGCCATCCAGTCATGCACCCATCTGCCCACCGTATCCATCCTTCCTTCATCCAACATCTAAAAGTGAGTATGTTGCTAGATGCCAGAGACATAAAATCCTTGCCCTACCCTCTCAACAGGGCTATGGTGAGGTTCAAAGGAGCTAATGGTTGTGAACATTCTGGGTAAACTGCTGGGATCTGTGCCGTGGGGCAAGCTTCTAGCTCATTTCCAGAGCAGGGGAGCACTGGGAGGCAAGTACCCTGAAGGCTTGAAGCCACCTGGTGCCTTCTGGGAATGAAAGGATTCTGTCTGCCGGGAACCCAGAGGGGAGGAGGGGAGGGCCTTGTAGTGAGGCTGAAGGTAAGGACAGGGCTGGGCTGTGAGGACCTTGGGGGTTGGGCAAAGGAGTTCCAACTTTGTTCTGTGGGTGTTGGGGAGCAGAGGTAGGATTTCCGGGGGAAGTTATAGGACCAGATCTGCAGGGCAGCTAGTACGGACAGCCCATGCTATCTCCATGGAGAATATAGAGACCTTCAAAGAAGAGGAGGCCACTGGAAGTGAGGGTTGAGTCCCATCCGTGGAAGGAGAGGGAGCTCTGGTGCTTCCTCACAATTGGAGTCTGAAGCCATAAGCCAAGAGTTAAGCTGGAGAATTCTAGAAGCTTCATAATTTGGGCATGGTCCTTCCCCCTGCCTGGGTCCCATGGAGCATCCTGACACAGGAGGGGTGTCTGGTTGGTCCTGGGAAGGAAGATAAGGAGACTGGGGAGAGGGTTCCCCTGCCAGGCACTCCGGGGGAGCCCCAAGAATAGAGTAGGCCCAGCTGGGAGGGAAGAGCAGAGCGGGCTGGGCAGGGCCAGTAGTGCAGGGTGTTCACTGCACAAGGGCAGCCCACTGAGGGGATGAATGGGTGGTGAAATCCTGGCATGGGACTGTATCTGCTCAAATGGGCGCCTTTTTTCTAACTTTCATAAAGGTACCATAGAGCCTTACTGGGGCCCTCGGGCCATAAGAGAGCAAAGGGGGCCTTGGAGCAAATTCAGGAGTTGAGAATCCAGGAGCCTAGTAGGGCCTATCACTATCTATCTCTTGCTCTTTCCACACACCACCTAGTTTTCCCCTGGGCAACGAGGGAGACGAGGCTTCGCTGGCTTGCTGAGGACCGAGCCTGAGGAAATGGAGCTGTGACAGAGCCCCGGGCTGATTCTGGAATCTCCAGCTGATTCAGGCACTGTGTGTCCTCATGGCAGACCTGTGTGGCTTGGCCAGGAGAGGGGAGGTATGGCAGGGCGACCCCGAGTTCTGCCGCTGCTATACTGGGCACCATCGGGCAGTTTCCAGAAGACCCATCTGAAAAGTGAGGCATCAGATGAGGTGGTGGCCACACTTATGCTGGCCTCCAGGAGGCTGTGGGGCCCGGCGGGGGAAGGCCTGCTGGGGTCTGAGCTCAGCGTCCATCCAGCCCGGGCCACGTCTGGTCACTCTGTGGCAGTGGCACATCACTGTCCCCTCTGCAGCTCAGTGTCCTGTCTACACAGAGATAGTGTCTGAGGCCTGCCCTGAGGTATCTTCTAACTCTCAGACCTGAATCCCTTACCTGTGCACATGCCTTTCACCCCCATCACCTCACCTGATTTCATTTCCGTCTGAATTAGGTAGATGGCATTAGACCTATTTCACTAGGGGAAAAACTGAGGCTCCATCATGGAGGCCCAAAATCCCACAGTGGGCAAGTGATGAAGCTAGAATTCGCTCCCGGAGCCTGAGGTCATCGTCTCCCTGCCCTGAGGGGCCTGGTGGCTGCTGTGAGCTGGGACGGACATCCTCCTGCCCACAGGAGGGCGTGTGGTAGGGAAGCTCAGTCAGGCCAGAGGGCAAGAGATCCCTCAACATGAACGGGGGTGCTTTCTCCCGTGACTTCCAGAGAGCCCCTACCTCTCCAGCCCTCCCTGTCTCCCAGCCGCCCATCTTCTCCACACCCCAGACTCCAGAGGCCCGGTCTGGGTGCTGCAGTGATGGCTACCATTTGAGAGCACGGACCTCGCCAACCCACTGCTCAGCACCATACACACATCAACTCATCTGAGCCCCTCAACAGCTCTGCAAGGTACAGGAGTTTTATTCCCAGTTTACAGATGTGGAAACAGAAACCCAAAGAGGATAAAATCACTGCCTCAAGTCACAGCTAGCAAATGCCGGCCCTAGGAGCAGAGTCTGTTCCTAACAACTCTATCGTCCTACGTCTTGGCCAACATGGCCTATTGTTCAGGCTCGGTGTCTGACTCTCGGAGCAGATGGGCCAGCGCTGGCCCTGCAGGGCTCACCCAGCACAGAGCCAGCACCCGCTGCCTTCTGGAGCCACATGGGGTCTTGGCCGTCAGGAGGCCCACCCCGCCGGCTTTACGTCTGGGTTGTTTTCTGGAGCTCCAAAGACAGAAAGAGAAGCTCCTGCCAGACCTGGCACAAGGCCTTAGCCTGGAGGGGCCCCAGCCCCCAGGCTGTGCCTAGGGACCCTGGGGTTTCGGGCCTCCTGTCCTGTCCCAGGGGACTCCATCTGCACACTCGGAGCCATATCTCTCTGGTTCCTGGGGAGCAGCTTTGCACGAACGGACAAGAATAGCTCCGATGAGGGAGAGTTTCTAGTTTGGTCCTCCCCCAGTCCTCCCTGCTCCAGCCCTGTTTCACACCCCACGTCAGGGCATCCCCGAGTGCAACCCCACTGCCAGAAGGGGAAACTGAAGCTCTGCAGGGGGCCCTGACTGGCACAAAGCCATACAGCCTGGGGACCCTGTTCTATTCCCTTTCTCCTCTGCCAAGCCCTCCTGCCCCATCTCAGCACGATGGGGCCCAGCCTGGTTTTAGCGCCTGGAGTATTATGGGCCTTCCACTTCTCCCGGACAAAGTTCCAGCTCCTCGGCCTGGCAGGTCAGGTCCAGATAGAAGAAACAGTGTCTGCAAAAGCCTAGAGGTGTGAGCAGAAGGGGCTGGGTGTTGTATGTTAATCAGACCCCATGGGTCAGCACCGGAGAACTGTGTGAACTTCGGCTCTGAAGCCAAAATCAACGGAGGTGCAGCGGACCTCCCTGCCACCTTTCCTGCCCTGATGCCCACCATCACCTGGGGCCTTCTCAGCCTATCAATCAAGAGCTTAACCGGGTAACCAAGACTGAGCCCTGAACTTTCTCTCACTTCTCACCCACCAAGGAAAGAAGCATGGCCTCTGAGGGGGCATCTACTTCAGCCTCCAAGGACTCCCAGGACACACGACACCCTGCTCTGAAGGTGCTGCTCTGTGGCGAGTGGGGGTACCAGGGGCTTTGCATCTTGGAGGCCTCAGTGCTACAGAGTCAGTGGGAGGCAGGTGGGAAAAAGAGGTGGAAAGAAGTGAGAAAATTTATTCGTTCAAGAAGTTTTTTACTGATTGCTTACTACACACCTCGTACAGAGTGAACGAGAGTACAGAATGAATGAGTGAGAAAATCAGTGGGTGGGCGTGCATGCTGGCAGCTGGCCCTTGGTGAACCTCGGGGCGGGGGGAGGGGGCTGCCAGGTGGGGCTGAGGACCTGGCAGGAGACCCTGGGTGGGCATATCAGTGAGTGGTCCTGGCTCCATCACAAGGGCGTCCACTGGCATTCTCTCTCAGAGGCCAGGCAGGGGGTCTGGGCCCTGACAGGCCACTCGCCCCATAAAAGCCCTGATTTACGCGGCAGCCGCCTGCTGGCGGTGATGTCGCCTGTGCCTTGTTTATTTGTGAGAGCCAGGTTAGGGTCTGGCTCCTCTGTCCTTCCCGGCTCCATGTGTTCTAACCCCACATGGTGAGGAAGACGGATGCCTTGGAATTATTTTGCATGAAATGACTGTGGAAAACTATTTGGCCGGCATTTGATTCCACCTCTTGTTACAGCATAATTTGTTATCCTGAAACATGAGCAGCTGGAGGCCTGGAAGAGCAGATGTTCCTGGGGAAGGTGAGGGCTCCCCAGGCAGGGGTGGTAGTGACACGGGGCAGCGGCAGAGCACAGCTTCTGCCACGCAGGCCTGTTCCCCTTATGACTGTGGGAAGCTCACAGAGACCTTTCTGGGGCTTAGTTTCCCCCATCTGTAAAATGGGGATGAGGACACCTCTCTCTCGGAGGTGTTGTGAGGACTGGATGAAACAATTCACAGAAAGCACTTAGCATAGTGCGTGACCCACAGTAAGAGTCAATAAATGTTTGCTATTATTCCTGGAAGAGATGACTATCTAAGAGAGGTTTCCCCCACCCCAAGGGAGGCTTTTAAAGCGTGAGTAGAAGTGAACCTGGTGAAGAGATGTGTTTTCTGGCACAGCATGAGAAAAGACATGGAAGGGAAAACGGGAACAATTATTTGGTGTGGCTGAAACAGAAAGAAGGAGGCAGGCAGCAGTGGGAGAGGGCGCCTCGGGCTGGGAGGAAAGCTGGGTAAAGTCCACAGAGTTAGCTGAAGGGCCCCCCATATGTGTTTCTTAGGACGACCATAAGCAAGCACCACAGCTGGGGGGCTTAAAACAAGAGCAATTTATTCTCTCACAGTTCTGGAGGATAGAAGTCCAAATCCAAGTTTGGGCAGGCCCATGCTCTCTCTGCAGGTTCTAGGGAAGACTTCCTCACCTCTTTCTAGCATCTGGTGGTGGCCAGCAAGCCTTGGCATGTCCTGGTTTGCAGATGCATTACTCCAATCTCTGCCCCTGTTGTCACGTGGCATTCTACCCCGTGCCTGTGTTTGTGTCTCCTCTTCTTCTTATAAGGACAACAGTCATACTGAATTTAGGGCCCACTCTTTGGAAGACCCTAGGCCTCCATTCTGCAGCCTTAAAAGCAGAGTCATCCAGACTTGACTTCTATCTGTGCCAGGGTCCCAGAGAGGACAAAGACCTCCCCCAAGGTCGCACATGGACCCACAGCAGATGGGGGGCTGGACCTCAAGCCTCCTGCCTCCCAACCCACGCTCTCCCATCACCCCAGCTGCACAGGTGCTCCCTGCTCTGGACCAAGAATCTCAAGGGTTATAGGAGATAAGGATGGGAGTGGGAGGTGGTATTGAGTTTGGAGCCCTCTGGAAGGGTGGGGAGCATCAGGTGAAGAGGGTACATCTGGGTGGAAGGGCAAAGTGATGGGCTTAGGGCAGTGGGGACAGGTGTGTGTGTGCGCGTGCGTGTGCGTGTGCGTGTGTGTGTGTGTGGGGGGGGGAATACATGGCCCTGAAGGGACAGTGGCACCAAGAGAAAAAGGAGGGCTTTATTTGTGGGGAAGACTGATAATGCCCCTATGGAGAGAGGAGGTCTCAGAACTGTGGACAAAGCTGAGGGTGGGTGCTGCTGCCCTGAACTCAGAGACAAGGTCTAGTTGGATTAAGTGGTTCTCCCAGTTTTACGCTGCAGTAAATCAGCTGTTTTGTGAAGACTTTCAGTGCCCTTAGGCCAAAAGGGTTATTCACTCTAAGGACACGTTGTCCCGTGCAACCCCTGTCAGGAGTGAGGGCCAGCCTTGGTCCCGTGAGAACTAGAAAAGCAGCCAGGGACTGAGGAGGCAGAGCCAGGGTGCTTCTTGTCACTGCCTCTCTCTGCAGATGCTTTCCTGGACTCATGGGGGAGGACAGACACCCCGCAGTCTTCCCTTCATCTGTCCCTCAATATGGGCCACACCTGGAGACTGACTGAGGGCCAGAGCTGACTCTGAACACCAAGCCCCCAGTTCAGCAAGGGAACATGTGATTGGGCCAGCCTGGGTCACGTGCTCACGCTCACCCAGTAAGGAACCAGGATCCCAGGTGAGTAAACATGGCTGCCAGGGCCCCACCCTCAGTGTGACCCTTAGAGGAGTTCTCAGTGGGCTCAGCGCACCCCAGACGGTGCCTGCCTGCCAGCAAAAACCAAAGATTATTCAAATTCAAAGGAGAAAAGTTCACAATGATACAAAAGGAGTATACATGCCACATTAAAAACAACCTAGGCACAGAGGAAATACGAAGTAGGATAAAGAAAAAGCGACAGACACACTCCAAAGCTCTACCATGAGGACACGGGAGCCACAGCTAAGGCCTCGTCAGGCTAGCATTCCGTCTGAAAAGAGCAGAGAGCAGAAGCCCTGGCTGCCTGGCATAGGGAACGCCACCCACCCACCAGCCTGCCCCATCCCCCACTGCACCCCCTGGCAATCTGATCACCTCTCTGAGCCTCCACTTTCTCATCTGCCAAATGGGGGTGCTAATCGGCCTTACCTCCCGGGGCAGTGGCTGGGACTAACCCGAGGACGCATCTTAATAAGGGGCTGGCCCAGGGTCTAACAAATGACAGGCGCTCAGCATTTGCTAGTTCTCTCCATTTCTTTCCTCCTACACCAGGGTCCCACAGATTTTAAATAAAGGACCTGCGCCCCCGCTGAAGATTAGCCTGAGGTGCTTCTTGTCTCCCTCCTGAGTGTTAGGGCCTGGTTTACCTTCAGCTACTATTTCCCTTGGAAGCCAGAAGCACGTCCAAATGTGAGCACAGTCTGCTGGCCAAGCGTCCCCAGCTGAGCATTACCAGTGCTCTAGGAGGTGCTAAGGGCCTTAATAAGGCCAGCTACCATCCGTTTAATGTGCCCATGGCCTTCATGTTGCTACTCTGGAAAGATTGGGGCTGGCCTGGTCCCTCACCCACCTCATTCTCTGGCGGCTGCTGGGAGACAGCAAGCCCTCTGTGGACGTTTGTCAGGCAGACAAAAACCCAGGCCTGGAGCTGCTCTCCTGCACTGGCTGGCTGCTGGCTCACGGGATAGAAATTCCATCTGCCTGGGTCTCCAAGGGAGGGCTGTTCAGCACAGGCCTGGGAACCGCAAGCCCCTTGGGGAGCCTGGAGCCCTGAGTTTACCGTCTGACCCCTCCCTCCCTGTCCCAGCCTAGCCTGGGGCAGCTTGGGACCCCCAGTTCCTCCTGGAATCTCTATTTGGGTTTGGTTTGGGGTTGGAGTTTGTTTCCATTCAGGGCAACTTGATCCCAACCCAGCCCCCAACCCCTACCCCCATCCCTGCCCCTCTGGAGGGGGCTTGACTTTGCTGACATGCTGACAGGGCTGGCTCCTCCAGACCTCCCACCAAGGGCAAGGGTTCAGTTGACTTTGATGTCCTGAAAGGAGGCCTCCCAGCCTCAACCCTCTCTCCCCCAACAGTAAATAAGTCAGAGGCTGTGAAGCCAAATGCCACCTGGTGGAGTAAAACAGAAAAAGAAAAACAGCTGCAGGGAGACAGAAACGGTGGGGTAGAGACACCTCTGGACCAATTCCTTACTGTGTGACCTAGAGGAAGACAGTCAACCTCTCTGAGAGGTGGCTGAAATGACCACATGAATACCTGTGAGAAGGCACACGTGACAGATGGCCAGGTGACCAGTACAGTCCCTTCCAAGGCCCAGTCAATTACTATGCTTTGTCTTTAATGTGTATGGATGCCTTTGGCCCACACTATGCTTTGGTTAAAAAGTGAACGCACTTTAGTCCTGCTCTCAAGGAAACTGCAGGCCTGGGGTCTAAGTCCTAGATGAGTAAACTGAGCCTCAGAGAGGAAAGGCACACTCAGCAAGGGAGTTGGCAGGGGGACGGGCTGGGCACTCCACCAAGTGCTCTACAGATGAGGAAACAGAGGCTCAGGCAGTTACACGAATGTTCCAGATTTATTGTCAGGGTGTGTGTGCAGGGTGGGGATGGAGACCCAAGAAAGGCTTAACCAGACGTCTTATCTGTCCTCTTCCCTGGCGGGCCTGAGATCAACGTCCTCAGTGCGGCTCGTGGCCTCAGCCCAGCTTTGTCCCCGGGCACCTGGTTTTCCTGCCCTTACCTCTGAATCACGTCAGGTCACCAGAGCTTCTCAGAGAGCCCCGCACTGTTCAAGCCCCTGAATGCCTCACATTCGGAGAAAGCCTAGAACATGATAAGCCACAAGCTACCCACCAGCTGACTGTTCACCTAAAATTATTATGCCCTTGCTGCCATGAAACTGGAGGTCAGAAAGGCTGAGGGCCTTGTCCAGAATCGCACGTTATGGCATCATCAGAGTTGGGGTCAGACTCAGGTCTGCCTGTCACCAGAGCCTTCCTCCCAACACTGAGACGTCAGGGTCTTGTGTAGGGCAGGAGCCCCAGCTGCGAGGGCCACAGCCTTCCCTGCTTCTACTGCTGTGTGACTGTACAGAGAGTTTTCATGGTGTCTTAAACCACAAACATTTATTTCTCACAGTTCTGGAGGCTGGGAAGTTCAAGATCAAGACACTGGAGGACTTGGTGTCTGGTGAGGGTGCTCTTCCTGGTTTGCAGATGGACAGCTACTTCCTGTGTCCTCACATAGTAGACAGAAATCATCTCTCTCGTGTCTCTTCTTGTAAGGGCACTAATCCCATTGAGGAGGCTCCACCCTCATCACCTCATCACCTCCCAAAGGCCCCACCTCCAAAAACCATCACCCTGGGGATTAGGGCTTCAATACATGAACTTTGAGGGGACGCAAACATTCAGTCCGTGGCACATGGATACCACAGGCAGTGGACTCTTGCGTCCAACCTGATGTTTTTGGCAGCACCTTGATGGAGATTCTAGGATTCCAAATGCAAAGATTCCATGTGGTAAAAGGAATCTCTGGCTTTAATGTAATATAATACTAAGATATCATTAGTGTGGCTTTCTGATTCAACAGTTCTTGAATTCTAGCATTACATTAGTCTAAGCTTCCATTATCCTGTGATTCTAAGATCCTACAATTCTAGGTTCCCCTGAAAGCTTAGGCTCTGAGGAATAGGAAAATCCAGCTGGTGGTACCAGGGTGGGTAAAGACGCAGCTTTTCCATCCTATGGACTTTTCTAACAACGATGAGCAATGTGCTGTTTGGTTTTCATTGCATTCAAAGGAAAGCTTGGCCAAGCCACATCAGACTGTGAGTTCACACACCCTGGGCAGCACAGCCCATGGAGCCAGAGGTGAAGGAGGAGGACAGGAGGAAAGAGAGGGGGAGAAGGGGAGGACAGGGGGAGAGGGAAGAGGCAGCATCAACCTACCAGGCTGGAGGTGGCCAGTGCTCCATGCCCTTCAGTGAGGGTCTGAGTTCTGTGTAGCGCTGTGCTGGACACCAGAATCCTGTGTCACTCTTCTCTGGTCCTCACGCACCAAGCTGGGAGTGGCCAGCCAAGAGCAGGGACAGATAAGCAGACAGGAACAGATGAGAACAGGAGCAGGGGGTGTGAAGGCAGTCAGGGAGGGCTTCCAAGAGGAGGTAATATCTGCATCAGGAGTCGAAGGCAGTAGATCAGTAAGGGAAGGGTGCCCAAGAGTCTGGGGAGTGACAGCTGGTTCCATGTGGCTGGAGCCTAAAAGGAGAAGGCAGGAAGTAGTAAGAGCTGGGGTTGTAGATTCACCAGGGGTCAGTCCATGCAGGGCCTTGACTGCCATAATAACCTTGGACTCCACTCTGAGGGCAGTAGGGAATCAGGACATTTTTTGTGGGTGGAATGGGGTCACTGGGCACCCTGAGAATGTCACAGCTGAGGGGCCTAAGATCATGGGGTCCAAACTTAACTGTACCTTCAGTTAGGAGGTGAGGACCAGAGAGCAGAATGGCTCACAGTCACCCAGCGCATCAGCCCCTTATGGTCTCACCCATGTTGCCAGGTTCCTTCCCCCATCCAGTTTTCCTGGCAATAGAGGATCTCACAGACTCTGAGCCTGTGGTTCTCCATACCCAGCTGCCCATTATGCTTTGGGTCGTGGAAACCACCCTGCAAGCTCAGCACAGCTACCAAAGCCTCCTTAGGACAGGACGGAGACAAACCTGGGTTTTCTGGCATATTCCACCTGCAGGAAGGGGTGGCTTTACCTGTCCTCAGTCCCTTGCCAGATGTCATGGTGCTGGAGGAGGTAACCCCAGACCCCTTGGCTACCTAGGAAGACCCTTGGGATGAATCGAGTGACCAGCAATGGGAGAATGGCACTGTCAGCCAGCATATGTGACAGAGCCCAGTGGAGTCCCGCTGTTTTCCACCCCTTAACCTGAATGTCCTTAATAAGGGATAGAACCCAAGAGACAATACACTTGGCCAAACTTCAGGCAGCCAGTGGTCTTAGCACTGGATACTCTGGCCAACAAACGGTCCCATCTTCACATTTATTATAAACTCTTGGGCCATTATCTAAAAATTGTCCACTTCAAGATAGAGAACTCTGGGAATCTCTTGCCTCACAGATACTCACAGTATAAATCAAAATCACACAGATCTCAATACAAGACCTTGTCAGGCCTCTCCTTATTCACTTCCAAGTTACAGACTTACTGGTAATAACCAAGATACACGTTTCCACTTCTCAAAATACACAATTCTGGGCCCTTGGAAGAGACATTTAAGAGAACTTTCACATCCCTGTAAGGTCCCAGATAGCTAGTTTAACTGAGAGGCATAATGGCCTCCTCAGACAAATTCTTTTAAAATTCCAATTCAGCAAATAAACTCCTAAATGAGTCTCTGTCTTGCCCCAGGCCTTAACCTATCTTTGTAAATTTTCAATCTTGTCCCCATCCCAGCTGGAAGCCAAACCAAGGGTGCATACTCCCCTGGGGCCCTTTAACCATAGATTGTCCCACAGGCCTGGCAGCTACTCATTTGATATGGGACTCCTGTGAACCTAAACTTCCACTAAAATCAAAAACCTGTCAGGTGCAGCTGTACACCATTCTGGTGACTGTGGTCTTCTTGCTATCAGTCTGGGAGTGTTCATTGATTTATAATCTAGAGGCCCAAACCCTCCAAATAAGTCATGGTTTCAACCAAACATGGCAATGTTGAGGCCCACATCAGCTAGCAGGTCCCCAATTGGAAAGGATACCCCAGTCCCACATCCCAGATGACATTGCCCTGGCCCAGAAGCTCACTGCTGGAGATGACATTGCCTCAGAAACTCAATCACTCTAAAAATTAAAATCCTGCAGGTAATGACTGTGACATCCTGCCACCCATATCCTGCTTCTAACCTGACTCTGTCTGTCCATTCTGGGTTGGTCCGCATTGGCTTCTGATCTCTGTACTGGCCATACCCTCTCTGGGCAGCTTCTGGCCACCCAATGGGGCTCTTAGTCTTCTGCAAATGCTTCGTGTCTGTCTAGATGCCACACAGCTGGGCCTCCCAGAGCCCACCTCTCTGACTCCCAGACCTGGGTCACCAGACCTGCTGGGGCCCAAAGCAGTCGTGGCCACAGAATCGTTTGGCCAGGTCTGTTCTGCATGGGAGGTGGTGTTCTCGCCTGCAAGAAGATGGGGCTGAGCTTATAAGACAGGACTTCACCCAGGTCTGAAGGAACTGCTCATCTGTCCCAGACCATCTGCCTTCCTGGAAGCCACTGAACTTGACCCAACCATATAGCAATGTTGTAAAGGCCCTAGTGTCTGATAGTGGGTAATCCTGTCCCAGTCAACCTGCTCTTCTAGAGGACTTACTGGGGACAAAGTCAGACCCTGGGGAAGCAGCTCTCAGGGTAGAATTTTAGGCCTGGATAGGCCAGAGGAGATGATACTTTTAGGTTACAGAGTCACCAATGCCCCTGAAATCACACAATAGCAAAATGTCAGTCATGGGCAGAACTTCAAAGCACATCTCCACCTACAATCTCACTGAAATCTTCCAACACTTTTTAACAAGGGCAAGAATGAATTTTCTCATCTCATGGAACCCTTGATGCAGGGAAGTGTAGTGACTTGTGCAGCATCTTGCAACAAATATAGACTGGAGCTAGACAGTGAAAAGCCATGGGCTGTGGGCAGACAGATCCTTGTCAAAATCATAGGCCAGGGTGACTCTGAACTGGTTACTTCACCTCTCTGGATCTCAATCTCTTCATTCATAATATGAGGCTAATAATCCCTATTTCGCAGGACTGTTGGGGGATCAAATCAGCATATGTCTGTAAAATGCCTGGTTCATTTCCTGGTGGCTCACCTTGTAACTGGTGTCATTCTTAGAACTCAGCTCCCTCACAGCATCCATACTTGCTACTCTGGGAGCCAGCCAGAGGGGTTGGGCACTGAAAGAGGCTTGTGTCTCTCCAGCTCCACTGATGGGCCCCGAGCAGCCTACCAGTGATGTCGTGATGTCAGATGCCCTCCTCTCAAACTCAGAGCGGCTGGGCCCCAGGACTGGGTTCTGTGCCCAGTGTGAAGCAGTATCCTCTAAGGACTGACTTGATATCTCCACGGTTGGATATAAGATTCCCGTGCCAGCTGACACCATACTCCAGCTTAAAGTACCTTCAGAATGTGGCACAGGCTCCTCCCATGGGTCCCTGGGTATGGGTCCTGGATCTGTTGTGGGATCCAGGACAAGCTGTTAAAATTCTCTGAGCCCCAGTTACCTTGTCATTAACATAGGAAATATAAAACCTAGCTTGAAGGTGGCTGTGAGATCGAAATGCAAGAAGGCATGGACAGCAATTGGCTCAGCACCTGGAACGTGGTAAGTGTGAACTTGGATGATGGGCGCTCAGTAGTTTCATTGACTGGATGAGCATCCTTCCCTCTGCCCATTTTACAGAAGAGGAAAACAGAGGTCTGGACGAGGGAAATGACTGGCTCACTCTGGTGGCTAGTATCTAGAGTGCTCAGAAGTCAAAGCTCTGGCCACTTCCTTCCCAGTCTTTATTCCTTCTAAGAAGGCCCTTTCTGACTGGATTTGGGGAAAACCTTCGGTGTCTCTGCCCATCTGGCAAGTCCCAGAGTGGCTGGATCCACCCACATAGTTGCAAGTGGACAGGCCTGGGGAAGGGGAAAGGAGACACGAATCCTGGTCTCTCTCCAGCTCATCCCCAAGTCTGGACTTTCCGGAAGCCACACCCTGTCCCCAAGTCCCTCTGGAAGCCTTGGCAGCCTTATCTGCAAAGGGGAGGAGAAGGGGTTCTGAAGTTAGCCAGGGCATGTTAGAGGGAGGAGAAAAGCAGGTCAGAGAGGGACACAGAACACCCCACGTGACCCCAGCCATGCTCACAAGCACTTGCTGTCCTCCCAGACTGTGGACAGCCAGCGAGAACTGGCTCCCAGCCCTGACTCTGTCTTGAATTTTACGGTGACCTTGGGTGAAAAACCATTTCTCCCTTCTAGGCCTTGGTTTCCCCATCTATGAAATGGAAAGCTGAAATTGAGCAGGGGGTCCTCAGCCCACTAGTGGGGAGCAGAGTTTCCAGAACGAGGCCTGTGACCTCCCTGCTCACAGGCCCCACACCCACCCTCAAGGGTCCAAGAATTTGGCTGTGGTATTTCATTTATCATCCTTGCGGTTTGCAGGTACCATGGCTGGCAGGCTGATTACTCAACAGGCTTATTACACTCCTCTGTGACTAATAGATTCTTTTTCTGTTTGTGTTTTAAAGCCATAGCAATAACATTGGCTCTCAGGGACACCGCTGAAATCACCATTATTCAGCCGGACCCTACCTACACGATAAACAGACCAGCAGAAACATCCCTTCTAGAAAAAGAGAGCCTCTGCTTCTCTCACGGTGGGAGCAGGTTCTTTGAGAAGCTGGTATATGTCGGGGTGGAGGGTGGATTTATGAAGTGTTGAGAATCATAGGATTAGGTCAGTTCTCTGGTCCCTTCCAGCTCTGACCTGCACATTGGACCTCATCAAAGTGAGGAGCTGAACAGATACCATCTTCCTTTTGAAAGTCTGAGTGTGGGGTTAAGAGCCTGGCTGGGAGTCAGCACGGCTTGTGGTCCCGGCTCCACCAACTGCTGACTGGGTGACCTTGGGCAAGTCCTGTCCCCTCTCTGAGCTGGTCTTCTTATCAGAAAAATGGGGGAAAAACAATGACCTGTCATGGGAGGTGGAGAGGGCAGAATACCAGGAAGTCATGCGTGAGAAGCACTTAGCACAGGGCTTGGCGTGCAGTAGGAGCTCACAAGCTGGGCATTGTTACCATTAAATGTGGAGCCCCGAGTAGTGGGCTGGAGCGCAACAGGATGGGGGAAGGTTATGGCCAACCCCACGGGGGACTTCATGAAGGGTCCAAACCCCCAGGAAGGCAAGTCAAGGTCTGGTCACTGTCAAGGTCGCCTGGCCTCTCCTTTTCCGACCAGTTCTGTCAAAACTGCAATGGACAGAATAGCCCAGCACAACACAGCAGCCCCAGCGTCTGTCATGCCAAATTACTGAATTCTTCAGAGGGAGGAAGCAGGGGCTGCCTATGGTCTGGCTCCTGCCTCCCTGGAGCGGGTGGGGAGAGAACCTTCTATGGTTGCCTGACACCTCCTCAACCCCTCCTCACAAGTATTCAAAGCTCCCTGGCTTCTTCAGGAGCCTGCTTCTCACTTGCCGTGGGCAGGAGGTCCTTACTGACAACCATCCACAGGCCCATTTCCCTCCGTCTGTGGGTCTCCATCCCATGGGGCCCAATGTCCCCTTTATTATGTTGAAATAGTATCACGAAATGGTCTTCATTGATAACATAGCCTGCCTCCACACACAATGAAAAAGCCAGTGTAACCAGTGGTGGGCTGATAAATGTTTAACAATCAAATCTCTGAAGGAAGAAAATTAAATGATTTATACGGGCATACCTTGTTTTACTGCGCTTCACAAATATTGCGTTTTTTACAAACTGAAGGTTTGTGGCAACACTGCGTGCAGCAAATCTATCGGCGCCATTTTCCCAACAGCCTTTGCTCCCTTCACGTCTCTGCGTCCCATTTTGGTAATTCTCGCGATATTTCAAATCCTCCACCAGCAAAAAGATTATGACTCCCTGAAGGTTCACATGATGTTTAGCATTTTCTAGCAATGAAAAGTACTTTTTGTTTTGCGGTACGCAGGCTTCTCACGTTGCGGAGCACAGGATCCAGACGCGCAGGCTCAGCGGCCACGGCTCACGGGCCCAGCCGCTCCGCGGCATGTGGGATCCTCCCGTACCGGGGCACGAATTCGCGTCCCCTGCATCGGCAGTCGGACTCTCAACCACTGCGCCACCAGGGAAACCCACAATAAAAGTATTTTTAATTAAGGTACATACATTGTTTTTGTAGACATCATGCTATTGCACACTTAACAGACTACAGTATAGTGTAAACATAACTTTTATATGCACAGGGAAACCAAAAAATTCGTGTGACTTGCTTTATTGCGATATTTGCTTTATTGTGGTGGTCTGGAACCGAACCCACAACATCTCAAGGTAGGTCTGTATCTTTTGCCAATTTCCATGGTGTGAATACTTCCACAATGGCTGATTTCAGACTACCAGTATGATGACACTGAATGCAGAGTTAGAAAGAAACACACACCCCATCTGCTCTCATGTGACTTGGCTCCAGCACACCACTGAATAAAAGTGAAATGAAATAAATGGAAAGTAATTTATAATAAAAATACATATTTCACTAATTTTCGTGCCCAGGGCTGGCTACTCTAAGAAGACATAACAGAAGGATCTAACTGTGGGCTCACTGTGATTGAAACTGCTGTGCCTACAGACGTGCCAGGTCACTCAAACATCGTGAGAAGTACTGCCATCAAGTGATGTAATTTTTCCGAAATGGTGAATGGTGAACCAGTCTTAACAATGTTTTTTTTTTTTTTTTTTTCTTAACGATGTTTTGAACAAAGGACAGTCTTCCCTCAATTTACAAGGTAATTGTATTTCTGGAAAATTCAGGTGTATTCAGGGTGTATTAGAATCATGTAAAAAATACTTTGTGCTTATACATAGAATAGAGGTAGGTTTGAGGCACAGATGATTCCGAACAGGATTTTCATTCACACAAATGTCCCACAAGACTTTCCAATGTCCTCATTCTCAAAGTGTCAGTGGAGATCCCCAATCACTGTGACATTGAAAAATCACTCCACAGATTTCCAGTACAGTCCGTTGGTTTCGTACTTGGCATCTGTCGAGATCCAGTGTCCCAAACACATACCCCTTCACCCCGGCAGGCCACTCTCCAAGACCCCTACCACACTAGCTTTGTTAATTTGATCATGTACTATCTTCCAAATTGTGACTAGAGTTTATCCATCCATCCATCCATCCATCTCCTCGGTGCCAGGCCCAGTACTGAGACATAAGGATCCAGGATGAAGCCAACCTGACCCCTAACCTCAGGGATCTTCCAGGTAAGCGGGGAGACAGACACACAGAGAGACATCACAGAAAATGACAGCACAGTGTGCCAAACGAGATGACAGAGGTGAGTGTCTTTGGCGGGTGTAGTTTACAGGCACGAGCAGCAGCTTTGGTCTTAACACCTGAGCATGAACCCTACCTGGGCAGGTAGTCACTGTGTGACCTCAGCAGAGTGATCACAGTCTCTGGGCTTCAGGTTTTTTCCGCTATAAATTGGGGAGGTAAAAAGTCTGATTTCCCCTTCTCCCACCTCAGGGCTGCTGTGCAGATCAACTGATAAAGTTCATGATGGGCCCACATGCCCTGTCAGAGGCCTCACAGAATCAGAAATGACCAGTCAGTGGTCTTTCCTAGTGGACCTGTGTAGCTGGCCGCCAACCCCTGAGGTAAGAAGGCTATTCTCTGGAGACCAGATTGGGTGGATTTCCGCTGATGGGATAGTTAGGAGGTCGTCCTGGGCTTCCCAGACCAAGAGTCACAGTGACGTTAACTTCCAGGGTTGCCCCAGTGCCCTCACTGTGCCCTTGTCTGACAGGGCTGGGTAGCTGGGTGAGGGCCCACCACTCTGGGCCAGCCCTGATGTCCACTGACCATGTGGAAATCAAGAGAAGCCAGACAGTCCTAATGCCAGGGACACCTCACGCCCCGCCCCCAGTCAGTGGGGAAGGCAAACACCTCACGGGGTCATCGGCCCCTCCCCATCTTTTTGGCTTGTCTATGTCCCTCGCCAGCGACCTCCATGTTATCGGTGGCTAACGGCCACGTCTCAGTCCCTGTCATCCACAACGTCCCGGCTGTCACTGGGCCTGTGGCCTTCCTCCTCCTTGGCCCCTGTGACAGACCCCACACTTTCCTGAGGCCGGGGTGCCTCCCTCAGAGCCGGTGTCCCGGCTCTGGCCCAGCTCTCCTCTGCTGCATGACGCCACCTGGGGGAGAAGGAAATTGCCCCACTTCTCTGTCTTCCCCCAGCCCCGTGGCCTGCAAAATAGCAAACAGCTGCTGTGACCATGGGCTGCCCAGACCCCAGGGGCCCGGGGGGAAGCTGGCCAAGGGGAACTTGGAGAGAAAGCTCTTAATAACATACCTTCCCCAAGCTGCTTCCAAAGAAACTTCTCCTCACAAATCATTCCATAAACACTTAGCAGGCTCTCAGGAAAGCGTGCACGGCTCTCACCCAGCTATTAGGAGGCTCCTCACAAGTAAATTGAGACCAGGCAGCAGCGGCCTGTGCCAAATCCCCCTTCCTGCCCTCTTCCCACACGGCCCCCCTCCACCACCCCGGGCCCTTCAGCTCCAAGGGCCGGGGTCTCCTCCCTTGCTGCTCTGGCCTCTCTTCAGCCTCCGGCCCCCTCTCCCTGCTGGGCAGAGGGTAACCTGTTTCCCTGGAAACCAGCCCCCTACCACCCCCAGCTGCCGGGTTTCCAAGGGGCTGGTGTGTAGGCCTAAACCCCACTAAGACTCCTGAGGGCCACACCAGCAGGCCAGGCCTGGACAGACGGGGCCGGCCCACTCCCCACGCTGTCCCAGCCGTCCTCAGCCGAGGCTGCTGGTGCCTCTCAGGCTGGAGCTCCTCAATCGGGAAATAGCTCTGGGTTCATCCAAGTCACGAGCTGGAAAATCCCTCCCATCCAACAACTCCCCTCCAGGGAGAGTGTTGTGCAACTCAGCTGGCCAATATCCAGTGCTCGGCTAATATCCCACACGGATCGGGAATCACTTGATTGTTCGTTAAGTTGACACATTTGCTCACAGGTTAGCAGCTTGCTCGTGTAATGACTGCCATTAGGGTCTCTGAGAACAATAGCAGGGGCTGGCACCCCGTATCGTCCTCCATTTTCCAGCATTGGCTCTGGAAAATGCTTCAGGACTGACTTCCCCTTTTTCTAGGTTTGCCCGATATCATTTTGGAGAACAAAAAGCTCTATTGCAAACAAAAATCATCAGTGAAATAAATAAAACGTTTGGATGAAAATAAACATGCAGATTTGTGGGCACTGAAATTAGCATTAGATGGGCTTTGAGAGACAGGCCCCAGTCACAGATCTTGGGTCAAGCTCAGCCCCCCACTTACAGGAAGGCTGATCTTGAGCAAGCCTCTGTAAACCTCAGTTTATTCAACTCTAAAATGGGGATAAATCCTACCTACTTCAGAGAGCTGCCAGGAGAAGCTCACCTCACTCCACCATCCTTTACGAGTGGTCGGTGGTTCCTCCCGGGGAACTTGGAGTCTGGGATCCTTGCCCATGACCCCGAGTACTGCTGTCTGTTCACTCTGAGAGTTCAATCACCGGTCATTCATTCAGTCTCTCTTTCAGCAAATATTTGGGGAGCTCTTTTATACAACAGGCACTAAGCAAGACACAGACCAAAGCAGACACAGGCCCACCCTGTGAGGAATGAGCAGAACAGGAGAGACAAACACAAAAGGATTAGTAATGAATCACAATTGTGGTGAGAGTTACAATGTCCCTGAGTCAAAGGACTGAATATTTCCTTACGGCAGGGTAAGAATAAGACAAACCCAAAGCTGTAGGGAAACAGAAATCCAGGCCCAAAAGGCACCAGGGAGAGGAATCAGTCTGCAGGTCTGTTGTCTGCATGGGGAGAAAGAATGGAAGGAGGAATGGGTTCAGACATGTAATAACAATAATAGTGATGATGTTGAGGATAATAATAGCTACCATCCTTAGGGTGCCTACTCTGTGGCAAGCTTCGTGCTTTACTCTCATTATTGCGAATCCTCATCGCACTCTATAACTTGCAGATGGGACACCAAAGTTCAGGAAGGTGAAGTGTGTTGCCCAAAGTCACATGTTTTAGAAGCAGAAGGGCCAAAACGCAAGCCCAGGGCTGTCAACTTTGAGGTAGGATGATAGCAGAGCCCTTCCCAGATCTGAAACAGCGGGGTCACCACTGGAACCTGAGCAAAGTGGCATCACTCCACAGTGTGTGATCTAGGGGAGTCAAGACAGACCCTCCTGCCTCTTCCAAATCCCATCTTCTCAGACATCAGGGGCCTAATTTCCACCTGTGGTGCCCTGCCTCAACCTCTGCACCTGTCCTTAGTGGGTCCTAAGTCGCCCGTCCCTCTCCACCACACCTGCCCCTTCCACCTCCAGGCTTTTTCTCATGTGTTATTTTCCCCCCTGAAATATCCTTCCCAACTTCTTCTATTGGAATCTTACCCATTCTTCAAGGGCCAGCTCAAATTCCACTCTTTCTGACTCTTCACCTTCTGGGAAGGGGAGAAAAAGCATAAGTTTTCATCTTAGGAAATCTGTCCCTGGCACTTAAATAATGTGCCACCATGAACAAATGAAATCAAATCAGGCTCAGTTTTCTTATCTATAAAATAGGTGCATAATCTTTATGTTATGAGCTTAGCGTGATTATCACATAGAATCGTGGCTATAAAAGTTCTTTGTAAATGGGAGACTACTGTAAGGATATTATTTATAATCACAATCCCATTGCCACATAACAGTCCCGTTGCCCAAAAATTGGCTTAAGCAAAAATTAAAAAAAAAAAAAAAGTCTTGACCCATGTCACCAAAAAATCCAAGGGTATGAGAATTTCAGACATGGCTTTTTTCAAGGGATCAAATTCTGTCCCCAAGACCTGCCTGCCCCATCTCTAGATTCTCCTAGTTTCCATGCTGGCTTCATTCTTAGGCTCTATGTGGAGGAAAGATAACTGGAGTTATCTTCCAGGTTCAGATCCAGCTCTAAAAAAAGAGTACTCCTTTCTCAGCAGTCCCAGCAAGTATTGCAATAGTTCACCTTTTTGGTTCTGAGGTCACGTGTCCATCCCTGAACAAGACCTTGTGGTTAGGAACGTGTGGTGCTCTGATCGGTCAGGCCTGAGTCTCTAGAGTTGGAGGGTGGAGGAGAGTGGATGAGAGGAATGATTACCCTCAAGCAAAATCAGAGTGTTGTTACCAGAATAAAAGGGGAAAGGATGTTGCTGGCAAAAAGAATAACTGCCCCACACAGTTCACCCCTTTGATGGACTAACATCCACACACGCCCTTATTCACGTACAAGATACCTTCCCATCTCCTCCTCTCCCCCAAATGGAAGACAAATCAAAGACTCCCATATTTACTGAGTTCCAAATCTCCAGGTGACTTACATTCTTTTACTAAAGAATTACATGTGTTCTCAAGGTCCTGTAAACTGTGGCCTGAATGATAACCTCCCCAGCATGCCATTGCTCCACAATGGCCAAGAGAGAATAGAGTAACTGCAATCACAACTCCTATCTGAAAGAGGAAAGAAAGGAAACAGCACACAGGGCCCCTCGTCTACAGCATCAGTCAGTTCCTGATGAACAGGAATAGCATAGTCTCCCTGTCCTGATGGAGGAAACAGTTACTTGGACAGAGCAATAGGCAGAATAATGGTCCCCCAAAGGGGTCCACATCGTAACCCTCTGAACCTATGAATATGTTATATTACATGACAAAGGGAATTAAGATTGTAGATGGAATTAGGGTTGTGAATCAGCTGATCTTAAATAGGGAGGTTAGCCTGGATTACCCGGATGAGCCCACTGTAATTGCAAAAGTCCCTGAAAGTGGAAGAGGGAGGCAGAAGAAGAGTCAATGTCAGGGCAATGGGACGTGAGGAAACGCAATCAGCCACGGCTGGCTTTGAAGAGAGAAGGTACCATGCGCCAAGGAATGCAGGCAGCTTCTAGAAGCTGGAGAGTGGATTCTCCCCAGAGCCCCCAGAAAGGAACGCAGCCTTGAAGACAACTTGCTTTTAGCTCAGTGAGACCTGTTTTGGATGTCTGGCCTACACCATTGTAAGATCAAGCTGTGTTGTTCTATGCCACTAAATTTGTGCTATTTTGTTACGGGAGCCATAGAAAATGAATAGAGAGCAAAACAACAAAGCCCACTCCCCCAGGACTTCTCTGGATCCTATTTTTATGCCTCTGGCTGGGCATTTAACAGATACCGCCACTTTCACTCCCCTCGCCATCTTGGGAGATGGGTGTGACCATCCTTACATCACAGCTGAGGAAGCTGAGACTCTGGTAACAGCCCACTTGTCCAGAATCAACCAGCTAATAGAAGAGGGAGCCAAAATTCAAACTCTCGTCTGTCTGGCCTTGAGCCTGGCTGGGTCCCCATAAAACTTCTTTGTCCAGTGGGCCTCTCATCTCTGCCCGAACCCTCCAGCGATGGGGGCTCACGCCCTGCAAAGCCGCCTTCCTGCCCCAGGACTCCCGGCTCCTTCTTGGCTTCACTCCCTGCCCGGTCCTGATGTGCGAGACGGCCCAGTGGATGGCGGCTAGAATGTCGGACTCTGGGCCAGCCAGTGGGCAATAAATCCAGGACGGAGTTGCCTGGATAGCGGGACTGCGGCTGAGCTTTCCCATCCCCGGGGGAGCAAGTTCTTTTTATCAGAATCTAGATTTCTGCTCTCCTCTCTCCTCTCCAGCCTCCAGCCTCCCTCAGCTGTAGGGAGAAGGGCCTGGAATGCACCACTTTGTATCAAACGGAGGAAAAGTGGAGCTCTGTCTTGCAGGATTTATTCTTCTCTCTGTTGTCACCTTCACTCTGTTCTGACCCAAGAATGTCCCAGGAGTGGCTGAGGTGAGGAAGGGCAGATCTGGTTCCTCCAGTTTCTCCCTGACAAATGTGAAATGGGTCGGGGGCCTCAGGGGAGGTAAACAGATTCCTAAAAGCGCCTTGTGTGTAATTTGGGGCTGAAAGTTCACGCAGAGATAGAAATCCGTGTGTGCATCCCCAGGGCCTGGCCCAGCTGACTGCCAGCCAAACCCAGCCTCCCATACCCCAACACACACAACCCATGCAGAGGCCAGGCCTAGCCCCCCAGTGACTGAGTGGAAACACTCAAGGGCTCCCCGCTTCAGACCACAGAACCTAAACACAGACTCCAAAAGATCAGATGAGACCCAGTGAGCTTCTAATTTGATTCCTTCATTGGCCCAGAGAAGGGAGGTGATTTTCCAAAAGTCACATAGCAAAGCCAGGGCTCGTGCCTCCTCAAGCCTCAGTTTCCCCAGGGGTAACGTGCAGGCCTGTGGTGAACTCAGATGAGGCAGAAATTGCCAAGTGTCTGAATGGGAGAGGGAAATAATAACAGCCCCCCATGGACTGAGCACGCTCTGTGTACCAAGCACCACGCTAAATGCCTGACAAGCTTCATCTCATTTTGTCTTTGTAACATTCTATGGAGCTATTGCTTCCCCATTTTGCAGATGAAGAAACTGAGACTCAACAAGGAAACCTTCTTGGGGGATAAAAATCTGTATCTTAATTCAGGTGGTGGTTACACAGGTATATACATCTGGAGATGTATACTTAAAATTGGTGTACTTTATTCTCTGGCAATGACGCTTCCATTTAAAAGTGCTGTGATGAAAAAAGAATAAACTGAGGCTCGGAGAGGTTAAGCGACTTTCTCAAGCTCATTCAGCTGGCAGGCAGCAAAGCCGGGTGGGCCTTGAACTGGATCTGTCTGACCACAGAGGCCACAGTCTCTACCCTTGCCATATTGTTGTGTCACATATCTGCCTCACAGTGACTCTCCCCATACCTCAAGTCTGCAGCCCTGTTCCAATTTGCTGAACCCAGACTCAAGAGAGTGACTGGGGGGCCTGGGAGGCTCTGAAGAGAGGTCTGAGTCTGGACAAAGGGCAAGGGCAGGGCTGCTGTTGCCCCATGTAGTGGTGCCTCAGTGCAAATTAGGACAATCTTCTCTTTCCCCTGACAGTGCAGCCTCACACCAGGGTGCACGAGCATGGTATGGACTATAGCCCCCAGCCCCTCAGTTCTTTGTGCAGTGCACAACCTGAACCATTGTACATGGCCCTGGCAGGGTGCCTCACGCTGTGGGCTTTGGCCTTGGGGGACTGACCTTCCTTACCCACTGCACTCTCCCACCTAGCCATTTCTGATGTCCCCCCATCTGTCTGGGGCTTGAGGGCCCTCTTTTTTGAGTTCAGGCCCTAACAAAGGTCCTCAGCTGCAGGGCACATGGGAGGAGGGGTGGTGGCAGCACAGGGGTGTCACTCAGTCACTTGGCAAATGCTTGGCAAGGGTCCTTTCTGTACTAGGCTCTGGACAGAGGTGATCAGACCCAGTCCCTGCCTCGGAGCAGTCCTGTGCAAGTGCAGGAGATGCAGGAAGAGATAATGACGAAAGGAGAGCTAGCACCTTCACACGTATATGAAAGGTGTCTTTTCCTCAAAGCAGAAAAGCGTCTTAATAAATATACAAATCCCTGGGGCTTCCCTGGTGGCGCAGTGGATAAGAATCTTCCTGCCAATGCAGGAGACACAGGTTTGATCCCTTGTCTGGGAAGGTCCCACATGCCGCGGAGCAACTAAGCCCATGCGCCACAACTACTGAGCCTGCGCTCTAGAGCCCACGAGCCACAACTACTGAAGCCTGCGTGCCTAGAGCCCGTGCTCCGCAACAAGAGAAGCCACCGCAGTGAGAAGCCTGCGCACCACAACAAAGAGTAGCCCCTGCGCGCCGCAACTAGAGAAAGCCCGCACGCAGCAACGAAGACCCGATGCAGCCAAAAATAAATGAATAAAGAAATAAAAATTTTAAAACAGTTTTTTAATTAAAAAGAAAAAGAAATATACAAATCCCAGGTGACAGTAATGCAAAGGATGGCCCCCAGAGTGGTACAGAGCCAGCCTGCCTAGCTGTATAGCCCTCCTGCACCCCATACCTCCAAGCCAAAATCTGACCTGAGGTCTGTCTGACTCCAAAGCTGTACTTGCCCAACAGCGTGTCCCCAGCTTCTCTCCCTGCAGCGCACACGCTTTCCTGCACTTGCTTCTCCCTGACCTAGGCTGGTAGCTTCCTGACCAGGCCCCTGTACCTCCACTGCACGAGCAGGGTCTGGATGAGGGATCCCCAAGGCCCCCGCCTGCCTGGGATGGTCTGGGTTCTCTGTGTGGGAGAGTGTGCAGACCTGGCCCTCAAGCCAGGGTAATGGTCCTTGAAGCACCCGAGAGCATTCCTCTTCAATGTGACGTGACCACAGGGGTCACTAGGAAAGGGCAGGAGAAATGGGTCATGCGAGAGCGAGCGAACATAACGGGAGCCCCTCCCATCCACACAGGCTGTGCAAAGCCGATTTCCACACCTTGGTTCACTGAAACTGCAAAGGAATGGGTGAGGCAACAGAGACTCAGAGAGCTCCAGTAACTTGCTCAAGGTCACACAGCCATGCTGCAGCCCAGCTGAGCCAGGAATGCCAGCCTGCCTCTCTGTTCCAGGCCTCCTTCACCACCCATGGCCCCTCTCTGGCTCGCACGGGTGGGCTCAGGGATGCAGGGGACTGAGCCTGGGGCCTGGGCCCCACCAAGCGCACTGAGGCATTGGAGCTGGCGATGATGACAGAGCTACAGTCTGCTGGGAGGAGGTCACGGTCTGTAGATGCCACGGTCTGTTGGCTTTGCGAGCAGGATGAACTGGTGAGGCCCACCTGGGGCTAGGCAGGCCTGGGCCAGGGGCTCTTACCCCAGGTTGGCCGGGGGGCTCTCGGCAGAGCCAGGGGAGACAGCAGCACCGCCTAGGCCCTCCTGCTTCCCCTCTCCTGTTGGGGGAGGGGGTGGCCACAAATAACCCCTCAAAGCCTCCTTTGCTGGGGCAGCTGGATGGGTGGCGGGCTGGGCAGGGGATGGGTGGAAGTGGACTGGAGAGGACCAGGGGGACCTCAGGCCCAGGGCAGCTTTCCCCAGCACCCTTGGAGGGCCAGCAGGCAAGCTCCAAGTAGGTTCCAACTAGTGAGGACAGAATAGCTAAGCCCGAGGGCTCTCTAGCTACACTCCTAGGTTCAAATCCCAGCCACCTCTGTGTGACCTTGGGCAAGCCACTTCACCTGTCTGTGTCTCAGCTGATATACAATATCTTGAGAGCTGATATCAGTGTTTACCTCATAAAGTTGTTAAGACGATTAACTCCTAACCCTCACAACTTGCAAGTCAGGGCCAGGGCTGCTACTTCCCTCTCAAAAACAAAAGTGTGGCAAAGTCTTCCTCTCTGCGTATGGATTGACAAAGATTACAGTGTGTTGGGGCCAGATAAATGTAGGTTCCCAGCCCACTTCCACTTAATGCTGTGTGACTTTGGGTAAGACACTCAACCTCTCTGTGTGTCCATTTCCTTGTCTGTAAAATGAGAATAATATCCCCTTGCTCACGGAGAAATGACACATGGGAGAGCTCTCAAACCAGAGTTGGTGCTCAGAAGACAATGGTTGCTTTCCCTCCTCTTGGTGATTCAGTCCAACCACCTTGATGCCCCCTAAAATGAGCTAGGCCCAGGTGTAGGCTGCGTACCCATATAGACCAGCCTCAGTCCCTGCTTTCCAGGAGCTCAAAGGACCCTGAGGAGGCCAACGCTGTGGCCAAAATGTTGGGATGAGTGAAGGCTTCCTGCTGGAGGTGGAGGTGACTGGATGTTTCCTCATAATTGTTGAAGTTGGGTGATCAGTACATAGAAGTTCATTATCCTATTCTATCTAATTGTGTGTATGTTTAAAATTTTTCCATAATTAAAGTTTGTAAAGCTTTTTCATTAATCACCTAAAATTATCTCAAGTACCACCAGCTATATGTAAAGTCTTTAAGAAAAACTAGACAATCTCTCTCTTCCCCAGTTCACTGCTATTATCCTTGAATCCAGGGGTTATCAATCCATGAGCCATGAGCCAAATCCTAGCTTGCTGCCTGTTTTTGTAAATAAAGTTTTATTGGAACACAGCCAGCCCATTCATTTGCATTTTGCCTGTGGCTGCTTTTGCCCTAAAGGCAGAGTTGAGTAGTTGCAACAGAGGCCCTATAAGACCCAGGCTGCCAAACCTAAAATGTTTACCATCTTCCTTTTAGAGAAAAGTTTGCCAACCCCTGTTCTAATCTCCCACCCGTCCTCCATTATTCACAGACAACTCTGCTATCAGGATTGCAATCGTGCTCTCCAGCCCTGGGGTGATCCTGGGTGATTTCCAGGACCAAGGAGATGATGATCCACGCCCGGCCCCTCAGTCCTTCCCACTGTTGTCTCCACTCCCTTTCTCCACCCCCTCCAGCCTTCATTCCCACAGTCTTACCTCAGACCTTGCCACCACCCACTATGGCTCCACCTTCAAAGCACTGATTTAAACCCCGACTCTTCCTTCCCGTTCATCTGTGCGGTCAGTGCCCTAGTTAATGGTTCTCTGACCTCACAGCGCCTTTCCATCAGTTGATCTCTCTACTTCCTCCCAGTCCATAAGCTTTCTCCTTTCTTTGCTTTCCTCCTGATCCACAGTCCATCATTTCAATAACACCCTTGCTAATACCCCAACCCTGTTCCCTTTTCTCTTTGCACCAAATCTAAAATAAATCCAGTGGTGGATGAACCCAGCTATCCCCTTTTTAATGCCTAGACCCAAGCAACTGTTGAAGAAAGAAACCACACAGGGGCAGAAATTGTTTTCACTAGTTTCATACCACACTCCAAACAGTCGACAATGACTCAAACTACAAATAGAATGACCTAGTTAACTCATTTCCCCTCTATCCACAGTGCCTATTTCAAGCCTTCTCCAGTCTCTGGTGATGGGATTTTTAACAGCCTGAGATGGGGTGCAAAGGGCATTGCAAGTGAAGGGAACAGCAAGAGAAAGGACCGGGAGGTGCCTGGAAGAGATGGAGCTGGGTGTGGCCAGAGTGAGGATGGAGAGGGAGGCCAGGCCCAGGAGACAGCTGCATCCTATAGATTTAGAAAAATGCCGTGGGCACTGGGGAGCCACAGAAGGCTCTGGAGCAGGCAGTGGTCAGATGGGAGATGGGTTTCAGCAGGGGCAGGGGTGGGGAATCTGGGAAGAGGTGTGGGGGGAAGGGGTGCTCATCCACCTCCCACTCTGCATTCATCTGACAGGTTGCAACTTCCTTCTGAGGAGAGAGTACGCTTCCAGGCACCCCCAGTGCAGAACTGCTGCCCATCCCCAGGGAGGCCCAGCCCATCTGCAGCACACAGCTTCCATGTCCCTCAGTCAGGGAGCACCAGCGGCAATGTCCTCTGGAGGGAGAGCCTGGCCCAGCGGCTGGGTGTCCTAAAACAGATCATCAAACCTAAGAGTTTTATAAAGCAGGAATGATGACATTTTCACGTACCAGATTTTCTGTGGGGTAGGGTAGGCATTCCAGAGCACCTACTGTGTGCTGGGCCCCATCTCATAGACTGTCCCACGGCCACGAGAGGTAAGCATGAGCACACCCACGTTACAGATCAGGAAACTGAAGCTCAGCAGGACGGGGGACCAGCGTCCGATCCCACAGTCCATGATGGCGCCAGACCTGGAGGCCACGGGTTAGGCTCCCTTGCAGCGCTTTCCCTGCAACCAGCTGCCCCGTGGGACTCACCAACTGTGAGGATTCAATACCCTGAGGCAGGAATTCACATCCATCGCCTTGCATGGCTTCCATGGAGGGAGGTCAGCCTCCCAGGGCCCCTTCCCACTGTGAGCTGGCTCCATCCAGGAGAATGTCATTTATCACGTGGAGCTGTGATATGACACGCTAGGGAGTCCCAGTTCATCCAGAGAGAGACAGCTGGCAAGGGTGGCCTCCCACCCTCACCTCCAAGACTGCCCTTCTCCAGGCGGGCACCCCTGCCGTCTCAGCCACATTTCACAGGATACACTTGAGGACCTATCCAACATCTTGTCTCCTCTGAACAAGCTCCAGTCTGTCTGCGGAGCCCAGAGGGGGCAGTTTTCCAGAGCAGGACATCCCCTCTTGTGGTCCTGGTCCCTACGCCTCTGGTGATGGAGCCAGAGGTTACTGGCATCCTTTGCAGCCTCACACTGTTGGCTCGTGGCCACCCTCCCCTCTGACCCCATCCTGGGTGGCCTGCAGATGCGCTGAGCCACAGGCAGCAAATATTTGCTGACCGAGGGAACGCACTGTCACTGAAGCCACTCAGCAGGTGTCTGCCTGCGTAGGAGGTGAAACAGGGAGCAGTGGCTGGGGAAGGAATTGCCCAAAAACTCACACCTGTGGGGAGGCCCAGACAGTATGTGACCCACCTCCAACCCCAGTCAAGTTCAAAGACTGAGGGAGAAGACCGGGCCAGATGGGACCCTTAAGCAACGGGGTACGAGTGAAGATGTCACCAAAGGCCAGGATGACAGCTCCACAGCTGCGTCTGAGCAGGGAAGAGCTGGGCATGAGAAGGCAGCTCCAGATCAGAGGCAAGGGCACCAGCAGCCCCCTGGGAAAGCCTGGGTATCCAGAGACCCGAGGGGTGCTGAGCACGAGGGGCCGGAGGGAACAGGACATATCAGTGTCCGCCTGGGGAAGGGCTGTGGCTGCGCTGTGTGCTGGACAAAGGGTCCCATAGACTCCCCATTCCACCCCGCACATCTGTTCAGCCTCAGCCAGGACACTCCCCCTCTCTGAGGTCCTCCTCCCCTACAAGGTCATCCGACCAGAGGTGATGACGGATATGCAGCGGGTGTTCAGTAGAGAGGAACTCACCCCTGTCTCTAAATCAGGCCCAGCCTTCACCTCTGGGGCTGCACCTGAGTGAAACTGGCCTGTTTACCGCTTGTTTAAAAATATTCATAATATTAGTGGCTGCATCTAGTAAGCGCCACCGCTCGTTAAGTGCTTGGCAATCCCTCACACTGGATCCGCAAGGCAAGGTCATCAAGTAGGCGCTGCTATCACCATCCCTTTAAAGACAAGGATCCCGAGACTGGGAGCTGGTGGGACTTGCCGCGGTGCAAAGCCAGCCTGTGACAAGGGACTCTGGGGCCTGCGGGTCATGCTGCAGGACCCTGTCCATCCTGTAGCAGTTCGCCCCCTGCAGCTGGCCGCCTGGGTCACTCGTCTGCCCCAGAACCACCTACCACCGTAGAACAATTCAGAAGTGGTGTCCTGGGTTTCCCACTGGTCCTGTGGGCAGAGACTCTGTCCACTCCCCCCACCGCCGCTCTCCCACTCTCGACGGGGAGAGACTGGGCGGCCTCGCGTCCCTGTGGAGAGATGAGGGCCTGGGTGTGGGAGGTCATGGCTGGGGAGGGGTCTGCAGAGCAGCCAAGAGTCCAAGGCTCAGAGAGGAGCTCCCACAGCTTGCCGCACGTCCGGGGACGGGTGAGGACCTGGCCTCCTGCCCGCAGCTAGCTTCCAGCCGCGCCCAGGGAAGGAGAGGCAGGGAGGAGGGCCAGCCAGGTCTTCAGCAGTGGGACCGAGGCCCCTGCATGGAACCTCCCCTGCTCAGCGTCTGGGTTGGGTGCAGAGGAAAGGGTGCCAGGCATGGGTCTCGGACCCTGGGACCGGTGAGGTGGCCTTGGCAAGCCCTGCCCCCTCTCAGAGCCTCAGTTTCTGCCCGCTGACGCTTTGAGCTGCAGAAGTGTCCAGAGAGACAATGTGTGTGAATGCCCTTGGGGGGATGGGGGAGCGCCCTCTCTGTTTTCTTACTGTCATTGTTGTTGATACGTAACCTCAGGGCACTCTTGAGTCTGTCCGGGCAGGGCTCAGATGGGGGGCAGAGGTATGCTCTGCTCAGATAAGGGGTCCCCTGGCTCCCTGACCAGATGGCAGGGGCACCACCGTGTGATTATAGGGGCCGTCAGAACAGTCAGGTGAGCCAGGAAAATAATAACACGGCCTGCTCCTTCCTGCCGCCAGAGATCGCAGCTGGGAGAGAGCAGGGTGGGACCGCGTGGCATGGCGGGAGTGGGGTGTGCTGGTGAGGGCCACTTGCCCTTGTGCCTGCCTGTTCCGTAGGTGGATATCCATGGGGAAAGCCCCAGCCCAGGGCTGGTCTCAGCTAATTGTGCCTCCAGCCTCCCACCCCCAGGATGGGCACCAGTGCGTGAGAGGGGGCTGGGCTGAGCTGGGCTGGACTAGGATAGACCCCTGTCTCTGGAGGGACCTTGGAGGTCCTCGGCCCTCTCTGGACATTAGGGTTCCCACCTGTAGATGAAGGATTTCTTTCTGACTACTTCTCCAAGATGGGTGATCCTGACAGAGGCTGAGGGTTGATGTTTGCAGGGCCCTGCGCTGGGAATAGGCTGAGGTGGCGAGTTAGGGCTGCCCGTTCAGGCCTCTGCAGATCACTCCAGCCCCACGTCTGTGGCCTGTTCCTTAATGCCCCTCATCTGGACTTTGCCACATCGTCCCCCAGAGTCCCTGTCTCCCTGCACCTGCCTCACCCCCTCCAGGGTGTGCAGACCTCACCCCCATGCAACAAAAAGTGCTCCTCAAGGGCAGGTCTCTGGCAGGTGCCTGGCACGGAGGACGTACTGGGAGATGTTTGCTGAAGGACCAACTCCAGGCAGAGAGAACAGCACGGGAAGTGCTCAGAGCCGGAGGAGACCTGGCCCACTTGGGCCCCAGCATGTCCCTGGTACAGTTCAGGGACCGAGATGGGCTGGGCACAGAAGTGGGAGAAGAAGGAGCTAGAGTGGGCATTTGGAGTAGACTGAGAGGGCCTTGAATGCTGGGCTGAGACCTGGTGTCGGGGAGGCCGCTGCACAGGACACATTTGTTCTAGGAAGGAGCCCCGTGTCCACAGTGTGGAGCCCACAGCACGGAGCCAGGAAATGAGGGAGAGACCAGGGGCAGTGGGCCTGGAGAGTATGGCGGGCGTGGGAGAGACTCCAGAGCCTTCACAGAAGTGCTAGGATGGTCACAGAATTGGTGCCCGCCCCGCTGGATGGGGGCCTTGCTGGGCCCTGGGGTCTCCCACCACAGGGCAGAGACAGGAGTGGTGCTGGGGTTCAGTAGCTTCAGTGCCTGGAGCCCGATGCAGCCCTGGGGGGCGGGGGGGCCGGGGCTTAGTCTAGGGAAGACCACCTGGGGTGGCCTGGGGCAAGGGCAGTCACCAGCCACCCCAAGACAAGCTTGGCCAGTGTGGGGCTGGGGTTCCCTGGGCTGAGGGCTTCTGCCTCAGCTGGAGACTGACGTAGCCCCTGTCCCATCCCTCTCTGACACCCAGAGCCTCCTGCCCACCAGTGCCTCCCGCCCTGATCTCCCCAGAACTGATCTCCATGCTTCAAGGCTGGGATCAATGATATTTCTTCCAGGCAGCCTCCCTTGAGCCTTCCCTGCTCTGGGTTCCCAGGATTCCTGGGCTTCCAGCTCTGTCATACTGTGTTGGCAACATCTGAGTCTTTTTAAAAATTAATTAATTAATTGTTTTAATCATTCATTATTAAATTAATTATTAATTTTAATAAATAATTGATTAATTATTTTTGGCTGCGTTGGGTCTTCATTGCTGTGCAGGGGCTTTCTCTAACTGTGCCAAGTGGGGGCTACTCTTCGTAGTGGTGCGTGGGCTTCTCGTTGCAGTGGCTTCTCTTATGGTGGAGCATGAGCCCTGGAGCATGTGGGCTCAGTAGTTGCGGCACATGGGCTTAGGTGATCCGCGGCATGTGGGATCTTCCCGGACCAGGGCTCGAACCCGTGTCCCCTGCATCTGCAGGCAGATTCTTAACCACTGCGCCACCAGGGAAGTCCAACATCTGAGTCTTTGTCCTTTGCCCTGTGCTCCCAGGATCACCCTGAAGTCTGGGACTCCTGGGTGTGACTGAATCAGGGGTGTGTGTCCCCAAGGTACTGGGTGACTGTGGGTAATTCGTGCGTCTCTGAGCCTTAGTTTCTCAGTCTGTAAAGTAGTGTGATGGTCATCATCAGGCCCATCGCACAGGCTGCCCAGGGCCTGTGCAGACTGTAGGTGAGAGCGTTTCTGGGTGTTCTAAGTATCCTGCCCAAGGAGCCATGTCATCACTAAGCATCCCCTGGGGTGCAGGTGCTACATGTGCCTGGCACCCACTGGGACCAGAAGAAGGGAGGCTGCTCCCTGTCTGGTCTGTGGTTTCATCTGAGCCACCCGCACCCTGAGGGCTCTGCCCAGCTCGTGCCCTGCCCTGTCTGTCCCAGAAGCTGCCCCCCACCCAGGCCCCCATTGTCCTCAGGGCCCTTCCACCTGGGATCCTGCTCTCAGTCTGGAGCTCTGGAGAAAACGCTCATTCCAAGGATTCCATAGCCCCTACCTCTGCCCTCAGCCTCCTTCAAAGAGGGCACTGGAACTGGGGTCCTCTTCACAGAGGTGCCAGGCCGCATGCCCCTCCCACGCCCCTCAGGCTTTACCAGCTCAGCTGCTTCTGAAGTTCTTCCAGGGGTGCTGAGGAGGGGCCCGTGCTGCGGAGGGCGCAGCTAGGGAAGCCTGGCTGGGATGGTGGAGCTCAAGCCAGGCCCAGAGCTCGGGCAGCCCCAGTGAAGCCACTGCCCTCTTGGGAACTCAGTTTCCCTGAGATTTACAGAAATAAAGCCTGTCAGAGGCAGCAGGGCGTGGTGGTCCCAAGCTTCGGCTTTGGCTTCGCAGTCAGATGCCTCGGGCCCTGATCCTGGCTTTGACCTGTGCAGGTCGTGAGGCCTCTGTATGCCTCAGTTTCCTCCTTCATCAAATGCGGATGGTACCAGCACCTACCTCACGGGTGGCTGTGTGGTTTAGATGAGTGATGTAGACACGCCACCCAGCTCAGGGCCTGGTCTGGTGAGCGAAAAGGGGAACAGCCATCCCTAAGGGGCCTTCCAAAAGTACCCCTCACCCGTGTCACCTCCTGCCACTCTTTGCTCCCCATCGCGGACTGTCCATGCGGTCCTGCCCTGTGCCTTTCCCCACACTGTCCCCCTGCCTAGCATCCTTTTCCCCTCTACAGCATTTGTCTCCCCAGAGCCTTGCTGGCCCTGCCCATCCCACCCTGCCCTCTCCCACGTCGACCTCCCCGTCTCTTCATTGAGCCCCATGGACCTAGCACAGTACACACCACACACACACACACACCAGGACACATACCCCCTCCAGCACACCTCCTTGACCAGAATCCTGGCTGACAGAGACATTCTCTGCTTTACAATTCAGCTCTCCTGCTGAGCTCCTCTCCTGGAGCTGCCCTCAGGTTCCTCCCTGCTGGGAAGGAAGGGGAGTTGGGAGGTCTGTTGGGAAGACAGGCACGTGACACCTTCTGAAACACAATGATCTGAGCATGTGGGAGGCCAGGAGCTCCCCAAGGAGGGGCCTTAACTCTGTCCCGGAAGGGGATGATCAAAGAAGGCTTCTCAGAGGAGGCGGTGCTGAGCTCGATTTTGAGTGGTGAGCACGACTCTTCAGGCAGACAAGGGGTGAGGGGTCCTGCCTCACAGTGGGAGAACACAAGCAATGCCCCAAAGCCTGAAGCCACAGGGAGGGCTGAGGTGCACAGGGTGGAAGGGCTGGGAGAAGGGGGAGGTCTGGGGAGGCAGTGGAGGCTGGATCGAAAAGGGGGGCATGGGACAGACTCAGGCACTGGGGAGCGGCTGGACAGATGTGATTGGCTGCTGGCAGCATATGGGTCGGAATGGGTGAGACTGGAGGCCCGAGGGGGGGCAGGGGCCCAGCCCAAGTCCCACTGTGGAGGGAATAAGGGAGCTTAAATAAGGGAGGAAATAAGAAGCATTCATGGGAGCTTCTCAGGCTCTGGGCTGAGCCTCTTCTAGACTCTCCTGGCACTTCTCCTCCTGGGCAATCTCATCCCCACCCCTCACCTGGACCTGCAAAATCCTCCTCACTCGTCCCTCTGCCCCTGCAGGCTGCTCTACCCAGGAGTCCAGGTGAATTTTTTTAAGTCTCTTTTCCAAGCCTCAGTGTCCCATCCAGGCTGGCGAAGCCTTGGGGCAGGGCTGGGGCATCACCTTCGTGCCCAGCTGGGCAGTGGCAGCGAAGATGCAGTCACAGAAAAAGCCTCCAGTGATTCCGACGCCACCTAGGATGGCGCCCCGCCTCTGGCGCCTCTCCCCAGGCTCCGCTCTCCAGCTGTGCCGGCCTTGAACTTGCGCTGCCTGCTCCTTCTTCTTCAGCCTCCACAGGCTTTTGTGAGGTTAGATGACGGCTCCCTCCAGGGTGTAAGTCCCACCGGGGCAGAGAGCAGTACAGCTTGGGCCACAGAGTGAGTTAGACAGAGCGGGGAGCTGAGCCTCACACTCCTAGGCCCTTGCTCAGGGATGTTTCCAGAGCCCCTCTCAGCCTCCACGGGCTGCACTGGGCAGGGTCCTCCTGGTGGGCCTCACAAAGAGACTCGGGCAGAGGCGGGACTGAACCGAGGCCAGCCCAGGGCCATACGGCCACCTTCCTGCCCCTAGTTCTCCCTGAGGCCTGAGGCTTTCCACCCACACTGCCGGGAGGGCCACATCCCCACCTTCTCCTGTGACATCTCCTTTTCCCACCAAGACCCAACTCAGATGGTACCCTCTCCCTGAAGCTGTTGCCGACCTCCAGGCAGGGTTGGCCACCCCTGCCTCAGGACACCCCTGTGTCATTCATTAGCTGTCTACCAGTCAGCCTCTCCTCCCCATATGAGGTCTGGGGCCTCTTGACGGCAGGGCCTGAGCCTGCCTCTGTCTCCGAGTTCCCCACTCCCAGCCAGGGGACCTCAGTTGGGTTTAGTGTTGACTGTGGTTGGATGGGGGAAGGCGGACGGATGAGTGGGGTGACAGAAGGAACACACCCATCTCCAAATGGCCTCCAGCCAGTCCTCCCGGCCCTTCCCAGTGAGCGGGCCTCATCCTGCCCTTGCTGGCCTGATGTGTGGGGGTCCCTGAGGTGGTGAAAGGAGCCTGGGCCCCTTCCCCTTCCTGCTTGGCCCACATGCACCTCTTGGAGGCTCTGAGACAGAGAACCTCCTCGGAGGAGGCATCTCTCAACAGCATCAGGAAAGGGACACGGTCAGCTCAGTCAGCCCATTCGTCATCCCCCTGGTCGACACCTGCCTGGCTCTGGCCTCCCTCCGTGGCCTGTTTCCCTTGGAGCCCTTTCCCAGAGCTGTCTGCTCCCCATGAACAAAACCCACTCATTTCCTTCTGAAAATACAAACCACTTCCTGGCTTTGCAGAGAACTGCCCGGGTGAAATGGGCCATGGCCTCAGAATAGTCTGTGCGCCCCTCTCCACTGCCCAGCTGGTCAGGGATGTGACCTGGCCCTTTTCTCTCCTCTCCCCATCACCCCCTCCCATCCCCCATCCCGGCTCATATACCTCCCCACAGGCATACACACTCAGCCCCTCCCCAGTCTCGACCCCAGGCCTCCCAAGTGTCCAGCCCTACACAGAGGACTGGGACAGGTGCAGAGTGTTCTTTTATGCAATAGACTCTCACCAAGCATCTTTTCCATGCCAGGGCCTGGGCTGGGCACTGGGGTGTCAGGTGGGCATGCCCTGGCCCTGCCCTAAGACTCTGTCAGTCTGGATGGGAACACTGAGGTATGGAGAAAAGTCAGATCCTGTAACCCCACATCTGGGTTTGCATCCTGACTTGGCCACTCACAGGGCTGTGTAGCCAGGACAAATCCCAGGACCTTGTCCCTGAGTGCCGATGGCACAGGGCTGGGCTGTGTGGAGGAGCAGAGGCGGTGAGCAGATGCCACAAGGTGTTCTCAGGGGGGCTTGTACCCCGTACAACCTACACAGTCCTTAGTTAATGAGCAGGCTACAAGGCGACAAGTACTCGGGGCTGAGGGAACAATTCACTCTAGGAAGTACGGAAGAGTTTCCCAAGTGGGTGAGATTGCCCAGAACCCCTGGAGGTGGGAGCCTGGAGTCTGCTTCTCACTCCCTCCAGGAGGGCCCGCAGCCCAGGCCTCCCATTGGACAGAAGGGAGAACTGAGGTTCAGAGAGGAGCGGGAACTTGTCTCAGTAGATTGTGGTTCAGAGCGGCTGGGGCAGGAGGGGCACTGAACCCGGGTTCACTGTAGGTGTCCCCACAATGCCAGGTGAGGCGGAAGAGGAGGGTGAGAAAGGAGGGGGAGATCTGCAGAGGAATCGGTGGCAGGGTGGCCGCACCGGCATGGAGTCCAGGGGGCTGATGAAAAGTCTAACAGCCCCTGGACATCCCGCAGGCCCTGCAGACCCAACCTGTCCAAAACCCTCACCACCCACCCTCAGCCCCGCTCTCCCGGGGTTCTCTCTCTCTCTCTCGGCAGGGTGATCCTACCCTCCCGAAGCCCAGCCAGAGTTCAGCCATTCCCCGAATGTCCTGCCTCTCCCTCCCACCCCACAGTGAGGCTGGTGGCTCCGCCTCCTGAAAACCTCTGGATGGTGAAGGTGGGAGCACCCGTAACTCTCACTCGCTGCTGGAGGAGCAGGAACTGGCACAAGCACTTTGGAAAACAGTGCTGCCATTCAAGATGAATATTGTGAGTTACGGCTCCTGTGAGCCAGCACTGGGGATGGACCCAGCGAAGGGCTGGTAAATGTTGACCAGCCAGCTCTTTTTAAAAAGCCCCAATCTGTAGCATTTGCTAATTCCTATGGTGTAAATATTTCCCCAGGGTCCGTTTTGAACTATGTACCAAGGTGATGTCACCGAATGCAGAGTTGGGGAGAGAAGCACATAACGGGCCCTAGTGCTGGCACCACGAGATACATCCCACACAAAGGACTAGAATATTCACACAGCACTGCTCCTAATAGCCCCAAACTCACGCTACCACATGCCCACCTGCAGTAGAAACAGTAAATAAACTGTGGTCTGTTCACACAATGGAATATCATGCAGCCACGCGAGGGGACAAGCCACTGGGGCTACGTGCAGCATCCTGGGTGACCGCCACTTGTTCTGTGTTGAACAAGAGCAGCCGGACACAAATGGGTACACACTGTGCTAAGAAGCCCCAACACAGACAAAATAAACCTGCAGTGACAGAGGGCAGGATATCAGTCACCCTGGAAGGAGGTCCTGCTGGGACAGGGCACAGGACGCTGTCCTGTTTCTGGACCTGCTTGGTGGTTACTCAGGTGTGTTCACTTTTGATAATTTGCTGAGCCCTGTATCTATGATTTGTGCACTTTCCTGTATCATGTTATACTTCAGTAACGAGTTTTCATGAAAACACCACCACCACCCAACCCCCTCGGCTGCCCCAGGCCACCCACGCTCTAGCTCCACCAAACTTCTTTTTTTCCTCATAGCATATCAATGGACAGAGCTTTTATCCATTTTTTTTCCTTTTTTATATTGAGATATAATTGGCATATGACAGTATATTAGTTTCAGGTGTACATAATCATTCACTACTTGTATCTATTGTGAAACGATCACCACAGTAAGTGGAGTTAGCATCTGTCACCATATACTGTTACAAAATTTTTTTTCTTGTGATCAGAACTTTTTTTTTTTTTTTTGCAGTATGCAGGCCTCTCACTGCTGTGGCCTCTCCCGTTGCAGAGCACAGGCTCCGGATGCGCAGGCTCAGTGGCCATGGCTCACGGGCCCAGCCGCTCCGCGGCATGTGGGATCTTCCTGGACCGGGGCACGAACCCGTGTCCCCTGCATCGGCAGGCGGACTCTCAGCCACTGCGCCGTCAGGGAAGCCCGTGATCAGAACTTTTAAGATCTACTCTCTTAGCCACTTTCAAATATACAATACAGAATTTTTAACTATAGTAGCACCAAATTTCTTAACATTCATTCAAGAGATAGTCAGTGAGTGCTTACCATGCGCCAGGCCCTCTTCTCCAGCCGCGCTGTGCCCTCTTAAGGACTGTCATTTTGCACACGCTGTTCCTCTGTCGTAAGGGCCTTCCATAGCTCAGCTGCCTGAGAACTCATCTTCAAACTTCAGGCCAGGCTTCATCTCCGCATCCTCCCACGGAACTCCCTGACCCCAGGTTGTGTTAAGGGCCCCCCTGAGCTTCCCTTTGTCCCAGCACTGAGCACTCCGGTTTGTCATTGTCATTGCCTGTGTCCACACCTGTCTCCCCACCAGACTGTGACCTCATCCTGGACAAAGGCCAGGTCTGACTCATCTTGCGGTCCCCAGCCCCACCTCAGGGCCTGGAGTGGAGCTGGCATCAGGAAAGGTGTGTGGAGGGACTTCCCTGGCAATCCAGTAGTTAAGACTCTGAGCTTCCACTGCAGGGGGCCTGGGTTTGATCCCTGGTTGGGGAACTAAGATCCCACATGGTGCATGGCGTGGCCAAAAAAACAAATAAACTGTGTGGAGTGAGTGGAGGAATCGGGTGATAAATGAGCCAAGGGAGCAGAGTCCTGGAGTTTTCTAGGCGGTTCTGATTTCACAGTTTCTTTCCAGTTGTCCCCATAAGAACTCAGCTATTGGCAGACCATGTGTCTCTACTGATGTTTCGGAAAGCACCGTCCCCATCTCCAGGTGGGCGCAGGGCCTGGGGTCGTGGGGTACACAGTGGGCTGTGTGGCTTGAGTTGAGGTTTGAGCTCTGGTTCTGCCTCAGTGGGTCCCCATTCCCTCCACTCCCCAAAACTTCAGTCCCCGATTTGTGATTGGAGACCAGAAAGTGTCTGAGGGTCCTTGCCAGGCAGCCATTTCTGCCCTTGCCATGTCTTCTCCAAGCTGCCCTTGGGCCTCACGCTCCAGCGCCTGTGGCTCTGGGAGGTGAGACCGACAGCAGCAGAGGTGGAACCCCCGGCGCATTAATGGCGCTTGTGTTTACCCAGGCTGGGCCCATAAAATGTCTCAAGTGGAACTGAGCTTGGCTTGGAGCTATCTGGCATTGTCCGTTCCAGCTCTTGAACCTTGGAATGGACCACCTGGGTGGACATCTCATTCCCTAGACACCTTGAAAAACTCCAGAGGGAAGCCTGGCAAGGCCTTGGAGCAGAGGAGTAGACAAGGTTGGGTTTGCAGGACTTGGGGACCTGAGAGGTCAACTTGTCCAGCCCCCGGTCCCATGCAAGGATCCCCTGCAGGCTGCATTATGGCCTAAGGGAAGAAGGACCTGTCCTGCGTGCTGCCTCTCAGCAGAGCCCTGCACTAGTACCCAGGAGGCATGGCTCTCTGACACGCCACCTCTACCCAGTCTGTGGCTTCTTTCCGTACTGAGTTGCTGAGTTCCTGAGGTCAGGAACTTGAGTCTCCTTATCCCTCTGTCCCCAGCCTGGCCCTTTTCTAAGTTCCTCCTCTGTGCCCTGCCCTGTGCTGAGCTCTTTGGACCGAGGAAGCATCAGACTCAGTCTTTCCTTTGGGTCACTTATGTCTAGGAGGAAAAGCACCTGGGTACCCAATGCATCAGAGGATAAGTCAGGAGTCCATCCCTCCATCCATCCACCCACCCACCCTCCATCCCTCCATCTACCCATCCATCCATCCATCCAACCATCTATCCATCCATCTCTTGACAACAGTCCCATCAGCTTCTGGGGAGCAAAGCTATAAGCACAGGCTTTGGGGTCACGTGGTTCTGAGTTCAGAACTGTCCCCCATTGCATGACCTCTCTGGGCCTCAGTTTCCTCCTCATTGAAAAACCTACCTCAGAGGGTAGTTATGAGATTCCCTGAGACAAGACAGGCGAACTGATGAGAACAGTGCCTGCACTGAGGCAGACTTACCTGGAAGGTAATGAAATCTGCGTTTAGGGGGCCTTTGCTTACACTTGTCTCTTCTCTGGAAGATACTCTCGAAATGTGTTCTCATGGTCATATATTTTTATAAAATTTTGTAAGAAGTAAGAGTTTTTAGCCACCAACGGTTGATGGTACTTTTTCTTCCTGAATCCCCCTCCGTCTTCCTTTCCTGTTGAGTAGTGTTGAGTGGCAGAGGCATTTAGGGATCCGGCTAATGGGAAGTTGAGTTGAGGGTATATTTACTGTATTGGGGGATTAGTGGCGTATACGTATATGCTTTGCAGTCACTTACGGGTATAGTTATTGTTAGCCGTCCTAGCATAGGAACAGCTTCCGGCATGAAGAACCCTGCTGCGCACCGTGCAGACTCATTTAGCGTTGGAACTGCAACCGGCCCTGGAAGCATGTGGATGGTGGGAGAGAAACAAGGTTTGACACGAATGCACCCAGAGGTTAGTCTGTGGAATATTCTTTCAAGCATCGGTTGTGCCAAACTGTAGGCGAATAATTTGGGCCTTATCAAAATAGAAACTCTCTCCTGTCAGTAATGGCACTGTGGCCTGAATAATTAGAAATGATAAATGTATCTTTTTTTTCTTGCTGGGAATCACGTGGAATAGAACTGATTAGAAGTTCTGTGTTTGCAGGGCACCATCTGTAGCAGTATACAAACAGCAAGTACCTTTGTGTCTAAAGTTGCTTATTTTATGAACCCCAACTGTTATTATGAGGAGGCAGAGAAAGAGTACGCAGTCCAAAATTACAAGAAAAAAGTGTTATGAAGGTATTTCTGACACTTAATTTTTAAAAAAGATTGTATTACTTTTCTGAATTTGTTGATGTTTGTGGTATTCAGCCGCTTTAAAAAATTTGTAATTAATTATGACTTCTTTTCTCATTCTGATTATTTACTTTTTTTTTTTTTTTTTTGTGGTACGCGGGCCTCTCACTGTTGTGGCTTCCCCGTTGCGGAGCACAGGCTCCCGATGCGCAGGCTCAGTGGCCATGGCTCACGGGCCCAGCCGCTCCGCGGCATGTGGGATCCTCCCGGACCGGGGCACGAACCCGTGTCCCCTGCATCAGCAGGCAGACCCCCAACCACTGCACCACCAGGGAAGCCCTGATTATTTACTTTTGTACTTGGTTGTTTTTTTTTTTTTTTTTTTTGGTATTTTCTTCTTAAAGAGGGCTCCCCAAATCGTATAAGTTTCGGGTCCCTGAAAACTTGATCAGGCCCTGCCTAGCACATAGTAAGTGCTCAGTAGTGCTGGAAATTTCTGACTTGGTCCTCTTGCTCTAGCCGGGAGGCCAGTCAAGGTCTTCCCCCTCCTCCCACCATTGAACCCAACGCCCCCTACCCACGTTGCAATTATAAACAGATACATGGCAGCAGATTTCAGGGCAGATGCAGTGTCAATGCTGGCACAGCCAGCCAATATCCCTGTCACACATCTGTCTCTCCCACCAGAAGGGAGGCTCCCAGGCAAAGACGTGTCTGACTCCTTTGGGTCCCCAGTGCCCAGCACAAGCCTGGCAGGGATGAGGTCCTTGATCTCACAGGAGGGATCTGTCTTGGACTCAGTGTCAGCCACAGCTGGGTGCCCCTAGCTTCCTTCACTTTTCACGTGATGGAAAGAGAAGAGTGTAGCTTGGTGGTGTTAAACTGAGCCCTCGGGACCCTCAGAGGGGCCCCAGGAGCGGCCAAGAGGGTGGAGGGAAGGCTAAGGGGTTAGGGTTCTAAGACCCCCTCACCTCCCTTCAACCAGAGCACCTTCCCTTTTGTTGGATGCATTGGCTGGGTCATAGCGTTACGGGTCACATAAGCGTTCATCTGGAAAATGTGTTGCAATGTGAGAAACAGGATGGAAAAGCACTGGTGTGCTCCTCCCTCCTGTGCACTGTAGGAAGCACAGAGCTGTGCTCCAGGCTCGTGCTTGGTAAGTAGAGAGACACTCCCAGCAGGCATTTTGTGAGTTGACCTCACCCCTTGCATCCTTGTATTTTTTTCTTCCCTTTTGGTCCCTCGTTCCTTTAAAAACTGGTTAAATTCTGTATGTCTGCAGTCCACCTCCTTTTGAAATGAGGTGGGCTAGAAATAAATTCATCAACACAAAAGTGTGTTGAATGAAGGATCCTCCAAACACATGTCCTCTTGCCCAGCCCAGTCCTCTTCACAATTCTCGTTCCCTCCCTCCCCGCTTCATGGGATAATTTTCAGCTCCCTGTCTGCTTTCCCCACTGGATGATGAGCAGGGGCCGTATGTACCCATCTAGCACTCTCCCCAGACAGGGCAAGTTCTCACTACATGATTATGGAAAGAAGGAGGGGAGGGAGGAAAGGATGGCCTATGTCACAATCCGTCACGCAGGGTGTGTGTCAGAGCACTCTCGGGCTCTGGACTGACACACACCCAGGTTCGAATCTTGCCTCCACAGCCTGCCAACTATGAAACTATGGGCAGGGACTTCCCTGGCGGTCCAGCGGTTAAGACTCCGTGCTCCCAATGCAGGGGTTCCGGGTTCAATCCCTGGCCAGGGAACTAGATCCCACATACCGTAAAAAAATCCCGCAGGTGGCAACAAAGATCCCGCGTGCCACAACTAAGACCCGGTGCAGCCAAATAAATAAATATTAAAAAAAAAGAAACTATGGGCAAATCACTTTCCCTCTCTGAGCCTCGTCTCTAAAACAGGAATAATAGGTGCTCAGGAAAGGGCTGGAGAATGAACTGAACTGGCTTGGAAAGGGACGGAGCCTCTGCATGCAGAGCCTGTCCCAAGCTGGGGCCTCCCCTCTCCCACGAGTTCCTCAGCCCCGCAGGCTCCAAGTCCAGTGGGGCAGAACCTTTTAATTGGGCCAGGCCCGGAGGGTGAGTGGAGGCAATCAAGCCTGCCCAGGCTTGGCAGGCGGCCTGGTCCCCCGAAGCCTGCCCGTGTGGCTGCCAGCATCCAACAACAGGGCATTCCAAGGCCTGTCTGCCACTGGCCACGCAGCCTGCATGGAGTTCTTGAGGCTTGGTGTACATGGTTAGGAGCCCAATGTGACAGGATGGACACAGAGTGGGTACCAAGCCAATGCCAGGTGAGCTGAATAGTTACATTCTGTGGGCACATAGATACATCTGGCCCTAAATGGGAAAAGTGAAATAATACAATACCAGCCATTTATTGAGTGCCTACAATAACGAGACATATTTGTATTATTTAACACTCTCTCTGAGTACTATTCCCATTTTACAGGTGGAGAAACTGAGGCTCGGGGAGGTTAAAATTTGCTCAAGGTCACAGAGAAGGCATGTACTGTGGTCAGGGTTTGAGCCCCACCATGTACTCCTCAAGTGTGCGCTGTTGCCCTGCCAGGGCCACCCAGCTCTCAGTGCACATCCATGTTAACGAAACCCTCCTCTGCCCAACCTGGTGCTGGGGCTGGAGGTACAAGATAAACCTGCAGGGCTCTGCCAGGGAAGGTTAGCCTCATACACAGACAATGCTAAGAGGAGGTAGCCACTCCCAGAGAAGGAGCTGGAAGAATCTGAACTGGGGGCATTAGAGGGCTAGAGGTGGCCTTTGTGCAGAGCTTCGAGGGCTGGGGAGAGAGGATGACCCCTCAAGATCATCTGCTTTGGATCACCCGTTATACAGAAGAGAGACATACATGCCCCACAGAGGGATGCAGGGAGCTGGAGCAGAGCAGCACCTGTAACCCCAGCCCTCATATCCCGCCTAGGGGCCTGGCCTGTGCTTCGCCTGCAGCTTCCTCTGGGCCTTTGATAACTGTTCAGAGGTGCAGCCAGGGGGCAAGAAGCTGGGGCAGAGAAAGAACTGACCGTTGACACTGGGGGCAGCCTCAAGAGGGCCCAGTCGGGGTGCTCATATCCCAGAGGGGCCGACTGGGCAAAGGGGATGGCAGACACAGGCGCTACCCACACTAGGCTCATAATTATTTGCTGAAGGACTTACCTGGTGGTCCAGTGGCTAAGATTCCATGTTCCCAAAGCAGGGGGCCCAGGTTCGATCCCTGGCCAGGGAACTAGATCCCATGTGCCACAACTAAAGATCCCACGTGCCACAACTAAAGATCCCGCATGCCGCAACGAAGGTCGAAGATCCCGTGTGTGGCAACTAAGACCGGGCACAGCCAAATAAATACATAAATATTGAAAAAAAAAGTATTTGCTGAATAAATGAACGAATGAATGAGTGAGTGGGGTCCCAGTGGGCAAAGTGAGGGCCAATAGATAGGTGGCACAGAGAGGTAAATGTCTGAACCAGTGTCTGCAAGGACCTTCTCCCAGGAGAGCGGTCCCACACGAGGGCGCTGCCCCGGGAGGAGTGAGCTCCCCATCAGGGGACAGAGGGAAAGTCACTCTGTGAAGGGCCCGTGGTCAGGACTGCTAGAGCCAGGGTTCTGGCTCCTGAGGAAATGGTATCTCTGGTTCTGAGATTCTTTCCACCTTGCTGCTGGGGACAAGAGCCAGTTCCCACGAGGAGGACGAAAGTGCTGGCAGGCTGGAGATCCAGCCAGCTGAAAGGTGACCCCGCTGAAGGTCCGGGAGAGGCGGGAGCCTGCTGAGAGCTTGAGGCCTCCACGCCAGACAGCCTCCAGCTCACTGTGTGGCTTCCTGTAAGTCTCGACCCCTCAGGGCCCTCATCTGCCCTGTAGGCTCTCAGGGCTATTCTGAGGCCAAAACAATTCCTATTTCCCTCCACACTTTGCAACATAAAAACATGTTTACATTATTCCATTTATATAGAGTGGGGGAAAAAAAACCACAACTCAGCTTTGGGTACAATTTCTTAGGTACAAGAATCTCCCACTATAGTTGGGGGTGGAGTGGGAAGTGGCCCCCAGAATAGGCCCGTTCTCATCCTCATCGTCCCCAGAGCCATCTCACTATTCAAGTCCCTTCACCTCTCTGAACATCAGTTTCATCTTCTGTGAAATGAGACTATAAACTATTTTACAAAATCAAAACAAACCACAAAAAGTTCTTAAGAAAGGGATGGGGACTTCCTTGGTGGCACAGTGGTTAAGAATCTGCCTGTCAGTGCAGGGGACACGGGTTTGATCCCTGTTCCAGGAAGATTCCCACATGCCACGGAGCAACTAAGCCCGTGCGCCGCAACTACTGAGCCTGCGCTCTAGAGCCCGCGAGCCACAACTACTGAGCCCGGGTGCCACAACTACTGAGCCTGCGCTCTAGAGCCCGTGAGCCACAGCTACTGGGCCCACGAGCCACAACTACTGAGCCTGGGTGCCACAACTACTGAAGCCTGCACGCCTATAGCCCGTGCTGTACAAGAGAAGCCACCACAATGAGAAGCCCGCGCACCACAACAAAGAGTAGCCCCCGCTCGCCGCAACTAGAGAAAGCCCATGCACAGCAACAGCAACAAAGACCCAACGCAGCCAAAAATAAAATAAATAAATTTATTAAAAAAAAAAAAAGGAAAGGGATGCTCTGGGGACTTTGAGGGCTGACAAGTTGCCTGGAAGACGCCCACCCTGGGCCTGGCTGCCGTGGACACCCCCTGTGCCCCCGGGTTAGGCGCCAGCAGGAGTAGCCCCACCAAGTGACGCTTCTGAAGCTGTTTGCTTCTCTCACTTTGGCCCTGGGCTGGGAAGACATGGAAATTCTGAGAGCCTCAGACTCCATGTGTTTTATGGGCCCTGAGAACACAGCAGCCCCATAAAGTCACTTCAGATGGCTTACAAGCCCCAAGACCATCCAGGATCGCCTGACCCAGGGAATCCTGAGCTCACCGGGGAGCGACTGGGCCCCCAAACCAAAGGACGAGACTCCGGGGCCGATGGGACTGGACCACCAAGATAAATCTTCCGCCTGCCTCGCGGCCCCTGTGGCCTGACGGACTTGGGGAGTGGCTCTCAAACCAGCCAGACCCGACTGAGAAGGTGCTGCAAGACTGCTCACCTGTGTGCTGGGTGAGCTAAAGGATGGCCTTTGTCCCCAAACCCAGGCTGAGCCTGTGTGGCTCTTGGAGACCTATTATAGAGAGGGAGCCGGAGAGGCTCAGGCTTTACGGTGAGCCCCGGGTTTGATCCTGCTTCTGCCGTTAGCCCTGTGACCTTAAGGCACCAGCAAGCCAGCTCCCAATTTTCTCATCCCTTCAGTGATAATGACCAGGGCAGCTATTTCTACCTCACGTGGTGTGTGGGAGTCAAACAAGGTACCCAACTGGGGCTATTATTTGGTCCCGGCTTTCCCCTCCAGGTAAGAGGGCGCCAACCGCTGACTCAATGGATGGGCACGTCCTGTCCTCACCATGGTTGCTTCTCTCTGCGACTTACCCCACTCTCACTGACGGTCTTCTTTTTCCTGGATTGCCAAGATCTTCCAACAGAAACCTTGGCTCCAGTGTCCTCTACCCATACCCAGTAGCCCCCCCTCAAACTCTCTAACCTGACTTTCAGGGTTGTCCTCCACCCAGCCCATGTAGACCTATCATTGCCCTCCAGTTCCCCCAACCAGAAGGACCCAACGTGTTTCACTCACACAGGTCATGTTACTACTATTACTAATATTAGTAATAATAATAACTAGCATTTATGGAGTGCTCACTCCCTGTATATTACATGTGACCTATCACTGAGTTACATGAACCAATGCAATTAATCCTCACAACCACCTTATGTGGTAAGTACCCAAATTATCCCATATTACAGATGAGGTCACTGAGGCACAGAGAGAAGTAACTTGCCCAAAGGTCACACAACTAAGAGGGAGCAGAGCTGGGTTTCGAGCTGGTGAAGTCTGGCTCCAGAGCCCCAGAATGACCATTCTTAGCTCATGCTATTGTGTTCCTTCATGAGACTGGAGGGCACAGAGAACATGGGGATGAGGGGTGCTGTCTGGCCTGGGCATTCTGGAGCTGCCCCGTCATCTGCAAAGTTATTCTCACCACAAAGTCATCAAGGTGAGGGTGGGGTTTCCCAGGACGTGCTCTCTGGACCACCTACCTGCACCGGAGCCTCCCAGGTGCTTATGAAAATGCAGAATCCTGTGCCCCACTCCTGATCTGAATCAGAGTTTTGGGGGGTTGAGCTTGAAGGTCAAAAAACAAAACCCACTAGACTAGAAAGTTCTGCCCAGGGAATTCCCTGGTGGTCCAGTGGTTAGGACTCGGCACTTTCACTGCCGTGGTCCCGGTTCAATCCCTGGTGAGGGAACTAAGATCCCACAAGCTGTGTGGCACTGCCCCCCCCCCAAAAAAGTTCTGCCCAGACACTGGAATCCATTCAAATCCTGAATCAAGGGCCCCTGGGCAAGTCACTGATTTTCTCTGAACCTCCATTTTCTCATCTGTATTAGGGAATGAGAAATTGACCCCAGGGATGGCTGTGAGAGCCAATGAAATAATGGATGTATAACTGGCATGTGGAACAGGCTAAATTCTGTGGTGTGCAAGTGAAAAAAACTTAATTTTTCACCCCTGTCTCTCAAACCTGCCCTGTGGGCTCTCCCTCTCCAGCCCTAACTGGGATCTAGGGTGGACCCCAGCCTTCCTGCTCTAGGTTAGGGATAAAGTGACAGTCTCATTCCCAGGTGGTGACAGATGCACCCAGTCTGACCTCACTAGGTCACTCTCATATCTGATTCAAAATTCCTCCTCCCCCTACTCAGGCCCATTTCCAGATTTAGCTGCTGGGAGAGGGAAGGGGCTTGGGGGCTTCTTCTATTTCCTCACCTCCCTCCACTCTGTGTCGTCCACTGCCTTCAGAACTAGGTCTGGATGCGGGGGACAGTGTGGAGGGGGGAGTGGGAGGGTAGACGCAAAATGATGACAGTAGGACTGGCCTGAGGCTGCCGGGACCTGGCTTGGGGACTCACTCCTTTTGCAGCGGCAATGACCCAAACCCAGCTTTCTCTCTTTGGGGTATATTGTGGATTTTTCAATGACCCCCACCCTTGCTAAGAAAAATTTACTGACATGGGTAATGCCCCCTCTTCCAGTTGATGTCTCCCACTCTCCCCTCAATCCCAGGCAGACACCTTCGGTTTGGGTCACATGACACTGGCAGGCAGCAGACCCTCAACTGGACCTTGCTACATGATTCGTGTCCCGATTCATTCCAGAGCGCCCACTTGGGCCCACAGGAATCTTGTTTCTTTGTCTGCAAACCCTAGCAGGGCGTGCTTGACCCTGCAGTCCCCTGTCCTCTCTCTCCAGCCTCAAGGCTTCAGACGGTGTTTCAGGCGAGAATCAGACACACAGCCCTCTGCCCGCGAACTCCAGGACCTACACGAGGAAGGGACAGTCCTTGCACACCAAGTTTGTCCTTCCAGCCCCTACTTGGGCTGGAAGCGGGTGCCAGACACAGAATTGGTTTGGGGCCATTCCTTTTTCTTGTCCTGCACAGATGCTTTGAAATGTGGGGTGCTGGGGATTGTGGTATGCAATTTGGGGCCTCAGCACCTAACTCAGAGAAGGTGTCCATAAAGAATTCCAGGCCCTTCTCTTCCTGAAACAAGGGGAGCTGGGGATTCAAGGAAGGAAGCAGAAGAGCCAAAAGCAGGGCTACACAAAGCATCAGGCAGCGCGGAGCCTGCCACAGGCTCCCAGAGATGCATGTAAAACCAAGGATTGGGAGGGATTCGTTTTTAATTAAAAAGCAATCGAGGCCCAGATATAAAGTATCATGACACTAATGGTCCAGGAAATCTGGAACCTTAAATCACAGCAATTTCTCCCCAGAGGGCAGGCCTGGGACCCCAGGATTAGATAGGGGGCTTGGCGTGTGCCAAGGCAGGTAATGCGGAAGGTGAGTGCAGATTCCTCCCTGCGAAAGCATTCAGATAGACGGCAGGTGAGAGCTCAGAGGCCTCTGGGTCCAGTTTGGCGCCATCACTTCAGAGATGGGGAAACTGAGGCCCAGAGAGTGGTAGGTTCTGCTGAGGGTCACACAGAGAACGGGAGCAAAGCCAGAACCAGAACCTGAGCTGGAGGCCCTGTCCCTGTACCAGCTTTGTGATCACATCCCAGGATGGACGCTTTCCCTGCCAGGGCCTTCCAGTGAGGCCTGGGGTCTGGGGATCTGCCGGGGTCACTGAGGCCAGAGATGTTTAGAATTTCCGCACGGCTCTTGGGTGGTGGTGGTGAATGGGGTTAACCTGGAAGCCTCGCAAATAGGGTGAGCCAGCTGTCAGCCCCAGGTCAGGGGCCACCTGCGCTTACATCATCCAATGTGGTCCTCACCACCTGCCTGAATTGCCTTGCATCAGGGACTCACTGAGTGACTCTAGGAAACCTGGCCAGCCTCCCTCTATCCAGCCTTGGTTTCACCATCTCTATGATGAGGAGGTTGAACTGGACCCTCTGTAGAGGCCCCTCAGTGCTGACAACCTGTGAGTCCGTAAGTCTTTTAAGCCTGCTGTCCCATCCCCCAAAGAGGGGTATTGTGAAGACAGCAAGCAGCAGGGTGGGGTGATCACGAATGGGGAGACAGGAAGCATTTTGAGCTCCCAAGGAAAGCCTGCAACACAGCCCCCAGCTGCAGGGATCCTTCTGCACCCCCTAATTCTCTGGATTTCCCTCCTGAGGGCTGGCCTGAGCCAAAAGTCAGACACTTCATTCATTCATCCCACAAGGATTTATCACTTCCCTGGAATGCTCTGCGCTTCTACAAATCTTGAGATGTCTGAGAGCATCTAGCCAAAGTGGGTGGGTCTCCCTGATGCACCTGAGTGAAAGGCAGGCTGCCAAATAACCACTGACTTCTTTGGCCATATCAGTAGAGATGGTGCCAAATCCAAGGAGGTGATTTTCTCAATCTACTCCGTACTGACAACATTCCTAGAGAGTGATGACCAGTGTGGGAGTAGAACTTTGTGACCAGAGGAGGTGATCAGGGAGGTGAGAGTTCTAGAACCTGGAGAAAAGAAAACTCAGGGGACAAAGGTACTAGTCCCACACCTCTACGAGGATGTGGGGGATAGATGGCCGTACGTGTTTGGTGGCATTACAGACCTGAGAACTAGACGACTTCAGAGATTTCTGGTTCAAGCTCTCTTCCCATAGCCTCCCTGACTGATGATAAACTGATAAACCCTAATGCAGGGCACACACCTCCTGTGACACGGAGTTTAATCCCCACCTGGCAGCTGTTTCCATGGTAAGAAGACTCTGGAGGATAGAAAGCTCTGCTTACTGGTGGTGCCCCCTCTGGCTACCTCTGCGCTGACCTCTGCGCTGACCCGGGTGGCATGCTTTACCTACCTTCTTTTATTTAATTCCCACAGCCTCGAGAAGTTAGAATTATATCCCTTTCTCTACAAACTGCTAGGCTCAGACAAATCAAACAACCCTGTAAGTCTCACAGCTAGTAACAGCAGAGCTGGGATCTGATCTTGGGTCTCTCTGGTTCCAGAGCTATTTACACCAGAAAGCAGTCACCTCTTTCCTGATTCAGCCACACAGAACTTTGTGTCCCTGTCCAAACCCACGATGTTCTTTCATGAGTCACTGTCTTTGCCTTGTGCTCCTTCTGCCAGGAATTGCCCTCCCTCCACATGCATTTGAAAACTTCTGTTCTCAGGGTTATGTCTCTCTTCATCTCTGTTTAACACACACACACACATCATCGTCATCATCATCTAGTGTGTTTTAAGACATACAGTAGGCACTCCATGTTTATCTAATCAATACACAAATGCACCAATAAGTCCAGTCCTCGGGACTTCCCTGGTGGCGCAGCGGTTAAGAATCCACCCGCCAATGCAGGGCACACCCGTTCGAGCCCTGGTCTGGGAAGATCCCACATGCCACAGAGCAACTAAGCCGGTGAGCCACAACTACTGAGCCTGTGCTCTAGAGCCTGCGAGCCACAACTACTGAAGCCCGTGCACCTACAGCCCGTGCTCCGCAACAAGAGAAGCCACTGCAATGAGAAGCCTACACACCACAACGAAGAGTAGCCCCTGCTCACCACAACTAGAGAAAGCCCATGCGCAGCAACGAAGACCCAACGCAGCCAAAAATAAATAAATACATAAATTTATTTTTAAAAATAACAATAATATTGAAAAAATAATAATAATTCCAGTCCTCAACAAAACTCTTCATCCTTGCCTCCTGCCTCCAGATGAGCCAGCTAGCTCTGGGCTCCCTCAGCCCCATTCCCTGGCCCCCCGCCTCCCCTCGATACACTAACAGGCCCCTGGCATCTCTCTAGACCCCAGCATTGGCAGAGGAGGGAGTCAGAAAGGAATGTGCAATGCAATGGAACGTGAGATCCCTAATAATAATACAGATGACCTTTCTGATCTAACCTCCTATTGGTACAGAAAAGGAACCTGAGGCCCGGAGAAGGCAGAGTGGGGAAGGTGGGATTCCAGGCTCTGAGTCCCCGTCCATTGGCTGTCCTGACCAGAGAAACGTGGAGAGGAGGCCTGTAGAGGCAGAGGGCCGGAGCTGGCCCCAGGCATCCCCACACATCAGCCCAGCCCGCAGCTCAGCTAGCCAGGCCTGGGTGAGCCGAGGGTCAGGGGAGTTACTCAGGCTCTGGCCTCCCCACAGATGCCTTTCATTTTCCAGGCCAAGGGCCTGCTCCCGCTGGCTGGAGGAAAGACCCCCGCCATGGGTGCTGAGTGTGGGGCCGAGGTTCAGAGGCTGCCTGCGGTAGGCGCCGACCCTCAGCTTCCCCCGCAAATTCACAACCCCCAAAAGGCCCAGCGTTTTCGGACGGGAGTGGGGTGGGGAGGGAGAGTTTTTCCGTGGTTGGCCCCATGGCCCTACAGAGTCAATGACTTGTTGGAAAGCCTGAGGGAGATAAAGAGCTTTGTCCATGCTGGGCCTGGGGGGTGGGGTTGGCCCCAGGGACCCCATGTGGAGGAGTTGCAAAGCAGGCTTATCGCCTGAGCCCCCATCTGACCAAGCCATTTCCTGCCTGGCATGGACTCCCACATTTCTAAGGTGACATTCAAGCTCTTTTATCTGGATTCAAAAAACAGAGGGTTGGGCTGGGGGAGAGGGGAAGTTGACTCCTTACCCCCGGGCTCTCTGGTGGGCTCTCTGGGGCTCAGAGCCCTGCAGGCCTGGCCAAAGCTCCCAGTCCTGCAGATGGCAGCCAGGACCCCAAAGGGGAGTGTCCCTGGCAGAAGCAGTGCCAGGGACCAAGCACAATGAGCAATTTGAGAAACATCTGTGGAGAGAGCCCTGCCTCCGCAGGAGAAGACAGGCAGTAGGCCCAGGTCCTGGGAAATCCCTCATGCTGCCTGTGGGCTGGGACTGAGCCCCGAGGACCCACCTCTGCCATGCTCAGCTGCAAAGCATCCGCACTGGCCTCTACTTGGTGCAGTAAGACCTACACCAGAAACTGCTGCAATCCCCGATAACCAGATACAGGACACTGAGTCCCACGTTCTGCAGAATGGGAAACCAAAAGGGGCAGGAAGTAACTTGTCTCAGGCCAGTGGCTAAGCTGAGTCATGAATGAGGCCCTTGGTTCTTCACCCCATGTGGCCCGTGCAGCTCAGTGATCTCCCGGTGCCTGGACTAGAACCGTGACAAGAGTCATGGCATTAGCGCTGCAGGGGAGAGTCAAGACTATCTAACCTTCCTCGATGCTACCTCTGTGCCAGGCCTTTCCTGGCCCTGGGGCCACGGGGGTGATCAGATCTGCCCCTGCCTTCCATTTCCCGGAGAGACAGATCACCACATCCAGGGTGTTGGGAAAGGATCAGGTGCTGTCTAGGGAAAGTGGGGGGAAAAGACATCCTGGACCAGGAAACCACAAGTACAAAGGCCCAGGGGGTGTTGGGAAAGCTCACCAGCCAGAGAACCACAGGTGGATTCAGGGCATCTACAGTGTCTGGTGGGGTGGAAGGAAGAGGGTCAGGGGCTGGATCCGGAGGGCTCTGTGAGCCTGTTAAGGAGGTGGGCTTCATCCTGAGCCCAAAGGGGTTCAAATATGCTTGACCTTCACACAGCAAGTTGCCTACAGAGCCCAGACTGAGACCCAGGTGCCCAGCCCTCTCTTGCACCCACCCACTTACCACAGAGAGCCACATGTCCCCTTGCCTGGTGTAGTGAGGACAGAGGCTTGGCCATGGGTGAGGACCTCTCCAAGTGACCCCTTCAAGGTTTCCCCCTTAGACCTTGGGAATCGGGCCTTAGCCAGACCTGCCAGTCCTTACCTTCTCTAACCAGGAATTCGCTTCCTGAAGTCTTTGTTTAATGAGGGTCATTTTCTCCCGACCTGCACATCAGACTGAAAACAAAAACAAAACCACAATCCTGGCCTCTCCCTCTGCAGCTCCAGCACTGCCTTCCCACCAAGGAAGGAGCAGCCCTCACAGCCATCTGCCCGCTGCCTTCCAGATCTCCCAGCGTGGGCTGGGCCCAGGGGAGGAGGTGCGGTGCCTCAGGCCTGCTCCTCCACCGAGGGAGGGGCCCAGAGCATAGAGTCCATATAAATTAATTTAATTGGGCCCTATTATCACTTTGTTCCAAGCCTGCAAGTATAATCTAGCATTGAAGTAATTCATTGAGTGTGAATGTTCTGGAGCCAAGACTTCCCTCTGTTCTCAGAACAAAACTCTCCATGCTTGGCCCAGGCTCCGGGCCACTGCAGCCTGGCTCAGCAGAGGGGCTGTGTGGGGAGCAGGGCGAGCAGGGGAGGCCTTAAAATAGCTCTTTGCTTTGGCTGCGTCCCCTGACTTTCCCAGAACAAGGCCCCGGTCCACACCTCCAACACACACGCAGTCAGCCACACAGGCACACATTGGGGTGACACTCGGGCCTTGCAGATCCCAAAGATGGCTGAAGAGGCCCCAGGAGACCTGGGTGAACCCCCAATGACTACAAGAGCTTGGACAAGTCTTTCTCTCCCTTCTGTGCCTTAGTTTCCCATCCTACCAAATTTCCTGACTTCTCACTTTAGCAGCTGTGTGACCTCAGGCAAGTTATTAAACCCCTCTGAGACTCAGCTTCCTCATCTGTGAAATCCAGTAATGCTTATCTCATTGGGTTATGAGGGGGATTAAATGAGTTAACATATGTAAAATGATTAGAACTCTGCCTGACAAACTGTACGCGCTCCATCAATGTTCTCCCATTAGAGCTGTGAGATTCCGATGGGATAGGGGCAGGGAGCCCTCTGTGCTACTGTAATTGCTGAGGCCAAGGTACGCATCATAGTTATAATTTCAGAAAAGTAGGAGGGAGCTGGGTGGTGCAGTTCCCACGGAAGTTTTATCCCAGGAGCAGGGCACCCCGAGAGCTGAGAGAATGCGAGTTGCCCAGCTCAGTGTTGTTATGATTAGATTTACATAATTTATGGCGCAATTATTCATACCCTGATGCCAAGCTCATTAAGCAATCAGTCACCATGAACAGAGTGAGCCCCAATCTAAAAGAGAGACATGGCCTTGGGGGCCCCTGGGGGCCCTGGTCTGAGGGCAGAAGCAGCATACTCATGCATGAATGCAAGTGCGCACACCACACACTCACAGGGGGCCCAAGCCCTGCAAAGGAACCTCTCAGGGAGAGGCAAGGGACACAGGCCCTAAAGGGGGTGGGGTAGCTGAGGATTTACGGGTCTGCCTGCTCCTTCCCTTAACCACCCTGAAATACCAACCAACCTTTGTAGGGCCCCCCTGTGCTCCGGGCCCTGGGCCTGCGCTAACCCTTGAGCCATACAGCATCCAGAAAGCAGAGTTTATTAGCGCTACTCCTAGTATTAATACTGATTTAACAGATGGGGAAAATAATGGTTGGCAGGTCCAACCAAAATCTCTCCCCAGCAAAAACAAAGTCAAACCAAAGGTTCCTGCCCACGGATATTTGCTCCCTAATTCAGGGATTATACGAGATGGGAGTTGTGTTTTGGGGCAGTAACTAGTAAAAGAGAGAAGCTTGGGCTGGGAGTTAGGTCATCTGAGTAAATCCCTTCATGTCTCTGTACCTCAATCTCTCCATCAGAGCAATGGGAGTGATAATCTCTCTCCCACTGGGCCCTTGTGTGGATTGGATGAGACCACTGATTACAAACCTCCACGTAGGGCTCAGCACACGTTAAGTACATGCAAGATAAAGCAGCGTGTGAGCACGGCCCCAGAGCTGCCAAGTTAGGACAACACTCAGGTCGTCCTGACAAGTTCCAGCCTCTGGTAAGAAGAGGTTTCTTGATACTAAATCCCTGCCTCCTACATCTAGCCCTAGAAGGAGAATCTCCACCCAGGGCTGGGACGTGGGAAATCAGGCCCCCAGCCTCCTTACCCAGGATGGAACTTTCCTTGTTCTGTAGCTAATGGCCCTGCTGGTGGGGGGAGGGGGTCTACTCCCCCTTAGTCTCTTCCCCCGACACCCAGGGCTCAGCAGAAGCAGAAGAAAGTTCAGACAAGATTCATCTAGGGCTCTGTGGCTGAGGCCGCTTTAACCTGTCCCACCTCAACACACCTCCAGGCATGGACTCAAGATGGCCTGGCCAGGCCTGGCCTTGTGGGGCTTCCTCTCCACCCTCCCAGAGGGCTGCCAGGGCTCCAGGAAAGTGGCGGTGGCTCAAGTCAGGGACTCCCTCCTGGCTCCCACTCCTACTCTCCATTCTGAATTCTCTTCCTCCCGTCCGGGTTCCTACTGCCCACCATTTATTCACTGGACACCGCTGTGCAAGTCACTGCAGCTCTCCAAGCCTCAGTTTCTTCATCTTTAAAATGGGCTAATAAATCGTACCTCCTCACAGAGTTGTGAGAACTACCTGCAGTGTATACAGAGCTCAGGTAAAGCACTTGACAAATACTTCTAGATGGCTGGTGAGTTGGGTGTTTTGTTTGTTTTGCTTTGTTGTTTATCCTGTCTAACCCATGATCCTGGGAATGGCAGGGCCCAGCTCTGGCTCACCCGTCTTTCCGCTAAAACATATACTTACCTCACCTGCTGGCTCTCAGCCGGTACCCAGGTACAGACAAGTTGCTGAGGCCCAGAGAGAGGAAGAGCCAGGCCTGGCTCCCGGTCTAGAGTTTTTTTTCCACAAGCAGCTTCTCCATTTCTACAGGCACCTTCAGGAATACTGGGCAAGAGTTATCTTCCTGAAACAGATAAAGAAATGAGCCCCAGAAGAAATCACTCACTTGCCCAAATTCACACCTTCAGGCAGATCTGGGTATTGAAGTAAACCAGTTTGGAGTTTAAGACTTGATTTCAGATTCCCAGCTGGGCCACTGGTCACTCAGTGCTAAGGGCCAGTCTGGCCCCTCCCTCTGCAGGTCCTACCTTCCTCACAGAGAGGCTGGCCCCCAGGCTGCAGGGAGGGGCACAGGCCTGGTGACCTGCAGAGCATCGCAGACACCATCCGATCCTGGGTGGATTTCAGGACCTGTCCCCAGCAAGCCCTGGCTGCTGTCAATGGGTCCGCTGGCCAAGCAGGCTTGCTCAGGGTGGAGCATTTCTGAGACGAGGCGAGGTGAAGCAGCATGGGGCTAAAGCAACTTGATGGGTCCTTCCCGCACCCTGCCCCGTGGAGCTCAGGGCTGAGGGGACGAGGAGGGGGCAGGGAGTGGGGGGCAGCTTCATGCTGAGCACGCACCTGTGCACGCAGCCCTGCCCTCACTCCCAGTTCCTGAGGGGTGGCTGGAGGGTCCCATCACCCCAGTGGACAGATGGGAGATTTGAAACCGGAGTGGAACAGGGCTCTGCCCCACATCACCCGGCAGCTGGTGGTAGAACTGAGGCCCAAGGCTTGCCAACTGGGGAGACTTTCGCTGCCTGTTTCTTTTATCCATTCATTCTTTCGTTCATTCATTCATTTATTCACTCATTCAACAACCTTCCTTCCTGGCTGTGTCACGGGAGCTGCAGACTCAGAGAGGAATCAGTCAAGGCCTGCCCTCAGGGAACTCCCAGTCTGATGGGCAAACAACCACGTAACTAGTCAATGACAACATGGAACTTTTGTGACAACAATTCACAAGGCTGGGGAGCAGAGAGCAAAGCCCAGTCCAGGCTTGGGAACAAAGAGGCTTCCTGGAGTAGGTCGAGACTATGGGAGAGGAGGGGCCCCCAGGGGTATATTCCCAGCTGAGTGAGGGCACAGAGGTAGGAGAGCCACACGAGAGGGCAAGATACGGGAGCCCACAGAGGGGAAACCCCACTGTTAATTCAGTCCCCACGCAAATCCTGGTTCTCGGACTTGCTTTGCTTACCCCTCAATGGTGGAGGGCGAGAGAGAGGAAATGACACCCCAGCCAGATGTGAGGGACAAAGGTGGTTCTGCTTTCAGGGTCCCAAGGGGCAGCCCCCTCCCTGAGTGGGGACTGAACACCATTAAGGGCAGGTCCTCTCATCCAGCCCCCCATCCCTGAGAGCTAGTTCATTCACTCACTCCTTCCCTCAACAAATACTTCTTGAGCCCCTACAAGGTGCTAGCTGAAATATATATTTATTCTCACTAGTTCCAATCATTTTAAGAAACAGCAATAATGGTCTTTCCCTATACACGAATGGAGACAGCTTCTGATTCTGTAAGGATTTGGAGAGACTTAATTAAAGTCCTGGTTCCCCCGCTTAGTGGCTTGGAAATTTGGGGTCTCAGCTGGTCATTGGGGGTGGTGACACCCATACCACATAGAGTGGCTACAAGGACTGCCAGAGAAGGCCTTCACACCAAGCACGAGCAGGAGCTCGGTAACTGCTTGTCCCCTCTCCCCTGACCATCAGGGCGAGCACCTTCAGTGCGCCCTTCCCCGGGAAGGGAGAGGATGTTTCAGGAATGAGGCAGGGCCTGAGGAAGAGCCAGGAGGCCAGAAGCAGAGGCTCTGGGGCGTGTTGAGACTCGTCTGATTTCCTCACTTGCGGGGGGGATGATGCTTTTCCCCTCAAGTCCCCCAAGGGGAGCTGGTGGCATCATCCCAGTGGCTGATCAGACATCCCCCCCCCCAGGAAACCAGCAAGGATTCTCTCTGCAGCCCACAGCTGGGGAGCAGTGACCAGAAACCCTGTCATCCAGAACTGGATGGCTGGAAGAGGTGCCCCACCCTGAGATTGATGACCCAGGGGAAGAGTTGCCTTCTAGAAGTGGCAGGGCCCCTTGCTGAGCCTGGGAGAAGACTTGAGTGGGACCCCATGGGAGGCCCCGGGAGCAAACCTCCCAGAGAGCGGATGACCTCACCAAGCTGAGCGATGCCATCGGGTGGGCATGTGTCAGCCTGAGCTAGGCAGACACCCCTCTCCTCACCAGCAACTGCTCAAACACATCCCCAAGCAGCCTGACTGCAGCTAGAGAGGGCAGTGGTAGCCTCAAGGAAGTTCTCCAGCGCTGTCTGGAGTGGATTTAGGCCAGGAAGGCATTCTGAACACTATCTCCTAGAGAGTAAGGATTAAGTCCAGCCACAGGGGCTGTACCAAATGACCCCCAGAAGGTTCCCCCAAAGAATCTGAGCACAAGTCTTAGAAGAACAGGAGGGAATGTGCTTAGAGTCATCACCAATCCAGACTGGGAATCGGGAGACCTGGGTTCTGGGCCTGCCTTGTGGGACTGGGCAGGCGCAGTCCCTCTCTACACCTCAGTTTCTCCTTCAGACAACACAGGGCCCAGGATTAGACACCGAGGGCCCTTCTATCTCCGACTTCTGCATAGCTTCAAGACTGGGCACCAGACACAGGGGTCCCCGGGCGGACTCCAGGCTAGAAGTTTCCTCACTGGTACCTAGACCAAGCCAAGGTCGCACAGCAAGCTGAGGACACTCCCATCATTGATACTGTGACCCAGAAGCCTGAGACACTCTGTGGGCCCCTCCTTTTGCCCATCCCCAGCCCTGGGATTCTCTGCAGCAAATATTTGCAGCTCGTTACCACGTCCTGCCCGTCCTGCCCGCCTGTCTTCTGTGGGCAGCCTTACCTCTGGCTTCCTGGCATCTGGCCTTCTCACCACATTGGAAAATCTTGGTATTTTGGCCCGGCCTGATCTCAGACCATGAGCTGCCTGCCCCTCCCTGGATCACCAGGTCAGCCTCTTCCCCGGCCTTGGCCACTGATCTCTGCCTCATAGCCGCCACGTGAACACGTCTGGTACTCAGGCCTTAGGTCCTTGCCTGACTCAGAACGGCAGGGGGCTCCCCAAGCGCCAGGAAGGGAGCTCACTTTTGAGGACCGTCCACCCCAGGCACCCTGAGTGGCCGCCTGATAGCCCTACACTAGCCTTACTCAGACCACTGGGTACGTGTGGCTCCCGCTACCCTTCAGCTGTGGCCCGAGGCCTTGCCCTGCCCGCAGCCTGCTGAGCCCTGTTCCACTTACTCACTGCCTGACCTTCTGCACTTCTGTTTCCTGTTCTGCAAAACCGGGATAATAACTGCAGCCTCTGACCCATCCGGCTTGTGGTGTGGACAGAGAGGCTGTGAGCGTGCAAAAGCGCCTAGCATGGCGCCTGGCTCGCAGCGTGCGCTGACCTGGTAACGCTCCTCCCAGAGCGTTCCTATTGGTCGTTCCGTCACCCGGAGAGGCTGCACTGAACTCCAGCTGGGGGTCCCCGCCTGGAGGCCCTCTGGGTCACCCGGCAGAGGAGCCGGGCACAGGGGCGCCCAGTCACACGGTGCAGTCACAGCCACGGGAGCCCAGGAGGGGTACCTAAACCTCCACGTCTCAGAAGCCCCACGAGACAGGGTGGGTGAAGGTTGGATCTGTGTGTGAGAAGAATCCTTGGATGGGTGCGGGCTGCGTGGGGCGGGGAGGGGCACAGGCAGGCACGGAAGAGACCACCGTGCAGGGACCTGTGAGGAGACTGGGACAGTGATCCAGGCCAGGCAGATGGTCGAGGACTGAGTGGAAAAGAGGCAGTGGGGATGGCAAGGCGGAGGCGAACTGGTGAGAGATGCAGGAAGAGGGACAGGAATACTTCCCGCGGAACAACCCCGGAGCTACTAACCCACGCAGGGGCTCCAGCAAGCCCCTCCCTCTCTGGACGTTAGTTACCCTACCTGTGAAATGGACCCGAGGAGCCCTGGAGGCCCTCCCTGCTCACAGGTCCTGTGGTTCTGTAAAGCAAAGCAAGTGGCCCTCTTTACTCTTGGAGGAGGGGGAGTAAAGCCCAGCCCCACCCCACCCTTTCACGGGGGCCTCATCAGCAGAGGTAGTGCCCATCAGCAGAAATAGGGCCCAAGCAGGGCTAGGGGTCTCACCGCCTAGGTGAGGAGCAGGTAGCACCGCCCATGAGTCTGGATGCACAGGGATGCAGCGCCACCTACTGTCCTTGTGGGAAGAGGCCACCAGTCCCAGGAGCCTGGCTCTGACCTAAACAAGTCCCAGGGGACTGAAGCACAGGCAGGGGTTCCTAATGGGCCCTCTGCCCCAGTTCCCCTTCCCCCAGCCTCTCCAGGTGGCTTACCAAACACAGAATGTTCCCTTCTCTAATGAATTCTGACCACATCGTTCTCTTGTTCAGAAACATTTCATGGCTCCCCATTGCCCTGGGGTTCCGTGCACACTCAGCCTAACGTTCAAGGCCCTTCCCATTCCCCCCCCTCCTGACTACTACAGCCTCATTTCCTAAACAGCAAAACACTCACCAGCTCCCTAAACACTTCATATTTTCCCCTCCCCCATGGCTTTGCATGTGCTCTTGCCTTTGCTTAAAATATACTTCTCTGACTTCTTGGCTTAGAAAACTCGTGCATAGCCATCAAAGACCACTGCAGATGTCACCGCCTCGGTGAAGCCTTCCTTAACATGCCTTTTATCCCAAGTTCACCACTGAGCCCCAAGCCTGCCCCACAGCAGAGATTCAAGCCTGTCTTCTTCTGGGTACCCCCTGCTAGTCCCTGGGCTGCCCTTTATCTCTGCATAAGCCAGGAATGTTTCTGTGTACATCTTTTGGTCTTCCCAGGCTCTGAGCTCCTTGATGAAACAGAGAGTGGGTGTGACCCATTGCTTCCCAGCATAGGGTCTGGTGTTCAATTAAGTAGCATTTATTAAGCATCTACTCAGTGCCATTGGACTAGATGCTTTCCCATGCCTTATCCCATGACAGTGACTCAGTTCACCTGTGTTGAACACAGAAGGCTTTACCACTTTGTTCCTGCCAGTAGCCTGCTGCATGACCATGGTGGCTCACTTAATTTTCATTTGGGCAAAGAGAAGGGTGTGATAACACCACTGCTATGGCTCCTTCAGCTGGGACCTACCCAAATCCCATGGCTTTGCTCACATGTGTCTCATCCTGCTGTTCCCAAGATGCCTACCTCCCATGCCCTGACACCTGCTGCAGCTGCTCCGAGCCAGGCCCTTGCTAGTTTGTCCTCTTGGAACTGCAGCTCTGGGCTTGTGTTCCAGGTGCCTTGGTCTCCCAAGGAAACCCAGGCCCAATCCCACTAGCCCCCAAACCCTGCTGGAGGACCAGCCCCAGCTCTGGTCTCTAGAGGTCTGTAGGAGGGGGATGCTTTTGCTTCCCCATTAGGATGGCTGTAGGGGGAAGCCAGACCCACAGGCCGGGGGGAGGTCATGGCAGCCTGGGAATGAGCACCGCTAAGCCCTCAGTGCTCAGGGCTTTCTGGGAGCTACGGAACTCCACTGGAAACTGGATGACCGAGGGGCAGCAGCAGGGACTCCAGGTGGCATCTTATCCACTCCCTGTTGTCCAAGGTGGGTAAGGGGGCCCTGACTTGCCTGAAGTCACATGGGAAGTCCAAGCAGGGCCTCGTGCCTTCCAATCCCAGCCTTAAAATCTTTCTATTACCCCACTCTGTCACTTCTATCCAAAAGCTCCAGAAAAGAAGTTTCAGGAGATACTCTAGAGAGTTTTGTTTGGTTTTCCAGGCTGACCAACTTTAGTGGAAAGAAGAGCTCGCTCACTGAGCACACACCACATGCCTGGCACATAGAATCCTTCAAGGGAGGGATTCTTAGCCCCACTGTATGGATGAAGAAAGCAAGGCTCAGAGAGAATAAATGACTTTCCCAGGTTACAGAGCAGGACTGCTAGGATCCTAATGTGATCTTAACCACTATGCTGAGCTCCCTTGAAGGCTGATGCACACACATTAATTCTAGAACAATGCAAGACAGCATTTAACCAAACACAAGTTTTGACGTTCTGAAATCCATAAAGGAGCAGGGAAGGCTTCCTGGAGGTGGAGGGGTCAGGCACTGAATGAGGCCTTGGATCCAAGCTGGATGGATAGAGAAGGAGGGACACACTGTGGGAGGAGGAACCCTGCTCCCCCTTGCTTCCTACTTGGGAAAGGCTGGGCCATCCACCCATCATCTCATCCAGTCTATCACTGAGTCCTACCCATAACACTCAGAATTCTCCATCCCCTTTTTTCCATTCCCACTGTAGCTACTTTGGCCAGGCACCATGACCTCTGTCTACAGATTCGTCACTCATGTCCTGCAACCCCTCTATTCCACCTCCCACACCAAGCCAGAGTGGTCTTTCTTTCCTTTTTTTTTTTTTTTTTTTTTGCGGTACGCGGGCCTCTCACTGTTGTGGCCTCTCCCGGTGCGGAGCACAGGCTCCGGACGCGCAGGCTCAGCGGCCATGGCTCACGGGCCTAACCGCTCCGCGGCATGTGGGATCTTCCCCGGACCGGGGCACGAACCCGTGTCCCCTGCATCGGCAGGCGGACTCTCAACCACTGCACCACCAGGGAAGCCCCAGAGTGGTCTTTCTTAAAAGCAAATAATCTGGCCGAAGCACAGGTCCTGCTTAGAATCCTACAGTGCTTGCCCCGCACTGTTTACAAGGCCCTGCTTGGATTGGTCCCTGCCACTCTCTCCAGCCCTGCCTTGTGACATTTCACCTTAACTCAATACTTCATTAACACAATATACCTGTAATTTCCCCGACTGCCGCCCTCTTGGCCTTTGCATATTCTATTCCCTCTGTCCATCGCATGCGTTCACCTTTCAGAGCTTATCTTAAATATCCCCAGGAAGCCTGTCGAGTGCAGAGCCCTCCTGCAGATTTCCATGGTGCGTCTGTTTGCCTCCGCTGCCCAGGTCCCGCACTTGGGCAGCACCGGCGAGCTGGGGCGCGGGAGCTAATCCGCTGCCCAGTCCCGGGTCGCACGTGCGCCCCTCAGGCTTCGCGGGCCGGAGAGGTTAAGACTCGAGTCCAGGCTTCTCCTCCCATGGTTCGCGCGGGGGGAAGGTGGGCCAGGGCCAGAAGGGGAGCTGGAAAGTCCGTTTCCGCCCCCTCCGGACCCACGGAATATTTATGGGCTGCTGCAGGGGTGGACGGAGGGAGGCGGCCTCGGCTGCCCGGGCCGGCGGGGAGCGCCGTGCCCTCGGGTCCCGGTGGGGGGCCGGCGCATGCGGAATGGGGACCCCGAGACCCCAACCTCAGGGCGCGTCAGTAGTCGATTAGAGGCGACCGCAGCCTGGAAGCAAAGAGCCCCCAGCTGTTTCCTTCCACTTGGGGCGGGGCGAAGCGGATGAAGGCGGGAAGGAGCCTGGGGAGGGAGGGAGGTGTGGAGCGTGCCTGTGCTACTGGGGCGGGCAGCCCGCGGCACGTCGGCCCTCGGAGTCTCGCGTGACTCGCCCACTTAGAAGGCGGGAAACAGAGGTGGTCCCTAAACAGAGACAAGAAGGGCAGTGCTGATTCCAGGGTCCCCGCTCTGCCCACTGCGCTGTTCAGCATCACTGTGGGCCCAGGGCGGTTCACTCTTAGGTGAGCACAAGAATCACAGGGACAGTTGTTAAAATGCGGGTTCCAGGGCCCCATCTTCTACTGATTAGGTATGTCTAGGGTGGGACCCAATAACCGGCTTTTAAAAACAGGCGGGTCATACACACACATTGTGAAACAATGGTGAAGAGATATTTCGGAATAGGAAGGCTCCCCTCAACTGATGGCCAGGATGAAGCAAGAGTGAACAGGGTGGGAGAAGCAGGGAACCTAGAATTGGAAGGGATGGATTTGAATCCTGAAACCAACATTTTCTGCTGGGTTACCAGGAGCTGGTGATTAACCTCTCTGTGCCTTCATTTTCCTCTTGCCGAAAATGGAAATAACATTCAGCCCACAGAGTTCTGTAATATCAAAGAGATCTGTGTAAAAATGCTTTGCACGCTAAACCACCACCATCATTATTACTCGCTGTCGCTGCCAATCCTCTGGGCAAGGAGAGAAGCCAGCCTGAGGTGGTGGTGGTGATGAGCTCAGATGCCACCTCCTATGTTAAGCCCACCCTGATTCAGTCACTTGGGATGAAGCCCTCCTTCCTCTGGACTGCACACCACTCAACTTCTTTATCCCTATTCGGTACTCCTTTTCTGTGCCTGGGGCTGACTTTGCAGTACATGTGCCAATTTTTTTTTCACCAGAATGTGAGCCCCTCCTTTGAGGAGCCCCTGAGTTAGGGATAATGTCAGAGGGCCTGGGTAGTGGAGACAGGAGTTCAGTCCTGTCACTCATTAGTCATGGGATCTTGATCTATGGATCCACCTCTCTGAGCCTCTATAGCTATAAAGTATAAAGGTTTAAGTGGAAAAATGTCTGTAAGGTTCTGTAATGTCTGTCACTCAGTAAGTCCAACTTGGGCAAAACAAGATACAAGCTTGGGAGACTGAGAAAGGCATCACAAAGAGTGGCTTTTGACCTGGGCTTTTAAAGCCAGGAAAGATCTTTTTTTTTTTTTTTTTTAAGCCGGGAAAGATCTTAACAGGTAAAGAACTGGTGGGGAAGGCCCCTGCAGGCCCTCTTCCATATTCTGGTTACACTCTATTTACTTCTGTAAATTGGAAGCAGAGAATTCCTGCTTTGAAATATGTTGCTGTTCATTTAAAAATTGAAATGGGATAAAGATAACAAGTTGAACACGCACTGTGGTCTTTCCTGAAACCAACTAAAACAACAGTAAAGGGATTTATCAAAATATTGGAAACCAGACACAGCCAACAAAGAATGGTAACTGACTGAATCCTAAACAGGCAATAAAGAAAGTTGAGGAGCAGCCCAGTTTACACTGTGAAACCCCCATATAGTTTAGGAATTGGCTGTCCCAGGTATTTCTGGAAATTAGATGGGTAGGGAGGCTTAAAAACAGGAAAATTGTTTGAAAATATATTTAAGAAGCAATCAGACTCCAGATACCCTCCCCACCTGGTCGAATACTGAAGGTCTATTCTCAGAAGAGGTTAACAGAGGATCTCTATTCCGGGGGCACTCTGACAACAGGAATAAAGTGAACACTTTGTACTCAATATTGAGGCCTCTAGCCTTCTTTCTCCATTAGGCTACCCAAACTCTGGCTGCCAGGAGAGTACCCTCCAGGCAGGAGATTGGAAGAGATTTTCTCTTGACCAGCTCAACAAAAAAAGACATGGAATGGCCCAACAGATCCCTGTACACAGCCCCAGCCATGATCATCATGTATCAAGTCTTTTAGTGTCCCATTCTTAAATATAAGAAGACAGCAAAGGATGAATAAACATTTGAGGGAAGCCTCTAATAAGAAAGAGGTTAAGGGACTTCCCACGTGGTGCAGTGGTTAAGAATCCGCCTGCCAATGTAGGGGACACAGGTTCGAGCCCTGGTCCGGGAGGATCCCACATGCCACGGAGCAACTAAACCCATGTGCCACAACTACTGAGCCTGTGCTCTAGAGCCTGCGAGCCACAACTGCTGAAGCCCTCATGCCTAGAGCCTGTGCTCTGCAACAGGAGAAGCCACCACAGTGAGAGGCCCATGCACCGCAGCAAAGAGTGGCCCCTGCTGACCGCAACTAGAGAAAGCCCGCGCAAGCAACAATGACCCAACGCAGCCAAAAATAAATAAATAAATTTATAAGAAAACGAATGAGGTTAAAACAAACATCAGGGGGAAAAAAAAAGGAACGTGAAAGATAGGGACTATGCAAAAAGTAGAAGATTTAAAAGAGAAAACTGTCATTAACGTCCTAAGAGATAAGATATTGCATCCATGAACAAGAATGGGATGCTACAGGGAAAAAAAAAGAAGAAGAAGAAGAACTCTTGGAAAACTTCAACAGCAGAAAATGAAAAACTAAAAAAATACAAAGTGGTTGGAATATAAATTTGAGAAAATAGAGCAAAAAGGCTAAGAGATGGAAAACAGAAAAGACATGATAGTTTGAGGGCTAGTCAAGGGAACTCAACATCTGAATAACAGGAATTTTAGAAAGATGGATTAGAGAAAATGTCCTAGAATTGAAATACATCAGTTTCAGATTGAAATGCCCCGTTGAGGATTTAGCACAATTGATGAAAGCAGACTGACACCAAGACATCAAAATTACAGAATCCTGAGAACAAAAACATCACAAAAGCTTCCAGATAGAAGAAAAAATAAGCAGGCTTCAAACAAAGCTTTAAGAATCACACTGACATTGGATTTCTCAAGAGTAAGGTGGGAACTAGGAGACAATGTGCCTTCAAAATTCTGAGGGAAATTATTTCCATCCCAGCCAAATAATCATCAAGGGTGCAGATAAAGACATATTTAGTCATGTAAGGTCTCTTTGCACATTTTGTCAGGAAGCTACTGGAGAATGTGCTTCAACAGAAATGAGTGAGTAAACCAAGAAAGAGGAGGACACGGCATCGAAGGAAGAGAAGACGCCACAAAGCAGGAGGCAGAGGAATCCCCAGGCCAATGGTAGAGAGGTAGAAAGTAACTAATCCTGACTGGAGCAGGTTGAAAGACTCCAGAAGATGAAATTGGTAGACTATCCAAAGAATTTAAGCATATCGAGAGGAGATTACATAACTGTAATTGTTATGCAGGAAAGGAAAAGTAATCAGCGCGTATTACATGGCTCACTTGTCAACAGCATTTATATTGCCTAATAATGCAAACAGTGAATACTGTTCCAACCACACTTGTGATGTAATTATACTGGGAGGATGACAGGGAACACAAAATGGACATGTGGGTGTGGAGAGAGCAAGGAGAAAGGTGGTGGGTGGGTGGGAGAAAGGTACTTAAAACTAAAAAGAAATCAAGAAGTAGCATCATGAGGAAATAATTCAGAACTGAAAGCAATTGCCTCTGCAGAGTGAGAAGTGGTCTGTCTGTGTGTGTGTATGTGTTGAATGGGGGACTACTATTTTCCACTACAAGCCTCATAGACTTTCTAAACTATGTGCAGGTACAACTAAAGTTTTTAAACATTGAGTGAGTGACAAAAAGCCCCTTAGCCAAGGTCACTAGTGGCCGGAGGGCAGTCGTTTTCAGCAGAAGGCTTAGGCTAACACTGACCACCTCTGAAATGCGAGCAGGAGAGGAACATTCTGGGGGACTCAGGGGAGCTAAGCTGAGTAGGTGGAATACAATTCATCTGTCGAGGGCAAATTCAAATACCACGCCTTCCTGAAGCCTCCTGTGGCCCCTGCAACCTCATGGATTCTTCCTTCTCCCTCATCCCTTAACCCATTGTCATTACTGTGATCACTGCCTGTCTTCAGCTGTAGATATTCTGTCTGTCCCACCAGGCTGTGAACTCCCTAAGGACAGTGACTTCAGCCAAGTGACACAGAGAAGCTGCTCGATACATACTTGCTGTGTGCATGCATGGTCAGCACCTAGTGAGGCCTGGGGACATACTTATTGAACAGAATAATAATTAATTGAACAGAAAGGATCTTCTTCCTTAGAATCACTTTCACCTGTGTTTTTAGTACAAAGCAAGTCCTTGATAAATGTGCTCAGTGGAGCGAATATGGCCTCCTGGACTCCCAGCCTGCTGTATGATTTTAACAAATGTCTTAACCTTTCAGAAAGATGCCAGGATTTCCCCATAGATCAATAAAGAGAAAAAAAGAGGTAGAGAATGATTTTCTGGGTCTGGGGAGAGAGGAGGTGGCAATGATGGTGCACAAAAGAGCCCCTGGGGATTCTTAGGTGTCCAGGAGGGCGGGTGGGTGGAAGGGAAGAGTTATAGCTAATGAAAAGCAGCTAGAGAGAGGCCTGGATGGGAGGAATGATTCATCCCTGGCATCTCCTGCCCAAAGCCACTCCTCCTCGCCGTCCCCTGGCCCTGGCTTCCAGCAGCCAGCGGTGCTGAGTCCCGCATCTGGAGGGACATTTGTCCAGATCCTCCCTATCCCCTAGGACTGGGCGGTGGAACCCCAGGCCAGGCCTGCCTCCCTCTGGTTGGAGCATCTCCAAAGATGCCAGTTCTAGGGACTCAGGTAGAACCACAGAGTGCTCACACTGCACGGGACATGAGATCATCTAGCCAAATTTTAAGTCTTACAGATGAGTAAATTTTAAATAAAGATGGGGGAGACCAGGGTAAAGTTGCTAACATTTTATTTTGCTCGGTAAAGAAAATTAAAAAAAAGAATTACCACAACCTTCTGTTTCTTAATCTGGGTGGTGGTTACAGAGTTTGTTCACTTCGTGGAAATGCATCAGTCTGGACACTTGTGAGTGTGACTACTCTATATGTTAGAATTTGTAAAAAGTTTACTCAAAGAACTATCATGGGGACTTCCCTGATGGTCCAGTGTTTAACAATCCACCTTCCAATGCAGGGGACGTGGGTTCGATCCATGGTTGGGGAAGTAAGATCCCACATGCCGCGGGGCAACTAAGCCCACGTGCCAAAACTACATAGCCTGCGTGCCACGACTAGAGAGAAGCCTGTGCACCGCAATGAAGACCTGACGCAGCCATAAATAAATATTAACCAAAACAATAAATAAAAATAATATCATGTACTATCACACCATTATTCATCTTAAAAGACATTTTAATGCTATAAAATGGGAAAGGCATAATCTCAATAAAGGTCAGTCCTTCTAAAAAGGGGCAGTGGTAAATTTACAATAGCATAGTTTGCATGTATGACAGTAAAACAAATTCCAGGGGAGAAACAAAACTTTATATTACTGTATTACTCATTCATTGGTTTTGTCAATTTAGGAGTCTATATCTAGCTTGTTCTTAAGCTTTATCATGGTTCTTGAGAAAAACCCTGTTTCATTTTGGTTATCTTGTGGGAAAGGGAAGCCACACCCAACATAGTTCCACTGAATTTGGAATGTTCCACCAGAGCTGAGAGAGGCTGAGGACCAAGAGAGCAACCACCAGCCCCTCCTCCCCCTACTGCCTGAGGGGGCAGGTGGCCAGGTGGTGGGACTCAGAGCCAGCGGGCACCCTGATCACCCAGCACAGCGTAGCAAGACGTTTACCTGAAAGGAATGCTGCAGACCAAGGAGACTTTTGTTAGAGACCCTGGCCCATCAGTGCATCTGCAGGCTTTTGGAAACCACCCTTCTATCAGACTCCTTTATGTGAACACTGAGGCCCAGAGAGAGGAGGTGGTTTACCCAAAGTCACACAGAAAATCAGTGAAGAGCTGGGGCTAGAACCTGGGTCTCTGGCCTGTCAGCTCCACATTCTCGCCACCCCTCTGGGCTCTGGGGCTCCCGGTAGTCTCCTTTCCTGACCCTGAAAGAGGCTCACAGGTCCTGCCATGTTGCCATAAACTCTTCAGGGTTCCAGCTCTGGAGGCCAGAGATAGGCTGCTGCTGGGCTGCAGAGGATCAAGTTACCTGCTTGGAGTGGGTCCCTCCCAGGAGCCAGCCGCTCTCCAGCTTGGCAGGAGGACAGTTAGGCGAGGCTGGGCTCATGGAAGATGCCAGAGCTTCTACAATGGAGGGCTTCAGCGATCCAACACCTCCTTTGGGGCTACTGTCACCAAATCCAAGCTGACACCCTGGCTCTGGGCAGAGGATGGCGGGGGTGGGTAGGGGCGTGGGGTCTGGTTGTTCAGAAGGCTCTGCCAGGTATGGGAGGGAAGGGGGTGGGAGGGCTTGGCCTCTGCAAGGCGGCTTCTTTCCCTCCTCCTCGAGGGCTTTGCTTAGGCTATGCCTTTTTCCTGCTTCTGTTTCCTCTTAGACATGCCTGCCTCCACAAAGCCTCTTTGACTGGGGACCTGAGGTCTGGTCTACATTTTGGGCCTCCGTCACCTAATCTGTGAAATGGACAGTTGTGAGCATGGGAATATCTCTAAGGGTCCTGTCAGCACAGACATTGAGCCTCTCAGGTCAGTTCTGTGGTGGGTGCGCTCCCAGATGAGGACGTGGACACTTGGCAGCCCAGATGGCTGATTCCTACCCTGAGCGGAGGAGTAGCTACCCTTAGTTTTTCTACCTTATGTCAGTGCCTCAAATCAGGAAGAAAAGCCTGTTAACCATATGTTCCAGGCACCTGGAAGGTATCAATAAATATTTGTCGAATGGATGAAAGAATATTAAGGTTTAGCATAAGGTTATTTTTAAGAAAGGTGCCACTTTAAAAAAGAGAATCAGGGCTTCCCTGGTGGCGCAGTGGTTGAGAGTCCACCTGCCAATGCAGGGAGCACGGGTTTGTGCCCCGGTCTGGGAGGATCCCACATGCCACGGAGCGGCTAGGCCCGTGAGCCATGGCCGCTGAGCCTGCGCACCCAGAGCCTGTGCTCCACAACGGGAGAGGCCACAACAGTGAGAGGCCTGCGTACAGCAAAAAAAAAAAAAAAAAGAGAGAATCAAAGACCTAGTCCAGCTGTGCTCATCTGACAAAAAGGAAATAGTCCCGATGAAGGTCCTTTCTTGTTAAAGGCCACACAGGGAATATACATGGGTCCAGGCAGGTGCCCTGAGCCCAGCTCTTTGAGTGCTGCTCTTCTGATGGGTGACAGCCCATCGAGGGTCAGGGCTGAATGAACAACCCCACTACTCCACCCTCAAATCTGTAGCTTCCAGGGACACTCTCAGTCTTCAGTGGGCACCCTGAGCTTCTTGAAAATTCCCTGTCATTCCTTGGGCTAGCTTGCTCCACTCTACACCCCCTTCTTTTGAATTTCCCCCAAGTTCCCCATCTTCTGCTGTAAGCTGTGTGACCTTGAGGAAGTTGCTCAGCTTCTCTGAGCTTGCATCATTAAATTGAGAGAAACATTACTGATCCTGAAGGGTTGCTGTGAGGTTCACAAGCTCTAGCAGAGAGAGTGCATGATAAACTCAACATTTATGGGACACCCCCCCTTACTCTTTGCCAGACACATGTGAGACACAGGATCATTTCTTGCACAAAGCAGGGTAGGGGTTAAGCGGAAATTAGATTCACAGGCAGGCAGGGCCGATCTGAGTTAGAATTCTGGCCCTGCCCTACCACTGACTCACTATGTGACCCTGGCAAGTCACGTAGCCTTTCTAGGACTCTCTTTTCTCATCTGTAAAATGGAGATATTAATAACTACCTTGCTGGGTAGTTGAGAGGATTAAATATGAACACTATAAACACCCAGTGTTTGGCATATGGTGCTCAGTGAAGGGCAGCCTTGCATTTCTTTCTCCATGAAGTGCCCACTGGGCCAGGGCTGTACTCCTACCCTTCCCCCACGCCCTGCACACTCCCGCCTCCCAGGTCCTCAGGTAAGCACTTGCTCCTTGTGTGTAGTAAGTCCTCAGTTCAAGGCTGTGGAATCCTACTCGGGTCTAATAAGGAGCACCAAAATAAAGGGAAATGAGGAGGCCCCAAGATGCGGAGCTTGGAGTGAGGGTGCTGTGCTTGGCTGGCAGCCAGCAGGCCTGGCCCTGAGCCCCCGGCAATCACCTTTCTAAATCATATCCTTCCCTCCAAGCAAGCAAGCCGGCCCTGGTGGAGGCCCTGGCCAAGCACAGCAGAACCTTTGTGAGCTCTTGGCTCTCCCCACAGCTCCCCGCCTCATCCTGTCATCACCTGCAAGGAGCCCTGGGGCGGGGCTCCAGGCAGGGGAGCAGAGCAGTTCCCAGGCTCCCTGGGCCCCATCACCTCCAACAATCACTAACTGCCTGAGCCTGGCATTCAAGGCTCGAGGGTCTGGTCTCAGCCCGCCCTCCAGTCACATCTCCCTTCAGGGCCCCTCCTCCCCTCCCGGGCTGACACCTGGTCTTTGATTCTCTGGAGAGGTGTTCACAGGGCCAGGGCTGTGGAGAGGCAGGAAGAGGCCGTCACTCCAGGAGAGGTCAGCATTGTGTCCCCATCCTCTGCTGCTCTTAGAACAACACACTTCATCGCTACCCTGGCCGGTCCTAACCACTCAGACCTCAGTTTAAGTCTCCACTGGCTGGATGGCTGCAGGCCCGAGAGTCTCTTTCTTCCCTTGTACAGAGAGAGGAAATCCCTGCCTAGAGCAGGGCCTAGTGGAGCAGCTTTCTGTCCACTCAGGGACTCGAGGAGACCCCTTAGACTCTATCCTGGCCCCCCCACCACAACCCAGGAATGGCTGTGCCAGGTGCCTCATCACCACCCAAGGACAGCTTGGGCTCCAGAAACCTGACTCTGAAACCTCCATCTCTCTGAGGTTTAGGCTTGTATGAGTCACTGCTCAGAACTCTCCCCCTGCAGCTTGGACCCTGGGTAGTCCCTCCTCATTCATCAGGTCCAGCTGCGGAGGTGCCCCTGTGACATTCTCGCTGAACACTGCCCTACTGCCCATCACTGCCGCCACGGCAGAGCCTCTGCCTATCTCCTTCACCACTGGATTCCCAGGGTCTAGAAGAAGGTAGGGGCTCAAAAACAAGAACAGTCTGCCTGGCCCAGGACCTCCACCCCCTTTGTTGTCAGCAACCAAACCCACCTTCACGTCACTGATAAGTAAGCGTTTCAACATGAAAAAAAATCATAAAGTCAGACAAATGACAAATGGAGAAAACATACACAAGCCAGAATGCTAATTCCCTTAACATTTTATAAAGTGATAGGAAAAATACCTTTGTTCACATTTTTTTATCCAATTGGAAAGAAGTAAAACCTACAAAAAAGAGAAAAGTAAACATTTATACCTGTGAAAAGATGCTTAACCTCACTCAAAACAAAAGAAAAATCAACTAAAAATAACAGTGAAATGTACTTTTTGAGCTATGGCCCTCAGATTGGCTTAGATGAAATAGAATGCTATTTATGAGATCTACTTGCATGTGTTTGCAATAATGGATAAGGATATTCGTTGCAGTATTTTTTAGAACAATAATGGACCAGATAGTAACCATTTTAGGCTTGAGGACCATACGGGCTCATTGCTACAAGAATAGGCAGTGGGCCAGATTTAGTCAGCAGGCCACAGTTTGCCAACCCCTGCTTCAGATTAATAAAAGATTAGAAATGATCTCCATGTCCATCAGTAGAAGAACGGCTAAACACACATGACATATCCCTAGGATGGAACATGCCTGCAGAAGAAATGTGCTCATCAGTTGTCTCCAACTACATTTTGAAAGGAACACATCCTGTGTAACCTAGAACTCCCTAGGAAAATACAGAAGAGCCACAAATAACTTCCTCTGGAAGGAGGAAACTGGGAGTCCAAGGGAGCAAGTGTGGGAGGAAAGCTTTGCAAAGCATACCCCATTGCTCAGTTTGAAATGTACGCATACTGTAAACACACATTAACTTAAAAACAGAATTAGTCCCCTAGTCCCCCAAACAAAAATGTTCCCTGAAATAAACGGACCTGTGGTGAAATAAGTTCGGTCCATACAGGGTTAAGCAAAGTTAAAGTGTCTTTGCGCAGGACTTGGGGCAGGGGTGTGGGGGTGTGTGTGGCCTTTAATATGCTGCTGTGCCTTGTGACTCCCAAGGAAGACACTATATGTGGCACTTCCTATGCTTATTGTGGTACCATGTTTCCACAGAGCATCTCTGGGGTCTACTATTCTGTGACTAGACCTCTAAGAGCAAGCACAAATGCCTTCACCCTCACTATATTTTCTCTCCCTCCCTCCCTCCCTCCTCCCTCCCCCTCTCTCCCCCTCTCCCTCTCTCCCTCTCTCTCTCTCTCCCTCCCTCTCTCTCTCTCTCTCTCTCTCACACACACACACACACACACACACACTTACACACACACATACACACACTCACACACACATAAGGTACCAAAGAACCTCCTTAAGGGCATTCCTCAGGTGACTGATCTCATGAGATGCTCTGTGGTCACATATTCTTGGGAAACGCTGTTCTGCCAATGCGGATGATAAATTATCGCTTACACTTCTCACAGATTTTACAGCTTCTCTGCCTTTGCTCACACCATCCCTTCCATCTGGACTGCTCTTTGTTTTAACCCACTTCTTCCTGCCAAGTTCCAGCTTATCTGTCGAGGCTTGGGTCTCATGCTTTCTGCATCATGATGAAGACTTCTTGGATCCTGGCAAAATCCTAAAGATGCCTGACAAGGGTCCCAGACCCTTGCTGAAAGAAAGAAAGAAATTACTGAGTGCAATAGAGGAATGCCTGAGGGAGGGAGGAGAAAGGGACAGAGGGCTGGATGGGTGGAGGGTTAGACCGCTGTGGGTGATTGTGATTGGGTTAATGAGTGGGGATGCAGTAGCTTGTTATACCTGTGTCCACAAATCTGTTCATCGTGGATGGCGCCGGCAGAACTTCAGCTCTGTAGATCTGACTGATTGCCCCAAAGCAGCTTGTTGGCCTGTTCTTGGGCAGTCCCAGGAAGAGGGGAGAGGTCCCTCTCTCCCAAGCCTCTCCCCTGGGCCCTCATCCCTATCCAAAGCCCCACCAAGAAAAATGCCCACCTTTGGATGTGGATCTGGGGATGTCTTGCCACATTATGTGTTCCTGCCCTTGTCTGCATGGGCACTCCCTAGGAAGTGGGCATCCCCTGAGTTGTTTTGAACAGAGAACCTGTGGGGGTCTGTAGAAACTGAGGTTTCCTCACTCCCCACCCGACTCTGCAGCCTGCTAGACACCCCAACACTGTGCCTCTAGGGGGCCCTATGAGAGTAGACCGGCACAGGGATCCAAAATGGAGAGGCCAATTCACCTGCTTATCTTTAAGCAAGCTTCCTCATAAGCAATTTCCTCTGGAACCTTCAGCAAAGTGCCTAACCTCTTTGAACCCTATTTTCCCCTCACTCCACAATGGGCATGTCTACCTCATTGACTACTTATGAATATAAGTTAAACAAAGTAGATGAAAGTATCTGGCACATAGTAGGGTTTTTGCAGCAGTTTCTCTCTCCCTTTTTCCCCAGTGTGGATTCTGAGCTGCTAGAGACTGCTTCTTCGTTTTCCATTGTGTGGTGTCAGGACACTGAAAGAAGGATAAATTGGGACGGATGGGAGAAGGCAGCTGTGGCCCAGTCTGTGCCAAGTACAGGTAGGCAAATTTCAAAAGCAGCCTCAGCCCCAGGGAAGGCTTCCCTGAGCCTTTCCCTTCAAGGGCTGCTTTGATCATTCGGCTTGTGACCAGCTGGTTTTCTCGTCAGTCTCCCCTCTCACCCCCACCCACCTTCCGCAGATGTAGATTCCCCTCAGATCAGGTGCTGGGGATGACTCACCTCTAGGTCCCCAAGCCCCCCTCAGTGCTTGGCACAGAGCAGGCTCACCAGACGGAGTAGTGGAAAAGGCTAGTCTCTTCAGTTGTCACTGAAGGTCCCTTAAAGAACAGTTTTACTTGCTGCCGAGAGGGTGCCAAGCTCTCGGCAAGAGAGAGCAGGCGCTGGTAGCCCAGGCAAGGAGAAGGGATGAGGTTGTGAGAGGCAGGGATGGACAGAGCTGGATGAGGGACAAGCTACTTTGTGATCTGCCCTTGGGCATTCATTCATTCAACACAATGAACAAATATTAAGTGCCTAGTGTTCGCCAGGCTCTCTGCACGTTCTGGCTTGTGATACTGCAGGGTATTGGTCAAGAGTGATGTGGATCTGGCTCTATGCGTTCTCGGGCAAGTTGCTTAACGTCTCTGAGCCTCAGTGATAGCATCAGCAGTAAGGTCAATGTTTCACAAGGTTGTTCTGAGAATTATATCAGTTTATTTATGTAAATTGCTTGACACAGTTCCTGCTAGATTACTGTTTACAGATATAATTGTTAAAGATAATAATAATCCTGACTCAATCCTGTGTGGGTAGAGCCAGGGCCCCAACAAGCCTTGGAGTCCAGGCCAGCAATCCAGTTCCTTCATCTGAGAGCTGAAAAAACTGGGACCAGAGGAGACAGAGGAGGAACAGGAACAGATCCCCGGCCAGGGGCTTTCAGGGCACTCTTTCCATCTGAGCTGTTGTTTTTCCCTAAGCTTAGAGCCTGCAGAGCAGGCATGCATGCCGATTCGCCAAGTACTCCTCTGGGGAAAGTGGTATGTAAAGCTGGGGCGCAGCCTGCACATAACAGTGCAATAAAGGCAACTTCCGGGATTCACAGCTGAGGATGTACTTAAGATGCAATCCACTGCTGGGCCTGAGATATTCTGCTCTGAGCACCTCCTCTCTCTGGCTGTCCCTTCTGCTGAGTTACAGCCTGGCCCAGGAGAGTTTATTACTTCAGCCCCAGAACATTCTCTTACTGGAGTCTGAGGCAATAATAATGATACAAGTGTATTTGTAAGATTTTCCAGATTCCATCGTGCTGTCATATCCTTAATTTCATCTGACCTCCACAACATTTTTTAACAGATGGAGAAACTGAGGCACAAGGAGTTAAGTAACTTACCTGAGGTCCTGGTACCAGGCAAGGTATTGTCACAAACTCTAGCGTTTATTCAATGACTTAAAATAAAAGCGGATACTCACTAGGTGCCTCATGGAAGCCAGTCTCCATTCGAAATGCTCTACCAACATTAAGTCCCGGTAACCCTCACAAGCACCCTCTGTGGCAGAAACTTACTATTCTTTCCCAGATGACAGAGGACAAGTAACTGACCCAAGGATACACAGTTCTAGCAGGTGGCAGAGCTAGGGTTCAAATCCAGATAGGTGGGCTCCATAATCCCCATTCTTAATCTCTACGTCAGGGTTTCTCAGCCTTGTGCTACGGACATTTGGGGCCAGAAAATCCTCTGTTCTGGGGGCCTATTCTGTGCGATGTAGGATGTTCAGCAGCATCTCTAGGCTCTACACACTACACGCCAGTAGCCTCCCCACCACCACTACCACCATAGTGGTGACAACCAAAAATGCCTCCAAACATTGCCAAATGTCACTTGGGAGGTAAAATCGCCTCTGGTTGAAAACTACTGCTCTGTTATGCTATTCTAAAATGATAATATGTACAGTTTTTTTTTTACTATAGCAACCTCTGATTTCAGACAAAATATGTTCTGTAGACCTCTTTCCAAAATGAATCAACATTCAGATTCAAACAACCTTAACTGCTCACCTCCTATGCCCAGGCAATTTATAGACCATTTAAAAAATGAATTGATGCTTAGGAAAATCAAGCAACTTGCCCAGAATAACAAAGCTGGTATGTCGCAGAACAAGAACACGAACATCAGTCTCAAGGTCCACATGACAAACTTTTCTGGTAGTATTCATTCTAAAGTGACATATTCTGTATCTTCTCAATTCTAAGATACATTTTCTCCCCACAATTTAATAGTTTGGAAATTGAGATGCAACTAAAACCAATATTTGTTTACATAGAAAATTTTTTATTCTCCCCAAAGCTGCTATTTAATTAAAATTGCGTCTCATAACTAATAGCCTCTTAGAATTGAGAATTGAGGGCAGGAGCTGTGAATGTGAGAGATGCTGATGGAGTCAGACGGGAAGGAAAGACAGAGCAGTAGCCCTTCCTGTACTGGGATGTTGCCTGGTCCTCTACGCCAGCCGTTCCACCAAAACCCTGCCTCCTTCCCTGCTGACCCCTATCCAGCCTTTGTAACCTAGCTCATACCACACTCCTCCGAGAAGTCTTTCCAGGTCCTTTGGCATGAAGCTCACCCTTTCTAATTTCATCTACAGACTTTTCTTCTTTCAGAGCATTTCAGGGACATGATAGAACATACAGCTGACTAAACACTTTCTCCTTAATCATGGGTGATACTAGCATCCTTGCTTTACAGATGAGAAGACTGAGGCCCAGAGAGGGGCAGCAACTTGCCTAGCCTCTCTCTCAAGGGCAGGGAAGAGAAGTGAGTCTCCAGGTCCTTCATATCAGTACTCAAGCTTGTTCTGGGATAGTTAACCATAACCAGCTGGTTAGCAGTCAGGTTAGCAGAGACTTTCCCTTGGAGAAAACATTATTCCATACTGTGGTGAGGTTTGACCATGACTGTACAATAAACGCCGTGGTATCTGTGCTCAGAGTGGTGAAGTGGTTTGCCTAAGGCCCCACAACTCCCAAGTAGCAGCCTTCAGACTGGGTCTCCTCACACCAAACCTCTGCTCTTTCCCCTGTTCCTTACTGCTGGCTTGTCCAACCTTCTCTCACTCCGATGCTTCCAGCTCCTGGGCAGGCCTGCATCCACTCTCACAAGCAGGAAAAGGACAGCAGCTCTTCTAGGCCTCCCTCAGAGAACGAGCACCCACAGCCCTGCTCTCATGATGTCACAGGAGTTGTGGTCTGGCCCCTCCAGCATTGCCCACCAATGATCTAACTCTTCTAGAGCTGGATTCGAATCCTGCATCCAGCACAGTGACGAGCACAGGACCCTGCCCAAGCCCCAGACTCCAAACCAGAGAGCAAGAGGGCTGCAGGAGGTCCCCGTGATGGTGCATTTTCACAAGTCAGTTGGGGACGACCCTGCCAACCCTACAGGTTGTTATGAAGACTGAAATGACGATGCCTGTGAAGACCCTTTATGCACTGTCAAGTGCTGTGGCAGGGCTGGGGCTGGCTGTGCAGTGTATGCAAGGACACAGGCTCTGGCTTTAGACAGACGTGGACTGTGTGACGGCGGGCAAATAATTTCTTTGAAATTCAGTTCTCTCATGGGGATAATATATCAACCTCATCAAAATATGAGTCTTAAATACGAATATACGCATAAAGCATCTCACACAGTGCCTGGCATACAGGAGGCACTCAATAAATATTCAATTCCTCCCTAAGTATAAGCAGCATTACATGAAGCACAGCAGAAATCAATACTTCAATTCTATTATTTAAGCACACTGACAAATCTCACGCTATGGGTAGCAACGCTAACCTCAAATGAGCACTGAGATTACCAATGACTTTAAAGCACCAGCAACCACCTTTGTGTTTAGTCATCTATCTTCCAGGGGGACTGCAAAGCTGGAAAAGGAACTGCAGTCCAGAGGAAAACGCCACTATGTAATGGAGGTAAATTAACAATGTACATCTCCCTCTCCACACTGTTTCAGGTCTGCTCCACTTCCCTATAAAAAGGCTGGAGCTGAGACACAAGAAGGTTCTAAAGAGGGCAATGAAAATTATATGGGCTGTGGTTTGAGAAGGGAAGGAAGAGAAGAAAAAAGCAAGGCAGAAATTACTTGACATAGAAAGGAAGGGGTAAGACAGGTGATAAATAGAAGGGTATTATATGGCAGGGGAGGGTGGTGAGTCACATGCCAAGGTTGTTATTGTGGCAGGGCTTGGGGGGACCAAAGGGAACATGTCTCAAGACCTGGAACACTTTGGAAGAAAGATCATACAAATCACAGACATTACTAATTATGATTAACAGTGACCAATGTGGGGTTTGCTTTTTTAGTTCAACCATGTTCTCTCATTTTCTAAACATGCCCAGAAGCTGCAGGCCAGACTTCACCACACACCTCACCTTTGAAAGGCTCTATTCCTATGGCCAGTTCACACAGACAAGGGGTTGAGGTTCAGCATTTCTTGGAAGATTCCCCTGACCAGAGGGTGATGGCCAACTCCTGAGTGGGAATTTCAAGGGTTTTCATGGATTGGCCCCTAACTGCCTTTACATCTTTATCTCCAGTTGCTTTCCCCTTCCCTCAATCTTCCAGCCACTCTGAATTTCCCATTGGTCCTGGAACACATCATGTGTCCATTCATTCAACAAATATGGAGCACCAGCTACCTGCCAGCACTATTAAAGGCAATGGGATACAACCACACAAACATTACAAGGTCCCGGCCCTTGTAGAACTTATATACTAGTGCAGGAAGTCAACTTATTTTTAGAAAAGATAAGCTAGTTTCAAAAGCATCATCAGAGAAAGCTGCTCTTTGGAGATAATGTTTAAGCAAAGATCTGAATGATGTGAAAAATGAGCTAGGAACTAATTGGGCTAACAGCTGTCATGGCACAGCAAGTGTAAAGGTCGTGAACAAGCTTCTCTGAATGTGCCTGGTGAGTGGGAGAAACAAAAAAGACCGTAGTAGCTGGGCAGAGTGAACAAGAATCAGACTAGGAGATGTGGCCAGGGGTAGGCATGGACTAGATTGCGTAGGGTCTTAGGTCATGGTCGGAGTTTGGATTCTGGCCTAAGACCACTGGAAGGGTCTGAGAAAAGGAGGTTCATGATAACTCTGCCTGTTACATGGAAAACAGACTTGGAGAAAAAGACAAAGTGAGAGGTGATAGTGGTTTGAACTGAGGTGGTAACAGCAGAGGCGGTGAGAAGCAACTGGGCACAGGTGATGGGGATGCACTGGCGACAGACACTTGAGCTGGGCCTTGAAGAATCAGCAGCCTAACAACTTGCCATCAGGGCCAATGACTTATCTTTGTAGCCCAAACACTTGGAATAACGCTTGGCATGATGTGTGTTAAATGGAACTGGAAAAGTAGCAACAAATCTTTTGGAAGAAAAATATTTTCATGTAACTAATCTTGAGTTTTCCATTTCAGAATGCTATACAATCCTTCTGAAAATGAGAAAAATAAATACATTGTAGAAAATAAGGAAAAATTTTAATCCCCCATACTCCCACCACCTACCTAGAGACGAACAGTAGTATTTTGGTGTACTTCCTCCCACCCCAGTCTTTTCACACAGATTTTTCTTTAAAGGTGAGGATTTCCACTCTGAGGAGCAGCCTGCTCTACCAGCAATAGCTGGCCGGGTTGACTGCCACTCCACAGGTGCATGGCCTTTTATAAGTCACTTTCAGATCCATAAAATGAGGACAGTAACACCTACCGCCTCAGGTTACTGTGAGCCTAAATAAAATGATTCATACAAAGTACCTAATATGATGCTTGGAGCATAGTAAGTGCTCAGTACATAGTAGCTGCTATTAATAAAAGGAAGTCCAAATCCCACAAGGCACAATTATAAGGAAAGCTTTCAACATCTCATTTTTTAGGAAAAAGGCTTTGAAAACCCACACTGTAACCACATGTATCCTTCCAAAGAAAAATAATCATACCAAGAATAGGAATTTGCCAAATAAGATGTAGCAATATCAAATATTTTTGAAACCAAAATTTTACGGTATGCAAAACAGCACTGTGCCAAGAACTAACCCCAGACCCTGGCCTGTTTAATAAACCTCTCTCCTATAAAGCTGACATACTTATGGGATTACTGTTTACATTAATAAGTTTGAAGGGTGGACACTGCTCACCTGCCAAGAAATGATTCTTTCAGGCTTTCCATCTTCAGTTTCGTCTGTGTGGTAGGACAGAGCACAGCACTGTTGGGACACTTTGGTTCTCCCCTGGCCTCTGCCACCACCGAGTGGTGTGATCCTGAGCAAGCTGTCCTGTCTAGTCCTCTGTAAAATGAAGCGTCATCTGTGTAACTCTACTGCTCTAAACTCTACCATGCAGATTTTAATTTAATATGTATAATACTGGTTTAAGGAAGAAGTATCACAACTTAATCGGGTATCTTGAAAGCCTTAAACAGCAGGTGATGACTGGAGACAAGAGCATGTCTCACACTTTTCTAGGTCTAGCTAGGGCATCACCTCCTCTAGTCACTCAGGGCCCTCCCTTCACACCGTGGGTTTTCCGCCAGCTAGGGTGACCATACGTCCTGGTTTGTTCCAGACAGTCCTGCTTTATCTGTTGTTCTCGCATAACTAATAATCGTACCCTTACACTATCAAAAGTGTCCCAGTTGGGATGATGAGTGATAGGATTACCCTACCCTTAGCCCTGCTCCTGGCAGCTCCTGGCTTGCATGTCTGGCTCCCCCATGTGACTGAGCTCACTGAGGGTACGGGCTCAGTCTTACCTTTGCATCCATGGCATGGGATTCATCTCATTCATCTTTGTACCCGTGACCCTAGCCTCAATGCCTGAGGCTAAATTTAGATTAAGCACCACAGGCATTCAATACAATATTTGAAATAAAATGAAAAGCAAATATGAGACAAGGAATTAGATTTGCAAATCTTTACATCACGTTAGAATCACGGTTCCACTTTTCACTAGCTGTGTGGCCTTCTAATCGTTAGGTTTTCACCTGAAAAAAATACGGACGATATTACCTTTTTCATAGGGTGAAAAAGTTTAAATGAGATAATTCAGGTAAGGTGCTTGAGCACAGCACTGGAATACAGCGAGCACTCTTCCCTAGCAGCAGCTGCTACCAGACAATGATGAACACTCCTGCTGCCGCAACTCTGCTCTAAGAAACGTAAACCAACACCTAACAAGCATCCAGTAGGCACTCAATAAGTGTGCACTAAACGAATACTTGGTCTTATGCTAGACCAAGCTGGCAGCAGACCAGATTCTTGGATTACAAAATGCATTAATCAAAATTATAATTTAGTGGGACTTCCCTGGCGCTCCAGTGGTCAAGACTCCATGCTTTCACTGCAGGGGGCACGGGTTTATTCCCTGGTAGGGGAACTAAGATCCCACATGCTGCGGCCAAAAAGAAAAAGAAAAAAATTACAATTTATAAGTCAAACGGTTTGACTCTTCTAAGTCCAGTTTAAATAATAACAAAAGAAAACCGCACCTCATATCCACAAGAACAGAACATACAACACAGCAGCACTATCTGGCCATATCCTAGACATGTTAATTAACAGCATTTAAACTTCATCCTTGTTATAACTATGACCTCTTTTAAAAGTTATTTTTCTACAAGCATGCCAACTTGGATATTTTGGTCCATCTCTTCTCTTTTTGAACTGTCAGCCTCTCAAGTTTTATGTGATTAATGTATATAGAGAAAATTAGAAAAGGCTTCAGATTGAGTCAACAGTAGTTTTCTTTATCCCTCAATTACAATATCCTCTTTGCAGTATATCCTTCTTGAACATTTGGAATGAATTAAGACTTTAAACTTCCAGATGTTTAAACTACTACTGTAAATTCAAACTCATTAAAAAGGGCAGATTTACTACCTCTACTTAATTTTGAAGTCTGTTGTTCACCCTGTCCGAATAATTTATGAAACCAAATACAGTGGCAGGTAGTGTATTCTATTTACATAGTATTCACGGTGAGAAATAAGGGGCATTTTAAAAGGTCTGGAAATTAACTGCCATTTTAGCCAACCTATAGATCACACTTGTTTCTAAGCTAGTAATTGTTTCCTGAAACTGATCTAGTAGAGATTTTTATGCTAATCTGTACTAAAAATTACTTTGCTTTTTCTGGCCACAAAAAGCTGGCTACAGAGGAACATTTGATTACAGCAAGAAGACAGCTGCAGCCACTCTAGTGAAGTAAATGGACCTGGATCTACAGCCCTTTGTGGTAGTGTCTTGGCAGCCAAACAAAGGTGGCAGCATTTCTACACCTAGTTTGCAGAGTCTCAGAAGTTTCAGACTTGTTTTTTTGTTTTGCAAGGAACCCACGTTGACTATAATGAGCACATTTTAGAGATGCTGTGCTGAAAGTTGGCAATGGATAAAGCAAGAACATAAAAGAAGCCTATTCCTAAAGCAAATATTTCTCTTACAAACCTTAAGAATGAAGTGGCTTTCATAATCAGTTTTAAGATTGAAGGATTGGATTGAAGTACCTGGCTCTGGCACTTAATAGCTATAATTCGGGGCAATTCATTTACCTCTGTGAGCTTGAACTTCTCAACTGAAAAATGGGGATAATTCTTGCCTGAATTTTTCTTAGAACTTGAATGATACAATCAAGGTGCTTTGTAAGCTCTAGAGTATCGTATAAATATTAATAAACACTGCAAGTACAATTTTCCTGTTTTATGAATTACTCACTTTAAATAGCACTTAAAAAGTGGCTGTCCCTAATATGAAACAAAACCCAGATCCAACGAAGTTACTGCAGAGGAAATGGCCACAAGAGGAGTGGGCAGTGGGGGGGTCTCTTTCAACTCAATCAACTACTATTTACTTCAAGGGGCCATTGTTAAGAATTAAATAAAAATTACATAAAATTATTAATAACGCATTTGTTCTCATCAATTTACAGGTAACAAATTCTATGTTAGGCTTCAGCTTTTTTTCCCCCAAAACGAGAGTGGATATGTCAAAAGCAAAAATTCCCCCTATTATATATATTAAATCTTGAATGTATTTCCTAGTATCTTTTGAAAACTGTTTAGATATGATACAGAAAATTTTTAATATTTATTTATTTATTTGGCTGTGCCGGGTCTTAGTTGCTGCACGCGGGGTCTTCATTGCCATGTGTGAGATCTTTAGTTGCGGCACGTGGAATCTAATTCCCCAACCAGGGATCAAACCCGGGCCCCCTGCATTGGGAGCGCAGACTGTTAACCACTGGACCACCAGGGAAGTCCCCAGAATTTTTTTTTAAATCGCACAAGGCTTTTATAGATACCCTAATGTGTTATTTTCTTTTAATTTCAATAATCTGATCCATTTAACTATAAGGTATGTGTGTTTGTGTGTGTGTGGTTATAAATAAGTACAACTGTAGTCCTATGGGCCAACCCTAGGCTGTAAGCTCTGTAAGAAAGTGCATGTTATTGCCAGCACTTAACCCAGGAAGAAGCGTGGCACACAGTAAGCATTCAACTAATATTTGAGGAATAAACAGGCACTACATCAACCTCTTTCTGACTATCTAACTCGCAAAAACGATAATCTCTGTTTCATCTATGGGGAGACTACCATTGACTCAATCTATCTTCAAAGACCAGAGTTTGTGAAGATGCTTCTTAACAAATTAGGGTTTTCAAGCTTTCAATAAATTCTCAAATTAACTTTGAGAACATACAGAGATTATAAAAACAAGTGGTGGGCACCTTTAAAGCTTAACCAATGCTTGCAGCATGAATGTTTTGGATAAATTAGTATAGTTGACTGAAAACAGGGCCCTATTTTATAGCTCTGCCCATCAAGACAAGGTGCCTATTATCCTTACCCCTTCTGGGCCAGCCTCATGACTTGCTTTGACCAAAAGATGTGGTGAAAGTGACGTTCTGTGAGTTCTTGAGCCCAGGCTTTGAAGCTATTGCCTTTGCCTTCTTGGTACTCTGAGACCACCGTGCCATAAGCCCAAGATGAAAGACCACATGACAGGCCCAGCTGTCCCATCTAGGCCCCCAGCCAATCTACCAGCTGAATGCAGAGTCCAGATGAGACCAGCAAAAGAACCACTCAACTAAACCACAAAACTGTAAACTTTTTTTCTAAGCCACTAGGTTTTGAGGCACCAATTAAGTAGTAATAGATAATTGATAATAAATTACCTTAACCCTCATAGCACAAGCTTAAGTGTGGTTTTATAGTTGAGGAAATATACCCAGATTATATAATCTGCCAAGGTCACACCACTATTAAGTGTCCTAAGAACTGTATGCAGCGATTAAAAGGCCAGCTCTGTGTCTCTTTTTCGGTCATCCTGCCATCATGAACCCATCAGTTCTTTCTGTCAAGGACAGAGGCACCTCTTAGAGCTCTGGATATAAGATAAACTCTGTTATCTTTTTTACAGCCTGCATGGGAAATGCGTCCTGATTTGACACATCTGCCAGGTTTGTCCACAACAGGGAAATGCACTGCTATCAGTAAGACCCAGCACTCCGCAAATATACCCCCATCCTGTTTTCTGAAACTCAAATAACACTAACTTATCCCAACATAAAATAATGCAATGACATCTTTGCAATATTCATTCATTTACATTTTAGCCAGCAACAATTACGCAAACACTAACAATTTATATCAGGGGTCATACAGCATATAATACTTAAAATGTTAGATAAATCTTACATTTAATAATTTCACAATTAAAATGGCTTTTTTTTATTCCCCCAAGTAGTAAACCATACACCAAAAGAAAAAAAAAAAGACCTGATCTTCAATTGTGAAGGTGAGAAATATTTTTGAAAAGAGAATTTACCACAAGAATCTGTTTTGTCCCCATCAAAAACAATGTACCTGAACTTTAAACAAAATTCACATTTTATTTAGGTTGAAATAAACTATACAAAATTGATTTTCTTCACCAAAAATAACAGCAATATTTTCTATATTATTCCTAGATAAACCACAAAACACTTATTTTTGTAGGTTTTCTAGGTTTTGTTTGTAAATCAAGATGAGGCAGTAGATATAGTCATGGAAAAAGACAGAAGAAAACAGACAAATCAGTTGTCAGTATCCATGGTCTCTGATCCTGTCTTGACCATGAAACAGAAGTGTTCAACGTATACCTGTCAAAAAGCTTATGAAGATGTAGGCTCAATAAAGGAATGTAAACAGCAACAATCAGATGTGGAACAACAATGGCAGGCTCTTCCATTCAAACTTTAACTATAACTTGTTCCTTCAACTTCATTTGATAAAGGCAAAATCTACACTGAAATCCCTGTTTGGTGAGCTCACACGTTTCTCTTACAGTCTGATCATTTTAACGGTCCCTTACAGATTTTTAACAGCATACTTAAAATTCCTACTATTCAAAGGTCAGTCATGAGCTTCACTGTAATGTTTTATAAAATGTATTCCTTCCTCCCATACCTCCACAAAATTTATTTCTTCAAAGAAATGATAACTAAGTACCTGACAACTGGATCCACAGTGACAAATGTTATATCTAAAATGACTTAACTAATACAATTTCAAAGTGCCATTAGCAGAGATCACACAGAGTGTAACATGGTACTTTCAATGCTATCTTCTGGAAGAACAGTTAGGTCTCCAAAGCATGGGCCTTCAAACGGGCCATTTAAACAGGCAGATTATCAATGACTAATGTACTCAAAGGGAGGCCTACAGGTCAAGATATTCAGTGATTAAGTGGCCTACGTACACCTTACAACTTTTCTGTAAGATATTTTCAAATTTCTTACAGATTTTTTCAAATATCAAATATAAGAGAAAGCCTATGTTAAAAGTCTCTTAGGTATTTTCAATGGTTTCTGAATTATCTGTAGGAAGTTCTGACTTACTTGTATAGAGTTTGATATATGTATCCACCATTAAATCCAAATCGTGTTTTATATCAAAATTTATGTTAAGCAAAGCCAAGTTACTTGACCTTTGGTCTGTCAAAGTGTTCCTCAGGTATGCTTTGAGACGCTTTCGTCCATTTTCATAGCGTTCATTCTCAACCTTCATCACAGGAAGAATACACAGGACCTTCAGCAATGCATAAACATTAGGAAAAAACTTGATGTCTGGCAGATGAAGGGCTTCATAAATAGTGGATGGAAGTTCTATATCTTTCCCTCTGTGTTTCCACTTGATTCTCCAACAATGCAGCTCAGCAGACAGTGTGTCAGGATTAGGTAAATCACTTCTGTACATGTCAGCATGATGCTCCTCTGATGTATTGAATTTAAGCTGTCCCATGACTGAGGGTACGAGAGATAAGCATTTAAGAGCTTTGAGGTGTTGTTCTGAGAATATATCTTTCAGTTCCTGAATAATGTGTTCCACTGTTGGAACACTTAGAGTTTCTTTATAGTAACTCTCAGAGGTTAGCTGAGATTCCAGGTTACTGTGCTGAGCTCTGCGAAATTTCCCTGGGAGTTTCATCTGAATATCAAGTTTGGCTGCCAAATTTGTGGCTTCCTCAAACCAAAATTCATGATAAACTTCGATATTTTCCATCACTTCATTTAGTGAATGCAGCACTGCAGTCAAACTACTGGCTGCAAAGAAGACATCAGAAGTTTGCCCCTGAAGATTTTTCCCAAAGGCTCTTGTAAAAGATAGAACATTTTTGAGAACAACAATGGTAACGATGAAATCAAAATCTGTTACTGCACTACAGAGTACAAATGCTCGGCCAGCTATACAGTTATTCCATCTAACATTTGTGTCACTATTTATACCATCTAAACATAAAACAAGTGCTTGTAGGAGGTCCACTAAGATTTCAAAAGCATCGTGCCTGCCTGTCCACTGAGAATGGCAAATTTCCTTCAGTTCTTTGCCCCTTTCTTCATTGTTCTGAAATAGGACAGAAATTACATTGTCAAGTTCTAAAAGCAGTTGTGGTGATCGATGGAAAAAAGAACAAACTTCCTCAATTGTTCCTAACGCGACAGATACTCCCATAACAGGCACTGATTTTGCCAACCACATATTTAAGGCACAGGAAGAGCAGAGTGTGTAGATAGCTTGGGGATATTTCTCTAAAAGTCTAGAAGCAACAACTTTCATTTTGGAAGAAAATCCACTGGACACAATGTAAGCCTGGCCACGACAGTACTCCATGTTTAATCCCCACTTCTCAGTTATCGTAGTGTGAAATTTCACAGCCAAAATTTCTGCATCAGCTTCATAAGGCAGGAAGCCCACAAATTCCTCTCTCAGGTTGTGAGCTTCGTCAACAAACCTCACCAACACAGGCAGGTGCTCTTCCCCTGCTATGTCCACCACGTCGTCAGTGACGATGGAAAAGAAGTGAGAGTCTCTCACTTCCCTGAGGGTTTCTTCCCGAATGCAGCTCTCACAGATCTCTAGCATCTGTTTCTGCTGTGTTTTTGAACAGAACAATGTGTTAACTGCTGTTGTCTCAAAGCGCTTTCTCAGAACCTCTTCACCAGAATTGATCCGGCACTCCAGCAGTGCTTGAAAGTTATCAGGAGTAAAGAGACCTTCTGGGATTTCATCAGCTTCATGTCCATCCAGAGGTATGTTCTGTTTTCCCATAAGAATCAAAATTTCAAATAAAGATTTTAAGTATTCTTTGTTTTCCTTCTCTTCAAGGGTTAAAGGTAAAATGTCTTCATCCTGCTCTTCACCCCCTTCTTCTGCACTGGGGTTCTGAGCATTGCTGTTGTTTATTTCCTTATGTTTTGGTTCCTGTTCAGAAGTTTCATCAACTGGAAAACAAAGAATTAATTTTATAAACAGGCTCATAAGGAATCATACAAACAAAAAAATTACATTTTTGATTGGTTAAATATTTAAAACCCACAAATTCATTCATTCAACACTCATTGGGTACCTACTGGACCACAGACTAGGATACACAGGTTAAGATACACTCTAGTGGAGGAGACAAACACTGTGAATGGATATATTTTAATCCTGTATGTCAATGCTATCATGAGAGGAACAATTTCTTATAAACTTAATAAGGCACATCATATATAGAGTAATAAAAGATAGTCCACGTCCTCACAAAAAGGAAGGGGAAGAGAACTAATATGTACTGAGGCACTGCGTTGGCATTTTATACGTAGCACACTGCTCCCTAAACAGGCACGTGGTATCAACCCCATTTGACAAATGAGGACAATAAATAATTGTCCAAGGTCACAGATGGAGGTGAAATTCAAATCCAAGCTTCTCTAGCTCCAAGGTACCTGCTGACATTGTTTCTATCAAACCATTAATCTACGCTTTTATATGGGAGATGAGACAATACAATATAAAGCATATTCATGCAATTTTTAGGGCTATATTAGAATATTAGAAATCTTAGCCTAATCTCTTCATATTTGGATGGGAAAACTGCGGCCCTGAGGTTAATAAGGCTCCTGACCATAGTCATACACACAACCCTGAAAGTCCTGACCCCTGTGGTCCCTTTAGGTTTATTTTTTAACCATCACGGGTTATTAGACACTCCAACAACAAAATGTGTGTAGTTTCCCAAATCTGGCATCCTGTTTCAAGGCACTGCACAGACTATCTTTCCCTCCTTTCTTTGCCTGAGTCCATGTCTCATCATCTATAAAGGGGGAAAATAATAGTACTTTCCTCAGGGCTACTATGAGAATTACATGAATTAATATAAGTAAAGCACTTATAATAATGACTTGGCACACAGTAAGCACTCAATAAAAAAAGTTATGTTAATAATAATAGTAGTAGGAGGAGGAGATAGGAAAGGAAGAGTAATAGTAATAACTGACAAGAACAGAAAAACCTTCCAGTCCTCATTCTTTAGTGACACAGCTCAGGCATCAGTACCTGGAGAACAGCTATTGTGACTCCTACTCTCTGTAAGCCCAAGTGTCTCAACAGCATTTATTCCTTAAATATTTACCAAGAACTTAGTATGCACTACACATTGGGTGGACAGAGATTCTGCTCCTTTCTTTCCCTACACTAGGACACTCTGCCTGTGTGCCTGCCATCCTTACCACACTGGGAGCACCTAGTGGAGAGAGAGAAGGCCAAGTGCATGCCATAGTGGCACTCAATAAAGACAAACTAAGACTTTATCTCACAGACAATTCAGACCACAGGACAATGCCTATCACACTCTTACATCATTCTCACAGTAGGTTTTTGGACATAAAACATATTTATTTGTCCTTACCAGGTCAAGAGCTTTTAAAAAGGCATTCAGAAGTTGAGTCATTAACACTATCACTTACTTTTTTTCTGTTTCAGTGTCCTGATTTCATCTTCACTCTAAATGACAAGAAAAAAATAACTTTGAGAAAACTGAACTCTAGTATTATCATCACAGACTCACAAGTAAAAAGCATATTATGAGTCAAATTTAATTCTTTTTTTTTTTTTTGGCATGCGGGATCTTAGTTCCCTAACCAGGGATCAAACCCGTGCCCCCTGCAGTGGAAGCGTGGGGTCTTAACCACTGGACCAACAGGGAAGTCCCAAATTTAGCTCTTTTAAGAGCATGAATTCTTCATAAAGAATACATTCTTCAAACAGACAGATGACAGGAAAACTGGAACAATGATTTGTTAATGACTCCAAGTTTATAATAAAATACTAGAGGGTAAAGAATACATCATTTAACTTACTTTTATACCTATATCATCATAATTTGGGGTTACAAGTGTGTATTGGCTAATATTGATAAAAGGCATGAAAGTATATGATGGCATTTGAGGTCAAATCCAAGGGGCCATAAACCATGCCCCCCGCCCAATCTAACCCCTGGGATTGCCATGTAAAAGGGAGTTGCTGGATCCCAGAACCTAATACAAAAGCTATAAGAAACCTCTGGGAAGCAGAAAGTGACAGTGTCAATATGGAAGAGAAATGGATACATATAGCATAGAGAGCCAAGTGACATATACAGGGTTAGACTGAGGAAGAACTTTTCAATTATGTCCTTTTCTCTCCCTCTAACCCACTAGAATTCTTAGATCATAACCCATCCCATTACTATTGTGGGGCATGAAAGCAGCAGTACCAGTGACAGCTGGAGACGTCAAGGTGCCTGCTGGGTAGCACAGGACATGATATTGATAACAAGAATGTCAGCAGGTTAGCCAATCTGAAACATTCCCTCCTTATCCTATGGGCTGTGGAGTTACAAGGATGGCATATCTGGAAGAGTGTGCCTGCTGTAAGATATCTGAGGTTCCTTGAGGGGCAGAGCAGGGAAATGGTAGCTACAGGATGGGAAGTCGTTGAGCTCTTCACCCCTGGTTCATATGACTAAGAAAAAAGCTGAGGTGGAAGACTGTTGTGTAGTGTCAGCATTCAACTATAAGAAATCCCAGAAAAAAACAAATAAATAGAGGAGAAGAAATGCATGAAGAAATAAAAACTGAAGATTTCTCAGAACTTTAAGATGTACATCTGGATAAGAAAAAAATCTCCCATCTAGATACAGTTTAGTGAAATTTGAAATATCAAATATAAAGAAAAATGCTGAAGGCTGTGAAGGAGAAAAACGCAATCACCTAAAAAGGAACAAGAATCAGGCTGGCATCAGACTTTAATACCAATGATGGATGCAAAAAAACTAGAAAGAATATCACATAGACTATACATACCCTCTATGCATCAGTTAACAACATTTGGGGGAAAAAAGTTTTAAAAAATAAACCCATGTCTAGAAACTAAGAACAAAAATAATCTTATACTAAAGAAATAGGGGAAATTACAAAATACTCACAGATGAACAATAAAAGCACTATATGTCTAAAATTGTAGGATATAGCTAAAATATATTTAGACATTTATAGCTTTGAATACACATAAATGAGTTAAACATTCAAGAAGCTAAAAAAGAGCCAAAAAGTAAATCCTTCAAATCAAGAAGAAACCAATAAAACAGCTCATAAGTAAGGCAATCAGTGATAAAACTCACTACTGTTTCTTCGAAAAGACTACTAAAGTAATTTTAGGAGCAGAGAAAGGCAAGCGTCCTAAAATCCTAGATGAAGTTCATAAACTTTTGGAAACATATAGAACACAAGAAGAAAGAGAAACTACTAATAAACAAACAGAAATGGTAATCAAAATATTCCCTCATCCACCCAAAGCTCTGATGGTTTTACCAAAGTTCAACCTAACTTTCAAGAGCAGACAATAGCTACCTTATACAAGTTTTTCTGGAAAAATTAGGAGAGGGAAAAAAGAAAAGCTATCTAAATTATTTTATGAGGCTAACAGAACCTTGATATCATAACTGGATAAATGGAATACGTGAAAAGAAATTATAGGCCAACACTTATAAATGCAAAACCGTAGATAAAATACTGACCAACTGAATCAAACAGTGTATGAAAATGAAGGGAGATATACTGCAATCAATTAGGGTTCATCATAGGAATGCAAAGATGGTTCAACAACAGAAAATCCATCAATGTTATTCACAGCATTAAAGAACAAAAAAAAATGAGAACTCAACAGATGCAATGAAAGTATTGATAAGTTCAACAAGTTATGATAAAAACTGTGAATGTGAGGACTAGAAGGAAATGAAGGGAATTTCTTTAACTTGATAAAAATTATCTAACAATACCAACAAAACTATCATACTTAATGGAATAAGGCAAGTGTACCAGCAGTGACATTACTGGGACTACTCAATACAGTACTAGAGATGATCTTGACTAAACAATAACGACAGGCTACAGAAAAAATTAAAATTGGAAGAACTGAAAGAAGAGGCAAATTTGTCCTTATTTGTAGATGATACAATCAACTACATAGAAAACTCAGTAGACTATTAGAATTAATAAAAAGGGATCTTCAAAATTGGTGGAAACAATCTCTCAACCAGAAATACATTATCTATATCAACAAAAACCATAAGGTATTTAGGAAGTAATTAATCTAAGGTAATTGGGAGATTGGGATTGACATATATACACTACTATGTATAAAACAGATAACTAATAAGAACCTGCTGTATAAAAATTAAATTAAATTAAAAAAAAATTAATCTAAGGAAGGATGTACACGTTCTCTTCTAAAGAACTGCAACAGGGCTTCCCTGGTGGCACAGTGGTTGAGGGTCCACCTGCCAATGCAGGGGACACGGGTTCATGCCCCGGTCCGGGAGGATCCCACATGCCGCGGAGCGGCTAGGCCCGTGAGCCATGGCTGCTGAGCCTGCACATCTAGAGCCTGTGCTCCGCAACGGGAGAGGCCACCACAGTGAGAGGCCCAAGTACCACAAAAAAAAAAAAAAGAACTGCAACAAAAACCCTGAATTTTTATCAAATTTTTTACTTTTTGCACTCCTGAAAGTGTTTTAATAGTCTTTTCAAAGAACCAGTAGTTTTGTCAATGATTGCTACTACTTGATAGCTATTCTATTGGGTTTTTTTTTTCAGTTTATGGATAAGACTAATTAACATTGGAAAAATATTAATTCAAAGTACTTATAATGAAAATCTCAACAGAATTTCTAGAACATGACAAAAGGATTCTCAAATTCACATGGACAAATAAAGGTCTACAAATAGCTAAGACAATTTTGAAAAAGAAGAATTAAGAAATCATCCTTTTTGAAAATAAGATATAATATAAAGCGATGGTAATTTTAAAAAGTGTGGTATAGCTGTAAACAAACAAATCTTCCAATGGAACATAACAGAGTTCCCAGAAACAGCCTTGCATATATGTAAACTTGGTATACGACAGAGGTGGCACCTTACACCAGATGGATTAACAGACCATTTGGGAAAACTTGATCTCTATTAAGAGAAAAATAAAATTAGGTCTCTACTGGACACCACACATACAAATTTAAATGGATCACAGATCTAAATATGAAAGGTAAACAGAGAAGAAAATGAGGAAAATTGGACAGTTATCTTAAAAAAGCACATAGTCGGTGGACTGAAATGACATATTAAGTGCACTAGCATGGATACAAAAGGGAGGGGAGGAAAGGAAATGGTAATAATGGAAGAAGGAAAGAAAATAAACAAACAAGGGGCTTCCTGGTGGCAATGATGACAGAAAGCAATGGTCTGAGGAGTCTGAGTAATTTAATTCTGTTCATTTGAGGTCAACAAAAAACAGACAGGTTTCAAGGATATCAAAGGTTTGTAAAAACATGCACAAAGATGCCACATACAGAGATTTAAAAGCTTTTTGTAAACCCTGTCAGTACTTAATAGTGATAGAATCCTTATTTCTAGTAAAACTACCCATGTCTTAACTTTCACTTATCCCTTTGTGCTTAATTCTGGAAATATACCTCAGCCCCATTTTCTTTACTACAAAAGAAAAGGTGGGTTTCTTTTTTTTCTTCTTCCCTGGAAGAGAATGAGTTAGGAGCCTGTAATTAGCCGCATACTTTGGCTCAAGTCAACGAGTATCAATTGGCTAAATTTGAAGAAGATTTTCCAACGTAAATACTAAAACAAACTAATCATCTTATGTCCACACTACTTCAACAATAACCATAGCATTAATTTCCCATAATGCTACCTCTGGAGTAGATAGTAACTTGGTTCCATTTTTACATGAATGCATCTATATTTGATTTCATAATATTATAGAGGATAGGAAATCTGGAAGCACACTGACATACCAATTCTTTTATTCGTTTTCTGTGTCTACTGTGTGGATTATTCAAATGGCTGGTAAGATCAAATATTGTTGGTATTGCATTATCTCGAAGAACTGTCCTATAAGGGCTCTGAAAAAGAAAAATGTGTTAATTCAGAGACTGTCCTTAAGAATGTATCACACATAAATAAAATTCTAGTGTTAATGATTTCCCCAGTACTCCTTCAACTCTAATTCTAAAGTGTAGAGACTTGTAGAATGGATGATGTCAGTCCAGATCCACTTATTATTTCTAACTCTTTTTGCATTTGCCCTTCTGGCAATCTTACTACTATAAATGAAGGAACTGAATTGATGGTAGGCATAAAAAATAAAATGTATTTGCACTTTACATATATTTTTCTGATTCAATCTCCCAGCTACTTTTCTGTTCTTCTATGAGCCCACAAAACACAGCAGGCACAAAAGTTTCTCAAATAATCTATCCGCCTGTATGTTTTGTAATAATTCTTCCCTCCTTTACCTGCTGTTCACTCCACCTTTGCTACTATTACTGAGAAGCATCAAGGCACCATGAAATAATATTGGACTAGGACACAGGAGACTTAGGGGCTAGTCCAAATTCTACCAGTGACTCACTCTCAGACCCTGACTAAATCTTTTCCCTTTCTGGACTCAGTTTCCTCTTCTTAATAAAACTCAGGTACTGAATTAGATCAGTATTTCCCAAAATGAAGTTATTCACATACTAATGATCATAATGTTTGCCATTTCAGTTACACAACCATCTATACTTTTTCATAATCCACTCACTTTTTTAGTTAACATTATCTTAAGCAATAAAAACTATACAATAATGATTTGATGAGCTAGTTATACTTTAACACATATTACAAAACTTCTAAAATAAAAATTGGTTCATGTGCCACCTGAAATCACTCATATACCACAAGTGATATACATAATCACACTTCTGCAAACACTGAACTAGGTATTTCTAAATTCCCTTCTAATTCTAATGTTCTTATCATTGAAGGATGACCATTCTCTATCTTAATTCCTCTTAACCTAATCCAACCTGGCTAGAAGCTAGATGCATACTTAGATGGTGACAGTCTTCCACAGCCAGACCAGAGGAGGTCAGGTAGGGACAAGAAGTTTATTAAGAGGTAGAGTAACAGATGAATAACTGCTACTACATTTCCCTAGCTAGTCCAAAGAAACAGTGCCTTTAATTTCTTCCCAAATTTGCACTGAAATTTATTCCCAAATTTGCACTGATAAAAACAAAATACACTTCAGTTTAAAAAGCTTTTGTAGGAGCAGTGATTGTCTCAAAGATGACTAATAGGGCTTCCCTGGTGGCGCAGTGGTTGAGAGTCCGCCTGCCGATGCAGGGGACACGGGTTCGTGCCCCGGTCCAGGAGGATCCCACGTGCCGCGGAGCGGCTGGGCTCGTGAGCCATGGCCGATGAGCCTGTGCGTCTGGAGCCTGTGCTCCACAACGGGAGAGGCCACAACAGTGAGAGGCCCGCGTACAGCAAAAAAAAAATACAAAAAAAAAAAAAAGATGACTAATAAAGCGTATTCAAATATATGCCAAACAAAAATAACAATTCCTATGTTTTTGCACCCAAGGAAAGGTTAGGAAAATATGATGGAAAAATATATAATTAAAGGGAACACACTATCTTAAGTTTCATCTGAAGAGTTGTTAAACACATTTGGGAAGAATTTCTATTTACAGTCAATATTTTCTAGTTCAATCCCAAGCCTCATAGAAAACACAAAGAAGAAAATCTATTTCTTAAGGATGTTCAGCTTCTAGTGTTGGGCCAAATATCCTGAGTCTACTACGGAGTTTGAATCAGGGATTGATTTTGGACACAATCAGGGAAGGGAACAAAAACTATACTATACCCCAAGTGTCTCATCTTTCCTACTTAGCAAACATCTCAAAAAGCAAAGATATCCACATACACAGTAAATTCTTGATATTTTACCAATTAAATAAAGAGAGGAGGGATAAAACATTGTAAAGACTTTAAAAATTCAAATAAAATTAATTTGCTACCAAGGAAAGATATTATAGACCAGAAAACAATATATGAATAAAAAACATGCAATTTTTTACATCTATTTATAAGTACACATGCCAATAAGGGTTATATTCAATTCATGTGCATGATAATTTTTATTCAGTATCAAGATTTAATCTTTATTAAGCTGATTTAAGGTTTGAGCATAAAGTAATGATCTTACTCTAGCATCGAAGATAATATCTGGCTCTTGTTGAACTAGCCACAAATGTTTACTGAGGAGATCTTAAATGCCAAACTAATGAAGTCAAAACTCTTAAAACATCTGGGTATAAGTATTAGACAATCCAGATTTAACAGCAATATCTTCTACATGTGTAGAAAGAAAATGTCTCACATTTGCATTAATTGATCCAAGATTAAAGAATTATGTAGAAATTTAAAAAGCGAAAATAGTTCTGTTCTATCCTCTAACTATAAGCAAGAATATGAGTAAACTATATTTTATATTTCTCACATTAGTCTTATTGGAATTAACTAATTAAGAGACCATATTTATTAATAAAATAAAAATGTAAAAATGCATAAGGCTTGTGTATTTTAAATAATTTGGGATATTTTTACTTAATGTCAAGAACATAAAGTTTGCCTTTTAAACATATGAAATCTCTTATTTTGATCATTATTACCCTCTTAACAAAGCAAGGCAAAAATATCCCTCAAATATTTGTGATTAAACTGTTGAACCGGAATTGGCTCACCTCCCAATGACTTCACAAGTATCTGCTTCAATTAATTTTGAGAAATAAAATAACCCAATCATTCTTTAGTTTTCTGATGCCTCTGCAAAATGTATCTGAAAAAAATATCAAAATAAATTGCTGCATAACAATATATAGTGTACCTTCAAATCAAGTTTATGTCTATCCCAATAACTGAGATGATACATGTTTTAATACCTAAACAAGAATATATTATTTGTTTAACAAAACTGTCTTCCTAACTAGTTAAGTGTTTCAAGTCTGCTTCATTTCAATCAAATCTGTCCTATTTGTGCCTTTTATGAATCATAGCAATAACAGAATCACAGAGGGTTAAAAGTCTTAGACCTCAAGAATTATCTGATCTAATTTCTTCATTAGAAATTGGGGCTCAGAGAGGGGAAGTGACTTGGCCAAAATCACAGTTAACAGTAGCAAGGCTGAGAGAGTCGGGTTTTGATATGAAATTGCAAATTACTGACAGAAACGTTTTTTCACATTAATTGCATGATTTGCTTCCTGTTGTGTCCAGCAAATAAAAATTAAGGGTTGGTTCTAACAGTACATACAAAACTTTGAAAACAAAGAGCTCTATTCCTTGATGAAGATTTCACTCATAAAAAAGCTCTAGAGAAGCTGATCCAAATAAAAATGCCAACTTTACTTTAAATATACACATTTATACTCATCTAAAATTTTCTGAAGGCTACAAAAGAAGTTTAAAAGTGGCTACCTCTGGTGAGTAGGAATGGGGCATCAGAAACAGAAGGGTTTAGAAAATAAAAACAGGTTTTTAAGAACAAAATAGATACTATTAAGCTCCAAATTTGTCTTCATCTTAAAAAAAAAAAAGTGGCAGGCTGTAAGGATACTCTCCAACATTAATATATAAAGCTTTACATTCCAACCAAATAGTAAGTGAGAGAATACGAAACAAAAAAAACAAGCCCTCTGGTTACTTACAGTTCTACAGATCATAGAAGTCTCAAAGTGTTTGGCACACAATCGATAATGTTTATTTAGTTGATCAGGTGTTTTATCTTCTAAGTCTGCTCTCCTACAGTTCTCCACCCACTTCTGGCATCTATAAAAGTAAAATCAAAATACAATAATGGAATATGAGCTCAACACTTAAATTTCAGTATTCAGTTTTAAGGTAAATATCTATTATGGACAATGGATTCCTGCTCCCCTATAACCAAAGAACATAACATAATTTGGAGAAGCTGATTAATAACAAAATGAGAGCTGGAAGAAACCTTAGAAATCATTTAGTACGTTCAATTAAAGACAAGGTTAAGAAGTAACTCACTCAGAGTCATGTACAAAATCAGCAGCAAAACTAGAACTTAAACCTGAATCTTTCAACTCCCAGGACATCCTAGCATCAGAGAGGACCCAATCATCAGCAATACAAGCAAAAAACTGCACAACCATGAGGCCAATGGCTTAACATTCCCCTCAGGATTTCAACTTAAACAAGCATATGAAAAGACACGGTCATGGTAGAAAATTAGTAAGTAGATGTTCTATAAATAACTAGTTGATTATGGAAGCATGATGGCTGTATTCATCTGCTTTATTATAAACATGATTATCTACAATGATGTACAAACTAGACTGCAAGCTCCATGAATGCATGGATTGTGTCTACACAATCTAGTACACAATGTTAAAGATAGTGAATGAGACAAAGTCCACGTCCTCTTGGTGCTTAAATATCTGCAAAAAAACATCATCATCATCATCTTCTTCTTCATCATCATGCTTCTTCTTCTTTTTCTTCATCATCATGCTTCTTCTTCTTTTTCTTCTTCATCATCATCATCATCACAATGCTTATTAAGCACTTATTAAGAGCCAGACACTATTCTAAATTATTTCCAAAGGGGATAGAAATGTTCTATGTACCTAAAAAGGCAAAAATAAGCTCTACTGGTAGAAATTTCAGGAAAACAAAATTGAATATAAGTTGATTAAAAAAAAGAAACAAAAACAAAGGGAGTACTATTATTATTATCCCCCTTGTGCAGATGAAGAAACGAAGGCACAGAAATGTTATTTGTTAAAGGTTACAACTAGATCTTTCCTTCATTCTTCAAGCTTCTAAGAATAAAAGTCCACCATGAATATATAGTGTCACAAACTTGAAAACATATTTATTTTATAATTACATCATAGTATATTTTCTTATGTCTTAACATTACAAATTTACCCCTAAACACACACAACACTCTGACACTTAATTTGCTCCACTCTCAGTATGTAAAACCATGGTGAAATGTCGATTACCTAACCTAAAATAAAACCACACCTAAATTGTTCAGCATCTCATTTGACCAAGAAGTAATACTATACACAGTAATGATGACTAAGATGTCCATATTTTAATCACAGAAACCACACCTAAATTGTTCAGCATCTCATTTGACCAAGAAGTAATACTATACACAGTAATGATGACTAAGATGTCCATATTTTAATCATAGTTTTACACAGCTGTACAATATGATTATAAATATTTCATGTTTCAACATCTAAATTATTTGTTATAAAAACTCTCACCATAAAATAATTTGCCATATTGCTAGAGTTAAGTTTGTTTTTTAATACTTAAATCTCTGAAGACCTTCTACACAGAACACTACTGTCTGTATTACTTCTCAACTAAGTTGAAGTAGCTTTCTGGTAAAAAGAACACTCAGATTCAATCAAGAAAGGTTGAGCATCACTTTGTTATAAAGCAGAAACTAACACACCATTGTAAAGCAATTATACTCCAATAAAGATATTTTAAAAAAAGAGAAAGGTTGAGCAGAGAGGCCAATTAACTACACCTACATGTTCCATATCAAATACCTAGAAATAAACCTAGTGAAAGATGTGTAAGACCTCTAGCAGAAAAATTTTTTTTAAATAGCTTAAATAAATGGAGGGATATACAAGTTCATGGATTGGTACACTGAATCCTAAAGATACTGGACTTCCCTCGTGGCGCAGTGGTTAAGAATCCACCTGCCAATGCAGGGGACATGGGTTCGATCCCTGGTCCAGGAAGATCCCACATGCCGCGGAGCAACTAAGCCCGTGCACCACAACTACTGAGCCTGCGCTCTAGAGCCCACGTGCCGCAACTACTGAGCCCTTGTGCTGCAACTACTGAAGCCCGCAGGCCTAGAGCCCGTGCTTCACAAGAGAAGCCACCCAATGAGAAGCCCGCGCACCACAACGAAGAGTAGCCCCCACTTGACGCAACTACAGAAAGCCCGCATGCAGCAATGAAGACCCAAAGCAGCCAAGAAAAAAAAAAAGATATCAATTCTCCTCCAAATGATTTACTGATTTAATACAATCACAACAAGTTCTATTGGGCATGTCTCTGTGTGTGTGTGTGTGTGTGTGTGTGTGTGTGCGTGTGTGTGAGAGTCAGAGAGAGAGAGACAGAGAGAGATACAGAGAGAAATGACAAAGATCATTCTAAAACTTTACACAGAAATTCAAAGGACCAAGCATAGTCAAGACAATCTTGGGGAAAAAAAGTTGAAAGACTTATACTACCAGACAGTAAGACTTATTATAAAGGTTATTAAGACAGTGTGGTTGGTATTGGCACAAGGATAAAACAATGGAACAAAATTGAGAGCTGTGGATGCTTAAGACAAAGGTAACACTGCACAGCAGTGAAGTCAAATTTTTTCAATAGTGCTGAATGGGATATCCATATGGAAAACAATGAATCTTGACCTGTATTGTTACACCACATACAAAAAAATAAATTCCAAGTGAATTGTAGATCTAAATATAAAAGGTAAAACAAAGTTCCTAAAAGATAACACAGTAGACCATCTTCATCACCTTGGCACAAAGATCTCTTAAAAAGGCAACAGAAAACATAAACTCTAGAGGAAAAGATGAATACATCAGGCTACTTTAGAGTTAATAACTTTTCTTCATTAAAAGAAGTCACTTAAGAGTGAAACGGCAACCCACAAAATGGAAGAAGGTATCTGCAATACACAAATCCAACAACGAATTCATATCCAAAATATATATGAAGAACTCCTACAAATAAATCAGACAACCCAATATAAAAATGGGCAAGAGACTTGAACAGGCAATTAACAATAAAAAGCTGGCCAATACACATGAAAAAAATGCTCAGTAAAAAAAAAATAATAATAATAGGACTTCCCTGGTGGAGCGGTGGTTAAGAATCCACCTGCCAATGCAGGAGACACGGATTCAAGCCCTGGTCAGGGAAGATCCCACATGCTGCGAAGCAACTAAGCCCATGCGCCACAACTACTGAGCCTGCGCTCTAGAGCGTGCGAGCCACAACTACTGAACCCACGTGCCACAACTACTGAAGCCCGTGTGCCTAGAGCCCATGCTCCGCAACAAGAGAAGCCACCACAATGAGAAGCCCCTGCTCACCGCAACTAAAGAAAGTCCTCATGCAGCAATGAAGACCCAACACAGCCAAAAATAAGATATAAATAAATAAATTAAAAAAAAATAATAAACAATTTTTTCAAAAGCTCAATCTCATTAGTCATGAGGAAAATACTAATTAAAACTGTAAATATTACTACATACTCATATGAATGACTATGATATAAAAGAAATATAATACCAAATGTTGATGAGAAGGTGAAACAACTTGGCCCATCAAGGGTGGAAAGGATAAACTGTGGTATACTATTATATATAGACTACTATGGCAATGGGAATGAATGAACTAGCTAGATCTCACAAACATAATGTTGAGCACAATAAGCCAGGAGTACATACTATGTGATTCCTTTCATATTAAGTTCAAGAGTAGGCAAAACTCATCTATGGTCATTGTGCAGAAAAAGAGTTAACACAGCAGGCCTGAGACTGCTATCCTCAGAAAGGCTTGTTTTTAAGGCTGGTCTTTTGGCTGATGTCTGGGAACTTGGCTGGTAAACAGTTTCCTACACTGACATAAAACTTCTTCTAACTGATAAGGTGACTTATGGCGCCTAGACTGTGCAAACAGTATGACCTTTAATGAGCACCTGCCTTCCTTCTGGGAGTCTGGAATTTTAGCATATGCTAAGCAGAGTGTGTCTAAATGACCAGACCTCAATAAAAACTTTGGGCACTGGGTCTCTAACGGGCTTCTCTGGGCAGAAACATGGCACACATGTTGCATTTTCATTGGTGGGGAAAGTGGGATCTGAGTGACCCTCAAGGGAGGGAGAGAGCATAAGGAAGCCTACACATGGATCCTTCCATACTCTACCTGTGTCTTTTTCCGCTCATGATCCAGATGTGTGTTCTTATTACATTGCTGTAATAAATCTTAGCTGTGAGTACAATTAAACACTGAGTTCCATGGGTCCTGGTAAATCTCTGGATATGGGGGTGGCTTGGAGACCCCCAAAACGGTAATGATAGTGAGAACAGTGGATACATTTGGGGAGAGGTAATGACTAGGAGTGGGCACAAAGGAGGCTTCTGAGGTGCTCGTAATGTTCTATATCTCGAATGTAACCTGGGTATATTCATTTTGTAAAAATTCATCAAGTTCTAGACTACCATTTTTGCACTTTTTCCTATGTATGTCATATACCAATAAAACAGCTCCCCATCACTCTTCCCCTTCTCCTCAATAACCAACTAATCTAATGTGTGTGAAGTCAAACAGCGTCTATTATGGGGGAGAGTAGGGCCACAGGGGAGAGGAAGTTTGGGATGTTAGTAACATTCCATTTTTTTTAAATCTGGGTAAAAGTTTCATGGACATGTTACTCTGAAAATCTAACAAGCCATACACTTATGATTTGTGATCTTCTGTATATATATGTTTTACATCAATAAGTTATAAAAATTACATATAACCACAAGCCTTTTTTACATGCATACATGTATTTGTTTTGTTTTGTTTTGTTTTAATAGTAGTTATGAGACTTGTGGCTACATCTTGGGGGTTTTTTTCATACATGTATTTGTGTATGTGTTAAGATGTATACACACACTTACAGTTATCTCTCAATTATTTTTTTTAACCAATGTCTTCCCTGTCCTAGCTCTCCTTGTCGCTGTTCTGTGCCCTGTACTCCAGATTCTGTAGACTTTTTTTTTTCCCTTGGCAGAGTGTAATGACTCCCCAAATCCATCTACTTCCAAACTAGTCTTCCCTTTCTCTCACCCCTTCTCCAAGTGTAAAATGCTTTTAAAAAGCCAATTTGAGAATATCTTTCCCTGCTTAAGATCCTTTAGTGACTTCCCGTTACCCTTAGGATAAAGAACCTCACGTCTCATAAGATTCTGTACAATCTAGATCTTGTCGACCTTTCCCTCTTCATATCGCCACCCACCCTTGCACTCTGCCCCCTCACATGCCTTACTTCAGTTTCATGAATGCACTGTGATCCCTTTTATCCTAGAGCTGTTCCCCATGCTGTTTATTCAACCTAGAATCCTCTTCATTGCTTTTCACTTCCTTTCCAAAGCCTTTGCAAACATCAGCCGTCAGATCTTAGCTCAAACGTCACTTATTGAGGAAAACTTTTCAGATTTGAAGAGTATGTACCCCCACACACACACCCAGATAGGTAAAACTCCTCTACCTCTCTGTACAGTAGTCTCCCCCTTATCCGTGGGGATATATTCCAAGACCCTCAGGGGATGCCTGAAACCACGTATAGTACCAAACCCTATATATACTATGTTTTTCCAATACTAACGGGTGGGTAGTGTATACAGTGTGGATGTGCTGGACGAAGGGATGATTCACATTCTGGGCAGGACAGAGTGGGACGGTGCAAGATTTCATCATGGCTACCCAGGACAGCTAAAAGTTATGAATTTCATCCTGCCAAATCCAATGGTCACTTTCTATCCTCACTTTCACTCTTTCAGTACTATTCAACCATCATTGACCACTCCTTTTTAAGTTTTGTTTGTAATATTTTCCTTCAATGGTCTTCAACTTATGCAGAATTTCCAAACCATATTCCAAGGAACACTAGTCAAAGAACTGTTCCAATAAAAAAAAAAAAAAGAAGGTTTCACGGTCAAGTAAGTTTGGATAATATTACATACTTTATCCTACATTTGGGGTTTTAGATATTCCTGTAGGACCTTGAATAAGTTAGCTAACCTCTCTGTGTCTGCTTTGCTCATCTGAAAGTGTTCCCAGTAAATTTAAGGTTCTTGCCTCCTCGCAAAAGAATGTGAAGATGATGTGATAGGTAAGAAGTAGATTTACTGGACTTCCATGGTGGTGCAGTGGTTAAGAACCCCCCTGCCAATGCAGGGGACACGGGTTCGAGCCCTGGTCCAGGAAGATCCCACAAGCTGCGGAGCAACTAAGCCCGTGCAACACAACTACTGAGCCTGTGCTTTACAGCCCTGCAAGCCACAACTACTGAAGCCCGGGTGCCTAGAGCCTGTGCTCCACAACAAGAGAAGCCACTGCAATGAGAAGCCCACGCACTGCAACAAAGAGTAGCCCCTGCTCGCCGCAACTAGAGAAAAGCCTGTGTGCAACAACAAAAGACCCAATGCAGCCAAAAATAAATAACTAAATAAATTTTTAAAAAGAATGGGATTTATTTAGAGAGAAACACACTCTACAGTGTGGGCCATCTCAGAAGGCGAGAGGCCTTGGGAAACACACTCCATAGACAGAGTGTGGGCCATCTCAGAAGGCAACAGAACCTCAAAATATGGCATCGTTAGTTTTTATGGGCTGGGTAATTTCATAGGCTAATAAGTGGGAGGATTATTCCAACTATTTGGGGGGGGCGGGGAGGGGGCGGGGATTTCCAGAAATTAGGCCACCTCCCACTTTCGGGCCTTTTATGGTTGGCCTCAGAACTGTCATGGCGCTGGTGGGTGTGTCATTTAGCTAATATATTACAATGAGCATATAATGAGGCTCAAGGTCTACTGGAAGTTGAATCTTCCACCATCTTGGATCTAGTTGGTTCTAACCAGTTTTTGTCATGTCCTATGGCTAGCTGGTTCTAATAAGTTTTTGTCATGTCCTATGGCTATGTCATTCTTTTAAAGGTTGTGCCCTGCCCCCTTCCCTCCTGTTTCAAACTATCTCAAAATTTATTGCAAGGGTTAATTGAAATAGTGTACATAAAACACATAGAATAGTACCTGGCACACAGAATAAAGTATTCTCTAAGTATTATTGTTATTATTACAACTCACAGCATTGTTTGGAGGATTAAATGAGAGCATATGAAAGTACTTTAAGACTGTACCTTACAGAAGTGATTCTCAAACTTCGTAATCTCAGGACCCCTTTACCTCTTAAATTATTAACTATCTAAAGAACTTTTGTTTATGTGCATTTTACCTAACAATGTTCATAATTATAGAAACTAAAACTTAGAATTTTAAAAAATATTTATTAATTCATTAAAAATAGCAATCCCATTACGTTAACATAGAAAACATTTTAATAAAATAACTATTTTTCCAAAACAAAAAACATTTAGTGAAAAGAATGGCACTGTTCACCATCTTTGCAAATCTCTTTAATGTCTAACTTAACAGAAGATACCTAGATTCTCACATCTGCTTTTGTATTTAATCTGTTGCCAAATGTTATTCTGGTTGACTTCAACCAAAGACAATGACTCCTCAATGCCATGTAGTTTCAAAGGTTATTACAATATTCCTCTGTTTCCCATTTAGTTGTGGATGTTCTTTGATAGGACACTGGAAGTCCACAAGTGGTGGTTTCTTAAAGATTAGCTGCAGTGTGGAATCTGAAACCAGACCGATGAGCCTTTTCACACTGTTTCATTAAAATCCATTAGTCTAACTTGCACTTTGAATAGAACTTTTATCCATGCATGTCTTTGTAAAATCATGAATTTATCAGTTTGAGTTAGGCAGACCATCGGAATGGTAACACATTTCACTATACAATATATTAAAAGTCACATTTATCAATATCACCACTGATCGCATAAGAAAAGTCTAAATATTAGAGAGCTGTCAAGCTCAAAGTGATGAATATAAATTTTCCAAAATTCTAATTTTTCCTTGAATGCTTGGCTGTCAGTTGCTTTCCTTGAAGTAGCAGGCTTATTTTTGTTCATTTCCAAGAAAATATCTACCAAACACCTGCATCTGAATAATCACAGTTAGAAAATTTTATAGAACACAAAATGTAATTTATCTGAGCAGTGATTTCACAATGTTACGTAGCCCCTAAAAAACTCCACTGTGCACTCCTGAGAGAATGAGCATGAAAAAAGCAAATAATATCAGTGTTATTATGAAGTAGTTTTTACCTTGTAGACTCCTTGAAAGGGTCTTGGAGACCCTCACAAGTGCCTGGGAAACCACCGTTTTACATTTTACATCTTAGAGCACATCAACTCTCAATTAACTTTGATTAAATTACCAAAGAAACTTGGAAGACCTCACTAGCTCAGGGATGAGTCAGTACTAACTGCCTGAGGAGGAAGGAGAGCCCTTTAACTGCCCAACTCTCTCTAATAATAAGAGCAATTCATTAGCTCTACCTTTACCTGGTCTGGGGATGAGTTCCACTGTAACCTGCCCCCAGGTTCCTGCCAAGCTTGGGCATTAGTCAAGCCATCCTGGGGCAATCATGATTCAGGCGTTTTTCTTTTTAAACTTTAACTTTAGGTAATCTATCTCTCTGCCACTGCCCTAAGGTGAGTTGATTCTATTATTTTATATTTTTTAAAAAGTACATTAATGCCACTTTTGCTAAACCAATGAGATATTAGAGTATGAAATTCCACATAGTGCCGTTTATTGATTACACTCTTGAATTTTTTTTTTTTTTTTTTTTGCGGTACGCGGGCCTCTCACTGTTGTGACCTCTCCCGTTGTGGAGCACAGGCTCCGGATGCGCAGGCTCGGCGGCCATGGCTCACGGGCCCAGCCGCTCCGCGGCATGTGGGATCCTCTCGGACCGGGGCACGAACCCGTGTCCCCTGCATCGGCAGGCGGACTCCCAACCACTGCGCCACCAGGGAAGCCCTACACTCTTGAATTTTAAGTTACCTCTAAATAGATGTTTCTAAAAGTGTGCAAGGCATTTATAAATATGAATGGGAAATGTACTATTTAATAGCATTAAATATACTTATCTTTATTGTTAGTTAACAATGTGAGTTAACTTTTGAATAATAGGTAGGGTGGCAATGTCACCTTTTATCAATCCTCCCTACAACCCATTTACAGAAAAAAAAACTAGTTATAATCACTAACCCTAAGAATACTGTTATTAATTCAATAAACAACTCTGGAAACTATGTACTCCTTTATTATAATTAACTCTGGGCACAGTGGAAAAAAACTGTCAAATTCAGTAGAATTTGAAATCCTATAGTATTGACCTTTGGTTCAGAAAAAAGTTAAGACCTTTAATACACTGTTAAGTAAAATAAGCCAGACACAAAAGGACTGTTATTGTATGATTCCACTCACAGTATGAGTAGAAAGTACCTAAAACAGACAAATTCATGGAGACTGAAAAGTTGACTGGGATATGAGGAGTTATTGCTTAATGGTTAGAGTTTTTGCTCAGGGTAATGAAAAAGCTGTGGAAATAGAGAGTGGTGATGATTGCAGAACACAGTGAATGTAACTAATGCCACTGAATTATACACTCAAAAATAGTTTTAAAAAAATGGTTAAAATGGCAAATTTTATGTTATACTACTGCCATTTTTTTTTTTTTTTTTTTTGTGGTACGCGGGCCTCTCACTGTTGTGGCCTCTCCCGCCGCAGGGCACTGGCTCCGGACGTGCAGGCTCAGCGGCCATGGCTCACGGGCCCAGCCACTCCGCAGCACGTGGGATCTTCCCGGACCGGGGCACGAACCCGTGTCCCCTGCATCGGCAGTCGGACTCTCAACCACTGCGCCACCAGGGAAGCCCACTACTGCCATTTTATATAAGGGACTTGAGCATCCATGGATTTTGGTATCCGCGGTGGTGGGGGGGGTCCTGGAATTAGTCCCCTGCAGATACCAAGGGACAACAGTATATTTTTATCAAAAAATTTAAAAATTAATAATGTAACATACCAAAAGCCACTGAATTGCACACTTTAAGTGGGTGAATTGTACGGTATGTGAATATCTCAATAAAGATTTTTTTTAAATAAATTTACTTATTTTATTTATTTATTTTAGGCTGCATTGGGTCTTCATTGCTGGGCACGGGCTTTCTCTAGTTGCAGAGTGGGGGCTACTCTTCGTTGCGGTGCACGGGCTTCTCATTGTGGTGGCTTCTCTTGTTGCGGAGCACAGGCTCTAGGCGTGGGCTTCAGTAGTTGTGGCTCACGGGATCTATAGCACAGGCTCAGTAGTTGTGGCGCACGGGATTAGTTGCTCCGCGGCATGTGGGATCTTCCCTGACCAGGGCTCGAACCCGTGTCCCCTGCATTGGCAGGCGTATTCTTAACCACTGTGCCACCAGGGAAGCCCAATAAAGATGTTTTCTTAAAAAAATTAAGAAAGTTCATAATTTGGTCTTGAAATACTCAAGGGGCTCTTACATAAAAAGGGCACCAGGGACCTCCTTGGCGGTCCAGTGGTTAAAACTCCACACTTCCACTCTAGGGGGCACGGGTTTGATCCCTAGTTGGGGAACTAAGATCCCGCATGCCGCACGGCAAGGCCAAAAATAAATTAAATAAAATAATAAAATTTAAAAATAAAATAAAACAGGGAACAGCTTTGTTCATTGTCACCCTAAGAACAAAACTAGGACCTCCCAAACATAAATTATAGGGAGGCACATTTCCACTCAATAAAAGGAAGAAACAATAGCCAATGCTGTCCAGAATCCTCAAGTATCCCCTCACAAAGCAGAGAAACTGGTACTGGGGGTGTTTTAGCAAAGGCTCACCTGTCAGAAATGCGCAGGATCCCTAAAGGGTCCATAAAAAATTTGACATGAAATTGTGTCGATATCTTCTCTCAACGGTCCTTACATTAGATTCCCAAAGGGGACAGAGACCCAAAAAAGGTTTAAAAGTCACTATTCTTGAGGGAATTCTGACACTTCAAAGGATACTGCACTAGATCTAAAAACTCCTTCCAAATCTGAGACTGTAAGCCCCTAAAGGACATACTCCCTGACTAAGAAGTATAATGAAAAGAGTATCCACTACCTATGAACATGAACAACCTGTGGTCCAGAATTGACTAGCGGTGTCCTCATTACGCAAGTGAAATATACTCCCAATTTGTCTCAAAGGAAGATAATGCTGAATGGAGTGAGGCTCAGGCAGATTAAGATGCTCCTCTTCTCTGCTCCCACAGAACCCAACAGCTTTTCCTCACTCTCTTGAGCTAGTTCCTCCTCATCTCCCGGAATTTTAAACACTAGGAACACCCCAGGGCTCAATCCTCATACCTACTCTGCTTCATTTACCTGGTTCCACGGTTTTAAATACCCTCTATAAATTGAGAACACCCATATTTACAATCTCCAGTCTGGAAGTCTCTAAATTCCTGACTTGTATATCTTTTTATGGTTTTAGCTCTTAAATATTTAGATCATTGATCTAAATATGGACCATTTTGAGTTCACTGATGTATATAGTATGAAGACATCTATTCTTGAATGTCTACCAGGCCTCTCAAACTTCACATGTCCTAAACCAAACTTTTAATATTCCTCCACCAAACCTGCTCCTCCCTGTCTTCCATAGCTCAATAAAGGCTCAGATTAAAAATCTTAGAGTCATTCTTGACTTCAGTTTTTCTCTTACAACCTACATCTACACCATTAACAAATCCTGTTGGTTTCACCTTCCAAAATATATCTCAAATGCAACTACTTACCACCTCCTCCTCTATTAACCTGGATTATCGCAATTGCCTTTAACTGGCCTTTCTGCTCCCACCTCTGCCTCCCTACAATGTATTTAACAAGTACCCAGTGATCCTGTTTAAAGTATACGTCTCTCCCCTCTAAACCCTTCCACGACTTCCTATTTCACTCAGTATAAATGCCATAGTGCTTTCCACCGCCTACAATGGCCTACACAATTTGCCCCTACCACATACACACACACATTTTTCTGGTCTCATCTTTTCCTCTCCCTCCTTCCTTAAACCAGCTTTAGCAGTCCAACCAGACTTCTGGTTGACCTCTAACAAGCATGCCCTGCCTATGCATTTACTGTTTCCAGAGACTGAAATGCTCTTCCCCTAGATACCTCCATGGCTGACCCCCTAACCTACTTCTGGTCTTTGCTCAAATACACCCTCTTAGTGAAGCCTTCTCTGATAATCCGATTTAAAATAGCAATCGTGCCTCCCCTGCTACTCCTATTCCCCTACCCTATCTCCCATCAAACACTTGCTTTTTCTCCATAGTATTTATCACCGTCTGACACAAGGTATATTTACTTATTTCACCCCACTAGAACGTGAACTCCATGACAGCAGGGACTTCGATTTATTTATCTGTACCCTCCCAGTGCTCAGAATAATGCCTAGTACCTAGTAGGCCTTCGATAGATATTTGTAGAATAAACAGCATGCTATATTATAATCGCTTGCTTACATATCTGCCTCCTTAATGGACTGTAAGCTTTCTGCAGGCAGCACCGCTACCTCGTTCACTGTGAATTTCCAGTACCTCTAATGTTAGTGCCCTAGCACACAGTAGGTGTTGATCTGAAATGAATGAATCAACAAGGGATGCCAAGGAAAAAATCCTCAGCCTTTCAAACACAGTCCCTACTCTACCACTCTCTAAATACAAGTCAGAGCGTGTGGGTTACCTCAGAGAAGAGGTTTCAATACCAACTCCCATGCCCTCTTGCGTACCCCGCCCCCGCCCCACCCCCCGTTATCCCCACATTAACCAAGTGAGATAATGAGTAACGGTCAGAGCCAGAATATGAACCATGAACAAGTCCGAAGGAGGGAGTAGTTGTGACCTGACTTGAGATCAAAGGTGGCCGGACTCCAAAAAGAAACACTGTCCCGGGGGTAGAAGGGCCCCGGTGACCACAACCATAGAATCCAAGTCCCTCTTTTGACAGCTGGGGAAACTAAAGCCCAGGGAGGACAGAGACTTGTCCGAGGTCACACGAGCTCATCAGGGCGAGAACCCACCTTACCCCGCCCTCGCCGCCCCAGTTGCCTCTAATTTCGGGTGGAGCCCTACGCGCCGAGCCCCCGCGGGCGCACGTGCTCCAAGGCCCTAGAGCGCCACCCCGTCCACGGCTAGAGGCCCGCTCCCCACCTCGGAGCTGGACTGGGGTCGACAACTGTGCCCCCCCAGCCCCTCTTAGCCCCGGAGCCTGCCCGGGGTCGGCGGTTGGCAGCGCGCATCGCGGAGGAGGGCCCGGGCTGCCAGCTCCGCGCCCACCGCTCACCTGGCTGGATCCCGCGGGAACCTGAAAAAGGCCAGGTCCGACTGCGTGCTCTTCCGCGTGCAGTTGGGGGCCGCGCAGAAGTTCGGCATCGTTGTCTGCCCGCCGGCCGGCCCAGCCCTCCCCTCCCCGCCTCCTCAGGGCAGCCCGCCCGCCCGTCGGGGCCGGGGAGGGGAGCCAGGCCGGCCGGCCGGCTCGTTAGGGCCGGCGCGCCGGGGGGAGGGGCGGGCGGGAGAGAAGCCGCGAGGGGCAGGAGGGGCGCCGCGGTCCGAGGCCGGGCTGGGGATGCGGCTCGACAGTGCTGTGAGCGGCCGGGAGGATTTACCGCCGCCGCCGCCGCTGGTGCACCTCCCGCCCGCCCGGGACGCTGCCGCCTCCTTCCCACAATGCACCCTGGCGCCCGTGGGTGCCCTCTCTTCCCTCAGCCTTCCTCCCCGTCCCCTCCTTTCCGCCGACTTCTCCGTAGGCGGGCACGCGCAAGGAAGCGCGCCTGCTCGGGCGTGGCGAGGCGGAGGCGGAGGCGGGGCCTGGCCCAGGCTGTCGCAGTGCGCCTGCGCACGGCCTACCCCGAGAGTGGAGGGAATGGCGCGTGCGGGCGTGTCTCCCGGCCTCTAGAGCCTCGGATCCCGGGGCAGCTCCGGTAGGTTTCGCGTGCGCGGGTTTCTGCAGGTCTGGGGCGAGCTTGCACGTTGCATCACCGGTGCATCGCTTCTTGCTTGCTTAAATTAACACCACATAGACTTTTATTGCGGAAATCGCCATAGACTCTTAAGGGCCGCGGAACGGGACGGCCTCAGTAACTGGTTTTCACACCCCCAGCAGATCTCCGTGACGCGGAGTTGGACGCAGACGTGGGTTCTAGGAGCTTTCATTTTCCCCAGCTTTGCAGCTACTCTTTGGCCCCGTTAGCTTCTAGATTGGAAGCCGAGGGTCTGAAACTCAGAAAAGCAATTACTCTTCCCTGATGAGTCTTCAGAGGAGCAAGAATAGCGACATGATTCCACCTGCAGCCCTATAGAGATTGGTCCCTCTGTCTTCCCCTCACACTCGTGGCATTTTAACGTTCCTGTGTTATTTGAGTGCCAAAATGAGTGACCGATATCTAGAACAAAGGATTAGTATCAAATTCTGCGTGAAATTGAACAAGTCTGCAAGTGAAACTCACCATCTTTTAAAAGAAGCTTATGGGGATGAAGTCATGTCAAGGGCCAGAGTTTTCGACTGGCATAAAAGGTTTAAAGAAGGGCGGGAAGACATTCGAGATGATGCCCGAAGTGGTCGTCCAGTCACCCACCGGACAGATGAAAATATCCAGAAGGTCAAGGACTTGGTTTGTTCGAATAGGCAGTTAACTGTGAGGATGATGGCTGAAGAGTTAAATTTAGATAAAGAAACCGTTAGGCTCATTCTGAAAGAAAACTTGAATATGAGGAAGGTATCTGCAAAAGTTATATCGGGTATTTTGAAGAATGAGCCTAAACCTCGAAAACTTGACTTTCGGTCTGATCATTCAAAGGAAACTAGGAAAAATAGCTCATGTGTGAGGGAAAAAGTAACAAATTCTGAACCATGGAGTCATCTCCAGTGCGAAGCCGGTGGGGAAATGCCTCTGCCTGTATCCCATCCCAAAATCCCTCCTGCCAGCCAGCTGCTGCAGACTTCATCTTCAACAAGCCTTCCCAGCAGGGCGGCTCAGGATTGGTTCACACCGTGGTGAAAGGAATCTGGGGTAGCTGAACCCAAACTAGAAAGCTGCCTCAAGGTTAGGCACCTTCATTTGCCGCTCATCTATTTTCAGCTTCTTTACGACTCCTCTCTACATGTCATGGCCCTGCAACTTACTCTTTGCTGGACTCTTGGGCCATCTTCCTTGCTGTTCTCCACAACTTTGAAGAACTTCTGGCTGTTGGCTTCTGGTACTTGCTTGTGCTTGATTTTTCTTTTTTCTTTCCTTACCAAGTTTTTTCTTCACTGTCCAGACCTTAGCTTGTTGTGACTGTCCTCTTCCTTTGTTCTCAGTATTCTGCCTCAGGGGATCATACGAATGAAAAGTGGGAGCAGGACCTCTTGGAGTCTCTCTCTCTGTGCCCAGGGAGGCATACTCTGCTGGGAGGACCCCAAAAGAAGGCCTACAGTTCCAGCCTGCTTCACAGTCAGGGCCTGAGGTATGGTACAGGAGGCAGTGGCATACTGACATAGTGAGCAATGCTAAGGGCCGATCCCTCCCAAATGACTCAGTGGGAGCCCCTCAGAACTCAGGGGTTGGCCACCCATCCTGACCTTCTCACAGACCTACCCCTCACAGAAGTGCTGGGTTTGTTTCATGCTAGTCTTGTGCTTTGGAACCCCGCCCCCCCCCTCATTTGGGTGTATCCCCTCTGATGGAGGAGGAGGATCTGGTCCTGGAAAATAGAAACCAGGGCACTAAGGTCCAGGCTGTGATATGTGAGGAGGAAGACAAGGTGACACTCTAGACCTTGAATTAAGGGAGTCTGCTGCCTACGTGCTGATTGCCACACCGCAGCCTGTTTCTAGTAACTAATATCAACCTTGTCGGGTTTTTTTTTTTTTTTGAGCACCTTCAGTGTTTAGAACACTGCTGAGCATTCACAGTGTGATATTATGAAATAAGGTCACCAAGGGCTGGGTGGACTCCATGGATGAGGTAGTTCCTGGACTGGATCCGTAAGGAAGGATGGGACAAGGAGGCTAGGAAATGAGGGCATGCTTCCCAGGCGGGTAGAACAGCATGAGGCTCCGAACCTCCGTCAGTAGGACAATGAGGGCACTATTAGCTGAAATAGCAAAGTCCAAAGAGGAAGATAATGGTGTTATACAGAAGATAAATAATTTGGGATGACTTGCTTCCTCTCTCCGCCCCCAACTCTATGCTAGTAGTTTATAAATTGCTTCCCCTGAGTCTGTGGATAGGTTTATATAATAGCCTACTTATTTGATTGGGTTTTTTAAGTTTCTCATCAAACCTTCAAAAAAGCAGTCTTTCCTAGTTGAGACTCCTTTATCTCTTTCTGGCTCTCTGCCAGGATTTATGGAATGGAACGTTTCCCAATTGGGTTCCAAGTAATACCACATAGACTGGAAACATCTCAGAATGGCTGGTGGAGGAGTGTGTGTGTGTGTGTGTGTGTGTGTGTGTGTGTTGGGTGGGGGGAATGGTTAGTAACAGCATTTCACAGGATTGGCCAATGTCTATGTTTTAACCCAAGGATTCTTACATTCCTATTATTTAACTGGTAAGTTAGTAAACAGTATTGGTTGATAGTAGAGGCCCAACATTTATTCAACACAGCTGTTTTTAGTTCTTTTCACTATCACCTTCAAAAAATTACAAGTTTCCCACTAATACCTGTCAGCTTTGAGGCACTCTGAAACTTAGACCTTATCTCACAAATAAAAGATATTGTTCAGGAAAGCTCTCAAACCAGGCAACAGCTCACAGACGTCTGCATACTTAGCAATTTCTAGACATTCCATCTCAGGACCATTACATCTTCCTACATCGGATAAGGCCCTGGGCTCCCCATAAGGCCTTTGCGACAGGGACACTGCACTTCTGGAAGAAAGCCGCCACAGCTGGCCACTTGGTGACTGAACCAATATTAATCCTTGCTCAGCCCAGGGGGTAATTGTTGCAGAATTGTATGCCCCTATGCCTAGGCCAGGTTCCCACAACCGTACCTACAGGCATTATTTCCAATCTGTGATAACACAGAGGTCCTGAGAGAACTTATTTCTGGATTTATCCCTGTCCTGTAAACAGGGCTGGAGTGACCCTGCCAAAGGTGCTGGACCAAGACCATGTTGGAGAGTAGAATACTGGAAGCCATGTTGTCCCAGACAGGGTTTGGACGCAAAGCAACCAGAAGCAGGTAATCAGGAGGGTGAATTCAAATTGTTACAAGTAGCTGTAATGAAAAGGACTTACCTTATTACCTTAGATCATGTCCTGGGCGGTAGTCAGGTTGAACTGCACTACCTGAACCCATTGCCCATTTGCACGGCTTCTCAGAAAATATTCAGTAAGATGATAATAAACCCTAGGAAGCCTCAAGTTTGGAGGGAAGTAAAAATATTCACGCAGAGCAAACCTTTCACACATGGCTGCTCAGTATCTCTACACACCAGTTTAGAGCATAATCTCAAAAGACTGTCCTCAGACAAGAGAGTTCTCATGTAACAGTACCCCTTATCTGTCCACCTGCCGAATCTGTTTTATTTCTGACATGAATTTTGCCCGGCCTGCACCTTGCTGCCTAGGCCTCTTGAGCTTTTTGATCCTATAATCTCAGGGTTCCACCCATCATGCCCTAGGCCCTTGTCCTTGACTTTTCTCAGATATCACTCAGTTTATTCTCCAGTTTGCTCTTGCTCTTCTGTTTCCCTGGGCTTTGTTTTCTGGTTCTGGACCGCACCCTCCAATAGCTGCTTTTGGCCACTTTGGTATGCTTGCCTTGAATTCCCCTTTTGGTCATGGTTTTCCACTCAACTGCAACTTTTCTCTCTTCTGATTTTTAGATCCCTCTTCCAGCTCCCCACTTCAGCCCTATAGTCTTTTGTTTTGTTTGTTTTGTGGGGGGGGGGTTTTGGCAGTGCCGCACAGCTTGTGGGATCTTAGTTCCCCAACTAGGGACTGAACCCAGGCCTTCAGCAGTGAGAGCACAGAGCCCTAACCACTGGACCGCCAGGGAATTCCCAGCCCTATAGTCTTGAGTAAAGAAATTGCTCCATCCCTGGCCCCAGATTGCCTTCATATATAAGGGGCACACTGGGAAGGAACAAAAAAGCTCCCTCTCACCCTTAGCCACCAGGGGTTCCACTCCCCAGAGGCAACCAGTATTACCAGTTTCTTGAGGCAATTTGGTTACCTCTAGTACTCAGGAGTTATGAAAGTTTTTCAGAGATATAATATGCAAATCGCACTCTCCCAGCAACTGTATTTTCCCTGGCAGGAGAAGCTCCATCTAACCATAAGAGATGAAGCCTGGCTCTCTGTAGGATGTCAGGAAGAGAGCTGGCCATCTGCAAACCTTGACCATAATTCTCAAGCTAAACACACAGTCAAGGAATCTCTCTGGGTTTCAGGCTGACCTTCCCCTTCCCCATTCTGGTTCAAAATCCACATGGAATGTTATACACTACAGCTGGAAGTCTGGGAGGAATAAACACTTTCCAGGGCAGATCATTTCATCATTGAGTTTATCCAGTCCGTTCTCCACCCATCATCCCACCTTCCACCTGTCCCACTGGTAATGATCAAAAACAGAAAGAATAAAGTATTCACCAATCTTTGATTTCGAAAAACGTGGGTAGTTCTGCAGTCTTCTGAATTCTGCCCCTGGCTCTGAGTTCTCACTGAAATGTTATTGTTTGGGAAGAATGTGTACATGGGGCCTGCTTTCCAGAGTCTTCCTTTCAGATCCATTTCTTAGAGTTCAGACTTTGGAGGTGCCCGGATAAATCTGGATGCTAAATGACTTGAGGATATCTAGTACAGGAGTGGGGTACTATTGGGAACTGTCGCTGTATCACATCTGCTGATCAGCCAGCCTGCCGTTTACAGACCTCATTGCCAGCAAGTCTCACTAGGCTCCTTGGGATTGGTCACCAGGGTCCTATGTGGCTCAATAAGAGTCTTCTTTGCTGCTGGGATTGTATATGTAACCCTGTGTTCTCTAACTCCTTAGTTGGATCAGACCCCTCAGATTCTGCCAGGCTTTGACATCCTATTTGAGGCAATACTCATATTTATCTTCTCGAGTCTCTGTCTTATCAGATCCTTGCAAATACTGTCCCAGTTGCATCACCCTTCTCCCAGTATTAATATCCAGAAACAAAAAATCTGTAGTGGGAAACTTCAGTACTTCTTAGGTCCCACTTGCATTTAGTGAAGAGGTCAGCAAACTTCTTCTGTAAAGGAAATGTCTTAGGCTGTGTGGGCCATACAGTGGCTATTGTAATTTCTCAACATTTTAATGCAAAACCAGACATAGCTAATATGGAAACAGATGAGCATGGCTGTGTCCTAATGAGACTTCATTTATGGATACGGGGATTTAAATTTCATATAGTTTTCACATGTCACAAAATATTTTTTTCAAACCACTGAGAATATTAAAAAAATTCTTAGCTTGCGGTAAGTTCATAGAAAACCAGATGGTGGGCCAGATTTGGTCCATGGGCCATAGTTTGCTGACCCCTGGTCTAATGTATATAAAATGTGTGTATAAAAATGACAGATGATTGATCCATCAGTAACATTGTTAATGCCAAACTGATCTGGCAATGTCTGACAATTTACTACTATAGAAATTGTGGAATATTGAAGGTAGTCTTTATGGTGCCAGGAGCGTGAACTAGAGCTGAATGATTGACTGTATTACCTTGACCATATTCTGATTCACAAAATAAGTTTTGTGCTGTTCTCGGCTAAAAATTATAGTACACAAACTACCTATATTTTGCCCTTGTAATATTTCCAAAAAAAATTGGCAATACTGAAAATGGTGCCAAGTTACAACCAGTGATAACAGAATGAACTGAAGGTAATTCCAAAATTGCCTTGACCATGAGCAGCATTTGAATAAGTTTGTTATCATCTATGAAAGGGACTACTATGGAGGTGACAAAACTCATTGAATTATATTTTTTTGCATGCTTGTAAAAAAATTATATATATATATATTGGCAACTGGTACCAAGCTATGTTCTTTTAGATATGTTTACTTGTTTTTCTCCTAAAGAGTGCCATATTGTGTCACCTTCACTTAAACTGATTTTCCAAAGTTGAAATAGAATCTCAGAATTGAACAGACCTTTGCAAGGATGTTTAATCCAGCCAGTTATGTTTCCTTTGAATCCAGGAGTGGCTAAATCCTACAGCTGCTGAAAAACTGCATCTGAAAGGAGATTCTGTGTTAATTCAGCAAATTTTTATCGAGTGGCTCTGTGCCAGGCACTGTCCTATGTGCTAGGGTACAGCAACAGACAAAGCAGACACAAGCCTTAGATTTGAGTCTGAAATATAATTATATTGCTGTTCACTCTTGCAAAACTTCTGTTCCATGTGCTCACACTAACTCATTGTTAATTGCATACCTGGAAAAAGGTATGACGTTTGCCACAGGCCTCTCTGCTGTGGTCATGATGCCTCTCCAGCTGCATTAATAATTTAAGGACTATATGTTCCACTTAAATTTTATTATTCTTTAGACCAATCTGTATTGGTAGAAAAACACGCTGGCAATGTTGGAAGTGTAAATTGGCAACAGCTTTCTGAAAAGCAATTTGGCAGTATCTATCAGGAGCTTTAAAAATGTTTATAACTTCTGATCCTCTAATTTTACTTCTGGGAATCTGTCCTAAAGAAATAGTCTGGGCCTTCCCTGGTGGCGCAGTGGTTGAGAGTCCGCCTGCCGATGCAGGGGACACGGGTTTGTGCCCCGGTCCGGGAAGATCCCACATGCCGCGGAGCGGCTGGGCCCGTGAGCCATGGCCGCTGAGCCTGCGCGTCCGGAGCCTGTGCTCCACAACGGGAGAGGCCACAACAGTGAGAGGCCCGCGTACCGCAAAAAAAAAAAAAGAAAAAGAAATGGTCTGAAATGTGGGCAGAGTTTATGCTTTAACAATCCAGAAGTCCAACAGTAGAAAATTGGTTAAGTAAATTACACTATGATGATATAGTAGACTATTATGCAGTCATTATAATTAATGTTTGTGAAGTGTTAAAACAGCATGGCAAAATACTTATAAGTGAAAAGAGTGACATACAAAATTATATACATAAATCTAAAAATATTTTTCTAAAATATTAATACTTTTATTATCAGAATAAAACAATAGCACCAAAAGTTGGCAATGGAGAGAATGGGGCCAAACCATTAGTTTGGTCCAGGAACAATTAACTGGCTGGGTCCACATGGAGACTGTATGATACTATTGTATTGGTAGCAGGAGTGGGACAGAAGGGAAAGGGGCCTTCCCCGAAGGAGAAGGGGACCAGAATCCCTACAAAAATCCTGAGTGATATGAGAAGACACCACAAACGGCATGTTCCTGTTATGTGGTCCTAGGGAGGTAAAGGAGCACATATGGATCAAATATATTCTGACAAATGGAAAGGATTTGAAGTATTCTCCTGGGTAAAATTAACCTCATTCTTCCATTCTCTCATACAAAATGAATATTCTTGAGATGGATTTTATTACAACTGATTCTCTGAAGAATCCTTGAGCTTCCCATATAATTTCTTTAGGATAGGAATGGCTTTTGATGTGCCGAGTCTACCTCTTCCCATGCTGGGACACTCAACACGGATGTACATGGGAGTATTTGATATTCCACACTGAGAATACCACATGAATATCAATAGTCATCTTAATGATGTAACTTAGGAAACTCGAAAGTTTGCAAATGTTTTTGTTGGTGTCCAGAATTACTGTGCTTTTATTTATATCTGAAGAGTAATTATTCACAGGATTTTCAGGTATGAAATGATGTAGATAATTCCTGTCTATCCATAGATGAAATTGTTCTGTTGGGAAAATATGTCTTTCATTGTTATTTTAGCAAAATGTTTACCATTAAAATGCCAAATATATCTCCTCGGTGAAATTTCAGATTTTCAAATGAGTACCCAAAGTAAATACATGTTTTATAGGCATCTAGGCTACAGATTTGTCAAGCTGGAAAAGTTTTTCAAGGTCTAAGTCTCTTGGTCTATAGAAAGAACAAAGGAGTGAGACTGGGGTTTGTCCTGCTCCTTAACAAGCCATGGGACTTTGGGCAGTTCATTTGCACCACTGGAGCACTTCAGGTTACTCATCCATAAAAGGAGAATAATAAAACCTGTCTCATGGAGATGTTCACTTTGTTCATTCAACAAATATTTATTGATTGTTTATATGTATCTGATCCTGTTGTAGACACTGAGGATACAGCAGTGAACAAGACAAAAAAAATGTTTCTTCTTATGAGCTTACATTTAAGTGGGGGAGACAGACAAGAAATAAGATAAATGAGTGAAAATATAGTATGTTAGATAGTTATTGTTAGATGTGAGGCTTACATTAAAATAATGTATATGGGGTGCCCAGCACAATATCTGGCATGTAGTAAGTACTCAACAGAGAGTAATTTCCTTTGCTTCTTCAGTCTTCCGAACAGTTCCTGAATTAGTCTACAGCATGGTAGTAATCAGCGGAAGGCCTGACCCATTGCCTTCTACCTCTTTCAAGTTAATACGGCCTAAACCTATTTTGCTTAAGAAGACAAAAGAATGCTTACAGATGTGCTTTGTACTTCCTATATGGCAGATTAATCAAGGTGGTGCCTAAACACTGTTGATAAATGGCCTTTTCTGAAGCCAGTTGGCAGGGGTCCTTGCTTGGAGCTAGACGGCATTTGTCCACAAAGACAAATGCATTGTTTCTTTGCTGTTTAAGCAAAATGAACTAGGAAACTGTACTAGCTGTTTCTCTTAAAAGATGTGTGACCTTTGTTCTGTTCCAAACATCGGAGAACTGGACAAAATTTACATTATTTATGGGAAACCAGGGCATTGACTAAAAGCCTGGAAAAAAAGGGTTTAATACTTGTGGTTTCTATATATTTTTGCCCATTGTAGAAAATTTGGGAAGTTCAGAAATGTTTAAAGAAGTAGCCAAAAGTTCACCCCTAGGATTCAGTTATTGCACCAGACCCATCTCTCTGCCTCAGCTTGCTCCTTCAAAAACATCCAGTGAATAGTCATTTACTGAATTCCTTCTTTAGGCCTGGGCCTGTACTAGGCATAGAGGGTATAGCCCTTGCCCTTAGGCAGTACCGGCTTTGTGGGGGTAGGGAAAGGGCCAGAGGTGGAGAGACCACTGGGAATGGGCTCCTACCTTAGACTGTCAGTCTCTCCCAGAGCACAGCTCTAAGGAACAAGCTTTTGTAAAGAATTTGGAACAAAAGTTGTTATCATCACAGTTAGGGTGATTGTAGGAATGAGAAAGTGGAGTATAAAGAGGCAAAACACACAAAGCATTGGTAAAGCATTGGTAACTGGCCTGCTGGCCTTGCCATCCCCGGCTCCTCTTATGTAAAAGGGCCCTCAGTTCTGTCCTGCAGTATCACCTTTCAGAAGAAACTAGACATTAGGCTGTGAGCCAGTACCCCTGTATCTTGCTTTAAGAATCTAATAAGTGAAAATTCAGAGGTACAACCCAGATTAGATGAGGAAATTGGCCCAGGGAGATTGAGTGAATTTTCTCTAATCACACATCTAGTTGGTGGCAGAGCCAGGATAATAATGAAGGACCTTGAATTTCTCTTGGTCCAGTGAGGTTTTTTTCCATTACTCCATTGGTAATAATATCCTTTACTAAAGTGTACATTCTTAAGATAACTTTAAAATAATTGTCACCCTTGCATTTGATAAATATGATTTACCAACAACTGATTTACATGCAGTTTGTGGGGAACATATTTATGACAGAGAAGGTGGTGCAAAGGTTTTTCCAAGTTTTCCTGGGGTGTCCAGGCCCCCTGGTCCTTCTCCCAGACTGTGTATTCACAAGTAAATGTTGGCATTCTGTCATTCATTTTTTCCAGATGTTCTTCCCTAGTGTGTTATGTTTTGTGTTTTTAATATTTCTCATATACATTTTTAAAAATCTGGGCACATAAATTCTAATAAAGTTCTCAACTATCTCTTCTATGCTGTCTCAAATTTCCGGGTGTGTTTATATTTATGACACAGTGTCTGAAGGCATGAACGCTATCACATCGTTAGGGCTTATATTCCTAAACCCTAGACTTGCGTTTCTAGATGTTCTGAAAATTCTTTACATTTCACTTGTAAATGCCACTATACTATGCCATGACATTTCCAGAGTAACATATATTTCAAACAGGAAAACAGAGGAAGCCCAAAGAAAAGGGAAGTAGGTTTCAAATATAAATACAAAAAGAAAAAAAATCATTAAAAAATAGTAGAATACATAAGATGGGGGGGAGTGTAAATTCTAGTTTCACGTCCCCTGAGAACAGAATGTCCTGCAGACCCACTTTAGGGACTGGCAGTTTCCACTACCAACAAAGTAGCCCAATCTTGGCATCATACTTCCTTTGACTCTCACATGCAGTCAAGTCCAGGTCATTCCCCTAACATGTCTTAGCGTCACCTACTGCAACCGGACAGGGTGGTCACCCACCTCTCACATCACTGTCCTGAAGTCCATCCTCTGCTCTGCTGCACACGTGCTATTTAGTTTGGAGTTTGCTGAAAACCGGAGGCTTTTTGATGCCAGCGTTTTGAGCCTGCTCAGGTCACACCCGCTGTCTCAAATCCATCCTTGCTGCCATCCACCTAGAAAACTCCTACTCAGCACTCAAGCCTCAGCCTTACCGTTGTAATTCTCTACCCCTCACTTCTTGGCAAAGCAGTGCCCACAGTGTACAATGCCCATTCTTAAGTGAAGGAAACCCTAACACTTAATTGAACTTAATTGTCTGCAGAATGTTTTTCCTCCCCTACCAACCCATGAACTTGAAAGCCAAGATCACATCTGATTTCTCTGTATTGCCTGCATCCGGAATAAAGCTTCCCTGGAGCTGTTCAATAAATGTCTGATAGATGAATGAAAGAATAGACTTATGGAAATTGCTTCTTTAAATTTCTGATTAAACTCACCATTTTAGCCATTTTAAAGTGTACATTTCAGTGGCATTTAGCACATTCACAGTGTTGTGCAATCATCACCGCTATCTAGTTCCAGAACACTCCAAAAGGAAACGTTGTATCCATTGAACAGTCACTCCCCATTCACCCCCTTTCCCCTAGCCCCTGGCAACCACTAATCAACTTCCTGTCTCTGTGGATTGGCCTGTTCTGGACATTTCAAATAAATGGAGTCATGCAATATGTGACCACTGTGTCTGGCTTTTTTCACTTAGCATAATGTTTTCAAGATTCATCCATGTTGTAGCGTGCATCAGAACTTCATTACATTTTAGGGCTGAGTAACAGGCTGTTGTATTGCTATACCACTTCTTGCTTATCTGTTGATGTTTAAATGTCTGATGGATATTTAGGTTGTTTCCATCTTTTGACTCTTATAAATGGTGCTACTATGAACATGTGTGTACAAGTTTTTGTTTAAACACCTGTTTTTCTGTTTTTTTCCTAATAAATTTATTTATTTTTAACTGCCTTGGGTCTTCGTTGCTACATGCGGGCTTTCTCTAGTTGCAACAAGTGGGGGCTACTCTGTTTTGTTGTTTGTTTGTTTGTTTGTGTTTTTTTGCGTACGCGGGCCTCTCACTGCTGTGGCCTCTCCCGCTGCGGAGCACAGGCTCCGGACGCGCAGGCTCAGCGGCCATGGCTCACGGGCCCAGCCGCTCCACGGCATGTGGGATCCTCCCAGACCGGGGCACGAACCCGCGTCCCCTGCATCGGCAGGCGGACTCTCAACCACTGCGCCACCAGGGAAGCCCGAATGCATTCTTGTAACCAACATACAGCTGGATTTTTAAAAATCCAATCTGAGAATCTGTCTTTTCTTAAGCGTGTTTACATTTCTTCTACTTATGACCTATTGTGGATATTTTCCCCCTTTGTTTTGTCCTTTGCCATGTGTTTTACTTGCTTTATTCTCTTACCCTGCCCTCTTTTACTTTGGTTGTTTTCTTTGCTCCCTTTTTTGCCTCACTAGTGATTTGGAAGTTATACATTCTAATTATATTCCTTCAGTGGGTGTTCTTATGTTATCAGTGTGCATGCTCAACCTAACATTGTTAAGTTAATCACTATCTTTAGCACACTGTGAAAATTTCAGGAACTTTAGAGTTCTTTAATTCTGTTCTCCACCCCCTCTATCTTCCACTTAATTTGGTTTTTAGTATTTTAGTTCCAACTGACTTTTAACCACTCACCCCCCCTCCATTAGATGTTTTAACAACCAGAATTTATTTATATTTACAAACATGCATACCAATTTCTCTGCCTACCTTTTAGTCCTTTCTTTTTATTGAAATATAGTTTGTGTACAATAAAATTCATCATTTTAAAGATACAATTCAATAGTTTTTAGCATATTCACAAAATTGTGCAACCATCACCACTATCTAATTTTAGAACATTTTCATTATCCCCAAAAGAAATCTCCCCATTCCTCCTATCCCTAACCCCTGGCAGCCATTAATCTACTTTCTGTCTCCATGGATTTACCTTTTCTGGGTGTTTCATATAAATGGAATCATGTAATATATGGCTTTTTGTGTCTGGCTTCTTTCACTTAGCACAATGTTTTCAATGTTCATCCATGTTGGAACATGTATCAGTCCTTCATTCCTTCTTATGCCTGAATAATATTCCCTTTTATGGATAAACCATATTTTATTTATTCATTAGTTGGTGGACTTTTGAGTTAGCTCCACTTTTTGGTATTATACGTAAGGCTGCTACGTACATTTGTGTACAAGTATTTTTGTGGACATATGTTTTCAGTTCTCTTGGATATATACCTAGCAGTGTAAACCATTATTTCTTATATTCAGTGGTGTTTAGATGTTTAACAACCAGTTCTCATGTAGTAGGAGTAAGGGAGCCCTGACCTGTAGCATTTGTTGAGCTCTGAGGTGCAAATACTCAAGTTACCAACGTGACATCACTGAAATATAGAGAAGGAAAAAGATGCACAGCAGCACACCATTCTATAGTATTTCTACCATATAGATGTGGGAGATAATAACCTCAGGTGCATAGATAATAGAAAAATTGTAGTAAAATAATTAAGAAGTGATGCACTGTGAGGATTTTTTACCTTTATTTTGAAAGTAATTCGTTTAATTGCAAGTTTGTATAATTTAATTTTTAGCAATGACTGTGTTTTACAACCAGTTCTCAAAATTCCTTAAAATTTAACAGTCGCTCTTTGGGCTGATAAGAGCTGACTCTAGCACCTCACTTGCATCCCCCTCCTTACATCTAACTTATTTTTCTAGATTGAATTTTCTTCTTCCTTTTTTAAAAATAATTAATTAAAGAAACAAGTTTTGGCTGAGTTGGGTCTTCACTGCTGTGCACGGACTTTCTCTCATTGCAGTGAGCAGGGGCTACTCTTCGTTGCGGTGTGATTGTGGTGGCTTCCCTTGTTGCGGAGCACAGCCTCTAGGCGCGTGGGCTTCAGTAGTTGTGGCACACAGTAGTTGTGGCTCGCGGGCTCCAGAGCACAGGCTCAGTAGTTGTGGCGCACGGGCTTAGTTGCTCCGTGGCATGTGGGATCTTCCTGGACCAGGGCTCGAACCCGTGTCCCCTGCATTGGCAGGTGGATTCTTAACCACTGCACCACCAGGGAAGTCCCCACAGTCTTTATTTATTTATTTATAGTTGAATAGAAAAGAGGTTTAATTTAATTTTTTTATATCTTTATTGGAGTATAATTGCTTTATGATGTTGTGTTAGTTTCTGCTGTATAACAAAGTGAATCAGCTATATGTATACATATATCCACATATCCCCTCCCTCTTGACACTCCCTCCCACCCATAGTCTCTTTTAAATGGTTCTATTTTAACCCTTCTTCTCTCTAGTTTATTGTGTTGGTTGATTCTCCATTTTGCTCATTTCTTTCCTCATGTGGTTTGATACTTTTCAGGAGCAGCTTCATCAGGGATTGTTTTTTCTAGTGGATTCTGCAAGCCCTGGATTGGTAAACATCCCTGCAGAGCTATTTTGAATTCACTTCAGCCTAAACCTAAGAATTTTAATAGGTCTTACTTCAGCCCTAACCTAAGAATTTTAAGGTCTGGACCAATTTTTCTGTTAATTTATCTCACTAGCTGTCTGCACATACAGGTAGAGTAAATTTAAACCTCCATATGCATTTGGCACCGATTGGGATTTCTGCTTCTCTTGAGTGCCATTTCTTCCCTTCCCAAGGCCTCTTCAGACATCAAGGTTCCTTGAACTTCTCTAACCTTGGGGTAGAGTTTTTCCAGTCTCCTTTTCATGGAAGGGGACAAAGCTTCCAATGTCAGAGCTGTATGCAAGGGGCTCAGTTCCAGCTTTCTCACCTGCCCAGGACTGAGCCCCATCTCCTACTCCTTAGTGTTCGGTGGAACCCTGGCCTGCAGATCTCAGGAACTATAGCTAAGTGTGTAATCCTTGTGGCAGCTAAGGCACGTCACCTATGACCTGTTCTGGCTTTGAGCTTTTCATTTCTTTTTCATTTTTGATATCTGGGGATTTTTCTTTATTCTTTTCAAATTTGGCAATAAAAATATAACGTCTGTTATAGTTCATCCAGCATCTCTACGTGTCTGTAGCAGGGGGTGGGATGGGAAACCCATCTATATTAGGATAGTTGATCATGTTTCTGGAAGTTCCCAGATCAGAAGGAATCATTCTGTGAGAAAGACATTTATTGTCTTCATTTTTTAGATAAGAAAATGGAAACTCAGAATGGTTGTCCAAATTGCCAAAGCCATAAAACTTTAAATGGGGAAATGGGTTTTGTGTCCAGTCTATTTGCAAAATCCCATGCAAGATATCTAGGCATCTTAAAGTTGACTTGGTACCTCTGGCTTCTCTCCATTATTAGCCTTTATGGATAATTCACCCCTGGCATTTTGCTGACTTAGACATTCCATTTCTAGGAATCTTTCTTAGGGAAATAGTCAAAGATGCAGACAAAGATTTATGTATACAGTTATTTATTTTATTTGTAAAACAGTAAAAAGAAGTAACTGGTCCAAATGTCCCACAATGAGGAAATTGTCAGGTAAACTGTGGTATACTCATTAAATGAAAATAATGCAGCCATTTAAAATGATGTTTTTGAAGAACTGTCAATGACGTGTTTATGTTCACAATGGAATAGATGCTAAAGCCAGACTATAAAACCAGATGCATTGCATAGTCCATTTTTACTTTCTATATGCTAAAAAAAGACTCAAGATATACTCAAAATGGTGCCAGTGGTTTTATCTGGGTGATGAAATTATAAGTGATTTAAAATTTTCTTCATTATACTTTTATATATACAATTTTTTATCATTATATCTATAAATATTACTTTCATAATTAGAAAAATATGTATGATGAAAATTACTTTTTAAGAAAAAAAGAAATGTGTTTTACTAGAGAGAAGAGATCTGTCCCCAAGGTGCTGATGGTTTGATGAAGGAAATGAGACACATACGCAAATAAATTCATTACAAGGTAATAAGGGCTATAATGGAGGGAAGGATTAGCTCTACCTGGAGTTGAAGTTGGGTGAAAAGAGGTAACATTTGTGCAGGGTCTTGAAGGATGAACAGGAGTTCTCTAGGGCTTTGTAAATTGTTAAGCACTATATAAGTGTAAGTTAGTTTTTGGCCTTTATTATGACTGTCAAAGCTTACCTCATATAAAGCTCTCTTTCTTGTCTCTTTCTCATGCTCCCTGAGGCCCAGGATCCCTGGGACAGGAAGCAGCGGCAGTTAAACAGTCACACATCAGTGCTCCAGCAAGTGAACTGAGGTGCATCCAACTAAGGAGCAGATCCAGGACCAGAGGACATAAAATTACCTGGGAGCAGGGCCAGGAAGGTGCTGGTGGGTAAACAAGTTCCCCCTTATTTGCCATCCTGTGGAAAGGCTGCCTTTGCTTGGGACCTCCACCCTGAGTTATAGGGCCATCTCCACCCGGGGGATGGTAAAAACTGAGAACAAGCATCACATATCAGTCCGTGATTTACACTGGCAGGAAATGGTGTGTCAGATGTCCTTACAGCCTCCAGACAGAGTGGAGTAGAAAGGAGGAGTGTGAGTGAGGAGACCCGGAAGGTTGGCAAGAGCTGATTTGTTTGGGAGAAAGCCTTAGAAGCTCAAGGTTGGAAGAGATTGAAAAGTTATCTTACTTAGTCCTCCTGATCCCCTCCCAACATCCCCATCACATTGTCATCCTTCTTGGCCTTCAGGGAGCAGCTCAGAGGCCACCTCTTCTGTTATCTCCCACCTCAATTCCTCCAGCCTATGCCTTAGGTATTCCTTGTTGTTCAATTTTATGAGAAAAAAATTCAATGCCCGCTGTGCACCAGGCTGTGTGCTTATGGTTCTTTGATTGCAGTAGGCCCTCCTGTGCCTCCTGTTGTTTATTTATTTATTCAGGCAACAAACATGTATTGAACACCTACACTATGCTAGGCAGTGTTCTAGACATTGTGATAGAGTGGAGAGAAAGACAGCCAAGATCTTGTGTTCTCTTGGACCTGTCATTCTAGTCAGGGAGACATAAAATAAACAAAGGAATGAATAAGAAAATACCAGGTTGGGCTTCCCTAGTAGCGCAGTGGTTGAGAGTTCGCCTGCCGATGCAGGGGACATGGGTTCGTGCCCCGGTCCAGGAAGATCCCACATGCCGCGGAGCGGCTAGGCCCGTGAAGCCATGGCCGCTGAGCCTGCACGTCCGGAGCCTGTGCGCTGCAACGGGAGAGGCCACAACAGTGAGAGGCCCGCGTACCGCAAAAAAAAAAGAAAATACCAGGTTATAAATGTCAAGAAGTCCCCTTTGGGGAAATTTAGGGGAAGAACTTTCCATACAAAGAAAGCAGCTAACTCCAAAATCTCAGGGGATAACCGCTGCTTGTTCTAGAAACAAAAAGAACACTGTGGTATTGCGCATGGAATACCCTTTTGTGCTTTATCTACAAACAAAAATCTTCTCATTTTTTAGGACTTAGCTCAAGCATCGCCTCTTCAGGCAAATCTATCCTATTTATTTTCCCTGGGTAAAAGTGACCACTGTCTCCTTTCCTCCCCACTGGCTCAGAGCAGACTTCTGTCAGCACACATGTAACGACTTGCCATTCTTACCATACTATAGCATTGCTACTCCCTAGTGGATCTCAGTCTTGTCAATGGCAGAACTTCCTGTCTAAATCCCTAATGCCCATCACAGAGCCTGGCACAGAGTCTGTAATTGGTAAACATTTGTTCCTTGAATACATGAACTCTCACATAGCACTTTCTCAGAACCTCCCTGGTACCGCTTATTCAGAATTAGCAACCGTTTACTGGTCGGTGCCAGGTCCTGCACTGTGTTCTTTCAACTCTGCTACCTCTTATAAGCCTCATGGCAGCCAGGTGCAGTGTTATTATCCTATCCTGTAGTTAAAACTCAGAGGATCAGAGTGACTTCCATGGTGACTCAGAAATAAGAATCAGGGCTGAGATTTGAACCCAAGTCCTCTTGATGGCAAATCTCAATGCTTCATTTTCTGTGATGCACCCATCATGCATCAGTTCATTTGTGTACCCATCCTCTCCTTTCTCCTAGATAACCTTTTCCCTTAGGGAAGGATCTGTACTTGACACCATTCCATTCTGTATTCTCCATGACACCAGAACAGTGCTATGTATTTAGGACACACTCAACACAAATCTCTAAGGATGGAAAAGAAAGAATGAATGTGTAAATGAATACTTCACCCAAAGCGGATCAACGACTGATATCAGTTCATAGGACGGTGATGCGCTGGAGGAAGAGATGTTTCTGAGGGGAGGGACCTTCCCAGATACCTCTGCGCCCATCTGGGAAAGCTGAGGGTACCATCTCCATGCTACAGCACTCATTCCTTAGAAATCACACCTTTCACTCAGTTGTACATCTCAGCAGGAAGCCAGGGGCACAAAGGGGAACATGCATGGCTTCCAATGAGTTGGGAAAATGAGGTTAGGTTTCGATTCAGATAGTTAATTTTTGTTTTCTGGGTCTGCACGGTCAATAAATTTTCAACGAGCAGTGATTCTGTTCCTCATCTTTCATTGCTTTATGGGACTTCAGGGAATGAAAGCATAACATCCTGCTTTCCCATAAGTTCTCTGGCCGCTAGCCTGGCACCAATTAAAGACATGTCCATGCAATTAATCAAAACCAATTTGGAAGCTCTCTGGCACTGCTCCTCTGACGTGCTGCCTGCTCCACATACAGTAGTTCCTCAGCTGCAACGATGGAGCCAGGCATATAGGAGCTTTTGATGAACTGGTCATGCCAGCCCCAAGTGTTAACTGTGTCATCTGACATGACTAATGAGGTTCCCAACTTGATCTGTGTGAGCGGAGCAGTCCTGCTGTCTGGAGGAAGCTCGGTTTCCAAAGCCAGCCTGGGAAGAGGCTGCAACGTGCAGGGTACACACTCCATCACGTCAGCTAGAGTCCTGGAGGCCTCTAGTGTTGGAGCTGAGAGTCGTCCATGGGGAGGCTGATGGAAACTGTGGGCCAGGCTCTGTGCTGGGCGCTGGTGGGAATGTGACCCGACTTAAACTTCTAGCTCAGCCTCCTCATTTTATAGACATGGAAGCCAAGAGCCAGCAAAAGTGAGGCGCCTGCCAAAGGCCTGAGCTGTGGGGAGAGAAATAAAGGAGAAGGCATGGATCCTACCTTTGAGGAGCTAAACCCCTAGATGAGCAAACAAACATGTGTGAGGATAACAAGTGGGGTCTGATGCAGGTACACCTCCTCAAGGGTTAAACTGTTGGTTTCCTTCCTTCATTCTGCAAACATCTATCAAGAGGAAGAGTCTGTGTTTTTGTCGCCTCTGCAATCCCAAGAGCGTGTGATTTGAAGTCAACAGGTCTGGGTCTGAGTCCCAGCTCTCCTTTGAGTTGATGTAATCTTGAGCAAATCACTTCATTTTTCTGAGCCTTGGGTTCCTCAGCTATAACACTGGGACAAGCCAAATATTGCCTACCCAGCCTACATCCTACAGTCCTTGTGAGACCCAGCAGAGTTAATGGGGGTAAAAGTATAAGAGTCCCTGCACACGTTAGTTATTATTCATATTACTACCCTCTCCAAGGACCCCTGGCTGAAATCTCTGCAATATGGATCCGCAGATAGCTTTAACTCTCTTCCTCTTCCAGCCCCTTTCAAAATGCACAGGAAAGAAAGGGATATAAAACCAATTGATCATCTGCCCACAATCTCAACAGCTTTCCCAGAGAATCCATGACACAGGAAGACAAAGAACTCAGCCCTTGTAATTTAATGTCATTCCACACTTTGATTGAGCACCTACCATATAGCAGGCGTTGGCCACGCTGTGTGGGGAATCAGAGTTGGATAAGACATGCTCCTTGGCCACATTGAGAAGCTCGCCATTCAGTGGGAGAAACAGACATGGACACAAATAACTATAACATACTGCAGAAAAATACAATTGCCATAGGAAAGATACAAATCAAGTTCTGTGTGAGTCAGAGGAGGGAATGATTCATTCCCCAAAAGGAGATCGGGAAAAGTTTCATCAAGGACGTGGTATTAAAGGATAAGCAGGGTTTAGCTCTGTCAGGAAGCACCAGAAAGGGTGCTCTAGACTGAAGGAACAGCGTGGGCAAGTGCATGAAATCATGATAGGAATGGTGATCTAGAGGACAGAGTAAAACTGAGTGAGATAGGGAGTGTGAGCATGAACAAAAGAAGACTCGCTGGGCCCCAGCTCTGAAACCCAAGCATGGATGTTGCTATTTCACTGTTCTCTTTGCTGGCTGAGGTTACCTTGGCCTCTGTCCCTCAATCAGAGAGAATCCTGTACTGGCTCTTCCTCCAGCAAGGCCAAACTCAAGCCCCAGGTGGGAGAGCCAACAACAAAAATGAATGGGGAACAGCAACGACCATCAGATACAAAGTGGCCTGGACTGGGAAGCTCTGGTCACAACCATACATCCCTGGCCCAGGTGAGAAGGTCACGTAGATGCAGCCATGACACCAACATCTGAAGCATGATGGCAAGGACCTGAGGCCTCTTGGCATGGGTCACACACTACGTTTCTCTCCTTTCCTCCTTTGTTCAGAAGAAGCCAACTTCTTCTTTATGTGTGTTGCTGTCAGAATGGTTTTGGAAGGCCAGGAGCTGCAGCTGGGCTCCAGGCATGGCCATGGGCCACCCCAGCGACTCATATTTTCTCCATGTTTCCATTTTTCATTGTAAATTGGTGTTTTTTGTTTTTTAATATTTATTTATTTCTTTATTTCTGGCTGCATTGGGTCCCCGTCGCTGCACACAGGCTTTCTCTAGTTGTAGTGAGCGGGGGCTACTCTTCATTGCAGTGCACGGGCTTCTCATTGCGGTGGCTTCTCTTCTTGTGGAGCATGGGCTCTAGGCACATGGGCTTCAGCAGTCGTGGCTCTCAGGCTCTAGAGCACAGGCTCAGTAGCCGTGGTGCACGGGCCCAGCCGCTCCGCAGCATGTGGGACCCTCCCGGACCAGGGCTCGAACCCGCGTCCCCCGCATTAGCAGTCAAACTCCTAACCACTGCGCCACCAGGGAAGCCCCGTAAATTGTTTTTTTATTGTGCACATAATACAGTGATAAGAACAGAAACCTCAAAACTAGGAGAAAGAGATAACCCATTCACACATTATCTGTTTCCATTTCTTTTTGCCCCTTCCTGCTGTTGACTGTGAGCACAATTTTGGGGGGCAGCTTTGATCACTAATACAATTACATATTCTTATTGCTCAGCTTTGTAAGCAATAAGAATATGTCATCATACAGCTTTTTCCATTTTGCTACTTACCGCCAATCTCTGGTGTCCACACAGTCTTGGCCCTGTTACCCCAAGACTGAAGAAAGATGCCAGGACCATGTAAAAAGGGATGCCCCATAGATAACGTGGTGGTTGTTGACACTTGCCGTCATGGTGCAGAGGAAAGCACTGACTGCTCTGCCATCACATAGACTTGGGGTGGAATCTACATCGAAGCTAGATAGCCCTGGGCAGATCGCTCCATTCCTTTGAGCCTCAGGTCCTTGTCTGTAAAATCGGGTTGGTATTAGTACCACCCTCATAAGATTGCTATTGCTGTGAGGATTAAAAGAGATACCAAAAGGCAAATGCCCCATAATGGTGGCTGCCTTGCCTGTGCCCTTGCTGGGACTGGCCTTGGGTCCACTCTGCTTCCACCCTTCTTCTCCTGCCCACATTGGACCTTCTCCTCTCCCCTGAGCCCAGCAGGCCTCCTGGGTGAGTTCACCTAAATTCTGACAAGCACTCCAGTCTGTGTATTTATTATTATTATTATTATTATTATTATTATTATTATTTTGGCTGTGTTGGGTCTTCGTTGCTGTGCGCGGGCTTTCTCTAGTTGCGGTGAGTGGGGGCTACTCTTCGTTGCGGTGTGCGGGCTTCTCACTGCGGTGGCTTCTCTTGTTGCGGAGCACAGGCTCTAGACGTGTGGGCTCAGTAGTTGTGGCTCGCAGGCTCTAGAGCACAGGCTCAATAGTTGTAGTGCACGGGCTTAGTTGCTCCGCGGCATGTGGGATCTTCCCGGATCAGGGCTCGAACCCGTATCCGTTGCATTGGCAGGCGGATTCTTAACCACTGTGCCACCAGGGAAGCCCTGTATTTATTATTCATTGGATGAATGTGCCATCTTTTACTTAGGTAGTCTCCTCTGATGGAAATGTTGGTTGTTTTCCAATTTTTTATTGTTTCCAATATTGATGTAATAAGTATCTTAATGTATATTGCTTACTCCATCCTTTAAAAAAAGTATTCCTTAAGAACAATCCCCAGGAAAAGGATCACTAGAACAGAGGTTAGAAACATCTGAACAGCTTCTGATGTATATTTCCAAGTTGATTTTCCAGAAGGTTTGTACCTGTTATTCCGCCACCAGCTCGAGAGAGAGGACCACTTGGACTACATTACAGGCTCTTGGATTCTGGCCACAGACTCTCGTTACTGCTCATTTTTCACCATTTTCTTCCCCAACGTCTTTCTTTCTTTCTCGCCTCCCACACTGCAGCCACACAGGACAACTCAATATCTTCCCTCCAAAATAATGCTTCCATGCTTTTGTGCCTTTGTACTTCCTATTATTTCCCATCACCCTTGCCTGAGAATATCCTTCCCTTAACATACCCTCTCACCACAGAGCTCATCTTTTGTGGAACCGGGAACTTCTATACTATCTTTAAGACCCAGCTCAAATACCCCTTCTTTGTGAACTAGTTCCAATCCTCCTAAGCGGAGTAAGTCACTCTTGCCTTATGTGGTGATTGGAGGGACCCTTGGCATCCAAGTGCTCACCAAGAAACTGTCATCCTCTAATCCCAGCTTACACGCCCAAATCTGTGTGAGTCTCCTCCCTCTCCCCCTCTCTCACTCTTTGCACCAGGCAATTACCAAGTTATGCTAATTCATATCCTAATTATAATTTTGCATCCACTTATCTCTCTCATTGCCATCACCATTGACCATCACCTCTCATCAGGATTCCTGGAATAGTCTCCTAAAAGAAAAAAAAAGTAATATGTACATGGTTCAAAAGTCAAATTTTCTTTAAAGCTTATGATAGAAAACAGTAGATTCTTGTCTCATCTCTCCCACACCAAGCCCTTCTCCTCAGAGACAACTAGACACTTTCAACTCTTCCAGCTGTTTCTTTTGGTATTTACTTCTGTTTTCCACATAATATAGCTCTACTGTTATTTCTTGATTTTTAAGTTCAGACATTATATATTGACTTTGAACAATGGAAGATTTCTCTAACACCACTTCCCTGCCTATCTTCCAATATAATTATATCACAATTTTGGGTTACATCATTCTGTGGTATTTACATATTATGACCAGGAGTACCATTAAAAATATTTGCCATCTGAGATGCCAGCATTCCCTCCAGGACTGCTATCTCTCGGGGGTGAGGTCTGAGCCTGCTGGGGGAAGGCGGAACATTGAGGAATGGGGGTTGATATGTGGGAGGTGGGGCAGGCTGGCCACTGGCTAGTAGCCGGGTGTCTCTGGATGGTTCCTATGCAGGGCTCCCTGGGCCCCGGTAGGTGTAACAAGCAGTGCTGAGTTAAGCCTTCTGGGGAAACCAAAGGCAGTGCCCAGGAGGGGCTGTAGGCTGCTGACTGACACGGACACTTGACGGATCCAAAGAGATGCTGGCCTTTCCAGCAGGGTCTAGAGCCCCAGTCTGTGCCAGGTATTGTCTCTGTAGTTGTGGATCCTGAGAAGGTTCAAGGAGTTTTAAGATGGGGGGCAAGGGCAGCTGGAGCAGTGGCAGTGTGGTACTCAGGGAGCTTGGGGTAACTACTATTGATATTTACTAACCAGTATAGAAAAGTGTCAAAACGTTAACAACTTATAAAGTCTAATCTAACTAATACAGTTCTGTTGACCCTGATTACAGCTATGTAAATATTATTCATAGTCAAGCTGTGCAGGGCTGTGTGATAGCATTTCCATTTTTGCCAAGATTTTTCCTGGAGTTTTTCCAAGAGTTAATAATTGCCTTGTTTTCTTTTGCTTAGTTTCAATATACCCATCACTAATAAATCTTCTCCCAAACTCTTTGGTAGAACAATATGATTACCAAATCCATCAAGTAATTTCTCACTTTCAGCTATATCCCAGGCACTGTGCTAGGCACTGGGAACTCAACTGTGAACAAGAAAGACATGGTCCCTGCTTTCATTGAGTTTAAGTCCAGCAAGGGATCAGATATAAGTAATTACAGTAATTTTAAGTGTCACAATGGGAGAAGTATGGGTTCCTCTTAGAACACATAGCAGAAATACCTCACCCAGCTAGAGAGACAGGCAAGATTTCAGACCTTAAGAATGGATGGAAACTATTCATTTAGACAGTATATATTTACTGAGGGCCTCTTACATGCCGGCCACTGTTCTAAATGCTGAGAACACAGTATCAAACAAGACAGACAAAGCCCCTGCCTTCCTATGGCTTACATTCTAGTGAGAGGAGACATAGTAAACACAGAAGATAATTTTCAATTGAAACAAGGACTATAAAATAAACAGGATGGGCTTCCCTGGTGGCGCAGTGGTTGAGAGTCCGCCTGCCGATGCAGGGGACACACGTTCGTGCCCCAGTCCAGGAGGATCCCACATGCCGCAGAGCGGCTGGGCCCCTGAGCCCCACTGAGCCTGCGCGTCCGGAGCCTGTTCTCCACAGCGGGAGAGGCCACGGCAGTGAGAGGCCCGCGTACCGCAAAAAAATAAAAAAAATTAAAAAAAAAAATAAACAGGATGACTTGATGGCTGGGGCAGGAGGTAGGAGAGCTGAGGCTAGTTTAGACAGATTGGCAAGGTCATGGAAAGTCTCTCTGAGGAAGTGATATCGGACCTATATCTGAAGGATGAGAATAGCCAGCTATGTGAAGAGCAAGGGAGAGCGTGTTCCAGGCAGAAGGAACAGTATGTGCAGGATCTGAGGAGGAGCAATATCATAAGGTTTCAGGGCAGAACTGAAAGCAGTGCCATGTAGCTGGAACATAAAGGGCAGGGGGCAGTTGCTAGAGATAAAGGAATGGATGTGAGCTACAGGGTGGGATTCCTGGCGTCTCCTAATAATATTATTATTATTGATAAAACCCCTACTCTGCAGTTATTTGTCTGTTTGCTGTAAGATACATTTCCCCCCATCCTTCGCTCTCTTTAGTACTACAAGAAGTATAGGAACTCACAAATTATTTTTTAAGCCTCTCTTGCCAGATGGAAGGTATTGGCAGGAGACCGAAAGGCAGGAGGAAGGAAGAAGGCATCGTTTTGTCCTGCTTTCTGGTGGTGCCCCCAGCAGCGACACCCCTAATAGATCAGTTACCTACTGTGGGCTGGCTTCTCCCAGGGTGGCGGCACCCTCTTCATGTCCCTTTTTCTCTTCTAACCCTCCTAAGCCCTTTCTTCCTTGGTTTACTCCCATATGCTTAACAATTTCCTGTTTTAAATCCCTTTCTGCTTGAAATGATCTGGAGCAGTGCTGTCCCACAGAATGTTCTGTGATGATAGGAATGTCCTAATTGCGCTGACCAGTACAGTATCGACTAGGCGTATGTAGCTACTTGAAATGCGGCTAGTATGACTGAGGAACTAACTTTTAAATTACTTTTGATTTTAATAATTTAAATGTAAATAACCACATGCGGTTAATGGCTACAGTACTGGACAGCACAGACCTAGAAGGATTTGTTTTTCTGACTGGAAAAACACTGGCTGATACAGTAGTTGATATGGAAAGTGGTTGGGAAACTGACCCTCAGAGATGGGACTCTGGGATTGTTATATGACCTGATTGGGCTTGAATTCAGCTATAAGGTCTTTGTCAGTGGAAAATGGGATACTGGTCAGGGAAGAACCCCAACCTCATGGAAGATGGCAAGCAGTAACAAGACTCCAAGTTGGCTTGCTACACTCCAGAGGTCCCCAAAGTAGACAAGTTCAGTGGATCAGAGAAAGACTGTATTTCACAGCACTGCAAAGAGCAGGAACAACAGCATGGTACAGCTGGTTTCCTTGCCCTCAATTCCCATGGGGCAATGCAATGGGCCCAGATGGCAGCTACACATGCAATGGGGTTGCACTGTCACTGAGGAGCCCTGGACAAGGGCTCAGAACCTTTTACAACAAGCAACCAACAAGCCAGTCTCCTTCCCCAAGGGAGTGAGTGAATAGTTGTACAACAGTCATGCTGTGGTCACCTTGGTCTACTTAATTGCCTTTGAGACTAGTTACAGAAATGACCCAGGGTCCAAGCATGGTTAGGCCTTGCAGTTTGGCACGCTCAACAAGGGTGTACAGTGGGCTTCCCTGGTGGTGCAGTGGTTAAGAATCTGCCTGGCAATGCAGGGGTCACGGGTTCAAGCCCTGGTCCGGGAAGATCCCACATGCCGCGGAGCAACTAAGCCCCGGCACCACAACTACCGAGCCTGCGCTCTATAGCCCGCGAGCCACAGCTACTGAGCCCGCAGGCCTAGAGCCCGTGCTCCACAACAAGAGAAGCCAGTGCAGTGAGAAGCCCGAGCACCGCAACGAAGAGTAGCCCTTGCTCGCCATAACTAGAGAAAGCCCGCACACAGCAATGAAGACCCAACGAAGACCCAACACAGCAAAAAATAAATAAATAAAAAACAAGGATGTACGGGGACCCTTGGGGCCCGTGGTGGACTGCCTCTTCCAGTAATTAGTAATCCATGACATGTAACAGCAAGAGTTACTTAAACTATCACCTGTGAAATTAAACAAAAAAATGAAAAAAAATGATTACCTGTGAATACCTGGGATGAAATGCCTATTCAAGGCCAGTCTTTGGGAGACCAAATTTCTGCTGAAATGACTATTGTGGTGGGAATTGTGACTACAAGGATTTTGAGACAGGTTGGCTGCTTCTGACGGCACCAGAAGGCTTATTGGAAGAAAATCACAAGCTCAGAGTTCTACACTCTCAGTTCTAGGCACATTAAGAGAAATGGAGAGCTTCTACTATGGCTTGAAAATAATTTTTTTACCTATTACAACTTCAGGACTAATATAATTGAAAATCAGACTCAAACTTTGATCCTGTGGCTGCCCAATTATAATGTTAGTGGAAGTCACAGGTTCCCCGGGTTTCTTTGATGAAAGTTAGGGCATGAATGAGAAGGAATGGAATCCTGAGACATGGAATGGAGACATTTGGTTTCATTCAGACAAATAGGAGAATCTAAAATGCCTAAATCCTCCTGAGATCCAGAAAAATTAAAAAGCTTATGGGTCTCTTTTCTATCTATCTAATTTCTTGGGTAAGTATGAGAAAGTGATCAAGTTTTTTTAAAAAATCAATCCTTACATATAGATGTGTGTGTGTGTGTGTGTGTGTGTATGTGTGTGTGTGTGTGTGTGTCATGAAACAGAAAGAGAGGGAGAGCAGAGAGAGAGCACACGTGTGCATAAAGGCATCTGTACCCCCCTAAGACCATTTAGGATCCCTGTGTTTGAAGATGGAATGTAGAAACTCAAAGCTGTTTCCAAGTCAGAAGAATCTAGGTCTCCTCTCCTCAAATCACTTTCACTCCAGCCCTGCCTGTTAGCATAATAGAGGCAGGCAAGGTCCACGTGGAAACACAAAATTCCCAATCATAAATCTATCAGACTTAGAAGCATTCACAGCCTCTTGCCAAGTCTGATTTCAATCCTCCTCTTGAGGGCCTACATTTTCCCTCTCCCATTTGTTCTACGCTTTTATTGTTTGTTTATTGAAATGCTCCACTTGCTGGAAGGCTCCCAAGGAAGTAAGTCATCATGCTATATTTTGTGGTTGGGATTCTGGGGGTGAAGAGGGAGGGAAGGTGAATGTGGTGCTATGTCGGGCTCCACACAACACCCATGGCAACTTCAGTGGAAACTGCAGAGCTCCCCTTCACTGATAAGACTTCAGTGCAGTGATAACACTTCAACACGCTACTCATCAGAGGGTAGAGCAATGAATAAGTTAGGGAACCCTGCCCTCAACTAATGGTCTTACAGTCTCGTGGTAAAGATTGAGAAGAAAAAGACAGTTACAAGTTATCAATCCAGGGAGATCAGTGCAATGATAGAAGTAAGTGCAAGGTGCTTCCGGATCACTTGAGTTGTGAGTAGGAGGTAGAGAAAGAGGGGGTGCTTTCCTGAACCTCATCCTGAAGGATGAGGAGGGGTTTTCCAGGCAAGCCTGAGAGTGGGGTTGGCATTGATTCCGGCAGAGGAAGTAGCATGTGCAAAGGCTTGGAGAGGAGAGACAGTGTGTCTGTTTAGGGACGGCAGGTCATCACAAGAGACCAGCGACCAGAATTTGAAGGGAAAGTGATGAAAGATGAGGCTGCGCAGGTGAGCAGGGACACCTGTTCTGAAGGAGTTTTAGGTGTATGAGTGACACGGTCAGCTTTCTCTGTCAGAAATGTCATTCTGGAGAATGGCATGGGGGCCAGAGAGACCAGTCGAGAGGCTGCTGCATTACTCCAGGCCGCATTACTCAGAGAGATGTTGGAGGCTTGAAACAGGGTGGTGGTAGTGGGAAGAGAGAAGCATGTAACGACTTCGGCGTTATTTAAAAGGTAGAATTGACAGACATTAGTAACCTATTAGACATGAAGAGTGAAAGAGAGGGAAGGGTGGAGGGTGAGCCCAGGTTTATGGCCTGGCTAACTGGACGTACTCATAAGTGTGAACCAATGGAAGGTTCAAGCAAGTGCTCTCAGAACTCAGAGGCTAAAGAGACCGCTGTGGGGAAGGATGTGGAACGTGTGGTTAGTGAGGGTCACTGCCTTCAAATGAGCAGGGTAAGAGGGAAAGATGGGTCAGTGGAAGAGTATGGGGCTTTGGCATCAGAGATACATGGGTTCAAATCCCTGCTCTGCCATTAACTTGCTTTGAGATCCAGACTAAGTTCTTATTCTCTGAGCCTCAGTATCATCATGTGTAAAAATTAGGCCAAGGCTAATTTCTACCTCTACTAGGAAAATTTAGTTTGTAAAAGTATAAGCATTGGACTTGGGTTAATTATCACTGTCTTCAAGTGCACATGTGCACGAATTCACCTTCTGTAGTCAATCAGCAAACAGTTATTGAGTACTTACAAGAACACAGGCACCATTTATTAAGCTTCACCCAATTGGACAAGCATTATGTACAGCTACCATCTAATTTAATCTTTACCATAACTCTAATGGATATTACATGATCATCCCCATTCTACAGATGAGGAAAATGATACTCAAAGAGAAATAAAGAGTTCTGCCTAAGGTCACACTGCTAGTAAGTGATAGAGCTGGGATGGGAATCTGGATCTGACAAAGCTATAGTCCTAAGTGCCGTGGAGAAGATGATTCTTGCCCATCAAGCTCCCCTCCTAAGCTGAGGACTCAAGGCCAAAAAGTGAGATCTACTCTTGGTGGTAAATGGGTTGTTAATCTTAGGCCATCAAACCCTTGAGTAGGGGAGGCCTCTAGTGCCCTCTAGGGGCAAGGGCACCAGCACAGTGGGTCACTTAGCAGAATCATTGTCTTACCGGGTCTCCTGACACAAAGGCATACGTAACTGTTCCTGAAGGATTAGGGCTGGCAAATTAACATGCACAATCACAACTATAGAACATTAAATTTGAACTGGTTCTAGTGCTCTAGTGAGGTCATCCCAGGAACCTTTGTTGAAGATGGTCAGCCTGCTGCCCAAGTCCTCTGGCAATAATTATGTACCACTACAATAAACAGCTACATTTACTAAGCACCTAAGGCTTTACATATGCCATCTCATTTAATTTTATAACCATCCAACAAACTAGAAACTTGGCACTCTAGGAGATATGTGACTTGAATAAGTTTGCACAGCTAATAATAATAAATAACAACAATAGCTAACATATATTTAATGCTTAGCATGTGCCAGATTCCATGTGGTAACAGACACTGTTGGCTGTCTACATAACAACCATCCCACTCCTTCTCTGCTCACAGAACCCTAGTTTTGTCCAGATATCCATCCCTAAGGAAAGGGGACTCTATCTCCAGTATGACTGGCCAAGCCGATCATGGTGATTCTATCCCTTTTGTCAGTGATTGGATTAAAGGTAGGCTTGTGACCCAGCTCCAGCCAAAGATGTGAGAGGAAGTAGCATATATAGACTTCGAGGAGAGAGACAGTGTGTTCTGTGATAACACCAGGGAAAGGTTTTCTTACTCTTAAAAAGAAAACACAAAAGAGATGATCCTCTTCTACTTTTGCATATTGTAGTGGATGTGATGTCTGGAACTGTGGCAGTCATCTTATGTTCATGAGGAAGGCCAGCCTAGGAAAGCCTACAAGCTGAGGTTGGAAGAGCATAAAGACGGAACAAATCTGAGTCCTTGAAGAATAAACCAATCCTGGAACTTTCCTACTTCTAGACTTCTTGTTTTGTGAGATAATACATTTTCCTAATTGTTTCAGCAATTTTGAGTTTTTATTTGTTACTTGCAGCTGAAGACATTCTAGCTGATACACATGTACTTTATCATTTGTCACCAAAAATCAATGAGGCTGGTGTTATTGTCCCTATTTTACGTATTAGAAAATGAAGGCTCAGAGAAGTTGAGTAATTTGTCCTTAGTCACAGAGATGGGAAATGGTAGAATAGTATCTGAACCTAGCTCTGCCTAACTCCAGAGCCAGAGTTCTTAACCACATCATACTATGCAAGACAATGAAAACCCAACGTGGTCTGGCTGGCTCCAAAGACCAGGATTGTTCCTCCACATTTCATTGCTTCCCAGTCTCTGGGATGAAATTCTCAGAAACTTGAATCCATGATGTGTGGTGCTTAAGATATGCTGGCACCCATTAGGAAGAGGAGGGGCAGGCACAGGATGCAAGGCAGTATGGTTGCAATTGAAAGGGACCCAGACACATGTATTGGTTTGGTCTGAGTCCCCTGTTACCAGCAGACTGGGCCTCTTCTGCCACTGTGGCTTGAGAACATCTGTTGTAAGGGATAGCCTGGCCTCCAATAAGACACAACTGGGCTAACTCTAATGCTTTTGTATATAAAATCTCTCTCTTGCCCCAGGTTTAGTTCTACCTGGATGGACCTAACCACTTTCCAACTCCCCCAACAGGAAATTACCTTGCATCGTCCCCTGGCAGTGAAGCCGGGATGTCACAAAGAGATTCTTATCATCAAATTCAGGATTAGACAAAATAACAGCTAAGGTCCATTCCTTTGCTGAAGCGTCTAGGATTACCTGAGAGGTACCAAGAAGCCTAGAAAAACATTTGGGGTCATCCTGAGAAAGTTCCAGCATGCCAGGGCAGATGACTTGGTTGGAATTTGGAAGGAAGTGAGCCAATGAAGGCTTTTGATCAGAAACATAACATCCTCATGGGAATACCCTAGTGGTCCAGTGGTTAGGACTCCATGCCCTCAGTGCCGAGGGCGAGGGTTCGATCCCTGGTCGGCGAACTAAGATCCCACAAGCCACGTTGCATGGCCAAACAAACAAACAAACAATACCACACAGGAGCATGCTCAGCATTAGGCTTTAGTGTAAGTTAATTCAGCAGGTACAAGCAGAATTGATGTGGGAAAAGATGGGGAATCGGGGAGATCAATTTGAAGATTTAAGGGATCCCTTCTCCCTTACGACCTAATGAAGGCACTCCTTTCCTACTAGCAGAGACCAAGTGTCTTGCATACCACGGAAAGGCAGCTTCAATGGCCTGGGAAGAAACTCACACTTCGCTCTGAGCGTTCCCTCCCAGCTCAAGGCTCACACACGTCACGGTGCACTCAGCAGAGGTGCTGACAGAGCCAGAGGACCAGGATCAGTTACACAGGGAGAGGAGGTAAGACTGCCAGAGCCAAGCTGCAGAGAATTATCACTGAAGGCAGGAAGTCTCAAAGGAGCTCAAGGCAGCCTCTCAGCCAGCTGTGAGGAGCCCAGAGGAGGAGTTCCAGGCTCTGGGAAAGCTGGAGGCCTTAGATAGTACTTGGAAGTGCAGCGCCGTCAGTCCCAGGATGTGAGGACTAGGGGGGTTTCTGAAGGATCCAGTAACCCTGTTACTGAGAAGCTGGGCCAGTTCTGCATGATTACTGGGAGCAGCTTGGTTTTCTGGCCCTGGATCTGGAAGCAGGGGTTGCACAGCATTTCCTCCACGCTGTCACCAGCTGCAGAGAACCCCTGCCATTAGCTGCCTCTGGGCCATGGACAAGCCCTTTTCTGGGCCCTCTCAATCTCTTCCTACTTGATTCATCACCTATTTGAGGCTCTGAAAGTCAGTGCTGGCTTCTCTTCGACAGGCTCTGGCCAGACATGCACATGTCTCCTACACCTTCTTTAAGACTAGCACTCCTGGCACATTCCTTCTTGATGGCCTGTGAACATTGCAAAGTTTTATGAAAAGTAAGGCAGCCCCATGAAGTCATCGCTCCTTATATAGCAAACCCTGCAGGTAACATAAATGAGTGAGGGACCCGGGTTTAAGAGAAAGTTGCGGTTCTCCAACAGATACACATTTCTTCACGTCCACAAAGAAACATGCTAGTCCTCGTTGCTTTTTTTTTTTTTTTATTGCCTGCCCCTTGTGATCTAACCTCCATTTCCCCACTTTTCACAGAGACATGGGTACTAAGAAATATTTCTTCCCTTAAAGAAAAACAAGAGTGCAAGTGTGATGATAAAAGGGTGTGGTAGAGACTTGCAAGTTATAAAACACCCCTGGCATCTAAGAAGGACAAACAATACTCAGCTAACGTGAGAATGAGAGCCTGGTGTGGCCAGATCTTCTGATTTTTCAACAGAAGCTGGAAATCCAGGATTTTATGTGAAATCTCTGAATTTTAAAACATTGGCTCATTTCCCTCCACTTCCCAACTGTGCTTCCAAGCCCTTCCCACCACACCAACCCGCCTGCAGCCCCCCCAGAACTTGATCTCTCCTGTCTTCACACCTCTGCATTGTTGGTCTCAGTCTGCAATGCATGTCCTCCCTTTTCTCTGCCTGGGAATTTCTTAAGCAATTTCTTAAGACCCAGATCAAACTATACTTCCTTCTAACAGCTACCCTTCTCTTTGTAAGATTAGGTGCTCGTCATTCTCTCTCTGCTCCCACAGTACCCTGCACATACTTCAACCAGACCTCTTACTACACTGTCCCGGAATTGCTGGTTTCCTTGTCTTTTGTTCGCCAGCCTGAGAACTCCTTGAGGGCAGGAACTTTTGTAGTCTTTGACCTGAGAATCTAGGGTTCGGAGGGTGAGAAATATGTCAAGAAAGTAGAAATAGTTTAATCAGAGGGGAAAACAAGATAGAGAGCCAAAGCCCTGAACATTTCAAGTAAAAGTCCAAGAGGTGATTGCAGGTAGTAAAGAGAAGACAAGCCCAGGAGCTAGGAATCGGGATGATTAAAACAGGCTGGGAAGTGGAATGGTTTAAGATAGAAGCTATGGATGAAGTAAGGGTATCTGGAGCCTGTTTTTACAGTGTGCTGAGAGCATGATAGGGACAGAGAAGGGTACACTTCCTTAATGTCTTTGTGCCGGACTCCACTATTAGCTTGACAGTCTGATGAGTTTCTCTTCTCCATTTCAAGGATTCATTCTCAGCAAGCATCTGTGGAGCATCTATTCTGTGCCAGGTTCTGTTAGGTACCATAACTATAGAGCAGAATCAGATATGATCCCCGTGCTTGAGCTTGTGGTCTGGTGGAGGAAATGGAGGCATAAATAGATAATGACAAGAAAGTGAAGTAAATGCTACAACAGAGAGAAGCAGAGAGCTATGGTAGCACAGAGCAAGGGCTCCTGATCCATTCAGGTCCAGAAATGTAATTTACCTGAGAACATACAGCTAGGGAGGATTAGAACTCAGCTCAGGTCCTGTTAGACTTAAAAGGACACTCTTTTTCCATTGTAGAAAATTGGGAAAAGACAGAAATGACTTTGTGATGATGGAGGCAATTTATGTGTGTCCGCTTGCTTAAGCTGCAACTGTATGATTCTAGGTTAAACTTGGTTTAAAAAGAACAGTTGCTTGAGATTTGGGAAGCAGAAGTGAATCAGCAGCCATTGCTCTCTGAAGTCATGGGTCTGACAGCAGACATGGAGGTGCCGGCAGGTGCCAGCTTGTCTTCACTCTCCTCCACTCCACATCCAGCTCCTCCCACTGCTGACTCTGCTGGCCCATCATAGCTCCAAGCCCACCACCAGACACTTGGCTGAGCACCCACAGACTTCCCCCTTAGACTTCTCCAGGAGCTCCCCCATCACAGCCCCATTCTGCAGCTGGGTGTGCTTGCTTTCTTCTGGTTGGTGACTTCACTGATCCCCGCCCCCCTCCACTTTCAGAGCTACACTGCCCCAGCTTCTCCCACAATTGTGCAAGTTCCAATTCCTATAATAAACCCCTTATCCCATAATTCATAAGAGTTCTGCTTCCTTAGGTGAACACTGACTGAAATACTGTGTTTTTCCCAAGGATGAAAATAATTGAGTGAATAGAAGAACAGACTAAGGTTAAAAGTCTATCTTCACCATTATCTCCATAAATCCAATGCCCTTGCACTTAGCAGTTCAGTAAATATTTGTTGAATTGGACTCAATTTTTAGGTTGCTTCCAGTTCACTGGTATAGATATCACTGCAAAGAATAGCTTCTGGGGAAGAGATTTTTAAATTTTTTTGCTTTTGCTTCTGTTTAATTCTTTTCCTAGGATCAGTGCAAAGGTATGGAGTCCTTTATGGCTCAGGCTCTGAAGTTTTGACCCAGGACAATATCTGATGTGTTGACTGTATGTGTTCATCTCCTGGGTTACAACAGATTTTCCTCTGGCTTCAATTTTCCTCTTTCTCCCTCACCTTCTATCCCTTGTGAAAAAGAAGAAAACCTCACTCTTGTGCATTTTCTCCAAAGAAAATATTTCACACTCTAATCAGATCAGCAAAAAAAAAAAAAAACAACAAACAACCACCATATATTGAGTTACCCTTATGGGAATGCTCCTCTGGCCGGGCTGAGTTGGAAGTGAGAGAAACAAAGACATATGGAAGTGGAGGCTCTGCTCACTTGGGCTGGATGGACAGCAATCAACTCTGAACCACTTAATTGCAGGGGAATTTCCTCCTTGCTACTTAGACCATTCAACGCTGGTTGAGAGAAGACATGTTACATGCTCACTTTGCCTCCTGGAAAGCTGGGTTAAATGTTGTTTCAATTAGATAACCATTTATGAAATGTCTGTCCTAAGCTAGTCCCTAATGTAGTTGCTGGAGATACTGCCCTTGAGGCATTTTCAGCGAAAGTGGGAGGGAAACACAATGAGTTACAGCACACGTCAGTTTATACTAAGTGCTAGAAAACAGGCATAAACAAAGCACTACAGAACAGAGGAGGGAGCAGTTATTCTTGATGAGGGAGTTGGGGTTGGGGAGGGGGAAGAAGTCTAATGGAAACCTAAAGAATGTATGGGCAGCGGGACCTAACATTTTTAAAGAACTGAGCTGGGTTTCAGAGAGCTAACCCTTACTGATAATCTATCCTGTGCTGGTCACTGACCCAGGCACCGTACATACGTTTTCACATTAAATCTTCCCCAAAGCCCATCTGGAGGAAACAGAGGCACAAGGACATGAGGTAACTTGTTCAAGAATTTGAATGAGGTAGAACTGGATTCAAACCCATATCTTTCTGACTTTCAAGAACATGCCCTGCTCCTATCTGTGCTTGGAGAATTATTTTCAAAAGACATTTTGAGATGGACTATAAAGAATAAGAAGGATTTTGATAGGCTTCAAAAGGCAAGGGGGTGGATGAAGGGACAGGGTAAAAGCATTCCAGGCAGAGGAAGAATGGAAGGAGAACAGCTCTAGGGCAGAGCATGAAGGTTTAACGCCTGCCTGGGGAAACTTAGGCAGTCTGGGTGACTGTGGGAAGACATTGCCACATGCCCACACCACTGTACTTTTGGGTTCAACACACCATTCAGTAATTCAGTCAACAGTGCTGGGGACTCAGAAGCCAAAAACCTCAGTTCTTGCTCTCAAGGAGTCTCCAATCTAATGAGAGTCTGGTGAGATAACTGTTATCAGCACTGATTGCCTTGTACACTTCAGCTCAGGGTGCGCGCGCGCGCGCGCGCGTGTGTGTGTGTGTGTGTGTGTGTGTGTGCGCGCACATGAGCACACTCACACAAGCGTTGTTTGGACCATTTCCTTCCCACAGTCATTTCTCAACACATATATTCCTCAGGCTCTTCATAAGTATGTGTTCCTTTATTATCTCTCTGCCTTTAGCAAGGCTTGGATTTGAACTGCTGGCCTTGATGTGGTTAAGTTTGTGGGGTTTTTTTCATGTGATAAGTTTAAAGTCCATAGCATCTCAATAAGTGCCCTTTCACCCATGAGAGACCTGACTTGGTCTTCCACTAGCTCACCTAGAAAATAGTGATCAATCCTAGGGTTACAGGAAAAAAACCTTCACTGGAACTGACAAGAAAGCAGACACTTTCTACCATTTCTCTGAAGACTTCACAAGTGCTCAACACTTTTTGAAAGAGACTATGGCTCCAAGGCTTTCATTCTGCTGGCTGGAGCAGAGTTTTAAAAAATGCATTTCATCTCTGGCAAATCACAGCAAATGTCATAAACAGCTGGAAACTCTCTGAGGTGAAGACAAGTTGAATATTATGTTTGGATTTATAGCCCCCTCCCCCATGATAGCTGATTTCCATTTCCGACAGGGTTATTATTTCCATCTTCATGAAATATTTTGGATCTCACCTTGGATAATCACTGATTATAATCAGCTCCTCACCTGAGGCACCTTAGCACTTGGGTGAACCTGAATTTTTTTTTTCAAAAATGAACTAGGGAAAACTTAATGTGTGAGATTATGTCTTTATTTCTATTTTCATTTGCAATTCCCTTTGGCTTTCTAATGATCAAGTCATTAATCAGTGTCAAATCACCGTCCAGAGCAGACAGTATTTTTGCCACTTGGGTTCCAACGAGGATTAAATGGCAATAACTTGTGTTATTAGGTCTGGTGCTCTCTTGTGAGGTACTGTGGTAATTATTTAGGGTACGGACAAGATCTCAGTGGCCACCTAAGGCTTTTAGCCAAGAGTGTACATCACAATCTTCTGAAATTTGATAGAGCTCCCCAAGTTGTTCTGACAGGTACTCCCAGTTGAGGACCACTAAGAATCCAATATCTCTCATTTCATTTCTATGTGTCCTTTTATGCTTCCATGCCTTTGCTTCTCCTATTTTCTCTGCCATGACACCCTTGATACCCTCTCCTTACTTCTCTGCCTGGTAAAATCCTGTTACTTTGTGAGGCCCAGCTCAAATGCTACCTCTCCTTAGAAGCCTTCTGTGATGGAAACAATCTTTTTCTCCCTGATCCCATAGCACTCCTTAAATGCTTCTGTGAACGTTCTGTGTTACCACAGTCTCCTATGGTATATAGAGCTATCTGCATGTGTCTAACTTCCCCACTCAACTGTGAGCTCCAGGAGGATAACTGTTGTATCTTATTCATCTTCATAATTTCATGGCCTGACATTCATTGAATGAATAAGTTGATACCCAAAAGAAGTAAACATTGGCCCATTAAATTTAGCCAGATCTGGGCTTCCTTTGCATTTATTCACTAAGTTGTTTACAAAGAAAGAGTGCAAGGATGTGAAAGGGAAGGACCTAAAGGGCCATGATGTTAGTTTTTAATATTCTTTTAAGAACACCACTTTCCCAACAAACACGGTAACTGCTTTAATTTGAATTAGGAAGGCTAGATATCAACTTGAACTTGAGGATGGGTTTTCAGAAAAGCAGACAATCTCACCAAAATCCAAATCTTAATTGATTGGTTCAATCTACCTCTCTGGGTCTCAGACACCTCTCCTGTAAAATGGGGGGGGGGGGGTTTAAACTGAATACCTCTGAGGTTTCTTCTAACTCTGAGGATCTATGACCTTAACCACAATCACTAGCCAACTGATGTAGCAGTTTGTTTATTCTGGCTCTACTCCATACTTAAGAGAAAGAAATATTCTTGGTAAGACACTAAGGAGTTTTACAAAATACATTAAATCATAACAATAATATAAATACTAAAAGAAGACTTGGAAATACAGTGAAGGGAAAAGGATCGTCCATGGTTCTACCACTCTAGTATGCTATTGTTTTGGCGTGTTTTTCTTCCATTATTTTTTTGATGTTTATATGTACATGGTTTTACCACTTATCATAAGCATATTCCTTGATGTTAATTATTTGTAATTTTCATCTTAAATGACTACATACTGAAACAGATGTATGGGGTGTGTAAATACTCTCCTATTGTAAGACAATTAAGTTGTCAATCTTTTTAGATAGCATTGAAATTAAAATCTTTGTATATGTAAGTGTTCCCATATTTTGGATTATTCCCACAGATGGGAATCCTATATCTAAGGGTAGGAACATTTTTATGACTCTTATCACATTGCCATCTTTTACTTTAGTAAGCATCTGTGATTTTGCTGTGCGGCATTCTTTTATTTTCCTCTGATTATAGTACTCTAACTTTCCTAAGGGAAACCAAGCCCACGCTCACACCCACTCCCTGTGCTTTGGGAATAACTGACTTTACCCACACCCTTCCTCCTTTCCCAGAGAGTAACGTGGTTCAGGCCTGGCAAATCAGAGCATTACATTCCCCTGGCCACAGTTCAGGGATTGGCATGTGACTCAGATGGAGTCAACAGCAACAGAGCAAGAAGACTTTTGTTAAGACTGCTGGAAGAAATGACATGTGCTCTTTTCTTCTGAGCCTATAAGCAGGCGGAACATATTAGCTTGGAACTGCTGGGAGCCAACACATGTAGCCTGAGAATGAAGCCAACACAGTAGAAGACAGAGCTGAGGGATGGAGAGATACTAAGACTGGCCCTGTTAGAATCCTAGATTCAGTAATGCCTGAAGCCAGAACTACCCCAGCACTCACTTTTAAGTGAACCAAAAATTTCCATTGTTCCTTAAATCATTTTACTCACTCACTCATTCACCCATCCATATATTCATTCATCTATCATTTGTCTCTCTCTCTCTCTCTCTCTCACACACACACACACACACACACACACACACACACACACACGGCCCCTAACTGGCACAGATAGGTTTTTTTCAATCCTTTTAACTTGCGGCTTTTTAAAAAATTTATTATTAATTAATTATTTTTTAGAGCAGTTTTATGTTCACAGCAAAATTGAGTGGAAAATCCTCATTTGCCTCCTAACCTCCCTCACTATCAACATCCCACACCAGAGTGGTACATTTGTTACAATCGATGAAACTACACATCGATTATGATATGATAATGATACATCATTATCACCCAAAGTCCACAGTTTACATTAGGGTTCACTCTTTGTGTTGTACATTCCACAGGTTTTGACAAATGTGTAATGGCTTGTACCTACCACTGTAGTGCCCTTTTACTTTTTATTGAGGTATAATCTACAGAAAGGACACAATTTACATGTGCACTTGGTAAACATGTACAGCTTGGTAAACTTTTACATGTGCATATCTATTTATATAATTCCTACCCAGATCAAGATATAGAACATTTATAGCACCCTGGTACATTCCTACAAGCTCCATTCAAGTAGTTGCTCCGCTAAAGGTATTTATTCTTCAACTTCTATAACTACAGATTTTATTGCTTTTGAACTTTATATAAATGGAATTTCACAGTATGACTGCAACCTCCTAGTCTCTGAACAGCCCAGGTCTGCTGTCATAATGGGAAGAGACTTTGGGTTTTGCAGGGAAGGAATGAGTGTGTTTTGCATGTGAGAGGGATTATTGTGGACAGAGGACATTTTCCAAAAATGGCCACAGCAACATTTCTGTTCCCACATGTTCTTTCAGAACTCTACCACTCTTCTATCTAGCAATGGAATCTATTTCCCTTCCCCTTGAACCCGGGTGGGCTTGACTGTTCCAATCAGGAGTATGGCAGAAATAATGCTATGACTTCCATAGCTTGATTATAAAGATGATATAGTTTCCTTCTCTCAAGTCACTCACCCTTGGAATCTGGCCACATGTTGTAAGGAAGCCTAGGCCACATGGATATGCCACATACAGATGTTCCCATTGATAATCCCAGCAAAGATTCCAGGCAACAGCCGACATCAATTGCTAATCATATGAACGAATGAGCACTCAGATGATTCCAGCTCTTAGTCTTCAAGTTGCCCAGAGGAGTAGAGATGAGCTGTCCCCACTAAACCCTACCCAAACTGGAGATTTGAGAGCAAAATAAATCGTTTAAGCCACAGCAATGGTTTGTTATGCAACAATAGATAACTAGGACTCTGTAGTATCTGTGTGTTCTTGGGAAGTCTTCTGGTGATATCAGACTTTGGATAATTTCTTCTCTCTAGGCCTTGGTTTCCTCAGTTGTAAAATGGAACAATAATTACTACATCATGGGAATGTTGTGAGGTTTAAATGAGATAATACACACAAGGTGCTCTTTTTATAATGGGACTTAAACAAATGCTACCTAATATTATTTCAACTTACTTCTGTCAAGTTGTTCTAGATTTACTGCTTTGTACAAATTCCCTTTCATGGTATGTGTCATATACACACAAATATAAAACCTGATTTTGTATATACACACACAGGCACATCACAATACCGCAGTTTCTATATTGCTCTCTTGGAACACTTGTTCTAGGGGACGCCAGCTACCATTTCATAAGGATGCTCAAGCCGCCTTATAAGGAGATCCATATAGTGAGAAACAGACCTCTTGACTCACTAACTTGCCAACCATGTGAGTGACCTACCTGGAAGCTGATCCTCTAGCCCTAGTCAGCCTTCAGATGACTGCAACCTTTTAGAGATCCCAAGCCAGAACCACCCTCCTAAGCCACTCTTGATTCCCATAGAAACTGCAAAACCTGTATGAAATTAAAAAAAAAAATTATTGGTTTACGTCACTAAGGTTTGGGATAACGTATTATGCACTAATAGTTAACTAATAGATCAGTCATCATGAGGAGGGATGCAGGGAAGAAACTGATTCAAGGTTGAGGGCTGTTTCAGGGTCAATGTGGAAGGGCAGAGATGGCTGAATGGACTTGAAAGTGTTGATGAGACTGAGTTTGAAATAAATCATCATGGAGTCCAGGGTAGAAAGGGAAGAAAGCAAAACCAGATGAGGGAACAGAGTTGGAACTGGGAGACTGTAAACTGCAGATTTCACTGAAGCTGAAGAGCAGGTTTGGTGAGGGTAAAGGAGTAAGAATATGCAAAAAAAGGAAGTTTTGTTTTGAATGTGGAATACCTTGCTTACTGATTCAAAGGTGGAACGGGACTTCCCTGGTGGCGCAGTGGTTAAGAATCCACCTGCCAATGCAGGGGACATGGGTTCGAGCCCTGGTCCTGGAAGATCCCACATGCCGTGGAGCAACTAAGCCCTTGCACCACAACTACTAAGCCTGCCCTCTAGGGCCTGCGAGCCACAACTACTGAAGCCCACGCGCCTAGCCACAACTACTGAAGCCCACGCGCCTAGAGCCCGTGCTCTGCAACAAGAGAAGCTACTGCAATAAGCCCGCGCACCGCAACCAAGAGTAGCCCCTGCTCACCACAACTAGAGAAAGCCCGCACACAGCACTGAAGACCCAACGCAGCCAAAATAAATAAATTTATTAAAAAAAAAAACTTCTCCTTAAGATCCTTTCATCCCTAGAGTGATGGAATGAGGGTGAAAGGGAGTTTGAATGGCTTAATGGTGAAAGCCATAAAACAGGGGTAGACGACCTTAATACAGATGTAGTGACAAGTTAGGAGAATGCCAGCCTTTATTTCTGGTTCAGGATATTGAAGATGGGGCGGAGAAGGAAGAACTCCATTTGAAAGGGCTTCAAGGGAAGCAGTGAACTTAAGGAAAACATTAGATTTTATACTAGATTAAAAGGTGACAGCAGTGCTCTAGGAACAGGTTAGATGTGTAAGGATGTTTCTTTGAATTAGCATGGGTTTGCTTATAAAAAAGCTAAAACTTTACTCTGTTAGCATCTGGGAGCCTCCCAAGTTTTATGCAGGGGACTGACAAGTGCTTTGAAGTTCAGAAAACTCACCCTGACAGTAGTGGCAGTATGGTAGATGTACTGGCAAGGAGTATAGAGAGGTTCCTTTGGAGAAAAACTGTTGGTATAAAGGTCCATCTCACACAGGTGATGAGGCCTCATCATCAGCCTACTAAAACAATGGGGTCAGCTACCTAGGAAGTAGAGACTACAGAACTGAATGGACAGTGGGGGAGAGTAAGGGACACATTGGACAAGGCAGTGGCCAGATCTTTTACCTTTCTGAACCTGTTCTAGATTGTTCCAAGCCCTTTTAATCCTCTATTGAGCCTGGATATGTAATTGCCAGTTATTTCCAGTTTACTTTCCTTCTTTCTTTTCTGTCCCCCAAATCCACTATTTGATATTCTACTTGTATATTTTTTAAAAATTTTGGTCTTGCTATTCCCTTTTAGTACACCTTCTGGCTATACCAGTGTGGTAATAAAACTTTCTGATGGTAAGAATCTAAGGGCAGTGTGATACAGTGGAAAGAGCAGCAGCCTATAAGTCAAAAGGGCTGCTTCCCAGTCCCAATCCTGCCATGAAATTCTTGTATGACTTTGGTTAACTCATTTCTTCTTTGGACCTCACTTTTTTTTAATTTAGAAAATGAATCTCTAAGGTCTTATCCATTTCAATTTGCCTACCTGTACAATACCATAGGAGCTATATTCAGATATTTTCATGATAATGGTGAAATCCACCTTCTCCAACAGAGTACTACAAAATTAGAATGGTGGATGGTAGGCATCTTGAAGTTTGTTCCAAGAAACCTGCTTAATCTGCTTTGTGAATAGAGGAATAAAGTTTGAGATAGGTACTATATTCCAATGCATTTTCTCAGACCAGAGGTAGAGGAGAGTGGTTCTTACTTTATTTACCATACATTTCCTGGAGTCAAAGTGCCTTCACTTGAATTCATGGCTCTGCTACTTACTAGCTTGTTACACTGGGCAAACTACTTGAAATCTCTGTGCCTTAGTTTCTTCATCCATAAAATGGGGGTCATGATATATCTCGTAAGGCTATTGTGGAGATTAAACAAGTTTATTAGGTGTGTAAAAGCATCTGGAACAGAGAAAGCCGTCGATAAGTATTAGCTATTATTCTTATGTGCTAGGCACAAGAGTGTACAGACTCTTGTGCCTCCTTAAAGAGCTCACTGCCTGGTCAGAAATATTTTCAAACAAATGACCATAACTCAGTGGTCTGAGTTCTGTAACAAGATGTATAATAAGTGGTGTAGGAGCAGAGGCAAGAATGCCTGTCTCATCCTAGAGAGAAAGGCAGGGGCAGGACAATATTCTTGAGGGTAAAGTTTGAGTCTGATTCTTAAAGAAGAGAATTCAATGTTGGGAACATTTGGGAATATGGAGCAGTAACCAACAGCATGGGGAAGGCAGTTTCTTGCTGCAAAAGACAAATATGGTTCCAAGGAAAGGGAGGATGTGTGGTAGATCAGAGGTAGTAGTTGATGCCAGAGCATCAGCAGTTGAGAGCTTGTTAGAAATATAGGCTCTTAGGCGCTACCCAGACCTACTCAATTAAAATTTGTATTTTAACAAGATACTCAGGTGATTCTTTGAACATTGAAATTTAAGAATCACTAGTCCAGAGCACACACTGGAGCCAAGCTGCTTAGGTTTCAATCCTGGCTTTACCATTTACTTATTATCATTATTTGGTCGTGCCACTGCAGCATGGGGGATCTTAGTTTCTCGACCAGGGATGGAACCCATGCCCCCTGCAGCGGAAGCGAGGAGTCTTAACCACTGGATCACCAGGGAAGTCCCACCACTTACTTATTTACTTATTTAAACATCTTTATTGGAGTATAACCACCATTTACTTATAATGTGTAACTTTAGGCAAGCTATTTCATCTCCTTCCTATGCCTCAGTTTCCTCATTTGTAATTAGATAATAGTTTCTACCTCATAAAGTTGTTTTAAGGATGGAATAAATATTTTAAATGCTTAGAACAGTACTTGGCACCTACCAAGGCCAAGCATAAGCGGAAGGACTATAAGATATTCGGGGGACTACAAGAAGAGAATTCAGCCAAATCTATAGGATTTGGGTGAATTCCAGTCGAAGATCTGGAGTTATAAAGCCCAACTCCCTTCAATTGGGTGAGTTCTTGAACATCTGTTTTTCTCACTCCTAGTGGGGGGTAATCTTAATTATACCTGCCTCACTAAGATACTCAAATCAAAAAATATATGTTCAACTACAAAATCTTCTATTAAAGTTTAATTTATCATCTTTCCAAGAGTTAAGTATCTGGCCAGAAAGCGGTGGTACCTCAATTCAGTAGGAAATAGATGGAAAAGAATGCATTGGAAGATCAGGGAGGGAGTGGTGGGAAAGCCGGGAGACTATTTGTCCCACTTCCTGACTTTCTGAAGGGGCAGACTTGGGTTTCAACAATAATTTTCCTGGGCCTCAGAGAGGATTTTTAGCTAATGGGCAAATAGTACACAAATGCCGTTATTTATTTTTTCTTCCTAACCTAACCTACAATGGAGATTCAAGAACATGAACAATCTCACACGTTTGTATAGTGGTCCAAAATTTACAAATAACTTTTCTCTACTTTGTGTATCACAACATCCCTATAGGGTAATATTAACCTAACATTTTATAAGAAAACTTTGTTAATATCATAAAGCACATTAAAAACTCCTTTCCATTTGAGTATTTTTACCATATCCAATGTCTCCCAAAGTACAAAATTTAAAAGGGAGAGCAATCACAAAACTTGATTGGATCTTCAACAGTAGCAGTTACTGGCTTCGATCTTATGGCCGCGATTATTTGTATATTGGGCCCCTTTTCTCATCCGTAAAACAGGGGCAACAATACCCTCTTCACACAACTGTTTTGTGATTAAACACGAACAAAGGCTGAAGGGTGAACCTACCACGTCGCAGGGCCTCAAACACACCCCTTCTCCTTCTTGCCTTTGACAGATATAGCACTATCATTCCTACTTCACACGCGGAGAAACCCAAAGTCGAGAACGCTCGGGTTCCTCTTCTCTACTTGCAACTCCGCAACCCCCAGATCGGGTACGCGCAACTGCGATGTCCACTGTCTCAGGTGTCGTAGCGTGTATTCTCTCTCCTCGAGCTGCGTCTGACGGGGCTGGAGGCCGCTGATAATTGCTCCCAAGACTCTTGAGGAATCCGATCCTAATCCTCAACGGCGCTTCAGCGACTAACGTGCTTTCCCACCGTCCCTCACCCCGCCCCGCAGAATAAAGGTCGCGGGGAACCTTCAGCTCCAGCTACCAACGCCATCTTGACCACTACGTGTGACGCCGCACGTAGCGGAGAGCGCAGCCCATTGGCTGGGAGGCTGCAGGCGGAGGCGAGGCGCGCGAAGCCGGAGAGGAAGGTGTGGAGGACAAGCCAAGGAAACTACAATCCCAGCCTTCCTTGCGCGTGCACACCAAGAGCGAAAGAGGAGGGAGTTTGGGTTCGGACCACAACTCCCAGCACCCCTCGCGATGTCTCTCCTTTCCTTTCAAAACGTGCAGGAAAAGAGGGACAGAAGAATGGAGGCCTTCTGGTGTCCGTTCTCCGAAAGGCGGGAAAGGCGAACTACACCTCCCGACTGGCAGCGCGCGGCTGCGCCTGCGCCTTGATACCTGTCGCCATCTTGCCCCTTCTGAGGCACAGCAAACAAACCCAATTCCTGGTGTCCCCTAGTCTTGGCGGAGGAGCCTTTTAGATGAGCCCAGAAAGGCCGGGCAGGTGGGTGATTCTTAGACAGGGTGCTGGGAAGAACTGGCAGGATAGCCAGTCTGGAAGAGCGCCGGGCCAAGCATTCGGAGCCCGGCTTGGGGCGCCCAACCCCATCCTCCGTTGTCTCCTAACGGGATCGTGGGGCTCCCGAGGTGGGCTGAGGGGGACTCTGGCAGGCCTGGTACTGAGATTGCTGGGGTCCAGCTCTGGGGGCCTCCCAGTGAGTCTCGGTCGTCTGCCTGGCTGACCGAGCGTCTACTCTTTCTCTCCGTTGTCCTCTCCGCTGAGGAGGGAGAGAATCGCTGATGCCTGCCGGAGCCCCTGACTCCGGCTACTGTTCTTGAGAGGGCTTGGGTCGTGAGCTTGACATTGGGGTGAGCGCTGAGCGGCACCGGTGAGGAGGGTGGGCGGGCTGCTCTTGTTGTGGTGCTGCGAGAGAGTGCGTGTTTGGGGAGGGGGCGGGGCGGGCTTGCCTCCTTGACACTTGAGTGGGGGAAGGATTAGACAGGATTCCGGTTCTCGGAGCGGGCTCCGGCAACCTCTGCCCAGGTTTCCAGTGCGATGCGGCCCCGCAATGGGGTCCGCCGGCGGGGACGCGTCGGGATGCTGTGACGTGGTGCTTGATTCCGGCTGCCGCCGGCCGCCTCCAAGATCCTGTCGGGAGGCGGGGACTGGCTTGTGGAGGGAGCGGATTCCTTTGGCTCTGCCCCTTCTTCCTCCCCACCCCTTTTCTTTATGTCATTCTGCCGGCTGGGGCGCGCACTCCAGTTCTCCTTGCTCTGGGTTGGTTCTTAGATGAGAGGACTATGGGAAGTAGGGGGAGGGGGCTCAACTTCAGGCGTGGAGTTGGAGTTAGCAGTCCCAGCTCTTGGAACGGGAGATAGCAGTTATTACGGGTCGATGCCTGACTCCTAGACGAGACACTGAGCTCGCTTATTCATACGTTCACTCGCTCATTCATTCATTCATTCATATTACTTGCTCTTCTCAGTCATTCATCTGTTTATTTAACAGATATTTACAGCGGATCTGCTGTGTGCTAAGCAGGTATAGTGCAAGGGCCCAGCGCTGTTGTCTTTTTCTCTAGACCAGGGAATTCCCAGTACCAAGTTCCTGACATCTAAACTTTTGGTAAATGTTTTTTTGAGGACTGCTGGGTATAAATTCATGTTTCATTGTTAAGACTATATTAAGTTCCATTAACCCACTTAACGTCCTAGGAACTTTACGTATTTTATTTCATGTAGCTCATAATGAGAAAGCCGGCAGAAGTCAAGTGACTTGCCCAAGGTTACACAGGTAGTGGCATCTATTTATGAAATAATGTGTCAGCCACTAGGATAAGAACTTCACATACACTGTTATTTAATCCTCATAACAAACTGATTCATAAAATCTCTGTTTCACAGATGTGTAAAGTTTATGTTCAGATAGGCCAATCTACCCAGGATCACACAGCCAGTAAGTTGAAAGATTGAATTAGAACCTATATGTGTCCAACGCCTATGCTCTTTCCACTATGATAGGCTGGAATAGTAAGCTCGCATATGGTTAAATTCTTCATTTGTCAGAAGTTGGAAAGCATGGAGGTGAAATAGGATTGTGAGATATTCTTACTGGTTTTGCTTCTTAGCGTGTGGATCTCCACGTGAGTGGGCTTTTGAATGTACTTTTGTAATTTGAGTTTTTGGTTTTTGTTTTGGTAGGGAAGACAAGCTCTTTGGGGCTACCAAAAAGAAGCAACAATGCCTGTTGTGTGGCCAACGCTTTTGGATCTCAGCAGGGATGAATGCAAAAGGATTCTTCGAAAATTGGGTATGATTTTCATTTTTGATGTTTCATGCCTCCCTGTGATCCTTTTCCCTTTCTGTTTGGGTCATGGCTGTTTGCATGGATATCCTATTTCATGATGGTTAGAAATTCTTTAGAGGTATAGTTCTTGTCTTACTCTGTTATTTCTCTACTGCTTTGTATAGTGCTTTGTACACAGTAGATGCATGAATCATATTAATAATAATAGCAGCTAAAAGTTCTTCAGGGCTACTGGGCTATTCTGAGTCCTTTACATTCAGCACCTCATTTAATCCTCATTCAAACCAAAAAGATAGGTATGTTTCTTCTTTTGTCCCCGTTTTACAGATGACAGACCTGAAGCTTAGAACCCGAAGTAATGCTGATAGTAAGTCATGGGGTCAGAATTTCAACCCAGGGAATAGAATTCCAGTCTCATGTTAACATACTTTTAACCTTCATGAATGTATGTGTGAATTACATACTGTTTCTGAATTCTAAGTCAATGTAAGCTATGCTGACTTTAACAAATTATATTTTACTTTCAGTAATAAAACACCATTTACGCCTGTAATGAATTATTTAGTGCTTCTTTTCCTTTAGAGCAGCCTTTCTCAACTAGCATTTAGGGAGAGAATTAAGCCCTAATACTAAGTTATCCATTGTATGTAATGAACTAACTTTTTTCATGCATCTAGAATGGTATGTATTATCCTTGGGAAAATTGAGAAGAAAAGAGTTATTCAAATCATTTTCTTTATTCTGTGGTTTACATGAGTATCCTTGGTTGAGAAATGCAGCCTTAGACTGTAAGGTCCAAGAAGGAACCTTTTTGTCTTATTTACCACTGTAGTCTCAGGCCAGCACATAGTAGGGACTCAGTAAATGAAAAAGTAATTTGAAAAAGAATATTAGATGTTTTGGCAGTGGATAGGAATTATTTAGATATCTCTGACTTTGAAAGGGAAAGTGTGGACCTTGAATTCAGATAGACCTGGGGTCTTGGTCCTGTTACTAATGACCGACAAGATCCAAGGACAAGTTGTTTAATCTCCCTAAATTTATTGACACTTTTGTAAATGAAGGACAATAATATCTGCCTCATAAGTTTAAGTGGATTAAGTGTATATAAAAAGGGCCTATCACAGTGCCTGACATATGAGTATATAGCGTTTTAAAGCAGTTGCTTTCAGACATTTATTTATTTGCAGGTGAATCTTTTCTTCAAAGGAAATCTTTGTTGGGAATTCCTATGCATAAATCTGAATCATAGCAAATATGGCCCTGCCTGCTAATAACCTTTGCCCTTTTATTTCCCCTTAGGCCACTATGAGGATTTCTATATTTTAAACTACTTCTTAGCATTGTATTTTGGCACCTCTAGAGAGGTTTTTTGTTTTGTTTTGGGGTGGGTTGTTTTTTTTGGGGGTCAATTATTCTTTTTTTTTTTTAACCTTATATCCAAACTTTTAGTAATTCGAGGGTGATTTTCTACACACTTATATGCAATTGCTCTAACTTGCTAGCTACCAGTTATAAAGTTGGATTTTTATTTATTTCATAGCTGAAATAATTGCAGATCACAACTGAAGTTGATTGCATTAGAGTTTCTGGGCTTTTGGGACCTTGAATCAGGAGATTATGTTTGAATATAAAAATTGTAACCTTTAAGTCTAAATTTATCCTTAATTTTAGTCAGAGTTGTGTGGGTAATATTGCTGAAGAGCTGCTTCTATACAAAAGAAAACAGCCTTCCTAGAGGGTAACATCATCATCTTTTGGGAGGTGAGCCTTGAGAGTGATTTGCGGAAAGACTTCCTCCCCACCCGTTGGCTCATTATCATAACAGTGAAACCTTTGAATAGCTTTCAAACACTAGCTCTAGGTCCGAAGTTTAGAGAAGGTACTGCATTTAAAAATTAGCTTAAAATATTTTAAGAATTAGCTTTAAGGGGCTTCCCTGGCGGTGCAGTGGTTGAGAGTCCTCCTGCCGATGCAGGGGACATGGGTTCGTGCCCCGGTCCGGGAAGATCCCACATGCCGTGGAGCGGCTGGGCCCGTGAGCCATGGCTGCTGAGCCTGTGCGTCCGGAGCCTGTGCTCCGCAACGGGAGAGGCCACAACGGTGAGAGGCCCGCGTACCGCAAAAAAAAAAAAAAAAGAATTCATTTTAAAACAATTCTTTTTAAAAATGTTATAAATTATTTTAACATCAGATGCTAAACATTACATTTTACTTAAGTGTAGAGAAATTGGGATAGAGAATTTCTTTATGACACACTGAACATACCAGTAATAGATAAATGCTTCCTTCCTTCTATCCTGCCTCTCCCCTGCCCTATTTTTTTATGACCACTCCTGAACTGTAACTCTTACATGAGGCTTTATGAACTGTAGTATAATTGAATGGCTGGTTTTTTTAAATGGAACGGGTTGAGGGCTTTATAAAAATAGTTTGGCAAATCTTTTGTTTTCTGTGTTTTTTCGTGTGTTATTTTGTTATACTTATGCGTCATTAGAGTTAACACTGTAATAGAATGGTACCAAAAATAATACCAGAAATTCAACTGAGTTTGATATTTGTCAGAATCTTAGGATTCTCATCAAATGAAATCCACAAATGTGAATGAGGTTGGGAAGCTAGTAAAAGTTCTTTACAATGAGTGAGTTTCTCATTGAATGAAGGGAGGAGGTATGCATTGGATTGTGTAGCTATGAGAACTGTGTTCTGAGTTACAGTTTTGTGTGAGGTTGCCACCTCTTTTGTGCATGACTTTTTAGTTGGACTTGGAATGAGACTTGAGATGTCAAGAATCTTTGTCTTTCTTTAGTTAATTTCACTTTTTTTGAAATATTGTGAAATAGTGAAATTTTGATCATCATAAATTCCACAGGCCAAAAGTGAAGATTTTCCTCAAACCACTTCCTCTCTCTGACCTCTCCATTTCTTTTTATGGTATTGCCATTCTACTAAATATCTTGGAAACTGAAAAACCTGATTCTTTTCCTTCTGCCATTCCTTCCACATTTAATCAATCACTGAGTTCTATCAAAAACTTTTTAGACTGGAAATGGTGGCTTTTCTTAGTCTGGCCCCAAACAGTTTTTCCATTTTTATCCTTGTTGGATTTTAATCACCTTGAGGATAAGGACTTTGTTTTGTTCATATAAAGATTCTCCGTGGTACCTCGTAGTAGTAGTGTTCAATTAGTAGTTTGGTTTGAATTAGCAACTAACCAAGTATGGACATATTTTTACTTTCCCTAGTGTAAAACTCTCAAAATAGTCACTATTACTGGAAGTTTAATGTCTCTGTGAAACATTGTATGCTCTTTTACTCTCTCTGTTCCTTTTGCACATTTGCATTTCCCCCACTGCCTGCCTAGAGCACAGTTCTCTTTCTGATTAAAGCTTATGCTTCCAGACTAGACGATGTGTTTTTCTTCTGTGCCTTTACCACTGTATTAGAATTGTCTGATGACTTGTTTCACTGTAGCTTTATTCTAGAGTTAACTTCTTAAGGGCAGGATTTAGCATACTATCTGGTATATATAATAGGACTCAATACTGATTTGTTGAATAAAATATTCCATAAATGGGGCATAAACATTTAGATATAGTGGTTTCTTAGTTATCCCCAGTGTCTTTCTGAACTCTACTTTAGGTCCTAATAAAAGCTGAAATATGTGTTTCCTGGAACAAAGTATTTCCTTCACTACTCCAGAGAAGCAGAGTTTGGCCTTCCAGAGAGACCACATGAAACATCTACGTAATATCCAGCCTAGATTGAACATGCAGGATGTTTACACATGGGATAATTCAGTTGGACCAGACATTTCTATTTAAGCTCACTCTTCTATATAAAGTCTTTTCTTTTGATAGAACTGTGAATAATATGAACTGAATGAGGCTGCTGTTTTATTGTTGGTGTAGTACCTTGGATGCAGGTATGCATGCCTTAATTATTTGGCTAATATTCAGTATCTGTTGTATGTAAGGCGTTGGCAAATACGGTAGCAACTTGAATTGAGTAAGAAGATAACTGTAGTCTGGACACTTATTTCCCATCATTTTGTTTTGCTCAGGTATACTTGTCTCATAGTGTTAATGGTTTGAAACAACTATTTTATTATTTCTCATGATTCTATGGGTTACTTGTCTTGCCTGAGCTCTCTCATGTGGCTCTATTCAGCTGGTAGCTTAGCTGGTTAATTGGGCTCAGCTGAGGTGGCTGGGCCTCTCTCTCCATGTGACCTTTCATCCTGGGCTTCTTCATAGCTTGGTGATCTCAAGCTTACAAAAGAGCAAGGTCCTGTGTCCACGGTTGCTATTTGCCTCATGTATGCTGATGTTCCATTGGCCAAATCAAGTCACATGCCAAGCCCAGAGTCAGTGTGGGAGGGACTATTGGAAGGTGGTACACGAGGAAGTACACTGAGAGGCAGGCATGGTTCATTGGGAGCCATTGAGGGCTTTTTGGTTTTATATTTTAACCACTACTAGGGACTGACAGTTTCATTAAATAACAGTTGTTGCTGTGGAAAGTTAGTGAAATGAAACTGTCTGGCATTAGGGTTCAGTGTATTATGTCCTGATTGCTGTAAGAGCAATTCATGTGTGCTAATCTGCCTTAGTCATTTTGCTGGTGGTTTTTATAGATGCAGAGGATCATAGAAATGGAAGGTACCTTCAAAGTGTCTTCTAGATAAAGAAACTGAGGATCAGAGATGAGAAAGGACTTGTCCAAAGTCACACAACTAGTGTCAGTGCTGGAGCCAGAATCTGGTCATTTGACTCTTGATCCAGTAGTTTTTCACTTGCACACTATTCACAGATAGAATATAGGTCAAATTCTTAGGCAAGCCTAAGGAATTATTTCAAAGTTTGGCCAGTAAAGGTACCTATCAATAATGCTAAAAACTTCTCTCATCAGCCTTATTATATCACTTGGAACCTGTTCCCAGGTGTTGGTAGCATCTGAGTTGAATGTTCTTCAGGATGATGCATAAGACGAAATATTTACCATTAGATTTTTCTATCTAAACTTTTTATATACATGACTTCTGTGAGGCAGTAAAAAAGAAAATAAGATTATAAAAGCCACATTTTAACCTATGGTTTTAGATAAAATTTTTGAGAGGACATTAATGAAATATTTGCATATTGATTTTTAGGTTTCCTGCCCTGAAGTTTCACTCTATGTAGCCATAGTACTTAAATATTGATGGCCTATCTTGATAAAATAATTTTCTTCTTCTAGAATTGGAGGCATATGCTGGAGTTATCAGTGCACTTCGGGCACAGGGAGATCTCACCAAGGAAAAGAAAGATCTTCTTGGAGAACTCTCAAAAGTTCTTAGGTAAATTATCATAAAAGTTTGTGAGAGATGAGTCTAGAAATTTCATTTTGAGGTGTTTCAATACTTTTCACTCTTAAGGTGAAGACAGAGGTGTCAAGTTGTTGGTGTTTAGAGATCCCATCCCAGTTGTGTGCTTTGTTACAGAAAATTTTGTAATTTACCATTTATTATGTAATCTAATCAGAAAAGGTTTAAGGCAGGTTATCTTAGGTTTGGGCCGCTTGGAAAAGGGAGGTATTTTTGACCTGGGTGAAGGAAAGAAGAGCTGGCAGCGACTGGATAGGAAGATCTAGAGTGGCCCAGTGGCATTTGTTAGGGGGTAGAAGGAGACACTAGGAAGTTGTTGTCTTAATTTATAGAAATGGGTGGTGATTAATAGTCATAGCCTTAGGGATAGTTTATCCCTTCAGCTTCCCACTAGAGTTAAAAAAATTCATTAAAAAAATTCTGGTGAAAGGGATTCTTTGATACTTTGCCTTGATCCATTCTTAACATCTTACATCAGTAAATTCAGTTCTGTTTTAACTGAAGTTTCCTTTCTACATTTAAGACCATTTTGTCCTATTCTTTTTTTAAGTGAAAATAGGGAAGAGATTTTTTTCCTGCATTTAATTAACATTAAAATAGGGATGTTATTAAGCCAAATCATCAGTCTTATTGCCTCCATACTTAACAATTTATATTTTTTGTTTGTTGTTTACATTGCCTCGTAAATTTCTGCTTTCCAACCCCTTAAATATTTTAGTCCGTGATATAGATTTAACTTAGCAATAAAGATTACACTTTTAAGGGTGCTATTCATTTTATTGAGTATTTATGAATGGAATGGGTATAGCCTTTTTTCAGTTGTTTAGATTTAACTTTACATGTATTTAATCAGGATCAACATAAGTACATTTTTACTATAGTGGTAACATGATACAATGTAGAAGACACACAGCTCAAGTGTTGAGTAAGAAAGGAGTAATATCCTAGTGTCAAGTTTCATAGCATATATCTACAGGAAACATTATCTTGCCACTTTCATTTCTTTATTATATTCACTAAACATAAAATTATAGACTCTTAAGCTTTAGAAAGGACTTTAGAAGACTTTGTTCCAAGTGCCAAAATCCTCTTCTCAGTAACCATGTTAGGGGTCATTCAGTGGCTTTTTACATTTAGATAACAGGAACCTCTGCTAATCTTGAACATGGTCTGATATTTCTGAGTTTTGGATGTAATGACTTGATATCAAGCTGAATTTGTCTTCCTGTGATTTCTAATTTGTAACTAATTCTCTCTGCAATTACACAGAATCATTCTGAATCCTTTTCTATGACTTTAATTAAAGCATTTGAAGATATATATTAGGCCCCTATCTATATCTTTTTACAAATCAATTTTGCCCCCCCCCACAAGCAAAATGTTGACTTAAACATTAATAAAAGTATAGAAAAGAGCTGCCTGCTTGGCAGAGTTCTATAATGGCTATTTTTTTTCATAGCATCTCAACAGAGCGCCACCGTGCTGAAGTTCGGAGAGCAGTAAACGATGAACGGTTAACAACAATTGCACATAAGTAAGCCATTAGTCATACCACCCCTGATTTTTCATGACGTAGTATACCGTAGTTTTGAAAGTCTTCCTATTGTGTAGCAGATTCCTGAGTCTTTTATCTTGATAGTAATATCTCTGTACTCAGGGATCCTGACCATAGCTGTGTTAACTATTTATTCAATTGGTTATGTTTTTGCATTTGGTTAGGCAAGCTTTAAGTACTCAGGTCAAATCCTGTTGCAGTGTAATCTCTGTATAACTAAAGGCCTCCACAGTTTAGCAGATGATTCCTTTACTCGAAGCAAAGTTCAAGAAGAAAGTAGTGTGCTCCCCAAATTTGACAGCCCCTTAGAGTTACTTTGTAATAGTATTTGATATGTATATTGCTTTATAAATAGGCGTTATAAATTTTTTAACTGACTAATATTTCATGTATTTTGAGATTCAGCAAAAAGATTGTAAAATATATGTTCTGCTTTTAAGAAATATGACTACAGTATACCTTAATTTACTTTGAAAAGCCAAAAAAATAAAATTGTAAAGGATTCTTATCAAACTGTTTTCAGATCATTATAACTATTTGATAGATGGGGTGGAGGGTGGTGGAAGACACAGACTGAGCATTAACAGTATGTATGGAGACAGTGCCTCCTGAAAAACAGAAAAGAACAGAAATTATCCTTTAAATGTTAATGCAAGATGGTAGGAACATTTTATAAAATAAGGTATGTTATAGAATATTCATCTGTTTTTTATTTTTATGTTTAATGTGAAATAAAACTAAAGGAAAAAATTCAGTACATTTCCATAATGTAATAAATAATGCTTTTAACCCAATTGGCAGTATCGTATTGACCCTGAAGATCCATTAGCTTCATGTGGTGCTTTAATGTTACTGATTTTACTTGACTGATAAAATGGGGTGCTACCTTTTTAACTGTGTAGTTTGAAGGTTAAGCTGTTTGAATTTGGAGATTTTTCAGTGGTTGGTATGTATGCACTGTAGAAATTTGAAAATTTTCCTCTAGCATCAAGTATTTACTTGTTAGGCCAACATGGCTAAAACATTCACATATTGTGTTCCTTCTTTAAATGCTCTAAACTTTTAAATTGGGATACTCTAAAAATAGTAACTGAGCCTAGATTCTAATTTGAGAACTTGTAATAGGAAACTTATGTGCTAGGTAATAAAGAAGTAGATAATAGTTTGCATTCAGAGGCACTTAGAGACAAAATTAGTACCTTAAAAGCATTGGAACAGTATTGCGGGGCAGTTAGTTGTAAGTTGATGCATCAGTTTCATACTTAAAGATAACACTTATTTAGTCTCCTTTTCCTTTTTTCCCCTTTAAAGAATGAATTTATCCTTATATTTGGGTGAAAGACCAAGTTACAGGTATGCAAATAGGTTATTATTATTTCAGGCTTTTTCTTGTATTTATTTCAAAATTGAAGCTCTCAATTATTCAGGGGCACATATTCCATTTATGAATTAACTGTGCCCCTTGCTTTTACTTCTCTTCCCCTCCTCCCCTTCCTTCCTAATACTGCCCACCCTTTAGCTATTTTGCTGCTTGAAAGTACCTCTAGTCAGAGGGTGGGAAGGGAGAGGAGGTGAAAATTTTAATTACTCATTTTACTACTTGTTAGTTGTCCTGGGAGAGGTTTGATGGAAGAACTTACAAGTATTTGCCAAAGTATTTTTGGATAATATGTTAGTTTCTTTGATCTGTTTGACCTCTCCCTTTCCCTCCTCTCTCTGTTAGCATGGATAATTGAGAGTTGGCTTCTATCTACCTGTTTCCTCTTTTTTTCTCTCCTTTCTGATTTCTTTAACACATAAATTTAATTTTTTGAAAACCGTTTACTTCAGTGTATAATTTTAAGCTACTTAGGTCTTTCTATACTCCTGTTTTAATATTTTATATTGTGGTTTTAGTTCGACCAGACGTCGTATTTACTTGTTGAGCCCAAGGGTCAATGAGTGGGGAATGGTGAGGAAGACATAGATCCCTCATTCTGTCCATCTCCTCTACCCTCTTTCCCTCAGAAGTAGTAACAGAACCTAGTTCTAAAGATTATCTATAGGAGGGCTTCAAACTCTGAGCCTGAAAAAAGTAACTTGAGCCAAGGAGGAATGCATCTGAACTGACTGCATTCCCTTTCTCCTCTCCCTTCCCTCCCCCACTCAAAACAGCAGCTTAGGCCAGAAGGAATGTGGTTGAAAGGTAAAGAGAAAGCCAAGAAGGTTGAGCACAAAGGAGATGGAAACAAAAGGAGTGGAGTGTCTGGGATCAAAGAAAAGCCTTGCTTGAACCATAACACGTGTTTATTATTTGGCATGAGACCATTTATTAAGTTTGATACTCTAATTCAGTTTTGAAACATGTCAGAATATTATAGTATTAAAGCCTGGAATGTCAAGGGGCTTCACAGTTTTTAATTGGGCCACTCTTGCCAGCATTGTATCTAAATAAAGTGGCTATCCAGAATTACTATTCTCTTAACTCCTTTTCCATCAGCCAGACATTCATGGGATGCTGTTTAAGTTTCTATGTGAGGATGAGGATTTCATGCTGGTGCGCTGCATACTAAAGGATGAGAGGGCCAAGGTAGTTCCACTAGTATCTTGTTAGACTTCTCAGAAAAGGGGCTGGAGCCAGGTTTCCACCCTCCCTTGCTATATTTAGTATAAATAGAGAGGAGTTCTTTGAAACTTAGGAATCTCAGGAAAGCCCTGGAATAAGATGTTTACAGAAACCTGTAAAATTCTATCTAGATGATTTGTGCAACTAATGCATATATACACCCTCATTAGTAAGCAAAATAGGAATTTTGATCTAATTCTAACATGATGTTTAATTTTTCATTCACTTAAAAAAAGTTTGAATATGTTTGCCTGAGTAGAAATTTGGAAGATTTATAGATCTTTCTAAAAGTTGCAGTTGTATCTTTTGCACTGCAAATTCTGTCCTTTCAATAGCATATATATTCATGTATTTTAAATTATTAATCTTCCATAATTTCTGCCACCATTTAACAATGTACCAGGTAAGTGTAGACATCACTTTATTTGTATGGTAAACTCTCACCAAGCAAATTTAGTAGTGATATTCTAATAAAATGATAGCAAACTAGGAGTAAGCCAAGAAAATGCTGAATAGCTTTTAGAATTTTTTCCTTTGACAATTAGCAATAGGTCTGTTTCTGTCTCTCTTTCTTGTTTGTACGAATTTTGTTTCAGAACTAGCATCAATTGGAGATTATGTGATAACAAATTTGTGAGGGTTATTGGGGTAAGAATCCCTCTTTCCCATGTTAGGTAGGACTATGTTATACCATGAAGGAATTTGCAGATTTCCCACTGTAACTCTATTGAATTCATCAACTCCTAGAAATTCCTTTCTTGACTGAGTGTAAATTCTTCTCAAGTTGTAAAGTAATTTATTTGTTCCATTCAGTGAAAGTTACTAGTGATTAGACAGCAGTGCCCACTTAGTATAATTCAAAGGCAAAAGTTAGACAAAACACATCTGAAAATTTTTATACCTTCCACTTGTGATGTGGCAGTTGTTTTCAGTAGCATGATGTATGCTTGTTGAAGGAGACATTTAGTAGCTGTGTGACCATAAGCAAGTTATTTAACCTCTTGGTAATTCAGTTTTCCCATCTTAAAAATGGAGATAATAATATTACCAATTTCATAAGATTGAAAGAATTGTATGAGTTAATACATGTAAAATGTTTAGAACAATGCCCCACATATACTAAGTGCTAATTGATGTTAATTTTCATCATTACCATCATCATCATTATTCCACTATCCACTAACAAGGGCTTTTGTGTACTCTATCTAAATTTGAAGAATCAGTGGACCTACAGAATCTTAAACTCTAGGTTGGGTTGTAGAATCTTTGGTTTTGAAAAAGATGCAGAAATACTTCTGACTTAGTGAAGAGGTTGATTGATTGATTGATTCTGGGTGAATTTTAAACCTCAACACTAATCATTAGTCAGGAAAAATGATACCACTACCTTTTGTGGAGACAAGCCAAGGGAAGTGAACAACTGTCTTTTCATATTTCAACCTCTGTTTGGATTCCTAGGATAAAATTTGCTCAAGAAATTGAGTAAAACTGATAATAATGTCTGCTTAGGGGTAGAGTTCAATTGCCTCAAACATTCCTTAGAGTGAAGAATGGTATAAATAAGTAAAATTAAAGTAGTGGCAGGTTTCTTGCAGTGTCCTCACATCTAGTATACTTTTTTTAACAGGAAGGATAGTAATATAACACACTGTCAGTGACACATGCAGTGATATATACAGCTCCCTTCTATCCCCCAGTACCTAGTCTCCCTCGTTTACTGCCTCAGTTTCCCTTGTTTGAAAGCCTTAGAACTTCTGGCCATGCAGGCAGTTAGGATAATTTTACAAAAGTTCAATGAATTCCATCCTTAATTATTCAGGAAAATCTGATTTTTGAAATAATGAGTACTTTTTACCTTTTTAGCTTAATTATAACATTAAGTTCTAAAAGTTAGTAGAAATACTAGTTTTCATTAGCAATACCAGATTTAAACTAATGAAAATAATGTTGATATTTATTTAAAAGGCATGGGACAGTTTTTCATAGTTTCAATTATGTTCATTATAAGATTCAGATTATGGAATAAAATGTGTAAAAATCTAAGTGTGTGTGAAATTCCTTGAATTCTGATTATTATTCATAATTTTGATCTTGCTTGCTTAAAATAAAGCCTCTCCTGTTCACTCAGGGCACTTTTTCTAATTTAAAAAGTTATATTTGAGTGTATATATTTGCTTCATTTTTAGCAATTGAGAACTCTTGTAGCAGTGTTTTCTTTTTTGTTTAGTATGTCTGGACCTAATAGCTCTTCAGAATGGTCCATTGAAGGTCGTCGATTGGTACCCCTGATGCCTCGGCTGGTTCCCCAAACTGCCTTCACTGTAACAGCTAATGCTGTTGCCAATGCAGCTATCCAGCACAATGCATCTCTTCCAGTGCCTGCAGAAACAGGAAGCAAGGAAGGTGAGTAGAGAAATAGTTCTGTGTGTAGAAATGACTTTTCTCAGATTCTTCAAGAAAAGTTGTCTTATTTTTCATCTGTTTTTGTCCAGTGTTTAAAAGTTGTGAAACATAATGAGCAACACTTGTTCTGAAACGAGAAACTGCCAAGTTTTTAGTCTCAGCCAAAATTAAATATCCCTTTTGTTCAAAGTGTGAATTATATTAATCACAAAATTGCAAAAAGCCTTCTTGGAATGAATTTTTTCATATGAGCGTGTCTTGTTAGAAGTGGATAAGAGGCCTTAACAGGTGACATGGAAAATTAATAAGATGATAGAAGTCATTTATCTGCTGAAGAAAGATGCTGAACTGATTCTTTAGAAAATAAAGCTCTGTTTTTGTCTTCTGGAATCAGTGGTATATGCTGCTTCTCTGTTCCAGTCAATGTGCTGAATCTGTTAGGGGTTACATGGCCGATGGGGATGGCTTTCTTATTGTTATTTAATCTAATAATTGATACATGCTTTAAAAATCCTTGGAGTCTCCTGAGGTCACCAAGAGTAATATTAAATTTGAGAGCGCATGTTTGGGTTGACTTCGGTAGCTTAGTTTGGTGTTACATGAAAATGACCCTGAAAATAATGCAGTTGTCAGATTACTTTGCAGAATTGTCTTTTCTTGACTAGCAATGGGTTGTGGAGCAGAAGAGACATTCCTTTCATACGTGCCAGACTCTGTTTTACACGGAAGGAAGCTATATTTAGGGAGAGACAGTTATCAGTGTGCAAACTTGGCCTCCACTGAGTTCCTGTTTTCTTTGTTGCAGGAGAGCTATCTTTCTTCTCTTCCGACTTTTGTCTTTTCTGTTTACCACCTCTCTGGTTCACTGGAAAGAATATAGAATTTTCAATAGTCTAATCTATGTTTGAATCCTAGTTTGCCATTTCTTTGCTTTGTGACCTCCAGCAAGTCTTTTTAGCTTCTGTGAGCCTTGGGTTCCTCATCTTTAAAATGAGGATGTAGTGTTGTGAGAATTAGTGATAATATATGGAAAGGATTTAGCATAATGTATGGTACTCAGTAAATAGTGCCTATGAGCTACTTCTGCTTGTTGTTATTCAATAAATTGAAATATGATGTTGTCATTACCTTAGTTATTATTGCACTGCTTAGATGGCAAGTGACTAGTGAGTTGTTTATGATAAAAGAAACTTACCTTGTTTCTCTCCAGGAGCCAAGTTGGAAATTGCTATGGTTAGGGAAAAATTATCCATCACTCCATCACTGATGCTGCTATTAGTATTAAAAAAGAATACAAGTATATGCTTTTTGTCCAACTCCTGCCATGAAGGAAAAATGATTTTCATTTTTCTCAGTTTTAAACTTGGTTTCTTTGTAACTGTCCTCTTCTCCATTGTCAGTGTCACCTGTAGACAGCTGCGAAATACTTGGGGGAAACCTAGTTAAGTGATGATTTTCAGGAAAGCTTATTAATACGTTTTAACCTAGTACTGGCCTCTAACTTCTGATTATATAAAAGTGTTAAAATTGGCCTGCAGAAAAAAAATAATTTTACTGTATGCATGGACAGTTTTGGTGAAAGTTAACAGCAGACTTTTTTATTGTTCCTTCAGTAGTGGTTTGCTATTCCTACACAAGTACCACGTCAACCCCAACCTCTACCCCTGTTCCAAGTGGCAGCATAGCAACGGTTAAGTCTCCAAGACCTGCCAGTCCTGCCTCCAATGTAGTTGTCTTGCCAAGTGGAAGTACTGTTTATGTCAAAAGTAAGTGATACTCTCGGTGTTATCAGGGCCATCTTGACTAAAAGCTGCAGCATAGGCTCTGATTAGATCTGCCTTCCTGATTAATTCATTGGTCCACTGGCTATTAGCAGTGGTTAGTTTTTGAAGGTTGTAAAGAATTCCTTTCTTTACATGTAACTAGGTATATATTGCTTTTTAATCAGTTCTGGGGGTTGAGAAATTACTTCTTTTTTGTTTTCTGTGGGGAATCTGCCTTGAACAGTGCTATACTCTAAGATTCACTTGTTTTGGTTTTCATGGAATAGAAATGTGAATAGAAACTAAAGGAATGTGCTTATGTCATTTATGTAGTGTTTACTCCTATAATGTAATCTTTGTAGTGTTTTAAAAAATTATTTATGTACCATATCATTCAACTGTTAAATTCAGTGAAGCATTCTAGAGAGTCCTTTCATATTTCTAGTTGACTGTAATTTTTTGAAATTTATTTGCAATTTTTAACCCCTTTGATTCTACGCTGTGAAGCAGTTTAATGTCCAGTTCATTTTTTTTTTAATGTCTGTTATGTCAGTATTGATTTGCTTTTGGTATCAACTGGAGATCATTAATATTTGACTTTCATTTTTCTCAGTATAGTTATAAACTTGATTTCTTTGTAGCTTTTAGAGATGGACTTAGCTGTTTTAGACAAATGATTTTAGGTCATTTTCAGTCTTGCTTAGGGTTTAAAAATTGAGGGTATAAGGAGTTATGTTTTATTACCAATTCCATGAGTCATTTTTTAAATGTCTGCTTTATAGAGATTTCCTATGTATATTGCAAGGTTTTATGTTTCTCACTTGATTTTTTAAAAAAGTACAAAAACAGTTGAGGCTTTAGTGCATTAAGAAAAAACTAAGAATCTGGGAATATTAAGTTTATATCAGATTTCTGTGGATTTAGCCAAGATGATCTTTTAAAATAACCATAGAGGTCTATTTTTTAATTGTTTTTTTAAATGTTGAAAGTGAATTCCAAACATGAAGAAACCATTTCACACAATATATAGTTTGAAGTAACAGGAAGTTTATTGTTTCATTCTCAGAAGTCACACAGGCAACATTAGTTTGAGATATAATTATACATTCACCTAACTTCATATGTGCAAGACACTATACCAGGGAAACAAACCGATAAGACTTAGTCGTTGTCCTTTGGGAGCCCCTTAATAACAGGAGATGTGCAGACTGACAGCCACATTACCATGGGGTAAGTGATACAGAAGAGAATGTACAAAGTGCTTTATAAGCTCAGAGGAGACATGAATTCGCTTTGCTTAGAGGAGTAAGGGAAAGCTTCACCGAGGAGATGGCTTGCAGGATCATGATTGCTGGATGATGAAGAGGTCATTGAATGTATGTGGTGTTCCCCAAAGAACAGTAGTATATAGAGACTCCAGATGGATAGAATATGTGATAAGGTGGCTTTGGGGAATGGTGAGCAGTTTAGTGTGCCAGGATAAGGTGGGTGGAATAGGGTATTGTGTTCTTAGAAAGATATGGGACCTTGAATGATAAAGAAATGATTTTTGTGCCTCATCTTGTAGGGAGATAAAAACTACTAAAGGATTTGAGGCAGGGCATTGGCTTTATTAGATGTGTGAGATTTTTATAGCTGGTAGTAGGATGAAGGGTAGAATGGAAGTGGAGAGATTAGAAGCACGTACACCTTTTAGGAGGTTGTCGCTAAAATACAGGCAGAAGATAAGAAGGCCTGACATGGCCATAGGGTTAAAGAAAAAAGGGAAGGCATTCAGAGACAGCTTCCCTGAGGGAGGATTGATAGAACTTACTGTCTGATTGGGCATGAGGCAAAGGGAGAGGTCAAGGATGACTGATGATGCAATGATTTAAAAATAAAGTATAAAATACAAGGTTATATTGCTATAAATGTAGCAATATTGTCACTGCCTTACAGGTGTTAGCTGTTCAGATGAAGATGAAAAACCCAGAAAACGAAGGCGAACAAACTCTTCTAGCTCCTCCCCCGTTGTCCTAAAGGAAGTTCCAAAGGCTGTTGTTCCGGTCTCAAAGACGATCACTGTACCTGTGAGTGGCAGTCCTAAGATGAGCAACATCATGCAGAGCATTGCCAACTCCTTACCACCCCACATGTCTCCTGTGAAAATAACCTTCACCAAGCCATCAACACAGACAACAAACACAACAACACAGAAGGTACGTGGTGGAGGGAGTCTGTCTGCCAATTGCTGTTTTTATCTCTTTCAGTCAATATGATTCAGATTTAACAAACATGCACTGAGTGCTTACTATGTGCTTGGCATTATGGTGGGAATGTTCACATCTCTTTCTTTAATTCTGCACATAAAGCTTTGGGTTAGGTATTATTATTTCACTTTTTGTGTATATTTTTATATATGAGGCTCAGAGATGCCAAATGACTTGCCTAATATGACACAGCTAGCAGATCTTCTAAGACTTTCATTATATTTTACGATTGTGATTCCATTTGGGAAATAATTAAAATATAAAGGATTCTTTCAGCCTGTATTTGGATAACTTTACCTTTAGGAACTTAGTTCTTATATTGCCAGAGTAATGAAGTTGTCAGAGTTAGGTGTTTCATAGACGAAAGGAAGGATATGATTAAGTGAATAATTGTTATCTTCTTTTTAATTCTTAAATGCTATCATTAATTCATTTCTAAACTCTTCTGTCAGTATGTTCAAATCATCAGTATTCTGTCAATTTTGTTATTAGAGCCCTCTACTTGCCACACTGATCTGGATGCTGATGGTACCCTAGGCTTGTTATATACCTCTGTGTCCGAGATCTCCCTTCACTTTCATTCTGATCTTCCTCTTTCTTGGTTTATTTACTGATTTACTGGAGCATATCTTCCAGTAGCTTCTTGGTATATGGGTGGGATGGAAAGTAAAGTTTTTAAGATCTTGTATGGTAGACTGAAAATTTCTTTATTCTACCCTCCTACTGTTTTGATATAAGTTTAACTAGGTAAGTATTCTAGGTGAGAAGTCATTTTCCTTGAGAATTTTGAAGGTATTGCTTCATGGGCTGTTGGCTTCCAGTATTGCTTTTGAGAAGCCCAGTAATGCCATTCTAATTCCAGATCCTCTTTTTCTCTTGGAAGAAGTCAGAGTTCTGAAAGTTCAAGGTAATTTTCCTTGGTGTGGGTCTTTATTTTATCCATTGGGTTACATACTCAGTGGCCCCTGTTATTCTAGAATAACACTCATAGAATAACACTCATATCCTTCCATTCTGGGAAATTTCTTGAATTATTTCTTTGATTTTTCTCTGTCCTCTCTTTTTGGATCACCTGTTATTCTGGATGTTGAATGCCTAGATTCATCCTTTAATTTTTCAGTCTTTCTCACCCCCAATTTCCATTTGTTTGCTTTTTCTACTGTAGTATAGTAGTTAAAAGCCTGGATTTTAGAACTAGACTTCCTGAATTTGAATCCCATTTTATGCTACTTACTAGCTATGTGACTTTGGGAAAACTAAACTCTAGACCTAAGTTTTTCTCTTGTAAAATAGGGAAAATAATATATCTATTTTATAGGGTTTTGGGGTGTAAATAAATGAGATAATAAATACAAACCAGTAGAACAGAGCCTAGCACATAGTAAATGCTCTGTAAGTATTATTTTCTTTATCTTTTAACTTTATCCTTCATTACTTCTCTGGAATTTTTCATTTTTGCTATCCTATTTTAAATTTCTAGTAACTCTGTCTGGTTTTCTGAAAGTTTCTTTCTTTCTTTTTTTTTAAAATAGCATCCTGCTCTTTCATAGTCACTATGTTCTCTTTTCTGATGATATTCATGATAATTTTTTTTGATGTTTTCTTCTTTCATGTTTTCTCTCTTACCTGTAAATTTCTTTTATTTTTTCATTTTATCTCTTCCATTTCAGTTTCCTTAAATGCTGGTTGTGGAAACGGACACTAAAAGCTGACAGAAGGCTCTGTGTGTAGGGTGGGACATGCTAACTTTCATTGTAGGTTGAGCTAGCTGGGCTGTTTTGTTGATGAACACCCGCCACCCCTTTACCTCCACCAGTTGTCATTCTCTTTAGGGCTTTTTCATGGACTGGACAGTTTCCTCAGAGAAGAATCTTCCAGTCTTTCGCCTACAGTAGTAAGCCTGTCTGCTAGTATTTTGGGAGTAAAGGCAAGGAGTGGGCTGGATAGTCTCATCATTCAGTATATAGACTTTACCTAACCTCTCTGTTTTCAGCATAGCACCTACCTGCCTCTGCCTGGTATCATCAGATTCCTTTGGATTCAATCTCTCCCTCAAGAGAATAAGTTTTAAATCTTCCTTGAGGATAAGGGAGGATAGCTGGGGATCTTAATGCTGCTTAAACAGATTTTCAACTAATTTACATCTTTTTAGTCCCACTTTTATCCCCACTTCAGAAGTATCTGGTGTTCTCAAATTACTGAGTCTTTCTGTGGTTCTCTGAAAGCTGTCTTGTTTTTTCTTCTGTTTGCTGTCTTAGGTTTCCACTTTCTTGAGTATGCTTGATCAGTTACTACTTGTCTGTTTGTTTTCCACTTTCCAGAAGTTGATAGCTATTGTCTCCTTTCCATTTTGACCTTATGGGTTTATGTGCCTCTTCTAAAAAATCCCTTCATACTGTTTTAGAGGGATTTTGGGGAAGGAGTAGAGATGAATTCTTGTTTTCAATAGACGGTCTTTCCTACTTTTAAATCTTCAGGTTCATGATAATTTTCATTTAAAGAAACTCCTTGAGTTTCTTGGAAATATGTCATTATATAATATATAAAAAATTACAATTTTCTTAACAAACTAGAAATGACAGTGAGTTGATCTGTGTAATATAATTCTAGCTTCAGTCTTAGGATGAGGCATTATAGTTTAGTGTTAAAATCAAGTAAAAATTTTTGTAGTCAAAGAGGCCTGGATTAGAACCCCAGTTCTTCCAGTATGACCTGAGATAAATTAGTCTTTCTAAATCTGTTTACCCATCTGTGAGATGAGAGTAACGCCAATTTTATAAGGCTGTCGTGAGGATTAAATGGGATTGGGTATTTTAAAGTACAGCATAATGTATGTACTCAGAAAATGTTAGGTCCCTTCCCTTGCAGGTATTTTATGGAAAGCAGTGTTACCTAACTTTATGAACTTTCCAGTCTTCTTTGGTAGACCTGTATAAAAATATTTTAATAGAAGGGGTAAACCTATAAGTGAAGTCAGTGAACTTTAAAAATAAAAATTAATTGCAGTGTTGAGAATGTGCTGTTCCAAATAATGAATTTATCAGTTCACTGAAGCTTACCCCTTAATATATAGAATTTGACTATTTTTGGTGGTTTCTTAAATGTTACACTGAACATAATTTTTGTATTTAATGGCTCCAAGGTAATCTTTCTGAATATCAATTTTTATATATTATTATAATATTGCTTTCTGGGCAAGCTGTATATTAGGTGTCTTCAGCCTGCTATACTCTAAGAATTTTTAAATCTACTTTTGTAATTTTTTACTACCTTCTTTGCTGGATCTATTTTATCAGTAATTCTTCTCTCTTCTCCCCCTTCTCATCTTCTCTTTTAATTTGATATTTGAGAAAATAATGCAGCAAAGTTATAGCTAAAAGAGTACCCATCTCAAATCCATGTCCTTTTATTTCCTTATTCTGTTTTGCTTATAACTAGTTGACATTATATTTATTTATTTCCCATTTCTCCCATAGAGTATAAATTACTGAAGGTAGAGACTTTGTCTTATTTATTACTATTCCGTAATGTTTAGAACAGTGCCTGACATGCAATAGGTGTTGACTAATATTTGTTGAATGAATGAATGAATAAATGAATAAGTATATCTGGTTCCAGTACTGGCTCTCCACCTCTCTTGAGCCTCAGCTTCCTTATAAAACAAAGATAATAATAGTGCTTACTAGATAATTAAATGAGATGATTCATGGAAAGTGCTTAACATAGTGCTTATGATGAGTGTTCAGTAAATGTCACCTAACATTATTAACTTTCCAATCTTCTTAGTTGACCTATGTAAAAATACTTGTAGTAGATGGGGGCTCACCTGTAAGTGAAATTGATGAACTTTTTTTTTTGATTCACTGACGTTACCATATTTTAATTTTTTCTTTTCTTCTGAATTGTCAGTTGAGAGTGGATGGTTGAGATTGTCAGACTTGTAATGCTCATAAGAGGACATATTTATCTCCAAAGTCATATATGAGTCATACCATGAGATTCCAGGCTCAGAACCTTAGATTTGTCCTACTGTGTTTAAAAAATAAACATTTAAAACAAATTAAATTAAAAATAAGACTCATTCAGGGCTTCCCTGGTGGCACAGTGGTTGAGAGTCCGCCTGCCGATGCAGGGGACACGGGTTCGTGCCCCGGTCCGGGAAGATCCCACATGCCGCGGAGCGGCTGGGCCCGTGAGCCATGGCCGCTGAGCCTGCGCATCCGGAGCCCGTGCTCCACAACGGGAGAGGCCACAACAGTGAGAGGCCCGCATACCGCAAAAAAAAAAAAAAAAAAAGACTCATTCATTCCACAAATATTTGCTAAGTATCTATTATGTTCTAGATGTAAAACTGTACTCTTACTTCATGTGTACTCAGTGCCATTACTTTTGTTATTTCTTGGACAAACTGAGTGTGGGTAGGACTAATAGATATTCTTTGGGATTTTTTGTGTGTTTTTTGTTTTCCTTTTGCTGGATAATTGGATTTTTTTTGAAATCTGTGTAAGGCTGTTGCCATTATACATTCACCTTGGATTTCTCACAAATCATATCGAAGTCAACTTAGGAAATTACTTTAGTTAAAGTTACTTTTACATTAAGTATAATTACTTATGAATTTGTGGACTTGATTCAAATTCAAGTAGGTCATATATTTTCAGGGTAGACAAATTTCCACCTGTGTTAATGTGGTGCCTTCATTTTGAGTATAACATTGGTACAACACTTATATAAACAAAGCAACAGATTATAGCTTTATGCTTTCACATGCTTGATTGATATTTTTCATTTTATCCTTAGGGTGCAAGTCCCAGCACTCTTAAGGAGTTTTTGTGAGTGCTAGAAGGTCAGTAATTTGAATTATGGCCTGAATAAACACTGTTTGGTTCACTTGGTTTCAAAATCCCTTTGTTTCCCTTGTTGTAACATGTAACTAAAGTGCAAGTAAATTTTCTTCAAGGTGGATCTCTAATTTTGGATAACCCCTTTTCAGATCAGAAATTAGTTTGTAGACTGAAATCTCAAAATATGTTTTATCATTTGTACCTGTAACCTAAAACATGCTCTCAAAGACTCTAGATTTATTTTGCTGAAGTTATTGTCTTAATGTTAGAAGTCTACATGCATACTCTAGTTCTAAAATTGCAAATGTTTGACCCAAGTGTGAATGCTTCCCCTTCCCTACCCATGACAGAGATTGTTTATTAACTGTGGCCTACTTTCCTGCCAAGCCTTGGTGAATCCTCAGCTGTGTCACAGAGTCCTTATAAAAACTGTACTCTAGGAAGGCACTACTATTAGTTCAGAATTGGCAAATATGAAACCTACTTGCTATTACTACTCTTAATTGGCTTGGCTGTGCTAGTAACTGTGAGCTCTTTGGATTCTCAAGGGTATCAGAATTTGGGAAAAAGATATATAAAATTTTTTAATGAAACAAAAATAGAGTACATTAAAATAAATTTCCAGTTTGATTTGATCTATAACACCTTTACTGATATCCTTCTAACATTTATTAAGTAGTAATAACAAGATACTAATAAGTACCATTTGTGAACTGCCAAATATTGACCACCTGCTATGTGCCTAGCACTATGTTAGATGCTTCACATCATTATCTCATTTAATCCTTATAATGATTTGCAAGGTAGGTATTATTATCCCTATTTTATAGATGAAAAGTGGAACCCAGAGATTTTAACATGTCCAGGGCCTTGCCATTTGTTAGTGGCAGAGGCAGGATTCAGCTCAGGTTCATTTGACTCTTAACTTCTGGTCTTTTTGCCATATTAGTCTACTTCTCGGTTTATATGATGGCTGATGGTTGTGTTTGTAATAGTGCTATATATGTGTTTACTGGTTGAGTCTATGTAGAAGTATGCTGGTCAACTCTATAGAGGTGTTTGCTGGTCAAGACTTGTATGTCTCTCTTGACTCCTCAGATAATCAACAAACTCCTTAAAGTAATGGACACATACTTAGAATTCTCTAACACTGAAATATATAATTATGATGATATAATCAAAGCTTCTTTGAGATGTCAATACTGAGTACAGACATACTCAGTAAGTTTGACTGACTGATTTAATTTCAGAACTTCTTTAGGACTGGTACAAAAATGCAAAAGAATTTCCCCCTTAAATTGTTTGGATTTTTCAAAACAATTTTCTCTCCTAGGTAGGTGAAAATAATTTTGGTGAAAGAGGAAGAAGACACTCTGTGTTGTTTGGGGGTATCATTAAACTACCATTATACTTGCCCAGAATAAAACTGATACTACAGATTTATAAGTAATTTTTGTGTTCTCAGCTGTAAAATGGGGATAATAATAGTATCTCTGTCATAGGATTGTTGGGAGATTTAAATAGGCCAATGTGTATTAGCTCTAGGAGCTAATCTTGTTTCTGTTCTTTTCCTCAACCCTGCCATTTCCATACATCAAGTCCTGTTGACTCTACCTCTTAAGATAATCTGAATCTGATCACTTCTCTTTATTTTGACTACTAACACCCCAGTCCAACCAGCCTCTACCATTTCTTGCCTAGTCTACTGCAGTGGCTTCTTTACTAGTTTCACTGCTTCTGCTCTTACCTCTTACCACATAGCAGCTAGAATGATCTTTTAAAATATAAATCAAGTTTTGTTGTTTCCTTACTTAAAATCCTCTCATGGCTTCCCATTATACTTAGTATAAAACTTAGATTCTTTACTCTGGTTTACAAATTTGATCTGGACTCTGCTTACTTTTGCAACCCCTCTTTACCCTATATGCTTTTGCTATACTGGTTCTCTTTTCTGTTTTTAAATACATCAAGCTAATTCCTACCTTAGGTCCTTTGCCCCATCCTGTTCTCTCCGTCTGAAATGCTTTGTCCCGTATCATCTACACTTTTCTAGTCATACTGGCTAACCTTGAAGTCTCTTTCCTGCCGCTTTTTTCCTCCATTCTGTGTATCTATGAGCAAATCCTGTTGGTTTTACCTTTAAATATATTCAGAATCTGTTCACTTTTCATCAGTTCTACCACAAACATTTTGGTCATTGAAAGAGCCTCCTAATTTGTCTGCCTGTTTCTACTGTCTCTGCCCTGCTGTACTTTTCACCTAGCAGATCAAGTAATGCTTTTTTAAAAGTACTTTATTTTTTAGAACAGTTTTGGATTTATAGGAAAATTGAAAAGATAGTACAGAGAGTTCTCATATACCCTGTATTCAGTGTCCCCTGTTCTAAACAATTTATATTAGTATGGTACATTTGTTACAATTAATGAACCGATATTGATGCATTAATATTAACTAAAGTCCATGGTTTATTCAGATTTGTTTAGTTTTTACCTATTGTCTTTCTCTGTTCCAGGATACCACATTATATTTTCTCGTCATGTCTCCTTAGGCTCCTCTTGGCTGTGAAAGTTTCTCAAACTTCCTTGTGTTTGATGACCTTGACAGTTTTGAGGATTACTAGTCAAGTATTTTGTAGGATGCCCCACTACTGCAATTTATCTCATGTTTTTCTCATGATTAGACTAAGGTTATAGGTTTTTGGAAGGAAGACCACAGAGATAAAGTGCCATTTTCGTCATAACATGTTGATATGCTATCAACAAGATCTTACACCACCTAGTCCCCCATTACTTTGCTAAATCTGTCTCCTACTGCTCTCTACCTTATAAATTTCAATCCCGTTCATTAGGGTCCTAGAGGTTTCTTGAACATACCAAGCTTGCTTCTGCCTCAGGGGCTTTGTATTTGCTACTCCTGCTTCCATTGGATGCTCTTCCTCTAGGTAGCAACATGGATCAACCCCTACTTCTAGTTTCTGCTTAGTTGTCACCTTATCAGAGAGATCTTCATTGAATGTTTTATAAAAAATCATGCACCACTTCCATTTTCTTTTATTTCCTGCCCTGCTTTATTGTCTCTTCCATTTATCTCTACATGACATATATTTACTTTTTTATTTGTTTATTGTTTTTCTCCCCTTACTGGAATGTAGCTCCATGAAAATAAGAACTTTGTCTGTTTTGTTCATTCCACTATCCTCAGCCTCTAGAACCATGCCTGGCACATAGTAGATGCTCAACAAATATTTATAAATGAATGACTATCCAAATTATTTTCTAGAAAAATTGTGCCAATTTATACTCCCTAAGCAGTATATTGAAATGCTTACTTTACTTGATCTTGTACAGCATTGAATATTGTCTATTAAAATGTTTGGTTGGTAAAAATTGTTTCTTTTAAATACATTTTGATGATTACTAGTAAAGGAGAGCTTTTGCATATTTTTAGTTGTAAATTTCTTTTTCTTGAATTGCTTCATCACGTTTCATAAGCTATTTTTAAATTGTATGTAACTGTGAGTCTAGATACATTAGTAGTATGGTAGGTACATGAAAATAACTTATTTTATCTTCCTTAGGTTATTATAGTGACCACATCACCAAGTTCAACCTTCGTGCCCAACATTCTCTCCAAATCCCATAACTATGCAGCAGTCACTAAGCTTGTACCAACATCAGTCATTGCTTCCACAACTCAGAAGCCGCCAGTGGTTATAACTGCTTCACAGTCCTCTCTGGTCAGTAGTAGCAGCGGTGGCAGCAGCAGTTCTACACCATCACCTATTCCTAATACAGTTGCAGTAACAGCTGTGGTTTCTTCCACACCATCTGTGGTCATGTCAACAGTAGCACAAGGTAAGTGGTAATTCATCAGGTAATTCTGTCCCTGTGTTTATGGGAATTTCTTTCTTTTTAAATATTTTAATTTTATTGGAGTATAGTTGATTTACAGTGTTGTGTTAGTTTCAGGTATAGAGCAAAGTGATTCAGTTATACATATGCATATATTCATTCATTTTTAGATTCTTTTCTCATATAGGTTATCACAGAATATCACAGAGTTCCCTGTGCTATACAGTAGGTCCTTGCTGGTTACCTATTTTATATATAGTAGTGTGTGTATGTTCATCCCAAGCTCCTGATTTATCCCTCCCCGCAACGTTTCCCCTTCGGTAACCATAAGTTTGTTTTCGGTATCTGTAAGTCTCTTTCTGTTTTGTAAATAAGTTCATTTGTATTTTTTTTTTTTAAATTAGATTCCACATGAGTGATATCATATGATACTTGTCTTTCTCTGCCTGACTTACTTCACTCAGTATGAAAATCTCTAGATCCATCCATGTTGCTGCAAATGGCATTATTTCATTCTTCTTTATGGCTGAGTAATATTCCATTGTATATATGTACCACATCTTCTTTATCCATTCCTCTGTTGACGAATTTAGGTTGCATTTAGGTTGCTTCCATGTCTTGGCTATTGTAAACAATGCTGCAATGAACATTAGGGTGTGGCAATTTTGAAGAAGACTTTGTGGGTGTGTTTGTATGCTTTGGGTGTGAAGGTACCATCTGTTATATCAGAGATTACCACTTTCCCTCCCCTAGTTTGAGAATGTCAAGATAGTGGGTTACTCAGTTTCCTTACATTAATATCCTTACTTTGAGTTTTTTTTTTCAAATGCACAGTACCTAGTCACCTAGGCAATTATGTAGGTTAAATCTTGTCACCACAAATTTCAAAGGCATATACAAATATCTGTAATATAATGAAAATTTTAAGTGAGGAACTTGAAATTATTTTACTATAGGTTTTTTCAGAAGAAACATTAAATATACAACCTACAACCTCTTCAAAGTAAGTTACCCAATGATAAGAAGTAGGGGGAAGAGGATGATTTCAAGGACATGCCATTCACCTTTTCTTCAGGCTTCTAAATTTTTCTGTATGGGAGGATGATGGAAAGTATTGAGAGGAACTGAGGCTGAACTGAAGGACAATTGCTGCTTAATAGCAGAGGAAAGGAAATGTGGAAACCTCAGTTCCATGTTAGCTTAAATCACTTGAGCTCTCTTCCAAATCTTTGTTTTCCTCTCATATAAAGAGCAGATAGCACACTGTCAGAATTTTCTTTTTATAGTGTTGGTAAGTCTTAAGATGGGAATCAGAGGGAGCCATTTATAATACAGAATTCATAGCCATGGTTGTAGTCTTTCAAAGGGAGCACAGAAGCAATATAGAACAGTATTTAGTGTTCGTTTTCATTGAATTTTACTTGCACAATATATAGCTTAAGATAGGCTGAGACTTGGAAATATCCTAGTTTATGAACTAGTGGTGATGCAGGCACTCAAATAGGCAAACAGTGTTTTTCATAATTGCTTTAGTAATTTTAGTGTGTTCCATATAACTGTTAGCAAGGAAGAGGTTACATAGATGCAGATGCAGTCAGTATTCATTCATTCTGCAGGTCTAACTGGTAGAATGTGAGAGCATCTGTCCTTTTCTGTCTCCAATACCCATTTAATGTCTCAGTCAATGATAGGAAATAGTAGGCTTGAAATTTTCTTTTATTTGTTACCTTAAGTAATTTAAATAAACCATTCCAGCCTTTCTGTTTGTACAGCAGTAAACTACAACATAGTATTATTAAAAATAGAAATAATTTTTATATAGAAAATCTGTATAAATGTTGGTTGCAAACATGATCCAAATTCACCATTTCAAAATTTCAAGGTGATGAGAGAAGGAAAGACCACCTGTTTCCTCACCTGACTGACCCCTGTATCAAAGTTGTCATCCATTGATAGTTGTTCCCTTCTAGTGCTCATCACACAGTTTGCCAAAGTGTTGCTGTAGTAGAAGGATTACTGTTCTTCCAAGGAAATTGTTATTATTTGAGATAAGAGGGGTATCTCTCTTAGTTACTATCGAAATATTTTTAAGCAAAATGAATATTCCATGCTTCTGTTTTTCATTCTTATATTTCTCCAACTATCTTCTGAATCTCTTGGGAACTTATGACTTCCCTATTTTCTCCTTTGTTTCTTAGCATCCTATATCTCTTTGAGTCCTACGTCATTTTAGGGGAGCTAGACATCTCAAAGATTTCTCATAAATTCAATACAGCATGAAAGATGTAAAAGTAAACTATCTGAATGTAGATACTCAAGGAAACTATATGATTATTTTGGGGTTTTGTTTGAGATATTTAATTTAGATATAAGTGCTAAGGAAATTAAGCCATTTTCTTTTAAAAAGGTAAATGTTAGTGGAAGTGGTAATATATAAACTGCAGTTGTGATTCTGACTGCAGGGCTTCTTTAGCAGCTCTTGTGTGGGTACCTAGGGGACAAGGGCATTCAGTGTCTGCTTCTGTTGGGGACTAGAGACAGACTGTTTTAGAGCTGATGTATCTGTCTCTGGTTAGTCTTATAGGGGCAGCTGGTCATAGAGGGGGAAGAGTCTTAGTAGCAATAACTTCGTGGCTAACTCCATGTTTATAAGTGTAGAGATGGTTCCAGAGGTAGGGAGTAGGGGGATTGTGTATGGTTGGCTCATACAGGAAGTCTTAAATTCTACCAATTAGAATGCTTATTCTGAATTGGTCATCCACGAAACAGGATAACTGAAATTTTCTTTTTTATTATGGAAAATTCCAAATACATAAGTGGATAGAATAGTAAAATGAACCCTCATTGTACCCATTACCCAGCTTCAAGGATGAGCAACACATCATCAGTCTTGTTTCATCTGTACCTGCTATTTTCCTCTACACATCAGTGACCCGGAATATTTTGAAGCAAATCCCAAATATCATATAATTTCAGTTATAAATACTTCAGTATGTATCAAAACTCACAATACCACTATCACATCTAGAATTTTTAAGTTTCTTCATATAATAAAATACTTAGTTAGTATTCAAATTTCCTTGATTATGTCATAAAAGAATTTTTTAAAAGTAAGATCTAAATAAGGTCCACACATTGATATGGTTATATCTTTTTTAACTCATGGGTCCCTCTTCTGTTTTTTTCTTTTCTTTTCAAATTATTTGTTGAAGAAATCAGTCATTTTTCCTGAGAGTTTCCCGTAGTCTGGGTTTTGCTGATTTTAATTCCCATGGTTTAACAAGTTCTCCTATTTATTATTTTTTTATTAAATTTATTTATTTTATTTTATTTATTTTATTTTTGGCTGCATTGGGTCTTTGTTGCTGCACACGGGCTTTTCTCTGGTTGTGGCGAGCAGGGGCTACTCTTCCTTGAGGTGCGCAGGCGTCTCTTGTTGTGGAGCACGGGCTCTAGGCATGTGGGCTTCAGTAGTTGTGGCTCACGGGCTCTAGAGCGCAGGCTCAGTAGTTGTGGCGCACGGGCTTAGTTGCTCCACGGCATGTGGGATCTTCCCGGACCAGGGCTCAAACCCATGTCCCCTGTATTGGCAGACGGATTCTTAACCGCTGTGCTACCAGGGAAGCCCCTCTCCTGTTTATATTTCCATAAAACTGGTAGTTAAATCAAGAAACTTGATCAGATTCAAGTCTGATTGTTTTTGGAGATATGGGGAATGAACGTTCGATAAGTGGTATTCCTGATGTGTACCTATAAGTGTATTTAAGTGTACTTCCTGTGCATCATTTTAGGAGGCACATGTCTGGTCTCTAATGATATTAACATTAATCGGTAGATATAAGTATTACCAAATGTTTTTATAGCTATTGGTAATCTTTCCCTAGATCATTATTTTATTGGTAGTTGCAAAATGAATTTTATCTTCATTTTCTTCATTTATTAGCTGGAATTCTTAAAGAACTTTAACTTACTACCATGGGTTATCCTGAGGTACAGTTCATACAGGAATTATTTCTGTTTATTTATATGTTTTCAGATAATGAGATGGTTCAGTGACCAATAAGATTTTTATTCCCCGTATCATTAAGATTTCTGATGTCTGTCAATCCATCACAAATATTCTTTTGGTGCTCAAATTGTCCAATCTGTTGCAGTGGGAGCCTCTTCAAGTTGGCTTCTAAATTCTTTTGACACAACCACAAAAGACAAATTGATCAAATTTTCCTTTTTTGGGTGGCGTCTATTTGTAGTATCAGTTATTGAGAGGAGTGTAAAAACCTCCAGCTGTAATTGTGGGTTTGTACATTTTTCCCTTTGTCGGTTGTTGTCACATGTATTTTGAGCTCTGTTATTAGGTGTATGCACGTTTAAGATTGTTGTATATTCTTGATGAGTTGACTTCCTTTTTATTATGAAACGTTGTATATTCTTGATGAATTGACTTCCTTTTTATTATGAAACATTGCTCTTTTTCTCTCAGTACTCCTTATTTTGGTGTTTACCTTTTCTGATATTAATGTAGCTACTCCAACTTTCTCGTAATTAGGGTTTGCATCATATTTTTCATCTGTTTACTTTTAACCCATCTGTGCCTTTGTATTTAAAATACATCTCTTATGAACATTGTATAGTCAGGGCTTACTTTTTTATCCATTCTGACCATCTTTGCCTTTTAATTGAAGTGTTTAGTCCATTTATATTCGATATAATTATCAATATGATTGAGTTTAGGTCTACTATCTTAATAATTGTTTTTTATTTGTTTTCTGTATTCTTTGCTTTCTTTTCTCCCATTTTACTGTCTTCTTTTGGATTTATTGAGTTTTTTAAGAAAAAGGATTCTATTTTATCTCTTACACATTGGCTTATTAGCTCTACTTTTTTGTTCTTTTTTAATAATTGCTTAGGGTAGGGTTCTCAACCTCCACATATGGACATTTTGGACCAGATAATTTTTTGTTATGAGGGGCTGACTTGTGCATTATAGGATGTTCAGCAGCATTCCTGGCTTTTACCTACTAGATACCAGTAGCACACCCTCCTGTCATAACAATAAAAAATGTCTCTAGTGATTACCAAATATCCAGGGGCAAAAGGGAGAGCACAGTTGCCCTGGTTAAGAACTCAGCTCTAGAGCTTACATTATACATTGTAAATTGTAACAGTCTGTCTTCAACTTCCCATATTGTATTTGAATCTTCGAATAATACACTTCTATTTCTATTTCTGCTCTCTCATCCTTGCACTCTGGTTATCATACATTTTAATTATATATATCATAAACCCCACATTGCATTGTTACTACTTTTGCTTTAAACAGTCAATTTTCTTTTAAAGAAATTACGGAAAGGTGGGGGGGGAGTCTTTTATATTCACCAACCTCATGTACTTTTCCTACTCTAGTCCTTGGTTTAGCCATTTCTCTAAGGAGCCCTGATTCATTTTAGTGGAAAGTGATAATTAGAAGAAAATTTGGGTGCTAGATATGCTCATTGCTAAGGGGTGTGTGTGTGTGTGTGTGTGTCTGCATGTAGATTTATACACACACGTATATACATCTGTATTTATTTCTATATGTTGAAAACTTTGGGTCCATACTGATATTTCCAATTTCAAACTCTGCTTGTTAATTCTAGTTTTCTCCCTTCTTCAAAAACCTAGCTTCCATTATCTTTCATATACTTACTTATTTTATCAGTTCCCCACTCTATAACCAATCTGTCATTGTTGCTGCTGTTGCCTCTACCTTCATGCAGATACCTTCCTCATTCCACTCAGGTTCTAACATCTTGCAGACTTCTACTTCACTCCACCTGAGTTCTGACACTTTCCCCATGTCACCCTTTTGCGTGATGTCTTTCTCACCCTGCTCAATTTTGACACCTGTGCCAGGCCACCCTCCTACCCAGAAGTCTTCACCCAGTTTGGACTCTGATCCCACCCCTTCCTGTGGACATCCTGCTCAAGCTTTGAGAACCTGTGCTAGGTGGCTCACATTCATGGAACCCCTGTTTATCCTACTTGAGTTCTAACTCTATATGTGGCACTGTACCCTGAGCTCCCACAGCATGTACTCCCTCCTCAACCTACTTGGACTCTGACTCCCATGCTCAGTCAGTCTCTGCAGTGGGTTCTAACACCCCATGCTTAGCCATTATTCTGCTTAGCCATCTAGTTGTTCATCGTGCTTTGCAGCATCTGATGGCTTTAGCACTAAATTTTTGTGAATCGAAGAGCAAAAGGAAGAGGAAGGGGGCTTTTTATTTGTTAAAACAAAAATAACATTTATTACAATTTGTAATGATAGATTTGTGTGATCATTTGATTGTCTTCTCTAACCTTCCTGAAGGTAGGGACTGTTTCATGGATACAAAAGAGTTTCCCAAGGATATAGCATAAAGTATATGCTCAGTAAGTTTTTATTGAATGAATAAATATCTAAAGGAATTAAATACTTTAATAAGATCACACAGCTATTATGAGTTTATGTGTTGAAGACATAATTTTTTTTTTTTTTTGCGGTACACGGGCCTCTCACTGTTGCGGCCTCTCCCGTTGCGGAGCACAGGCTCCGGACGTGCAGGCTCAGCGGCCATGGCTCACGGGCCTAGCCGCTCCGCGGCATGTGGGATCTTCCCGGACCAGGGCACGAACCCATGTCCCTTGCATCGGCAGGTGGACTCTCAACCACTGCGCCACCAGGGAAGCCCTGAAGACATAATTTGAACACAGTTCTCTGATTCTGAAGTCACCCTGACTGCCTTTACATTAGATACTTTTCCTATATAATAGGATATAGAGAACGTAGATTAGTTAGGGAGTTACTCATGTGCACAGTTTACCTCAATTAATACAAGAGTTCATTATGAATGCAATATAAAGGTTAAAGTTTTCACATCGTTTAAAAATAGTGTGTTTTACTTGAATAGCACTTTATATTCATTAAGTTATAAAATGTTGGTACTGAAAAGGGCTCCAGAGATAATCTAGTTCAGTACAACTAAGCAGTATAACATACACATGTCACCAAGATCCTAGCATTCAGGGAGGGATGGGAGTGGGCAAGGCAGGAGAATGTGTAAGTAATGTGAGTCAGCCCTCCAGGTGATTCTGACTACATCTTTCTTTTGTCTTCTCTCAAACTATTCCTCAATCTATGATTTTTACCTGATCCATATAGCAACCCTTAGAGAATTATAGGGCAAGGAAAATTCAACATATGGGGAACCTGAGAGGGTCAGAGTGACTTCTCAAGGCTTCTTCTTCATTTTTATTATTCTCCAGAAACATTTTACATAAAAATGTGATATTATTTAAATTTTTTTCTGTAATACAATGTAAATGTCATAGTGGGGCTGTGGTGGAGGAAGGAGTGAAATAGCCTGTTTGATAATTGGAACTTGGTAATTAGGCCATCAAATTATCAGTTTCTTTTCATTGTTTTATCAGTGCTCAAAAAGTTGATACGGAGAGTTATATTCTATCTAGGTTCTTTCTGTGAGGAGTATTAATTTACTTACAGATAATAGTCCTATTGTGTTGTTGATGAATTATAAGATTACTGATGAAAAATCTTGGAGAGGGAAGAATTTCTGTCAGACTCACACATCTTTACTGAAAATTGTTGGTATTTGCTACCTATGCATGGTTGCTAATATTAGTATTGCATTGAAAAGAAGTGTCTTAAAACCTTGTATCACGAGAATTTTTTTGCTGTGGATATATTGAGTAGTATGCCCACTTGTAACTTTTCACATGATTATGTAATGAACCAGTTCTCAAGAAATGATTTTATTTATAAATAATTGGAAATGAGACATAGAAAAGCTGTTGTACTTTGCCATGCTGAATAATTCGAAAGGTGAATGTTTCAGTGTGAATTATTTTGTCTAATGCTATGTTTAAATTGACTCATTAGAACCTGAAAAATAATATTCGAAAAACTGTACTACAAATAAGATTCAAAACCTAGTTTGCTTTGTCCTTTTTTTTTTAAAAAACATCTTTATTGGAGTATAATTGCTTTACATTGTTGTTAGTTGCTGCTGTGTAACAAGGTGAATCAGCTATACGTATACATATATCCCCATATCCCCTCCCTCTTGCGTCTCCCTCCCACCCTCCCTGTCCGACCCGTGTTCTTTTATTCACATGGAGAACCTGTGTTTTTTAAGAGAAAAACCTATTGAGAAACATGTGTGAGAACATCCTGCCTGATACTTTGTTTCTTTTGTTTTGACTCTTCACCAAGGGAAAATCAGTTAGTTTCTTGAGTGTTAGAGCAATGATGCTTCCCTTGCAAAGTTTGAGGACTAGGTATAAAATATGTAAAATACCATAGACATTATATCTGACACTAGGTGCTTAATAATCATTATTTTTGTTGATTTACCTAGTTTTAAGCTATTACTTCCTACAATAACCAGAAGTAGCTTTAATTATGTTTTACTATTAAATGTTCTAATCCTTACTCTTCTATAGGTGTATCTACATCAGCAATCAAAATGGCATCAACCAGACTTCCTTCTCCCAAAAGCTTAGTGGGTGCCCCAACTCAGATTCTTGCACAGTTTCCTAAACAGCATCAACAGTCTCCTAAGCAGCAGTTACATCAAGTACAGCAACAGACACAGCAACAGGTGGCCCAGCCTTCTCCGGTATCTCATCAGCAACAGCCTCAGCAGTCTCCTTTGCCACCTGGTATCAAGCCTACCATTCAAATCAAACAGGAGTCAGGTAAATGGAAAATGTTTCAGGAGATGGTAATTCTTCCCCAGTCACCAGTTCTCTGAAGATTGCAATATATATGGATTCACTTCCACATACAGTTTCCTCAAGCATTAGAGTTTTAATTCCAAAATATATTTTGAGACCCTCCTGTTGGAAATACTTACATAGAGAGAACTGGTGCTTGGGAATAGAGAAGGGAGAAAAAAGCTGTTTGCACAGCAGGAAGAGGTTTTTTTCAGTGAACTCTCAGAAGAGATAAAGGAAGCCGAGGAAACAAACCCAGACTTTAGAACTATACTTTGGAGCCCACTGGGGTTATGGGAAGTGAGCAGTGGAAAAATTAGTCTGGGGAGTCTTGTGTTAGAGGCCGTATTGTGAATCTGGCGTAAATTTGTCATGGGCAAAGGTGCTAAGATTAAAAGACATTGTGTACAGTGAAGAAGTTTGTGGTATAACAATTTAGCAGTTTATTGAAAGCATCTCTAGCACAGTGGGAACGCAGGGGTAGGAGGCAATTACTGTTAAGTTATCGAATCATAAAAGTATTGAATAGAAAGGCAGGTAGGATGGAGGCTTAGATACAGGGAGACGAAGAAGCATCTTAACGTACTTAATATCTTTAAGAAAAGAAAATGGATTTTTTTCCTCCACTGAAGCTGGATTTTATTTGGTGGTAGAAAAGGACTTTGGGAGATGCTGACATTTTCAGTTTTTTGTTTGTTTTATCTTATTTTATTTTATTTATTTATTTATGGCTGCGTTGGATCTTTGTTGCTGTGTGCAGGCTTTCTCTAGTTGCGTCGAGTGGGGTCTGCTCTTTGTTGTGGTGTGTGGGCTTCTCATTGCGGTGGCTGCTTTTTGTTGTGGAGCATGGGCTCTAGGTGCACGGGCTTCAGTAGTTGTGGCATGTGGGCTCAGTAGTTGTGGCACACAGGCTTAGTTGCTCCACGGAATGTGGGAGCTTCCTGGACCAGGGATCGAACCCATGTCCCCTGCGTTGGTAGGTGGATTCTTAACCACTGCACCACTAAGGAAGTCCCTTGTTTTATTTTTTGATAGGAACATTTTATTATTATTTTTTGAGATGTAATTGACACATAACTTTGTATTAGTTTTAGGTGTAACATAATGATTTGATATATGTATCTATTGCAAAATGACTATCACAATAGGTTAGCATCTGTTACCACACATAGTTACAATTTTTTTTCTTGTGATGAGAACTTTTAAGATTTACTCTCTTAGCAACTTTCAAATATACAATGCAGTATTGTTAACTATAGTCATCATGCTGTACATTATTATATCCCCAGCACTTATTTATCTCATAACTGGAAGTTTGTACCATTTCACCTCTGTCTCATACCTAGTATGAGGTATGGATAGTAATGCATTGATAGACATAGGGAAATTGGTCTGTAGTTTTCTCTTTGCCTGCAGTCTCTTGTCAGGCTTTAGTTTCAATGATATGTGTGCTTCCAAGAAAGAATTGTAAAGTTTTCCTTTTTAAAACGCTCTGGAACTTTTTCTATTAAAGGACAGCTTTATTGAGATATAATTCACATACCATTCAATTAACTGATTTAAAGTGTACAGTTCAGTGGTAGGTAGTATATTCACAGATATGTGCAACCATCACTACCGTTGATTTTAGAACATTTTCATCAGTTCCAAAAGAAACCCTGTACCATTTAGCTATCACTCCCTACTCACCGTGACAACCTCTCCAGCCCTAAGCAACCACTAATCTACTTTCTGTCTATAGATTTCTATATTCTGGATTTTTATGTGAATGGAATCATATAATATGTGATCTTTTGTGACTGGCTTCTTTTACTTAACAATGTTTAAGGTTCATCCATGAAGTAGCATGTATTAGTACTTCATTCCTCCTTATGGCCAAATAATAATTCACATTTTGTTTATCCACTTGTCCATTGATAACACTTGCTAGTCTGTGACTTTTTGGTTCTAGCCATCCCAGTTTGTGTGAAGTGGTATTTCATTGTGGTTTTGATTTGCATTTCTCTGATGACTAATGGTGTTGACCATCTTTTCATAATGCTTATTGGCCCTTTATATACCTTCCTTGGAGAAATACCTATTTATATCCTTTGCCACTTTTTAATTGAGTTATTTGTCTTTTTATCATTGAATTGTATGAGTTTTTTTTTTTTTTTACTATACATATTTTAGATATTAAACCTTTATCAGGTACATGAATTACAAATATTTCCTCCCATTCTGTGGGTTGTCTTTTCACTTTCTTGATGATGTCCTTTGAAACACAAACATGTTTAATTTTGGTAATGTACAGTTTATTTTTTCTTTTGTTGCTTGTGCTTTTGGTATTGTATTTAAGAATCTTTTGCCAAATCCCAGGTTATAAAGATTTATCCTTATTTTTTCCCCTAAGAGATTGATAATTTTGCCTCTTAAATTTAGGTCTTTGATCTATTTTGATTAATTTTGTTAAGGTGTGAAATAAGGATCCCACTTCATTCTTTCATGCATGGCTCTTCGATTGTCCCAATACCATTTGTTAAAAAGACTGTCTTCCCCCCCATTGAATGGTCTCAACACCCTTGTTGAAAATCCACTGAGCACATGTATGACTTTATTTCTGGATTCTCAATTCTGTTCCATTATATGTCTACTTGTATGCTGATTTGATTACATTGATTTACATTGTTTTGATGAGGAAGTGTGAGTATTCCTGTTTTGTTCTTTTTTAAAAGATAGTTTTGGCTATTCTGGGTCCCTTGCAATTCTGTATGAATTTTGGAATCAGCTTGTCAATTTCTACAAAGAAATCAGCCGAGAATCTCATGGGGTTTGCATTGAATCTGTAGATCAATTGAAGAGTATTACCATCTTTATAATGTTAAATCTTCTGATCCATGAACATGGGATGTTTTTGTGTTTATTTAGATCTTTAATTTCTTTCAACGTGTTGAAATGTGTGGTTCTTAGTGTATAAATTTTACACTTCTTTTGTTAATTTATTTCTAAGTATTTTATTTTTGTAGCTGTTGTAAGTGGAACTGTTAACTTCATCTTTTGGATTACTCATTGCTAATGTATAGAGATGCAAGTGATTTTTTGTTGATTTTGTACCTGCAACTTAGCTGAACTCACTTTTTAGTTCTAGTAGTTTATAGTGAATTCCTTAGGATTTTCTATATAAAAGATCAAATCATCTGCAAAGAGATAATTTCTGTTACAGTCTGGATGCCTTGTATTTCTTTTTCTTGCCTAATTTCCCTAACTAGAACCTCTGGTAAAATGTTGAATATAGCTGGCAAGAGTGGATATCATTGTTTTGTTTCTTGTTCCTTCTATTCATAGAACTTCCTTGAGTGTCTGTTGTAAGGTGGTCTGCTAGCAACAAACTCTCTCCGTTTTTGTTTATCTGGTAAAGACTATTTCATCTGCATTTTTTGAAAGATAGCTTTGCTGGATATCAAATTCTTGGTTGACAGATTTTCTTTGAGCACTTTGAATACGTTATTCTGCTGCCTACTGGTCTCCATTGTTTCCACTGAAAAGTCAGTTGCTAACCTTAATGAAATCCCATTGTAAATGGAAATTGTTGTTCTCTTGATGGTCTCAGGATTTTCTCCTTGTCTTTGACTTTCAGCATTTTTAGTGTGATGTGCCTGTTTGTGGTTCTCTTTATATTTATCTTCTTCAGTGTTTGTCTAGCTTCCTGGATGTGTAAGTTATTGCTTTTCAATAAATATGGAACATTTTCAGCCATTACTTCTTTGAATACTTCTTTTTCTCTTTTCTCTCTATTCCTTCCTTTTTGTAGTTACATTGCATATGTTGTGCACTTAATGGTGTTCCACATTTCTGTTCATTTTCTTCATTCTTTTTTCTTTCCATTCTTCAGCTTGCATAATCTCTAATTGATCTGTCTTTAAATTTGCTAATTCTTTCTTCTGCCAGTTCAAATCTATTCTTGAGCCCTTCTAGTGAATTTTTTATTTCAGTTATTGTACTTTTCAACTCTGCATTTTCCATTTGGTTCTTTCTTCTAATTTCTATTGCTTAATTAATATTCTCTATTTGATGCAACTTTGTCATCATACCCTCTTTTACTTTTGTAATCATGCTTCCCTCTACTTCTGTGAACGTATGTGTAATGGCTATTTTGAAGTGTTTTTGTTGTTGTTAAGTCTGACATCTGGTTGCTCTCACAGTTTCTGTTGCCTGCTTTTTTTCCACTGTGTGGGTCATACTTTCATGTTTCTTTGCAAGTTTTTGTTGGAAACTGGACATTTTAGATATTTACATTGATATTTTAGATATTAGATATATAGATATTAGACATTATATATTGTAGCTGGGTACTGATCTTCCCCTACCCCCACCCCTGATTTATTATTGTTATTGGCATGGTTCTTTGTTGTTTAGTGACTAGATCAATTATGTTGCTGAAGTTAAGTCTCTGCTGTTGTTCCTCAGGGAGGTACAGCTCTGGGTATGCCCAGTCATTCTGAGGTGACAGTGATATTGGTATGGCTTTTTCCTCTTTTCCTGACCACACCCAGCTGTTAAACTCCACTAACTGATTGCTCTATTTTTTTCAACAATTCCTGGAGCATAAGTTGCTCTGTGAACTCATCCAAATTGTGGCTTCTTTGAAGGAATAATCTCAAAGGTCCATTTTTGATATTTGTTCTGACCATAGGAGCGTTCCTCTCAGCTTCCTTACTATTCAGTTCTGTCCTGCAAACTGGCTATAGTCTAAAAGGTATCTTAATTAAATCCATGATTCTCCTTCTAGTTGCCTTTCATTCACATCCTCCACTGTTTTTGAGAGCACCCTTAGGCTTGAACTTCTTCATGCTCTGTTACATATGAAGTCAGTTCCTCTGGGAAGAGGCTAGGAGCTATATGTTTTAGGACATGTTTCTATCCTCAGGCAGCTCTGGAGCTCTGGGGGTAGGGTCAATGGCAGACTTCTCTCTGAATGATACCCCTGCTCTAGGAGCTGAGCACTCAGTGAAGGCAAGTGTGGGAGGTTGGGCAAGCAGCCTGAGATCCTCTCAGCTTGCTTCCCCTGGTTGGTGGAGCCACTCCCTCACAAGCCAGGGCAGTGGTGGTCAGGACCCCAGTATTCTCAGTGGCTCTGTGCCCAAGATAGAGCCTTTGTTCCATGAACTGGGGGCTGGGCAGAAGCAGGGAGTACCCACCTATTGACTGCAGTTGCCTGGGACTTAAAACAGGTGCCTGGGAGCAGAAAGAGATAAGCTGAAGTCCTTCTGCTCCTCAGAAGAAAGCCCGCCAGCTGGGAGCTGGGGTAGGAGGAAACCCTGTGTTCTTGACTGCAGCAGTCTGGAGAGCAGTCCTTGCTTCACCTATAGGGAGGGAGGAGGAACAGGTGTTAGTTTAAATGTCATAGATTTCACTGTTCTTAGCAAATATTTCTGTGTTTTCTTTTTAAAAAATTTTTATTTATTTATTTATTTATGTTTGGCTGTGTTGGGTCTTCATATCTGTGCGTGGGCTTTCTCTAGTTGCAGCGAGCGGGGGCCACTCTTCATTGTGGTATGCAGGCCTCTCACTGTCACGGCCTATCTTGTTGCGGAGCACAAGCTCCAGACGCGCAGGCTCAGTAGTTGTGGCTCACGGGCCTAGTTGCTCCACGGCATGTGGGATCCTCCCAGACCAGGGCTCAAACCCACGTCCCCCGCATCGGCAGGCAGACCCTCAACCACTGCGCCACCAGGGAGGCCCTTTGTGTATTCTTGAATAGATGTTTCTTCATTTGGTCTTAGGACCGTTTCCAGAGCTTTTCATTGGTTGTTTTTTTAAATCATTTTTGCCAGTTTCATTGGGTTAGCAGGTTAGCAGAGCTCCTTATGCTCTCTTGTCAGAAATCACTCTCTGGAATGGTTTTTGTTGTTGGTTTATTTTAAGTGGAGATATAATTCACATATAACATTGTATTAGTTTGAGGTGTACAGCATAATGATTTGATATATGCGTATATTATGAAATGATTACCCCAATAAGTTTAATTAATATCCATCACCACATAGTTACATATTTTTTTTCTTGTGATGAGAGGAATGGTTTTAAATACATTGGAGTTATTTTCTTTTTAAAGGACCATAGAATTGTCCTGTGAAACTATCTGGGCCTGCTATGTTGGGGGGAAAGGGGGAGGAGCTCTTAAAATTTTGTTTCAAGGAAACTTGTCTATTTATATATCTTTTTTGAGGTCAATTTTTGATAAATACTGTTTTTCTAGAAAATTATCCATTTGATCCAAATTTTCAACTTGTTTGTGTAGGACTAAGCAAAGTAGTGTCTTATGATTTCCTTAATTTTTATCTCTGTGGTTATTTCTTTGGGGGTTTCTTTTTATGTACCTTAAGCATTATTGTAATTCATTAATAAGATAATATTAGAAATCATTTTTTCCCTACAACTTCACAGTTTATGATTTATTGTAATCAGAATTTATTTATACAATAATAATACTTTATTTATTGAACTCTTGCTATGTATTAGACACTTCACAACTGTGATGTAATTAATCTTCACATAGCCCTAGAAGGTATATACTAATAGTATCTTTATTTTATAAATGAGAAAACTGAGTCATAGAGATTATTAAGTAATTTGCCTAATTATGCCTGGATGTCATAATTTTAACTTCTTTGTTGGCTACAAGTATTTTGAAATTATTTAAGGCTATTAAATAAATAAATTTGTTTGCTTCCTAATGTCTTAACCTAAATCACCATCCAAAAAAGTAATAAAAATTTTCGTTGTCTGTTGAAATGTATTCTATCCCATGAATTATTTCAGTGAAGTTTAGTGGGGAAAAAGTGTTACCAAAAATTTCCTTCCTTGATTAACAATTATTAGTACTTAAATTTGTAGTTAACATGAGAGATTTCTTTTAAATGGACATCTTACATTTGAAAAGGCAGTGTAACACTTATAACATTTAAATTAAAAAGTTGAAAAATGTAAAAACTACCATAACATCACCACCCTAACATTTTAATTTTATTTTTATATACTGCCTTCAAGTTCTTGTCCACATGCATATTTTATGTAGGTGCAATAATAGTGCGTTCTTTACTTTTGACAAAGTGAGCTATTTAAATACTTTTAAAAGAAGTCAATTTAAAAATAAATGTTCAAAAACAAAATGTTCTTGCTCTTTACAGTCTTAAGAGGTTAGAGAAATCTTTGGTAGAGTTGAGAATATATAAAAGCTACATTAAATTTTTTTATTGGAGTATAATTACTTCATAATATTGTGTTAGTTTCTGCTATACAACGAAGTGAATCAGCTATATGTATACATATATCCCCTCCCTTTTGGACCTCCTTCCCACCCCTCACCCCCACCCCCCAATCCTGCCCACCTAGGTCATCACAGAGCACCCAGCTGAGCTCCCTGTGCTATACAGCAGGTTCCCACCGGCTATCTATTTTACACATGGTAGTGTATATATGTCAATCCTAATCTCCCAATTCATCCCACCCTCCCCTTCCCACCCTGTGTCCACACGTCCATTCTCTATGTCTGCATCAGTATTCCTGCCCTGCTTTTATTTTTGACTTCTTATCCTAGTCCTTTCATCCCAAGTATTTGCATGGAACACAGATTGTTTGTAAAAGTTCAGATCAATGGCTAATTTGGTTTGAAAGCTCTTATATGATGTGATCATAGACAAAAGAAAAATTGTTTTTCATTAAAACTTGTTAATAGCTTTTGTGGTATTTTAATTATATTTCTGAATGAGAGAAATTTGGGAAGATAGGAATTTGAGGAATAAAAGTTAAAAGAATATCTTTCATCAGTATGAACAAAAGCCTCTTTTTAGGCAAGACTCAGTAAATGTGTGTAACTGCTGCCCTCTTGGGTTGATACAAAGCACATGTTATTAAAAATAATTTGTACTGAGATTTATCTTTCTTCTTTCAAAGGTGTTAAAATCATCACACAACAAGTTCAACCAAGTAAAATCTTACCCAAACCAGTGACAGCAACTCTGCCCACCAGTAGCAATTCCCCTATTATGGTGGTTAGCAGTAATGGTGCAATTATGACAACTAAACTTGTAACCACTCCTACTGGTAAGTTTTCTTGAGCGTCAGTCCATTCATTCATCATACTTATTGAGTAATTTCTCTGTACTAGCAATACACTTGACGTTGGGAATACAGAAATTAATGAGACAGTTCTTCAAAGAGGTCTTTCTTGACTCTTTCCTCCTCCCAACTGAAATTAGCTCTCTGCTTTTGTCATGGTCCTCTTCTTTTCCTTTATAACACATACTATAATTTCTAATTACTTAGCTACTTTTTGTCGATTTGTTTAATGTTATTCACCTTATTAGACCATGAGCTCCATGAGGATAAGGGACCTTGTCTGTTTTATTCACCATATATATGTAGAGCTAGTCGGTAAGTAGGTGTTTAGTCAGGATTTGTTGAGTGAATGAAAACACAGTCCCCGCCTGCAAGGATCTCACACTGATGAGGTTGAGAATCTATATAACATTACAGTGTAGTAAGCATTACTCAGACTGAGAAAAGCATAGGATGCCATTTTATCCAGTTATGAGAGCATCCAGGCTATGCCCAAGGAAGTGACAGTATAGAACATTTTAAATAGTACCACCTTTTGTGACCTTGAGCAGTTTACTTTAATTCCTCTCAGTCTTTTCCATTGTCTATTTCAATGTGATCATAAAGTTATTGTAAGTGTTAAATCAGGTATGGAAAGTCCCCAGCAGAGTGCTCAATAGCCATTACGATTAATTAATGTTAGAATTAGCCAGTACCATTATTTTAAATTTGTATAACTCTTACCAGACTTTTTGAAGAGGGCCAGATTTAGATAATAGAATCTAGAGTGTAAAATGATTCCTTTCTCGAGTTTATAAGCTATCATCTATTGGCCATTATATAAAAGTATGTATAAGCATTACCCTTAATCTCCCTTAGGCTTTAATATCTTCATTCTCAGAGACAAAACAGAGGCTTATGTTAAGCAATATGCACAAGGCCACACAGCCAATAAAAGACAAGACTGGGATTTGAATCCAGATCTGTTTGACTCCCAAAACTGCTTTAAAAAAAAAAAAACTGTGGTAAAATGTAGATAACATGAAATTTACCATTTTCACCATTTTTAAGTGTACAGTTCATTGGCATTAAGTACATTCACATTGTTTTACAACCATTACAACCGTCTAGCTCCAGAACTTTTTTTTTTTTTTTTTTTGCGGCACGTGGGCCTCTCATTGTTGTGGCCTCTCCCGTTGTGGAGCACAGGCTCTGGACGCGCAGGCTCAGCGGCCATGGCTCACGGGCCCAGCCGCTCTGCGGCATGTGGGATCTTCCTGGACCAGGGCACTAACCCGTGTCCCCTGCATCGGCAGGCGGACTCTGAACCACTGCGCCACCAGGAAAGCCCGCTCCAGAACTTTTTACATCTTCCCAAACTGAAACTCTGTGCCCATTAAACAATAACTCTGCATTCCCACCTTTCCCCAGTCCCTGGTAACTGCCATTCTAACTTTCTGTCTCTTTGCAAAGCCTATGCTTTAAAAACACTGTTATTCTTGCATTAAATCTATCATTCTTCACCCAAAACTTTTCTCCATTTAGTACAAAGATAGTAGTGTTATGTAGATATGATTCCTCATGTTAGGGAAAGGTAGTGAAAAATAATATTGTGTCTTTGCTTATGTATATATATTAGAATAAGTGTTTCTAATTTTAAAACAAAAGCTTAAGTTGAAATATTTTCCAGCTATAATTAACTAATTCTAACTGTGTATCTTCATAGCATAATTATTTTGCACTAGATTTTTTTTCTGATTTAGATGTATGTTTGTAATCAATTTAAAGTAATTCTACTTAATGTTCTTCCACTTCTCCCTTTTTTGGGTAGTGATTATATTTTAAAACGGTAAATACTAACTGAGTAAAACCATTTTTGGGAGGGGGTTGTTGAAATAGTTATCACAGTGACCCCTGAATCTAATTATCATGAAAAAATTTTTTTCAGTTGAAGAATGTGTTTATCTGAGTTATCTTCATTCTCCCCAAAACTAACGGCTCTTAGGAACAGTGTTAGGAATTTAGGAACAGTGCTTAGGAATAGTGTTTCTGAGTTACCAGATTTGTGACAAACTGCAACAGGCTTATCTGGTTAATTTTTAATTCCTGTTTGGGGAAAGGAAAAAGTTCTAGAAATAGTGGGGAAGAATGTAAAGTCCTTTGAGAGATATGAAGAAAAATATTCTAATGGGTCAGTTAAGAGGAAATATGTAAATAGTGAACTTTTTAGGCTAAGAAGAAATATTCCTGGTAACTCTTGGCAGCTTCAATTTTAATCTCTAGTAAAATGATGGAATATCTCTTTAAAAGATTGAAATATATTTAGAGGGTAGCAGAGTACAAAACAGTAAAAATTTATAAAATTTTTTTTTTTTTTTTGCGGTACGCGGGCCTCTCACTGCCGGGGCCCCTCCCGCCGCGGAGCACAGGCCCCGGACGCGTAGGCGCAGCGGCCACGGCTCACGGGCCCAGCCGCTCCGCGGCATGCGGGATCCTCCCGGACCGGGGCACGAACCCGCGTCCCCTGCATCGGCAGGCGGACCCCCAACCACTGTGCCACCAGGGAAGCCCTAAAAATTTATAAAATTTTAGTCAAACAATATACTGCCTTATTTGCTGAGTGCTGCCGTTGGGTTTGGCACTGAGACGGCATAAAACAGATGCAGAGACCTTGAAATCTATAACAGAAATATCTAAAATGCTCTGGCAGGAAAGATGATTAAATTTAAGTTTCTTTTGGCATCAAACTAGTGGAAGAAGGGTAATGGAAGAAGGGAACAGACTTGGTTATACTTTTTCTTGGGGTTAGTAATTTGATGCAACACATTACAAAATTTTACATGTAAAATTAATTCAAATTGAGTTGGCTATAGTTCTTGCTATGTGCATTGAAAACTGGCTATAAATTGTTACTTAATGGCTTGACACCTTGAAATTCCATTTTCAAGTTAAAGCAATGTAGATTATGTTGAATTATAGTTAAACTGTATAAATCGTCATTCTTCTAAAAGTTATGACAAGTTTTTCTCTTGGCTTTTCCCTTTTATAGGCACACAGGCAACCTATACTCGGCCAACAGTGAGCCCATCTATAGGTCGGATGGCTGCAACCCCTGGAGCTGCAACCTACGTGAAAACTACCAGTGGTAGCATTATTACAGTAGTACCCAAATCATTAGCTACCTTGGGGGGCAAGATAATTAGCAGTAATATAGTTTCTGGTAGGTATATCTGAAGTACATTAAAGGTATAGGTGACCAATAAGAGGAAAAAACATTTCACTGTTGGAAGGATTCTGTTTGATCGCAGTTTTCTGCTTAGAAATCTAGAACTTTGTTTTTAGTCCTGATGTTTTAGTGATTAAGTATAGTTTTTTAGTTCTAGTATTAAATCTTCATATGTTAAACTTTTGAGAGTTTTAGAACATTTAGTTGCATTTAATCAGAATGGAAGGATTATGGTTTACATTTGCGTAGAGATTTTTCATTTACAAAGTATTGCCCCATTTATCAATTCATACCTCATAACTCTGAAATAGTTGGTATCAGCCCCAGTCTACAGGTACAGACATATTTAAGTTTAGAGGATGAACTTGACCTGTCCAAAACCATACAAGCTAGATAGAGGAAGAACTAGTATTTATTAGTCTAAATATGTTTGAGGGATCATATCTCATAATTTCAATTACTAATGTCACTTTAGCATATTAAAAATAAAAATACTTGAATATTTTTATTTGCTTTTCACCATTTATATTGGCTATTTACTTTTTAAAAATGTTTTACTCAGATAGTGAAGGCTAATATTTATTGGTGTTTTGGAACCTTACCTGGTTTTTATTGGCTCATTTATTCCTGCAATATTTGCGTTGTGTATCCTGAACTGGAATGTTAACATGGTATCCATTTTCATTGATTATTATTTTTTAATTAAAATGATGTGAATAATCTCTGACCAAGCAAGCCCTGTGGACTTTAACTGTCTACCATTTTTGTAGACTAGCCATATTTTGTATGCCCCAGGTGAATTGTTCTAACATTTTAAAGTGAAGGGATTGAAGTTCCTGGCAGTAATATGATGTTGCTGATAACTCAAGGAGTGAAAAAAAAAGCAGGGCATGGTATTGGCATAAAGCACTACATTTAAAGCTGGTAAATTTGGCTCTACTTTTTAAGTGTAAGTTTCAATGTTTGCCAAACTGAGGAGGGTGAAATCAGTAGGGAAAGAATCATCATACTCCAGCTTTTAAGAGGATATTTTAAATAACACAGTTAAAACTCAAATTATAATTTATTACCTGACAATATCTTTAAATAGTATAGAGCGCATACTTAAACATTTTTCAAAAAGTAATCATGTTTCTTATTAGTGTATAGCTTTTTATGACCATAAGGGTTTTTCTTTACTTACATATGAATTCTTAATACCATATAGCTTGGAGGAATGTCTACATGTCATAAAGCCTCTGTTTTCAAACCTTATTTATGATTTAGCTGCTTTGTATGAGGTTAGAGCAATACAGGCAAGCACATTGCCCTAGAAGCAAAGAGGCGGTGAGATATATACCCTACACATGTATACATTTCATCCACCTTTGTTTTTAAATATGAAGTAACTCATGGTTAGTCACTATTTCAAGTGTATGGGTGTACAGAGGAAGAGTTCTTAAACTTTTTCAGCACTATAGGATGTACTGGGCTCACAGCTGAAATAGCTTTATTCATTGCATGGAGCTCATTTTGCCTCAACCTTTGCTTCACTATTTGACACTTTAATTCTAAAGAACTTCTCTCATTTCTGACTGCTTTAAACTGATCCTTACGTTACATATCAGTATTCTTTATAAAGATAGTTTTCTTATTTTATAATACTCTTGTTGCTCTATGATACTGGGATTATCGGTTAGTTTATTAGTAGTTTTCAATCCCTGTCTTTTCACAGTAAACCGATAAGCCTGGTTGGATGAATTTAGATAGTTTTCTGCCTTCATCCATGATCAGATGCTGGATACTAGAGTCCATGCCCCCACCAACCCACAACCATAAAGAAATGCTTTTCTTAAAATATACTCAAACACCTGGTTGTAAGCATAGAAGGCTTTAAAAAAATGATATTTTCCCCTTTATTGTGGGGAATTTGGAAAATACAGAAAGGTATACAAAGAAAATTAAAAACCTGTAATTTTCGCCATCTAGAGAAATATGTTAAAATTTAAGTGTATATATTTCTGTTTATTCCTTTTTCTATTTAGATTTTTGTATAAATGTTTTTGTGTATATATGTATATTTTTAAAATTAAATTTAGATCTAATACTATCAGTTTTAATCTTTTTTCATATAATAATATCATTTTCCCATTCCATTAAATGTATTTTGACACCCCACCCCCTCCCCAGATTAATTACTATACAGTGTTCTCTCATACGATGCACCATGATTTAACTGTTTATTCATTGTTGAATGTTTTAGGTTACTTAACAATTTTTTTTGTCATAAATAATCCTGTGACAAACATCATTATACATAAATTATTATGTGAAGTTCTTATTTTCTTTGTATAATATCTTGGAAGGCAAGTTCATGCTTTCAAAGTGCTTTCTAGAAAGGTCAAGTTTTTATTAGAATAAGCAATTAAGTGGAAGGCATGACTATTTTTGCAGTTATTTAATTCATGTCTTATGGAATCAAATATTTACTTATATGTGTATATATAGAGAGAACTATTAGATATGTAAGTCTTTTGGAGAGCTTTGTTGAAAAATCATGCCTATTTTATGCAGAAGATGGGTTCCTTCAGAACCCAGAGGTAAACTCATTATCTTGACTCTAAGGACATTATGAGAACCTTTGACAATGGCAGGACTTGATTTTGATTCCCTTGATCTTTAGTACAACGTCCAGGCAAGGCTTGCGTCTATATACTTGTCCATTTGTTCATTCATTTGCTCATTCTTTGAGCAAAGTAACACATAAAACATTATCCAAAAAACCAAGATTGTCAGAGTGATTTAAGAATCTGTGAATAGTAAAATCTGGGCCAATAAATTTGTGTTCTTTAAGCCTACCTACCATAATGCTCAAACTTTTACAGGCATCTTATTTTTGAATAGGAATCTCTGGAATGCGTCAGTATCATGGCCCATGATCCAAATGTGATTCACATTTACTTGCACCCATTGTATCTTGACTCCTTATAAGTAAAGACTATGTATAGGTGAGTTCTCTAATACGCTATGAACTAGATATGTGGTCGGATGCTGTGATACACCGTGATGTACATGAGGTGCATTCTCTGCCCTAAAGAATGCTAAACAGGTGAACTTGTATAGTCTCTTGTAACATGAGAACTATACACTGAATACTGTGAAAACATAGAGGAAGACTTTATTTATTTATTTATTTGTTTATTTTTGGCTGTGTTGGGTCTTTGTTGCTGCGTGTGGGCTTTCTCTAGTTGGGGTGAGCAGGGACTACTCTTCGTTGCAGTGCACGGGCTTCTCATTGCAGTGGCTCCTCTTGTTGTGGAGCGCGGGCTCTAGGCATGTGGGCTTCAGTAGTTGTGGCACATGGGCTCAGTAGTTGTGGCTTGCGGGGTCTAGAGCACAGGCTCAGTAGTTGTGGTACATGAGCTCAGGTGCTCCGCGGCATGTAGCATCCTCCTGGACCAGGAATTGAACCCATGTCCCCTGCATTGGTAGGCTAATTCTTAACTGCTGTGCCACCAGGGAAGTCCGAGGAAGACTTTTTTTTAAATGAGTAATACTTCTTTCTTCAATATAATGTAGATGTCACCTGAGATATAGAAACATGCTATTGAAATTTTAAACTTTTATAATTTGATAATTCTAGTCATAAATTGTATTCTTAATTTATTCATAATTGTAATATAATGCTGTACTTGCTTTTCCTTATGCTATGCCTTTTTCTTCTGTTTTCTAACATTGCCCCCACCTCCCATTTTGTTAAGCTGGTGATCTTGGTTTGCAACTGTCTCATAAATTGACACACCCGTAATGGAAAGGATTTGACATTTTCATAGTTATAAATATAATTCATTTGTTAAGCAAGTTTTGTCAAAAAAGTGATCCTTGTACTTTGGTATGGAGTTAAATCTTGGTTTACATTTCCTTGAGATAGTTCTTAATGCTTACTTTCTAAGAACACTTTTTTATTAACCAATTATTTGGTGAGGGAGCATTGTCAGAGGAGGCATCATAATCACATATGAGGGACTGGAGTTAATAGTTAAAGTTGATATAAGTGGATAAGAGGCAGCTTGGTTTTTGTGGCTCTTAACAGTTCACTATTCAGAGACTGCAGGTAAAGGGAAAAACATTTGTGAAACTGGCCCACGGATAAAAGTGCTTTTTTATGTTACCTGAGCATGTTACCTTGGACTGATGAGGCATTAGATGATGGCAAGTGTATTATAAAGATATTGTAACAAGATGGCCAAAAACTGACATATAACTAGAATATTCTTATTCTTGTGCAATCTTATTTCTAAAACTAGTAAGGAATGCTAAGGTTTCTCAGTAGAAAAGATTAAATTTTAACTTTTATTCTTGAGAGTATATTAATCAGTTGTGTTTTTAATGTGTACCCATTCTGTGCTTAGTCATTTGATAAATGATATGCAGGCCTATAGCAGAAAAATATGACTTGCCTGTTTTCATAGGCAGAGAAAATTATAGGTGCAGAAGTAGCACTGGGATTGGTGTGCTCAAGGACCAGTGTGGAAACCAGCACATTGAAGGAGAGGTATATATTGGATAATCCTGAAAATTAAGGTCTGATGGAACCTGGAGGGCTAAGCAGAGCAGTTTGGTCTTTGTGTGGTAGGTAATAGGAAGCCATAGTAAAAGGAGTTACTTGTTAAACTAGAGTTTATGGTGTGTATTTTGGAGTAGGAACAAATAAGATCTAATTGGTGGATTTAAGGCCAGATTATAAAGGATTCTGAAACCCAAGACAGGAAGTTGGAACTAAATACAATGGGGATTTGGAAGGTTTTGGACCAATTTCACATGTTGTTGGTTCTTGATATGGTGAAATGAGTTTTTTTTGTTTTTTTAGGATGTTTGCTATGGCAGGATGCATCAGAGCTATTTGAATGATAGAGAAACTTGAAATAGGGAGAAAATATGGGAAGCCAAAAGAGATGTGGGCCTGTCTATTGAGCTGGCATTGATAACATTTTGAAAGAAGACATATGTTGGTGACAAATTTAGTTCATTCACATACTCGTTGAATGATTACTTGAGTAATTGCCGTACAGTGTGTGCTAAGCACTGAGGACTCAGTGGCGTGAAAAGATACAGTGCGGAGCCAAGGGGCTTTCATTTTGTTAGAGGGTACAGGGAATGAAGACAAGGCAAGAAGCAAAGATTGACACCAGGATTTCCAACTTGAACAATCAGAAGAATATAGGGTATAAATTTGATAGGTAGATAGATTTGATAGGTGGAAGAGAAGCAGTTTGTGGAAGGATGTGGGGGAGAGGGTAAGATAATAATATGTTTGGATCAGTAGATATAGATCTACTACATAGATGTTAATGATGGAAAATATAAGTTTATATATATAAGTATATAAATTAGGGTTTCATCCTCTGACTTTTCAGAGTGTTGCAGGTGATGAGTATACGTTTCATCTGACTTGGTCTGTGACTGTGTTTATTTTGTGTTTTTCTTGTCACATAAAAATAAATGACATTTCATCAATTTTCTCTATAGTCTAGTGTTACATGAGAATTTTGATACATATTTACCTCTTTTCTATGTTATTTTTTGAAGAGTTTTCCTATCACACTAGTCACATAGGTAATACCATTGAGTTTGGGAGAAATGTTTGTCATGGAATAGAGCTTCTAATTTGTTTCAGTTAACTAGTCAGGAGAGGAATATTGATGGGGAAGCAGATAGTGATATTTTTAGATTTTGAGTTTGGTGTGTAGGCCCTCAGATTCCAAAAAGATGAATGCTGTAAGAGTCAATTCTTAATATTCTCTCATTCTAGGACAACTTGTAATTTATTATTCCAGGCCTTCATTTTCATCCTCATGACAGCTTTCACGTCATCTAGGGATGACATCAACTACATGTATTAATTGTATACAACATAAACAGAAGTAACCAAATATCACTAGTCCTTAACTCGGGCCTCCTTTTCTCCCCCCTTCTCTAAGGAACGACTACCAAAATCACTACAATCCCAATGACTTCCAAGCCCAATGTGATTGTTGTGCAAAAGACTACAGGAAAAGGAACCACCATTCAAGGCCTCCCGGGCAAAAACGTTGTCACAACATTGCTAAATGCTGGAGTAAGTAAGAGCTTGAACTGCAGAGTCAGCAATCCACTAAGGATTTTAAAGACCAGCTATACAAATATTTGTCTAAGGACTTCAGAACCCACAATGGCCAGAATGGCTTGATTTACCCCTGCTGTGATGTAATAACTGTTAAAAAACACCACCTACTGATGCCATTTTTTATAGTAATTTCTAAAACATGTTGTTCATAGCTAAGTTGCTTATGACCATGATTTAGATGCTTAGCTTGGTCCAGATGGAAGATTCCACTGGGTTAACTACAGAGGGACTTCTGTCAGAGGACAGTTTATTCCTGCTTTTGGCCAATAGATACCAGTCTAGTATTTCGCCTAGGCTAGGCAAAGAGAAATATTTGGGACTAAGACTAAATTAATGACAATGATTTGTTACTTTCATTTTTACGTCTTTGAGCTAGTGAAAAAAAATCAAATAAATAACAGATTCATTTATAGTTCTGAAGGCAGTTGTTAAGAGGTTAAGAGATTTGGAGTTAGCCAAACCTAGGCTTTGTCTCTGAGTATCATAATTGTTTGACTTTGGCTAACTTATTCGACTTCTCTCATCTTTAATTTCCTCATTTGTACGTTGGGGATGATGATCTCTACCAGTGAATTTGTTGAGTAACTAACTGGTAGCTGTTGAAAGTGCTTAGAACAGTGCCTGGCACATAGGAAGTCCTCAATAATTTTTTTTTCTTACTGTTATTACTCTTTGTACTTAACTATCTAGGTTTGGTAGTGTCCCTACTTTGCTAGAAAAAAAATGCTATACTTCATTGTAGTTGATCTCTAGTAGCTTCCTAGGCATCACAGTCTTTACAATGTTGGTAGGGGTCTAGTATTAGATTTTTTCATCACGTGGGAAAACATAGATTGTTCCTTGCCTTAGTTCACATAGTAAGCCAAAAGTAAAGCCAGGATTAGAATTCAGATTTTCAGAATGCTTTATCTTTTGGTTTGTAATTTCATGGAACTTGATATTAAAAGAGGGGAGTGCCATGTACTCTAGGTCCTATGGTCACATAGATCTAAGAATAGTGTGTGTGAGTACTAGCTGCTATATACATCTAATAGCAACAGTTTGACACAGGAAATGATAGTCAAACAAGCAGATCAGAGTATAAGACCATCAGCTTAACCACATATGTACATGTACCTGTACTCATAACTTGCTTACCTGTGTATGCGTAAACACACACACACACACACCAGAAGAGCTTTTTCAAAAAATAGCCTGCTAGTTGGTTTTGATTGGTTTTGAATGGTCTTTAATTATACTTGGACAGGCCCCATTGAGCTACTTAATAGAAGGGCATGCCCACTTGCAAACTAGCAGCTCTTGGCAAATGAACTAGAGCTCTTTGCAGAGATGCTGCTGTGAAGGGTGTACATGTATTAAAATAAGTAATCACATGATTGGCAGACACTCCATGTTTCCCTTAGATAACTGCGGCAGATATTTAAACATGTGAATTTTGTAATCATTTAGCTCTAAATTCACAGAGTGATTACCTTTTTGCCAGCTCACCTGGGTGCTTTGTTTTTACTGGCTGCTAAGTTTAGATGGCCACACATTTAGGTGATGATGACTAAAAAGAAAAACTGATAAGGTGAAAAAATTTCAGATCCTTTACTTTTTATGGATTTTAATTTTTAAAATTTTAATAGTTTAGTAAAATGACTGTATTTGAATTTAATTTAGTTAAGCTCAAGTATTGACTCCATAACTGACCAGAAAATGGTACTTAAGAATAAAGCAGAATAAAGAAGAAAGAATAAAGAATAAAGCACCATGAAAATGGTGAAAAGTTAATGGGCTTAAACTATCTAGTTAATAGACTAAAGTGATATTAGTAACATGCTGACGTTGGAGAAGTCCTATGTTTTTTCTTTGTATTTTCCCATGTAACCTCAGAAAGAATGTTAATATCTCTCCTGATTTCATCTTTTGCCCATACTGTTTCACAGAGGCCTTCTGCTATATATCCTTATAATTTCATGTTTGGGGAACTGAGGTAGTTTATTTTGTATGTGAACATTTAGCTATTGGTAAAATGCACAGTAATTTTTTTATTACACATATGTTCATTTCAGATAAACGTCAATAAAGATGAATGTTGGGGGGACAAGACCTATAGTCCCAACACTTAGAGATAACCATTGTTAGCATTTTAGTATATATTCTTCTATAATTTTTGACTCTTATTTTATGTACATATTCTATGAATGAGACAGTATAATAAGTATTCTTACATAAGGTGATTTTTTAAATTCACTCACCAAGAAGTATTTAATGCCTTCATAGGACAGAAGGTTGGTCAGAGGACTTCTGAGATCATTTCAACTAGATCTAAGATTTTTGATCACCTGGAAACATTGTACTTTGTTGCAGAGTTTACAGCCCTTTGCCCATCATCCTGGTAAAACCTTTCTGTGATTTTCAGTGAAAAAATGCATATAAATCTCATATATTTACTGACTTCAATTTAGGGAGAAAAGACTATTCAGACGGTACCAACAGGAGCAAAGCCAGCTATTATCACTGCTACAAGACCCATCACCAAAATGATTGTAACTCAGCCAAAAGGAATAGGTTCCACAGTTCAACCAGCAGCTAAAATCATCCCAACAAAAATTGTTTATGGGCAGCAAGGGAAAACACAGGTATGCTAAGATATGGTGATTTTTCTTGACTCTGGTATATTTCAAATTCCTAGAAAAGATCAGTAATATTTAAAGAATCAGATTATTAAAAGTTATGATTGAATGTGTATAATCATCTGTTTTCAAAATAGTACTTTTCAGTACTTAAAAAAATATACATCTTAAATATTTGTGTCATGTCATGAGCAAAGCTTAGAAAACAGAATCCCCTTGGAGGACTTCCCTGGTGGCGCAGTGGATGAGAATCCGCCTGCCAACGCAGGGGACACGGGTTTGATCCCTGGTCTGGGAAGATCCCACAGGCCGCAGAGCAACTAAGCCCGTGTGCCACAACTACTGAGCCTGCGCTCTAGAGCCCGTGAGCCACAACTACTGAAGCCGGTGCCCCACAATAAGAGAAGCCATTGCAAGTAGAAGCCCACGCACCATAACGAGAGTGGCCTCTGCTCGCCACAACTAGAGAAAGCCTGTGCACAACAACGAAGACGCAACACAGCCAAAAAAATAAATAAAATTAAATCTTTGAAAAAAAAAAAAAAGAATCCCCTTGGAATGAAATTTGCTGAAGGTATATATTGTTTTTTGAGAAGAAGATGGTTGAGGGATGATGGTTATTCATAATCTCTCAAAAGTATTTTTTATAAGCTTATATGGCCTTTGAAAGCACTTTGGATATTATAAAATTTGATTTACTTGAAACCTAAATAATGGAGAAGCTGAAGATCCATTCATTTTTCAACAAGTAAACGATAAGGGAGCTTTTCTGGAGATTTGTCTGGGAAACTGAGGCTCAGGATTTAATCCTGTGTTGCTGGGCTACTGTTTATTTTGCAGGTACTTTACTTTTCTGAGAATATCAAAGGAATCGATGTCAGCTTTGGTTGAGAAATGCTATCCTAGAATTTTTGTAAAAGCTACTAATTTACCTATAAACTAATAATTTGCCTTTAGAATCAGTTCCCTCAGTATTATAGCCAAATAGTTTACATATCTAAACAATAAGTTTTGTGATTTTCTAATAAGTTCAAATTGCCTTTAAATTTCAACTGTAACAGTTTCATTTGCTCTATCATCTAAGTCATAACCCATGTTTTCATTCTTGAATTTTTGGAAATGGTGACTTAAAGAGTCTGAAAAGGTTTAGAAACTTATATATGGGAGAAATAAAAAATAATTGTGGTGAAATAATATTTTTATTCCATGTACCCAATTGAAGTTAACTCCCAGAGTCCAGATTTTGAAGTGGAATGGTTCACTGTGAAACTTTTCTCCCATTTCACTTGTTGTAGTGTCTGTGGTTTTGACCTTTGCCAAGAGTTGATCTATCGCATGTTCCTTATCGATTGTAATAGTTGTCTAAATTAGTGTTCCTCTGGGGATTTCTTCAAAGATGACTTAGGTCCTTAGCAATTTTACTTTGGGCAGTTGTGTTCATTAGGAATTTCATTTGGTTGCTAAAGAAAAGAAACCTGAAGAACAGTGGCTTAAACAAATTAGGGTTTTATTTTTATTATGTTGATAAATATTCAGAGGAAGGAAATCCTGGACTGTTATTGTGACTCAAAAATTCCCCTGGGAATCTAGGCTCCTTGTGTCTTTCTGTTCTGCCATCCTTAGTTTGTGACTATCTTTCTACTGTATAGCCTACAGACTGTAAAATGACTCCTGAAGTCATTACAGGCAAGAAAAAACAGGGTCAAAGGCTCTTGTTAGAATCATAGCTGTTGTAATGTAGCATGTACCGCTTGAAATTTTGTATGTGGCCTGCTATAATTTGTTCATAGATTGAATTAGTCTTTGATGAACAGTGCTGTGCCCAAAGTATAATAAATGTACAGAGCACCGTTTTCTGTGTCAGGAAAATATTTGTTTCATCATGACCTAGAAGTTAAGCATTTTTTAAATGCTCTAAATTTATACTGGTTGTATTTTTGCTTGTGTTCTAGGTTCTTATTAAACCTAAACCAGTGACGTTTCAAGCTACAGTTGTTAGTGAACAAACAAGGCAGCTGGTCACGGAAACATTACAGCAAGCATCCAGGGTGGCAGAGGCTGGTAATTCATCTATTCAGGAGGGAAAAGAAGAACCACAGAGTTATACAGATAGTAGTTCCTCTTCTACGGAGTCCTCCCAAAGTTCCCAAGGTAAGATCCATTTTACTTCTGATTTATGTAATTACTGCTGACATAGTGCCCTAGTCCTAAAATAGTTGAATCTAGGGATCTCAAATAAACATGTATGCTTTGACTTGTTAGTTCTTTTGATTTTATTGTCTTTTGTTTGATATGTAATCAGTGAGCTGAAGTTTTGTTTTTGGTAAGGCTTATTACCATTCTTTCCTGCCTGGCATATGTTCATCAAGTAATTGGTAAATTTTAGATGATGATTTTGGCAGGTAGGTATTATCAAACTGGATAGAGCTGTGATTCCTTCTGTTTGCTTTGAGTAAGTAGGAGAAGTATGCAAGAAAGTGAATATACCTTTTGAAATGGTTGTTGCTGAATCTTGAGAAAGGATCAAGGTGGTCAGAGATGGGGCCATAAGTGGGCTGTAAGTGGGTGATCATACATTGCAGTTTGCATGGGACAAGTCTTAGTTTATTTCTGTTCTAGAATAATTATTAATAGCATTCGCTTTCACTCTCAAAAGTGTTCCAGTTTAGTGATAATTATATGGTTGTCCTAATTATAAGGAAGGTGCTATGAAGCCAGACTCCATAATAGGGAAAATCATTATCCTTAGTGCTATTTTAATTATGTTGTTCTAGGAAGTCATTTGAAATAGACTCATGATCATAAGCTTTGAGACTTTCTACAAATCTAGTACCCATGTCTGTCAGTTACCTTAACCACCCATATTGTCAGGTAGTATATTTATACCTGTACTTAGAAGCTCTGATATATCCAAACAAAACTGTTTATCTTCTCTTGATCATTCCTCACTCACTCCATTTCCTCTCCTCACCTCTCCATTATTGTCTCTGGAATGCTTTCTTGGCACCTTCACTTTTCTAATACAGCTTCTTCATATTGTGCAGGAATTATTATTTTAACTCTTCAGTGGAATCTTCCTAGATTAGTCTTACTAGTCGTTCACATTGCTGATTATTCCATTAATTCAATTTGACATTTATTTATTAGTTTATATTATGTATTAAACTTCATGAGAAAGCTTCATGAAGGAGGTAGCATTTGAAATGGTCTTTGAAAACTCATCAGTTAAAAATTAAAATGTTGATTTTAACAAACAGACAATATGGCACTCATTTTAGAAAATGGATAATTTTCTTCTGCATATTATCAATAATAGTAATATTTTCTGAATCAATTTGCTAAGATTTAATTTATTATTCTGTATTGATTATGAATCAGTTTATGTCTAGTTATAGTAAGATGATGCTTATTCTCTATTTCTTTTAGACTTACTGATTTGATATGTATAGATTCCATTCTTAGTTTAACTCATCAGATGTTTTTTTCCCTCTTTTATTTTTAAGTCTGTAGTTATTTGAATAATACCAGCCTTTTTTTTCCCTTGAGAAATATTTTCATAGTGGGCCAGTAAAATGTTTAGGTTATGAATTGGTGCTGAAATGGGGACCTGAACAGTAGATGTCTGTGTATACATAATCTCAGGTTATCTTTTGAAATTGCTAGTTTTTTCCCAAAAGAGCTATAAGCCAATCATTACTTCCCTAACATGCCATTTCATTAGTGAGCCTTCAATTTTCATTCTAAGAAAGGGACAAAAATTTGGCTATTTTTGGAACTGATTGAGTGTAAAGTTTTCTGCTCTTTGATCTGTTATTATATATGGCCTCATTTATTTTTGTTGTTTATCTTTCATTGCATATTACTTCTTTTTAAAATATTCTGTAATACAGAAAAAATTCACCATTCAAAGTAGGTATATGTAATATAGTTGCCTATAAAGCCAGTTTTTATATTCTGCATTTACTCCTCTCACCATATCCTTGTATAGTTCCTTAGTACATTCTCACAAAGACAAGGGACTGGGAAAACATATGCTATGATTTAAGAGAAAGGGATAAAGGGCTTTTTTGGGTTTTTTGGGGGTTTTTTTGGCCACACCTCAGGGCATGTGGGATCTTAGCTCCTCGACCAGGGATCAAACCCACGCCCCCTGCCGTGGAAATGCAGAATCTTAACCACTGGACCGCCAGGGAAAGGGATAAAGGTTTTGATCAGTCTAAGACTTATGTTTGGTTTTCAAGGTATAAGAGGGTCATACTTAACGGGGAATAGAAGCACTATATAAGAGTCCATTCTTTCTTTATATCGCTTTTGTAGTTTTTAGTGCACCTCTTTTTAGTAAATTTTAATGTAATTTCAAACTTACAAAAAGTTGCAAGAAGATTAAAAAGAACTCCTGTGGGCTTCCCTGGTGGCGCAGTGGTTGAGAGTCCGCCTGCCAATGCAAGGGACACGGGTTCGTGCCCCGGTCTGGGAGGATCCCACATGCCACGGAGCGGCTGGGCCCGTGAGCCATGGCCGCTGAGCCTGTGCGTCTGGAGCCTGTGCTCCGCAATGGGAGAGGCCACAACAGTGAGAGGCCCATGTACCGAAAAAAAAAAAAAAAAACTCCTGTGTATATTCTTTACCTAGATTCACCACTTATTTATATTTTGCCCTATTTGCTTTGTTGTTGATTCTCTTTCTGTCCTCCCTGTGTCTATAATTTTTAAATTTTTTAACCATTTGAGAGCAAGTTGTAGATATTATGTCCTTTACCTCTAAATACTTACATTTGTAGGTTTATATTTCTTAAGGGTTAGTCTGTTCATAACTAAAATACAGTTATCAAAATCAAGACATATGAAGTTACAGTTCTGTAATCTACAATCCACTCAAATGTCATCAGCTGTCCAATCATGTTCTTTGAAGTTTTACCACCACCTGCCCCCCCCCCACCAGTCCACAATCCAAATTAGGATCATGCATTACATTTAGTTGCATTTAATTGTCATGGCTCTTTTTTCCCCTTAAATTTGGATAATCCTCCAGCCTTTCTTTGTGTTTCTTGATCTTGACATTTTTGAAGGAAATAATCAGTTACTTTGTAGAATAGTCTTCAATTTGGTATTGTCTGATGTTTCTTTATCGTTTGATTCAGCAGGAATTCCACAGATGTGATATATCCTTAGCTTTGTCTTATCAGGAGGCACTGATGTCAGTTTGTCCCAATATTGATGTCGTTAATGTCGATCTCTTGGTTAATTAAGATGATGTCTTCCCGTTTTTTTTGCATTATGAAGTTACCATATTTCCCTCTGAGATTAATGGTAATTTATGGGAGATGCTTTGAGACTATATAAACATCATATTCCTCATAAAACATTTATCTACTAGTTTAAGCATCCATTGATAATTTTCTAAAGCCCATTATTTGTTAGATAGTTGGCATTCTACTGTAATAATGAATCAACTTTGCTTGACTTCATATCCTTTTTCTGGTGACTTCCTTTACACAAGTCTTAGAATAAGGATGTCTTTTATGCCAAGGAATTTCTTGATTCTACTTGTGGTTTCGAAACTTTCCCCACCATTCCCCACCCGCAAGGAGGAGCAATTTAGGCCTTATACCTTATTTCTTTTTCTTTTTTTTTTTATACCTTATTTCTGAACTATCTCCTCACAGTCTAGAATAGAGACCTTCACCTTCACCTTGTTGTGGCACTTTCCTTGATCACCCTAGGAGGGTTCATCACTCCTTCTATATACTACGCTTCCGAAGTTGCTTTGTACTACCAGCTATTTTATCATTGATCATTTTATTTTGTACTTTTTTTTGTTTGTTTAATATAATTATTTTCCTTTCCACTAGGCTACTAGCTTCTCAAAGGCAAGGATCATATTCATCTCTATATATTCAATAATTAGCGAAGAGGTTAGCTAGCTCTAAGTAGACACCCAGTAAAAGTCCCTGAATGAACAAACAGCAGAACAGCAACCATAATAACTGTGATACGGAGTTAAACTTCAGCCTTATAAACTAATTTCTGTTGCCTGAGTCCAAAACATTTTTTGGCGTTTCCCCTAACCTAGTGGGTGGGCCTTTTAAGCTGTATACCCCTGAAGTATTTTTACATACTGATAGCTAGATGACCAACCCTAATAGTTCAAGGTCATACTTGCCTAGATCACTTACTGAAGATTGGACCGTATGCCTTCCACAGCGCCTGAGCTTTCCTTCCTATTTGGATCTTCTTATTTTCCCTTTCTCACTTGGGAATAGGGTTATTGGGCTTATTGGGTTATAGATTTTTTTTAAAAAAGAAAGAAAAAATGTTAAAAGTTTTCTTTATTTATATTCTCTTTATTTCCAAAAGGTTTTAAGGTAGATTAGCTAGAATATAAGATTATGTGAAGTAAAATGGAAGAGAAAAAGGAGACAAAACCAAGAGTAAGGATTTAAGATGGAACATGGCATGAGGCAAATATAAAAATGCATCCTGTAAAGACATTGCTTTAAGTAGGCCACAACTTGGTTTCTAGGATGGTTTTTCCAGAAGCTTCATGATCTTGGTAGGTCATGGTGAGGGTGAGGAATAAATCGAGGTTAAGCAAAACATACTTATTGCAGAACTTTTCAGAGCCATTATATGCTAATATATGTTGTGAAAGATGAAGGATATAATGTAAAATGCCCCCAACTTTTTTGGCCATGGAACCCTTCTTTTGCAGAACATCTTTTTTAAAAAAAATTATTTATTTACTTTTGGCTGTGTTGGGTCTGTTGCTGCTCACGGGCTTTCTCTAGTTGCGATGAGTGGGAGCTACTCTTCATTGTGGTGCGCACGCTTCTCATCGTAGTGGCTTTTCTTGTGGCGGAGTACGGGCTGTAGGCATGCGGATTCAGTAGTTGTGGCTCGTGGGCTCTAGAGCACAGGGTCAGCAGTTGTGGCGCAGGGGCTTAGTTGCTCTGCGGCATGTGGGATCTTCCCGGACCAGGGCTCGAACCTGTGTCCCCTGCATCGGCAGGCAGATTCTTAACCACTGCGCCACCAGGGAAGTCCCTTTTGCAGAACATCTTGAGGAATTCATGTTCTCTGGAACATGTGGGGCAAAGCTGTATAAGCAGTTAAATACTGTGAAGACCTTGGGCTTTATGACAGTACTTCAGAGGGAAGGTACCTATTATATCATGGAAGGGATATAGACATCTTGGGTTTAGTTTAGAAGAGATGGTTTAGATGCATAAGGCATCTGGGAATCATTTTATATGAAGAATGGTAGGTGGAAAAAGGACATTTATCATGGAGAAGAGAAGATGAAAATTGGGTGGGGTTGTGGGGGACACGGAACTGTTGTCAGTTATCTTGAGGACTGTGACATGGAAGAGGGAAAAGAATTGGTCTTTGGTAGGTACATGGACAGAACTAGAACCATTGAGTAGTGATCAGAAGACCTCTATATAAGAAAATTTTCTAATTGTCCTAACAGTGCAAAGATGGAAAGAAACTGTCTTAGAAAACAGTGAGTTCTGTGGTGTGGGATTCCTAGATTGTTAGGGATATTTTGAAGATTTTAGCATAGGATTGATGATAGTATTACTTGATGATAATTGATGATATCATCATCTATCAATGATCATACTATCATTGATGATAGTATACTTTTAGATTGTCTTTTCTAGCTGAGAGATCTTATGATTCTTTGCAAATGTGATATAGGCTTTTTATTGTAAAGACATAGGAGACATTCTTCCATAGAGATGCCTGAATCTGCCTTTGAATATAGCAATACAGTGTTTATCTCTAGTACCTAACATGTAGTAGATGCCCAATAAATATTTGTTAAATGACCTGTGGGGAAAGATATCTGAGGGTCAGTAGGCCATCATCCTCAAGAGACATAGGAAAGTCTAGATGGATGCACACTGCATAATCAAATGGAACTGTTAGATCAGGCTCCTGGTGTCTCAGTCATTGCACTCGGACCCCAGCATAAGATTTGGTAGGCAGTAGATTTATCTAGTCTAAGCATAAGCCAAAAGTAGAGAGGAAAATCACTCAAGGAATGTTTTTCACATTTAGGTTCACACCCTCATTCTGTGTCACAGCATTTGGGGTTGCTGCATTGGTGCTTTGTATGGTCAGCTACACTTTCTGAGTATGGGCAGAAAGAGAAAGACCAATCTCCCCAGTCCCTATGGGATGATGTTATGTGGGGTGATGTCTCTGACAGGTGGTCCCATGTGGAAATTTGTTCTCCTTTTCCAGTCTTATTCTACCTTATCTCTCTACCGGTGCAGTTTTTGCTTTCTTCTGGGTATTCAGTGTGTGTATTTTACAGAGTTGGGTTGCAAAGTCATTCTTTGCCTATAGGTCCTCTCACCTAGCCAGGGGTACTTATAGCATCATGAGAAATTCTTAAAATTGAGAACTTAGTTTATATAAAACTAATGATTCCCTAATATAATCAGTTCTCTTAAGTTTAAATTCTATATATCAACTTAGAATGAGTAAAGAAAAACTGTTACATGCCTCATGTGGCATTTGATATTACTACGGGATATTGTCCTTCAGTCATCTAGATTTTTTTTAAGTTTAATGGAAATTATACATCCCTGGTGTGGTATATATTCTACCTAGTGTTTAGAGGCTAGGGTGGGGAGCGGAACTACAATTTGTTAATGGTAAATAAAAATTCCAGATATTTTGTATATTGATTTTGTTTTCTTTAGGAAGACAGTTTTTTTGTTTTTGTTTTTTTAAGAGTCATTCCCCCCCCCCCCGCCCCCCGCTTTACCTTTTTGGACAACTTTGTGGTTTTTGAAAATACAAAGTTCATAGAAGGTTGAACTTAAGTTGTTTATTCTTGGTTTTAGGGCTGCATGAATTCTTTTCTGTGATGCTTTCACTGACCATTCCAATTCACAATAGTCTTTTTCTTTCTATATAGTTGCCCTATTTGCCCTAATCATTTGACTTTATCCCAAAATACAAAGCTATATGTATATCTTTATTTTATGTCTCCTCCATTATAATCTAAACTTGCGAGTAAGAGTCATGCTTTTATAGCCTGTATAATTTCCTGTGTGGTATCTTGGACCAAGGAGTGTAGGAACTTAACAATAGTCTAATACAACCTACTTATTCTGTAGACGGAAAACTCAATAAATAATTTGTTGTTTGATTTGATGTGTATTTAGTATTTACATGCATACTTATATAGCATGAATATAATACGCCTTGAGTTAGGGCTATAATTTATTTGGAAACTAACAAAAAGGCTTAGAACTTTTCAACCCACAACAACAAAATAAAACACTTCTATTGTCCTTCATAGTTTATAAAGCTCTTTTATGTATGTCATTTCATTATATCCTTAGAAATCCTGTGAGGTAGAGAGGTAATTTTAGTGTTGCCATTTTAGAAATAATGATACTGAGACCCAGAGAATTAACTTGCTGATAATTGATAGAGCTAGGACTGTAACATAAGCCTTTGAACTCCAAATGTTATACATGTCATATCATGCTACTTCTAGATCATTTATCCATTCTTGTTGTCATGGACAGGATTTCCTTTCAGTAACTCAGCCATCCAATAAGTGTTCACTGAATGCTCAGGTTATAATACAGAACACATTTTTAGGTGCACTGGGGAAAACAAGACTCATACAGCGTTTTGTTCTTACTGTACACAAACATGCACCCACCCACACAAACGCACACCTATTTATTATAGCAATTATAACATTGAATTGTAATTTGTCTCTTTACATGTCTGTCTCTCCAACCAGATTGTGTGCTTCTTGAGCATCCTTTGATTATTCTGTGAGCTCCTTTATATCCTCAGTGCCAAATGTTGACTCAGGCACATGGGTGCCTAGTCTGTTGAATCAGTGAGTGAATGAATAAGTGAATACAGACATGAAAGACATTATGCCCTCTGGGGGCTTACAGTCTTCTTGGGGAGATAAAGCATGAAGTTTATAGTAAAACAAAGATTAAAAAAAAAACAAATTGTTTTTTTTTAAGAGAAACTTTGTTTATAGGGTTTTTTTTTTTTAACTAATATAAAACAGATTCCCAGCCTGTAGTTCATGTAATTGCTTCCCGGCGTCAGGATTGGTCAGAACATGAGATTGCAATGGAGACTAGCCCCACCATAATTTATCAGGATGTATCCAGTGAATCACAATCAGCTACTTCAACAATCAAAGCTCTGTTAGAACTCCAACAGACAACAGGTATGAATTCACATGCTCAATTGAATGAAGCATGTTTTCTCTAGAGATGGGTTGTGCTAAAATACTACTACTGTTATATTTTCTTTGTTATTATTTGAGCACATTTCCCCCCTCTGGACTTGTCTATAATCATTGGTGCAGTCTGTTTACTTGTCAGTTCATTAGGATGTTCACAGGAGTACTGAAGGATAGACAGACTATAATCAGTAGAAAGAAGAAAAAAATGGCAGAGCTCTTTCTTCTCTGTCTCCTGCTTAAAATGGACAATCCTGTTGCCTTTTGTCACCAGAAAGGAGTAGGTCTATGAGTTCTAAGCACGGAGATAAATGCAGTACAGTTGCCAGTTCTATTCAAGAATAGTAGGAGGCAGATTGGAGGGCCCCTGCCATCCTCCTTGATATTGATGGGGCAGTTTTGTGGTCCTAAAACACCATTAATGGCCTTGCTAGCATTCTAATTTGTTTTTTTATCTTCATACTTCTTTGTGTAATTTAACAACTTGAGCTTCCATGCAAAGCTATTCTTATTTAACAAGATCCAATCAGTATTTCTAGTTACTAAATATCTTTGATAAGCTCTAGGCAAAACTGTGTTAGTTATACTGACTTTTATTATAATAGGTCAAATATTGTCAGAGTATTTAAGGGACCTTAGCGATGATCTCATCCAACCCTTTCATTATGGATAAATAAACCGAGACCTAGAGAGGTTACCCAGTTGGTTAGTGGCAGAGTGAGAGTCCATGTCTTTTGATTCCTAGTTCAATGTCCTCTCTATTTGTGGGGTGACTTTTGTATTCCTTTGGTTTTGTTTTGCTTTCTTTGTTTAAATGATTATCTTGATTTTGTTACATTATATGCTTGGTGAGAATAATCTGAATGATCATTCAGTGTACTTAATTACTGGTTACTATTTGTTTGTAACATCCACTCAACACTACCCAAAGAATACTAGCTTTTATTGTAAGTCTTTGGTTAATCTTTCTATTGGTGTTATTTTTGGCTTTAGGCATTTCCTCAGCTCCTTATCTTTTACATACTCAGCTATTTCCATTAAAGCCTTATAGAGGGTAGAAACCAAATGATTTTGTAGAAAAAGTGATAATATAGAAAGTTATTCTATCCATGGAAACCATTCTTGACTCCAGACCATTCCATCGACATTTTTGCAGTAACAGAGAGGCCATATTTTCCTGACACTGAAAATTTTTATTCTTTAAGAGTCACTAAAAATATTGTAACATTTCTTTGGAGATTATCTTGAATTTTTAATAGATAAAATTAAACTGGTCACTATTCACTGTGTTGTGCTCTTCTGGGCAGGTGTGCCCTAGAGCAAATCATGCTGTGTACTGCTTACTCACCCTTTGTTTTCAGGTTGGTGAACTCCACAATACCAGGTACTGCCTTGAAGAAGGGTAAAGGAAATGTTCTAAGGGGAGTATGTACAGGGGAAACAGATGCAATTGTTTGGCCTAGTGATAATAGGGGCGGATTTTAGTCTGATTGCATATGAGTTCTTGCTAGGCTACTGGGTATGGTTGCACAAGTTGTGCACTCTACAGCCATACATAGCAGTCTGCTTTTTTGTTTTCAATTCACTGACTCCTTAGTTACTGCCCATGTGGCACCCCAGAGGTCTTGTTCATTATTCCCGAGAACAACTCTGGTTTTAGTACTTGTTTGTAATAAAAGTTAATTTTTCCCCTGACTTTTTTATACAGTAAAGGAAAAATTGGAATCTAAACCAAGACAACCCACTATTGACTTGAGTCAAATGGCAGTGCCTATTCAGATGACCCAGGAAAAGAGACATTCTCCTGAGAGTCCATCAATTGCCGTGGTAGAGTCCGAACTAGTTGCTGAATACATCACTACTGGTAGGTGTCCTCTTAAGAAGCAGTATTAAGGTAGGAGAGCTACATTTCTGGATTTCATGAGATGGTTGTTTTGGGGAGAATATATTTTTTATATTTCTAGATCTCTTCCAGTTTTCTCTGAGAGCAAATTCACATTGTCCTTGGGATTTACCCTGTCTTTAATGACCAGGGGGAAAAAATCAATAGGTTGTTAGAAAGTTTGCTAGTAATATAAAACTGCAAGTTGGCCATAAATAACATCTGTGAACATAGGGCAATAGTTGCAGTGAGAGGATAGAATATCTTTTATATAAGAATAAATATTCATATGCATCTGGATTTTTTAGTTTTGGGGAAGGGGAGGTGGGTCAAGGGAGAAATAAGGTATAAAAGCCTCTTTCTTTTTTTAAATGTAAAGAAAATGTAAAGAAAAAAATGTGGAAAATTAAAATAATTTTTTTAAAATATAAAAAAAATGTGGAAAATTTTAAATCCCTGTAAATACTTAGGAGTTCTGGTGGAAAGCACATTAGGTATTTGTTTAAAATGTGGTCTGGCAGCAAAACACTATTGAGGTTTTTGGATGGCATATGTAGAGAAGTGGAGCAAGAAGGATAATAGATTCTTTCATATTCTGGTGAGACCACACCTGGAATACTGCTTTCTGTTTTGGACACTTCATTACCTTGAGATTTGAAATAGTTCAGAGAGTAGCAATGTGAATAATTAGGGGTTAGGAGAGATAATTTATGAGGCAGTATGTAAAGAACACCTGTCTTACGTTTTCTTTAGCAGTGATTGAAAAAGAACATAAAGTTACAAATATTTGAAGGATGTAAATAACAAAGTGGAAAAGGAGTTCTTTGGTATCATTTTAGGAGATATTGTTAAGATTAATGGGTTAAAATTGCCTAAAGGGAAAATCCAATTAAAGATTATGGAAAGCCATCTAGTATCTTTCTTTAGAGCTATTTAGCAAAAAGCAGAGCATAGTATGTTGGGGAAATCAATAATAACCTCTGGGGATAGACTAGATTATCAAACAGTAAATAGATGAAAAGACCTATGATTTCTTCCCTTACTTATCCTTTTCAGAACGCACTGATGAGGGGACAGAGGTTGCTTTTCCCCTTCTAGGTAAGTGGTGTGCATCCATTTGTAGTATAACCTAAGGTAAAATATAATTGTTTGAGGGGGAACCACTTAAATGGATGCGCTCTACTCTGATCTGGTAGAGGAAAGGTAAGCTCTACTCAGTGAAAGGGAGAGAGACTTTCCTTTTGCAGAATACTAGGATTCTTTCTCAGAAATGAGCAGTTTGACATTGGAAAAATGAGTTGTTTAAAGAAATAAGTGACTGTTTTATGGTGTTTACATGGCCCAGTTAAGGTCACTTCAGCTGTTTTCCAAGTATGCACTCTGTGACCTCCCTTCCATAATCTCCTCCCATCATATATATCCTCAGCCTCACTGAGTTTTTTCTTTGACTTCAAAGCCAGCTTCCTGGCCCTGGCCTCTTGTATCATCCTGCAGTGGATATTATTTTTCTCTAACTTTTCTGCACTCTGGGGAATTACTATGAAGAGATTTATAGTGTCTTGAATGAGGATTATTTTTAAATGGTTTTAGCTGATCATCTATTAAATCCATTTCATTTCTTAATAAATTTAATGTAATAATTATGAAGATTAGTGTGGGCAACAGAAATCTGCCATATAATCTGATAATTTCATCAGAAATTATATTTATGTACTATTTATTTTTCAAATGTCATTCATTTCTGATGATGCTTACATCAGTAAAAAACTTCATTAATTTGCTTGCTTAATTTTAATATTATTAGTATGATTTGTTTTTTCTCTTTTTCAGTTATATTATAAATGATTCAATACTTATTTTAATATAAACCTTTTTTCAGTTTGATTGAACACATGAAAGATTTTATTAACACATATAATTTAAAATGTACATATAAAGCATATTGTGAAATACAGTAAGATACTGTAGTACATTTATAAAAGAATACTGCTGGTGCTACCTATAACCTCATATCACATGTAGGCATATGTATAGCAACAATAGAAAAACTGCATTTGTGAATTTAGATAGAATATGTTATAAAAATAAAGCTTGTTTATATTTCACTGGCTAGTTTTAAAGTTCTGTACTGTAACACATAAATGGCACTTTTACACTGATTTTTGTAGTGTTCACCTTACCCTGGGTCACTCCACTATGACTTTTTAAAGTATGGAACCACTACTACTTGAAATTGTAGATCAAGATATATGAGAATTAGAACCACGGATTATTGAGAGAGTTTTGATACTCTCAAAATCCTTAGCTAATTTTACAGATTTGTTTTAATCTGTTCCTGATTCAAAAAGTTGGTTTCCTAGTGACCATAAGCATTTTTAAAGGTCTGTAGAATAAGAAGTGATAATTGTTTATACTGTTTAAAAAGTTGAAATTGAGAAGACTTCCCTGGTGGCACAGTGGTTGAGAATCCGCCTGCCAATGCAGGGGACACGGGTTCGAGCCCTGGACCAGGAAGATCCCACGTCGTGGAGCAACTAAGGCCGTGCGCCAGAACTACTGAGCCCGCACGCCACAACTACTGAAGCCTGCGTGCCTAGAGCCCGTGCTCCGTGACAAGAGAAGCCATAGCAATGAGAAGCCCACGCACTTCAACAGAGTAGCCCCCGCTCGTCACAACTAGAGAAAGCCTGCATACAGCAACCAGACCCAACGCAGCCAAAAATAAATACATTTAAAAAAGAAAAAAAAAGTTGAAATTGAGACTGATTAAAAATGGTAGTTTGGCATCAACATAGATGTATCGTTTTACTTCTATATATAAATGTAAATATAAATGTATAGTTTACTCCATGGGACCTTGTAGCAAGAGACTAAGAGGTGGGGTTGTTTCCTAAACTATACTCTCACTCATTTGTGTCAGATGAGCTAAATTTGAATAGGTGAAAGAAAGAACACTGACTTTTCTGTTATTTTGTTAACTTTATATTTTAGTACTTAACAATTTAAGGACAATTTTCAATTCATTACTTCATTTGGTCCTCTTCTAAAAAATAAGTTTTTATCCCAATAAAAAAACAAAAATAAAACAAACACAAATAAAACCTCTAAATTTTAGAGGTTAATAACATAGAGTTTAAGTGACCTCTTCAAATTCACATAGCTGGTTGGTGGCAGAGCGGGACAGAATCCAGTTGTGACTCTTGGTCCAGTTCTCTTTCTGCAGTATCACCTTGACCTCTTACATCTTTAGGATATGAGACAGTGTCACTTTATATATAAAGGAGTGAATGCTTCTGGTTTTTGTATTGCATCTGGAACGGGGACCAAGAGATTAAAGAACTTGTACTGTCTCACTGTCCTTAAAGATATTAGTCTGGGATTTGATTGCAGAAACTGATTGTTGTTTTGTTACCTTAATGGGGTAAAGGTCACTGGAGAAAGAGTACAACTCACAAGAGGATATAACTTTAAGGGATTTGTTCCTCCTTTGTGATAATAGTTTTCACAGTGCTTCCACATACATTTCTCATCTCATCCTTCTAATAGCTCTGTTATTCCCGTTTTACAGATGAGGACACAGAGTCTCAGAGAAGCTAAGTGACTTTTTCAGAGTCACACAGCTCATAAGTGGGCAGACTCTGGTCTTCTGCCTCCTAGTACCACACTTTCTCTCTGTGATGCAATCTCACAGACGTTTGTTTCAAATGACTGCTGGTTACAGATGCTGTGGTGATTTCTAGAGAAATATCATCACCTTCTCTATTTTCAGTCAGCCATCGCTCCCAGCCCCAGCAGCCCTCCCAGCCTCAGCGGACCCTCCTCCAACACGTGGCTCAGTCACAGACTGCAACACAGACTTCGGTGGTGGTGAAGTCCATCCCAGCATCTTCCCCTGGAGCAATCACCCACATCATGCAGCAGGTTGTATCTCTTCTTTTTCCTCCTACCTTCTGTAACTGCCTCCTTCCTGAAATAAGGTTTAGTTTCATCTCCTTTTATAAGAGGGGAAATAACTGAGTTGAGGAGTGTTTGTATATAGTTCTTTCATCTGTGAGGAGTGAGTAAGGGAAATGAACTGAGAGTCTTAACACCAGAAAGTAATTAAGAAATAGTATTCTTGGATCTTCTGTGAACTCCTAACATTTCAAAAGGGTGAGGCTATCTAGATGAATCTATGACATCAGAATTGGTCACTGTTTCTATGTATTTTATTGTTATGGAAGGATTTATCACTGAGGTAAGATTTTCAGATGAAACAGAATTTGGCTTGTTTAGCTGTTTGTTGCTGTTGCTGGGTTTTTCATTTGTTTTACTCTTTGCTTTTATAATGAATCCTTATGGAAACATTAAGTAGGTAAATAAATATTTGACTTCTTTCATTTTTTAACATATTTATTGAATATTTTACTTCTTTTACTGTATGTGATCAGTTGAGGAAGAGACTCACAGGAAGGAGAATGAATTAGTATGAAACAGAAAATCTGGTACCAAGGGTAATGGGGAAAAGGAAAAAATATATTGATGACATTGATTTTGTGCCAGATACTGTGCTTTGAGCTTTAAATACTTTAACTTGTTTAATTCTTGGTATGATCCTGCAAGGTGGGTGAATTATCTCTCTTACAAATGAGGAAACTCATGCTCATAGAAATTAAATAACCTATTCTGGGTGGCAGAGCCAGGATTTAAACCCAAAGCATCCTGCCTCTATTATAAAGTTATATCATAAATATCAGATTTAAGCATGACTTATTATTAGTAGCCACATAAATTATCATTACTCAGCTGGTAGAGGTTGACCCTAATTACAGGCAAACTACCGGAAAGGCAGTGAAGAAATTGTTGAATTAAAAACCTATATGCGTAAGGTCATTATGAGATAGGGCAGGGTTTCAGTTGAATCTCAAAGTTTTAAAGTTTAGAGTAGATGTGTAGCCTTTGACAAGGCAGTGGGAAGGATGGGGTTGGGGTGGATCTTCTGTCAGTGAGGGAAGCCAGATGGCCAGAGGTTTTGCTGGGTGTCCGCTCTCAGCCTGGAGTCTGGCCCTCGTCTGGCTGTCCTGACATTGACCTTCCTCAAGACACCCAGAGAGGTCGGACAGCTGACCCTAACCATGTCACTCAAGATCGCTGCCTCCTCCCAACACTGTTATAACTGACACCAGGCCATCTCCCTTTCTACTGATAGGAACACTCTTGTCCCCTCCCCGGTCTCCTTCCCTCCTGGGAGCCAGGTCTCTGGGGAGCCATTGCCTGGTGGGCCTAGAACCCAAGCAAAGAGCGAGGAGGGCTGGGGCAGCGAGCAGTTCATGCAGACCTTGGCGTGAAGCCTGACGAACCGTCTCCACTCGGAGCCGAGAGGCCCTCTGTGGGGACTGGGATGGACACGGCCTTCAGATAACGCCTACCTCTGGACCGTGCTGGATGGATGGGCACACGGCCAAAGTGGGCTTCTCTGAACCTTGGCTTTTCTCCGGCTGCCTCACTCCTGGGTTGCTGCGTTCTTCCTTTGGACAGGTGAAGAGCTCTGATGACCAGGCTGGAGAGCTGTGTCCTGAGCCAGGGAGCCTTTTCTTTTTCTGTGTCGTGCTGTGCTTGCAGGGCATCCTTATTTCTCTTACCTATAAGTTCTGGGCCCTCTAGGACTTTGCTTATTGCAGTGAGTTTGGCCAGTTTTTGCAGTACTTAATGTTGAAGTACTAAGAGTTGAAATTATAAGAGTCTCAATCTAAGGCCCCCTTTAGGTTTAGAAACCTTGGGGTTTTTTGGTCTTTTTAGGTTCTCCCTTCTGAAATTTTTTTGAATGATTCTTGTAATCAAGTCTTTTCCAATTTGAGGAAAATGTAGCAATATAGGTGTTTTTCTTATTTCATTCTTACTTTGTGCCTTTTTTACTTAGGCATTAAGCAGTCACACTGCTTTTACCAAACACAGCGAGGAACTTGGAACTGAGGAGGGCGAGGTTGAAGAGATGGACACTTTAGACCCTCAGACAGGTCTGTTTTATCGATCTGCCCTGACTCAGTCACAGTCAGCTAAACAGCAGAAACTTAGCCAGCCACAGCTGGAACAGACTCAGCTGCAAGTGAAAACTCTGCAGTGCTTCCAGACTAAACAGAAGCAGACCATCCACCTGCAGGCAGACCAGCTCCAGCACAAACTCCCGCAAATGCCCCAGCTTTCCATCAGGCATCAAAAACTCACCCCTCTCCAGCAAGAACAAGCACAGCCCAAGCCAGATGTACAGCACACACAGCATCCCATGGTGGCCAAAGACAGGCAGCTTCCTACCTTAATGGCACAGCCCCCACAAACTGTAGTACAGGTGCTTGCAGTGAAAACCACGCAGCAGCTCCCCAAACTGCAGCAGGCTCCGAACCAACCAAAAATCTACGTGCAGCCCCAAACCCCCCAGAGCCAAATGCCGCTCCCAGCCTCGTCAGAGAAACAGCCGGCAAGCCAGGTAACGGAATATTGATAGCATGCAAAGTTAAACTTCTCTGTTCACGGAAAAAATGAGAACATCACGGCCCTATCGTGATTAGCAGTGCATTCTCCTGGCAAGAGGAAACTCAAAAGCCTCATTACACTGGTATTACTTTACCCCATCAGAAGGTTGACATTAGGGAAGAAATGCACGCGTTAATATAGGAAGAAAAAAAAGCATAGCTCTCAGAACTTGATTTTCCAGGCAGTTTTTAATGAAATAACTTCAGCATTGATCAACAGTGCCTAGAAGCGATATCCCTAAATTATTTTTAATTTTTAGGTATAAAATATTTATTTCCATGCCTGTAAACTCTATTTCTGTGGCAATAATGCTAAGTAAAATATAGTCTTTTAAGGAGCTTCATTGACCATCTTCCTTTGTAGTTTTACATCATCACGATTTGGTTAATAAATTTATCTTCTAGATTTATCTTCTAGATTTTGGAGGAATTATCTGTGAATATTGAAAAAAATTATATTATGGAAAATCAGTGGCTTTGAAGTGATGTATGTGTGTATTATAAATACATATATATAGAATATGTTTGTATAAATGTATTTTGAAGCAGAAGATTGAAAAAAAACCCTACTTTTTATTTTAAAAAGCTGAAGATTATATGAAATAACTTGAGATCGGTTGAAGGTATACTGTGTGGGGATGTAAATCCCAAAGGAAAACAAGGCTGCTGTGACTTTTTTTTCCTTTACTGTTATGAACCTTGGCTGGCTGAACAAAGGTTCTTTTGACCCCTCCTCTTTTACTAGGTTTCTGACAAGTAATCAGATACTTTCCCATCAGCCCTCTTCTTAAAACACCGAGCTTCAAAATATCTTCCTAGTATACCGCACGAATGTTTCTTTTGCCATATTGTCTGGGGTGTTTGATAGGTTTTCTCAAAGATATGTAGCTGTAACACACACAACCCCAATTTGTTTTCAGGTGGAGCAGCCAGTTATAACCCAAGGATCCTCTGTTACAAAGATAACTTTTGAGGGGCGCCAGCCTCCCACAGTTACAAAGATAACTGGTGGCAGTTCTGTGCCTAAGTTGACATCACCAGTTACAAGCATATCTCCCATTCAGGCCTCTGAGAAGACAGCAGTGTCAGACATTTTGAAAATGTCTTTGATGGAAGCTCAGATTGATACAAATGTAGAGCATATGGTAGTGGATCCCCCAAAGAAGGCTCTTGCCACTAGTATGCTCACTGGTGAAGCAGGATCATTACCCTCCACCCATGTGGTGGTGGCAGGGATGGCGAATTCCACTCCCCAGCAACAGAAATGTAGAGAGTCCTGTTCAAGTCCATCTGCTGTTGGCCCTCCCCTAACGACAAGGAAAATCGATGCACCAGGAGTGCCTACGACAGGCCAGTTCATGCGTATTCAGAATGTAGTCCAAAAGAAAGCTGAAGAGAGCCCAGCAGAAATTATCATCCAGGTAAGAATCGGAAGGAACACCAGAAATCTTGAGCATATTGGGGGTTGTGGGTTTGGTGTGTTTTGGGATGTCACAGGAAAAGTCAAGCCAAAATGGGAAAGAGATTTATCTTTGAGATGGCATATGACAAACTTGGTTTACTACCTGTTACAAATTTATACTTATTTTCTGAAACAAAGTCCTAGAAAATTGATGGATATTGTCACAACAGCACACCTTAGAGGCAGTCAAGGGCCCTGGGCCCATGTGTCTGCTTGATTCATAGATGCAAGCCACACTTGCCAGTGTTGACTCAGCAAGTCAACCTACAAGATCAGCAACTTCCCAGGTCAAACTTTGGGCTCCCCAGTCTTTGCCCAAAGAATATAAGTAGTTTGTACTTCTGGGATATAACTGGATTGTACTCCTATTTCAAGTTAGTTTCAGGGACCCTTTCCTTGCAGAAACACAGTTCTTGATCCAAATTTATGGTTTTCAGGACAATAAAACCTTAATTAACTGAAATGTCTGGAGAAACATGTAAGAAAATGTTTCTTAGTAATTTAATTTTATGTCTAACCTGGGATTAACCGTAAAGCTTTGCTTTTTATTTCAATCATTGTGTTATTGAAAAATCTTATTATGGTTACTGTCCTGCCCTGGTAAGTACAGGCTAGTGAACATGATGGATTATTCATTGACAGTAGATCTAACTATGCCTCACATTCCCTTCATTTTAAAACTCATCTGTCATCTTGTATAACAGGTCCAGACTGAAAAGTTACACTGGGTCCAGAGTAGCTTTTAGAAGTTGTGTTTTATTTCCCTCTCTCCTTGCAAGGTATCAGGTTGTTCTCTTGACATTTATCGTTTTTGCTTGGAAGGTGTCAGAGCAGCACATTTTAGTTAATTGAGAATTTGGATGTATTGAAACATGGATAGTCTAGTATTTACCGTAGACTCACTATTGTGTGACTTAGGTGTTCCTATAGTAAATTTTGCCTTTCCTGCGATGCCAAGCCATGAGAGAATGCAAATTGACCAATATTAATCCAAATATGATTTAACTTAATATGGGGGAAATGCTTAAATGCAAATAGATCTGGCCATTAAATTATTCAAATAATTTGTTCCTTCCTGTCAGAACAAATGTTAGTGAACTAAATAATCCTTGACCAAAGGATTTGTTACGTTTTCTTTCCACCTGCAGAGGTAGGGTTTGGTGAAAAACGAAGTTTCCTGGCTTTGCCATTCACTGTGTGACTTTGGGCAAGACTACTTAACCTCACTGTGCCTTCGTTTCCTCATCAGTAAAATGGGAGTAAGGAATGCCTACTTTACACGATTGACATAAGGATTACACAAAATTGAGATGAAGCACCTAGCACAGTACCTGGCTTGTAGTGATTGCCCAATAAATGGTAGCTATTACTATTTTTACTAAAATTTACTGTGGCTCCTGGGAGTTTAAATTGGTATACTCACTAAAGTGAAAATAATTTTGAATAACTTATTTAGAAATTATTTTCTGTACTTTGTGAAAAGGGGTGAAAATGTAATTTGCTTCATGTATCAAGGATGACAGCTAATGAGTGGGTTCTCTACAAGAATATCAACTAACTTTTAGCATGTACCATATGCTGGGTTGCTGTGCCAGAGGGAAGAGCAGCATAGTGATTAAGAACCAAGCTTTTGGAGTCAGAAATGCCTAGATTTGAATCTCACCTGTACTCCTTAACCACATTGTGGCTTGGAGCAACAGAGTTAACCTCTGTCCCTGTGATGAAATGGAAACAATAACACTTAACTCACAGGGTTGTTTTGAGGATTGAGAAAATGTATATAAAGCAGCTGGTTAAGTGTCTGATACAGAGTAATACTCAATAAGGATAGCTTCTGTTATTATAATCATCACTAATATACGGTTAGAACATTTTCAGGTCTCACTAGTTATGCTTAGCTTTGACCCAAAGTATTGATTTTTACTGATTTAGTAAAGAACCTGTTGACATGAGTGAAGGAAGTCTGCAGAAGTTCTTTGATTCCTTAAAAACTATTCTGTAAAAATTCAGCATGTTTAATATTAAACGCTTTGTAGACAGATAATCTGTATTTCATTTATTCATTCATTCATTCATTCCACATGTATTATTTAACCTCTGTCTTCCAGGCACTGTGCTAGTTGTGAGGATAGAGGAGCAAACAAAAGGAATGTATCTTCTGTTCTGAAGGAGTCTATATATGTGGAATTGATAGAATTTTAGAACTGCAATGATCTTTAGAGCATATCTTCTCTAATTATCTTATTTTACACAAGATTAAACTAAAGCTCAAGGAAGTGAAGTGACTTTTTCAGAGGTCCACAGCAAGTCAAAGCCAGAGCTGAACTAAAATTCTGACCCTACCTGAGACTTTTTCACAATGATTAGCTATATGGAACAGGGGCAGGAGGGTGAGGGAGGAAAAACAAAAAAACTTCAGCACCCTAGAATCAATGCCTAGGCATCTTACACTATTTTCTTGATAGTATTAAACTTAAATTTGCATCTTCCCTCAGTAGATGGTTGTTTTGGTTAGGTATATTTTCAAAGTGCTGATATTCAGCTTTGCTCTGGGGTTTTTATGTTAAAGATACATTATTCATTTGGAAAGTATTTATTGAGCATCTAATGTGTGCTGGGCCCTGTTTAAAGTTATGGGCATCTAACACTGAAAAAGATAGTCGAGTTCTGTGCTCTGGTCCGTACTGTCTTGGATCTTACATTCTAAGGGTGAGAAGAAAACAAAGAGATGATAAATGCAATGAAGAAAATGTAACAGAACATAATAGGAGTGGGGGGTGGGATCGAGCCAGTACTCTGGTTTCCTTTCATAGAAGAAAGGCTTTTCAAAGCCTTTTACTCTAACCATTTGAGCTAAGATGCAGATGACAAGATGGAACCAACCATGTAAGGATTTGGAGGAGGAGTATTCCAGGAAGAAGGGAAGAACTAGTGCAAACACCCTATGGTACCAGTGAGTTTGGCATAAGGCTGGAGCCATCCATGGTAAGGCTTTTGATTTCATAGCAAGTACAATAGGAAACAATTGTAGAGTTTTAAGTAGGGGTATGATATGAACTGATACACCTTTTAAGAAGGTATATAATAAAGTTGAGAAAAAAGAATCTGACAAGGCAATATGGCCTAATATGTGTTTATCTATTGGTATTTTTATTGTTCAAAAGACAGTTTTGTCCTCCCTAGTCTTATTTTCAATAAAGATTGTTATTATGTGACCCAAACAAATAACTTCCCCTTTGAACTACCAAAGGGCTTAAAATATATTATGGTATCAGCAGATTAATCATTCATCTTACAGATAATAATAAGCAAAATCTGATTACATTTACATTTAAAATATGCTTAATGACCAAATAAAAATGTCCTTCAAAGTCTGTCTCTTGAATTAGGCCCAGACTTCAGCCTCCTTTGTTAGAAGAGGCACCATTAAGGAGTAGAAAGATCACTTTGAGTTGTAGAGGACTTGGGTTTGAATCATGGCATCCTGGCATTAACACTGACCAACTGTGTGACCTTGATTAAGTCGCTTACTATCTTAGTTTCCTCATTTGTAAAATGGGAATAATATTAAGCATCTAGCACAGTGCCTGGCATCTAGTAGTTGTCCAATTAATGTCAGTTTCCTTTTTTCCTTCCTTATTGTTGAGGAAATCCTTCTGTCACCTTTTTTTTTTTTTTTAAACTGTAAAGCTCTCCTGTGTCTTCTCTTTCAGGCCATTCCCCAGTATGCTATTCCTTGCCACTCCAGCTCCAATGTGGTAGTAGAGCCCAGCGGGCTCCTTGAGCTAAACAACTTCACCAGTCAGCAGTTGGATGACGATGAGACGGCAATGGAGCAGGACATAGACAGTAGCACAGAAGAGGGAACCGAACCCAGCCCCTCTCAGAGTTCTGCTGAACGGTCCTAGTGTTTTGGACACAGGAGTGCACTTTAAAACCTACTTGGTTACCAAGTGTCCAGGGAAGCCCTTGTATTTTGATGTCTAAAGAGAGCACTTTGCCCATGCTTAGACTGTGGACCCTGAAACAGCAGTGTTTGAACAAGGATTGCTGCAGGAGTAGCATTTTAAAACAAGATAAAATTCACAGGGGAATGTACTTCTTTTTGAAAAAAGAAAAAGATGCACATCTACAGTGACGTGAGACATGATATTCTTTCTCTGTCGGACCATGGCTAATGGAAAAGTTTGTCTTGCAGTGGAAAGCGACTTTTCCTGTGAATGTTCCTCAGCTGGTTTCTACTGAGCAAAACACCATCAAAAAAGGAGAATGTGAATAGTTTGTATTTTGAAACAGTGTGTCAGGAACAGTTTTTTTTTAAATCTTGTATGTTTTTGCAAATCCCTGCAAGTGCTGAATTGGTTAACATTTTACATCTGCTCAGTTCATATTTTATAAAATAACTAGTTCTTTAATACTGGCATTAAAGAAACCTTGTTAGATGGTAGAAATCAGGTCCCTAACCCGTGGGAAATACTTTTTGGGTGGCTTGTACATTCTCACCAATTGTATGCTAATTTATTGTGTTGTTGTTCCTTTGTGCTCTAGGCAGCACACTTGCCTTCTATTTATTTAAATGTAAACATTTCAAAGCAGGCCATATTCCTTCTGACAAATTTCCTGTACGCTGGGATTGCCTACCTTTTCCATCTCCAAACCTCCCTCTTCTCCTTTAAGAAAACTTAATGAGAAAATGTTTCATTGTGAAACAGAGGAAAAGAAACATTTTCTGATCCAAAGGAAATGTTCAGTTATGTTCAGGAAAACAAATTATTCATATGATGCTATCTTAACATTGAAATTGCACATTCATGTTGGACTGAGACTTTGAAAATAACTTTTACATAATTTTGTTTACCCCCCTTTGAAATGTATAAAAAGTTCATTTACAGTTCTAAGTGTAATGGTTTTAAACATTCTACCTTTTTAGGACACGATTTGTTAAAGCAATATGTTTGGTCTTGTGATCACTGTCTGTCACAAGTAGAGTGAGGGGTAAGAGGGTGGGAGGGTAAGAGTCAGTTTTGACAAGTTGTGGCAAAGGAAACTATACTTTTCATTTTTTTTAAATGTAAATAGAAAAATTTTTAACGGTTTTATATAGATTTCACTATAAATAAGCGTTTTAAGACTGACAAATGTTGAACTGTACATACATATATCAGCATAACTGCCCAATTTTTTGGTGCTGAAGTACTGTAAGTAGAATTCATCAATGGTCTCCGAATTTTTACATCTATATCTGGAAAAAAAAACTGTGATCCTGTAGTTAATAAATTCCCACTGAAGTGACACTGAAGATTTAAACACAAGCATTCACAAGATGCACTGATCTCTGGTAGTTGTCATTATTTCTGCTACGTGATAAGGACTTATACCCATAGATGGAGCTCTTGGTTATTATTTTGTTGTACAAATTCACGTTGAAAAGACTTTGTGACTGTTTCTAGTTAAGTAATTTTTTTTAACCTCTTGGGTCATAGACTTCTTTGAAAATCTAATTATACTATGAACTCTCTCACCAAAAAGATACACATGCCAATATACACGTTAGGTTTTGCATACATTTTTAGGGGTTCATGGGCCCCTAAGCCTATCCATGTATTCCAGGTTAAGCCCTCTGTTATGGTCAGTCCATTACTTACAGATGTAAGTTTTTATAAAATATCTTTTAAATATTCATGCATCAGGTAACAAGAGCAAACTTGAATAAAGTCATTATGTTCTACTTCTACATATTCTGGCACCATAGCATACCTGTGTCCCTTTGAGAATTTAACCTTAATATGTTTCAGCAACTGAAATGGCAAATGAAATTTCCATAGTCTTCATTTTTAAAAATTAGTATATATTTTAACAAACTATCAAGTGTGGGATATAATCTTTTTTCTTTTAAAGTTGTTAATTTCAAGGAGAGCATGAATTTCAGTTTATTCGACAAATATTAATTAAGCATCTTCTGTGTGCCAGGTGCCATTCTAAGCACCAGGAATATACCGTAGTGAATAAACAGAAAATCCTACCCTAATGGAGTTGATAAACAAGGTTACCTGCTGATGATATGGATACGAAGGCTAAAGGAAAGAGGTAACAAGAGTGGCTCTTAGATTTCTTGATTAGGTAGGTGGGTGGTGATGCCATCTCCAGGCATACTTTTATTGAAAGTCTTAACATTAGATCTATTAGTATTTCATATGTTTAAGTCCATAAGTTAAATGTAAATTTAAGTCATCCACGTGAAAGATATTCAGAGATTACAATGCAAATGCTACAAAATTAATAAACCCTAACTGTTAAAGACAGTGATAAGAAAAATCCATTTGGTTTAAAGTAAACGTTGATAAATACTTTGTACTGCAGATGCAGTTTATGGTGAACTTAGAGAACTTAAAAAAAAAGTAGTTTTATTGAGATTAATTCACATGTCATACAATTCACCCATTTAAAGTATACAGTTCAGTGGTTTTTTAGTATATTCACAGAGTTCGGCAGTCATCACAACAGTCAATTTTAGAGCATTTGCGTAACCCCAAAAGAAACCCTGTACCCCTGAAACCACCACCACCCTAGCCCTAGGCATCCGCTAAACTAATTGCTGTCTCTATGGATTTGCCTATTCTGGACATTTCATATAAATGGAATCATACAATATGTGGTCTTTTGTGACTAGCTTCTTTCACTTAGTATAGTGTTTTCAAGGTTCATGTTGTAGCATGTATCAGTGCTCCCTTACTTTTTGTGGCTCAGTAATAGTCCATTGTGTGGATATACCACATTTTATCCATTCATCAGTTGATGGGCATTTGGGTTGTTTCCACTTTTGCGCTCTTATGAATAATGCTGTTACGAACATTTGTGTACAAGTTTTACATAAATTTTCAATTCTCTTGGGTAAATATCTAGGAGTGCAATTGCTGGGTCATATGGTAAGTATTTTTAACAATGTGAGGAACTGCCAAACTCTTTTCCACAGTGACTACACATTTTACATCCTTGCCAGCAGTGTAGGAGAGTTCCAATTTCTCTGCATCTTAACCAACACTTGCTATAATTTGCCTTTTTAATTATAGCCATGCTAGTGTATGAAGTGGTACCTCATTGTGGTTCTGATTTACATTTCCGTGATGGCTAATGATGAGCATTTTTTTCATGTGCTTATTGGCTGTTCATACATCTATGGAGAAATGTCCTTTGCCAATTTCTCAATTGAATTATTTTCTATTTTATTATTTAAATTGAAAGCTTTTGAAGTACAGAAATATTACTACTCTTAAAGAGAAAAGTAAGCTGTTTTCTGGAAATTAATTCATCACCCTTAAAATCTTAATCAGGTTCTCGTTCTTCCTCTAATGTAACAAATTGCTTAACATCCTTAAAACTGTACAGAGCTTTATAGTTGAAAATGCCTTTAAATACATTTCTTTGTGAGGTTCTGTCAATAGCCTGCTGGGCTAGGAGACCTCAGTAGCACCTGGGATAGTGCAAAGGAAATAGTGGTCAGGTGGTCTGTATTTGAGTCCCAGGCTCCTCTGTTTATTGGTCATATGAACTTGAGGAAGTCACATTCCCCATAATACAAAGTGAATGTTTCTGACCCCATAGGATTATTGTGAAGACTAAATGAACTAGTTTATGTAAAATTTCAGGCATTTTTTAAAAAGCAGATTCATCTCAAAAAAATGCCAGGCACAGAGTTACGAGCTGTATTTTTTTAAGTCTAGTATTTATACCACTCCTCTATAAATAGAAAACTGAGGGCTCGGAGAAAAATGATGTACCAAAACTCACAAATTATGAGCTAATAGGTATCGTGCCAAGTCACACAAGTTGCTGCTTTCTCTAGAGGAGTGTGTGCCACCAGACACAGGACTGGCCTTTGGAAGGACAGAGGAACTTGGTGTTGGTCTATAACACGATCTTTTGCCAGCCTTACTTGCCTTCACACAGAAGGACAGAGGAAGGACAGAAGCCTTTGGAAGGACAGAGGAACTTGGCGTTTGTCTATAACACTATCTTTTCACCAGCCTTACGTGCCTCAAACAGAGGTGCTCAATTCAGTTTGAGTTTAATTATGTGTCACAAGCTCCTGATAAGAGGAAGTGGAGTAAAAAAGCACCATATAAGCAAGGCCGATAGTGAAAAAAGTCTTCTGCCTCTGCTTGCAGGTTTGTAAGCCTTTAAGTAAGTGAGGTTTGACGACCTATATATGTATTGAAAAAAGAAACACTGTAGATTTTGTACTTGTGAGAAGGCTCACTCTGCCTTTTTCTCTCTTCCTTGCTTATGTATACACTGTAACTGAAAACATGTGCTTGCTTTGAAAACAAAACAAAAAACCCAACAAGCCTTGGTTTGAATCCTGACAAGCCATGTGAGTTTGGACAAGCTCTAAGAGGCTTAAAACAGCAGAAGATGGAATGAATTATAATTCCTACTTTTAAAAAAGACATGAATAATATTCCTCCCAAGTGGTTCTTTCTGACTTTTCTTTCTCTTCCTTCAAATAAATAGTTACTGGGTACTTTCTTTGGGCTGACATCGGGGATACAATTGTCAGCCAGGGGGAGAAGCCCCTGTCCTCATGGAGCTTCAGCCTAGCAAAGGAGATATGTTCATCAAAGATCACACCTAAATGTATTCAGTGCTAAATGCCATGACAGGGAAATAGTGCCATGATAGCATATAAATGGGAAGTTGGGGAGTTTCCCTCAGGAAGGATTGTTTAAAGTGTAATCTTAAGGAAGAGGATTGAACTAGGCATAGAGGAGGGGGACAGCTGTCCAGTAGATGGACAGCAGATAAAAACCCTTGTGGTGGAAGGGGAACTTAGGCCAGTGTGACAGCAGCATGGAGAGCAAGGGCAGTGAGCGTGGTGGGAGCGGAAGGTGGAGACCAAACTATATGGATCTTGCAGCTTATTATAAAGGTTTGGGTCTTTTTTCTAAGAACAGTGAGAAGTCATTAAGTTTTAAGCCATTAGAGCTGGTAAAATGAATTAATACATTTACAAAATATTTGGAGTTATGTTGGTCCATTGGAGCAGAAAAATATATTTAACATTTATTTTCTGATGCTAGTCTCATCTCCTTATGTCCTTTTTCTCTAACATCTTCAGTGGTTCCCCAGTACTGTAGTATGAAGCTGGCATTCAAGGGTCTTAGCCAAAGCTTCAACCTACATTTCTAGATTCTTAACTCATTTCACTACCCTGGCCTACTGCCTATCTCCCCCACCGCACACACATTATGCTCTGCATTAGAAAGTCTCACTCATTTCTCAAAGCCCAGCTTGAATTTCACCTCCTTCACTAGGACTGTCCAGATCTCTTCAAGGAGGATTCATTCCCCCCCCACCCCCTCCCCCACTGCTAGGTTCCTCTAGCATTTTGGCAGAAACGTGTTTACTAAGCACTTATTATTAGTTACCTACTGTAAACTATATTGCATAAGGATCTTTAGAGGTTTTTTTTTTTTTTGGTCAGTACTTAACGCGTTGCCAGTTTTCTCTTCCAATAACTGACTTTTGGCTTCATTGATTCTATTGTTTTTCTATTCCCAGTTTAATTTATCTCCATTCTATTCTTTATTATTTCCTTTCTTTTGCTAGCTTTGGTCTTAGCTTTTCTTCTTTTTCTAGTCCCTCAAGATGTAAAGTTAGGTTATTGATTTGAGAGCTTTCTTTTTAATGTAGGTATTTACAGCTATAAATTTCCCTGTGCATTGCTTTTGCTATATTCCCTACACTTTGGTATGTTGGGTTTTTTTTTTTCATTAATTCAGATATTTTCTAGTTTTTCTTGTGATTTCTTCAACTGTTGGTTATATGAGTGTGTTGTTTAATTTCTACATATTTGTGAATTTTTCAGTTTTACTTCTTTTATTGATTTCTAGCTTCATTCCCATAGATGTTCTATCCATGATTGAAAGTGGTGTACTGAAGTCTCCACAAGTCTCTATTGTGGAACTATTTCTCCCTTCAGTTTTATTAATACTTGCCTCATGTATTCTGGAATTCTGTTTGGTGTATATATCCTTATAATTGTTTTGTGTTTTTGATGAATCAACCCTTTTATCAGTGTACATTGTGCTTCTTTGTCTCTTAACAGTTTTTACTTAAAGTCTATTTTGTCTGATATTTAGTTTAGTCACCTCAGCTCTCTTTTGGTCACCATTTGCATGGAGTATATTTTTCTATCCTTTCACTTACAATCTATTTGTGTCTTTGGATCTAAAATGAGTCTCTTGTGTATAGCAGATTTGATCTTTTTTTAATTCAATCTGCCAATATTTTTGAATGGAGAGTTTAATCCATTTACATTTAATGTAATTATTAATAAGGAAGGACTTACTTTTGCCATATGGTGTTTGTTTTCCATATGTCTTATACCTTTTTTATCCTTCATTTCCTCCATTACAGCCTTCTTTTGTGTTTAGTTCATTATTTGTAGTGAAATGTTTTGATTCCCTTCTCAATTCCTTTGAGTATATTTTTTAGATATTTAGATATTTCCTTTGTGGTTACCATGTGGTTACCATGGGGATTACATTGAATATCCTAAAATTATAGCAATCTAGTTTAAATTGATACTGACTTAACTTTGATAGCATACAAAACTCTGCCCCTATAAAACTTCATCCCTTCTTTATGTTGTAATCACAAATTACATCTTTATACATTGTGTGCTCAATAACATTTATAATTTTTTAATGCATTTGTCTTTTATGTAAGAAGTAAAAAGTAGAGTTGCAAACCAAAATTATAATAATAATAGCTTTTGTATTTGCCTATGTATATCTTTATCTTTATTTCTTTATTTCTTCATATGGCTTCAAGTTACTGTTGAGAGGCCTTTTGTTTTAACCCGAAGGACTCCCTTTAGCATTTCTTTTAGGGAAGAACTAGTGGTAATTAAGTCCCTTAGCTTTTGTTTGTCTGGAAATGTCTCAATTTCTCCCTTATTTTTGACAGTTTTGCCAGATATTGAATTCCTGATTGACAGGTTTTTTTTTTTTTTTTTCTTTCAGCACTTTAAATATGTCATCCCACTGCCTTCTGGGCTCCATGGTTTCTGGTGAGAAATTGGCTGTTAATCTTATTGAAGAGTCTTTGTACATGACAAGTTGCTGCCCTCTTACTTCTTTCAAGATTGTCTCTTTGTCTTTTGACAGTTTGATTATGATGTGTCTTAGTGTGGATCTGTAACTTTATCTACTTGGAGTTCATTGAACTTCTTGAATGTGTAGATTCATGTGTTTGTCATTAGACTTGGGGAGTTTTCAGTTATTATTTATTCAAATATTCTTTCTGCCCTTCCCTCTCTTTCTTCTCCTTCTGGGACTCCCATAATGCATATATTGATCTGTTTGCTAGTGTTCCACCAGCCTTTTAGGCTCTGCTCATTTTTCTTCATTCTTTTCTCTTTCTGCTCCTCAGACGGGATAATTTCAGTTGTCTTATCTTCAAGTTCACTGATTCCATCTTCTGCATTCTCAGATTCGCTGTTGAGCCCCTCTAGTGAAGTTTTAAAAAAACTTATTTACCAACATCTCCCCCATTTTCCTAGCCCCTGGCAACCACCATTCTACTCTGCTTTCATGAGTTCTCCTGTTTTAGATTCCACATATAAGTGAGATCATGCAATGTTTTTCTTTCTGTGTCTTACTTATTTCACTTAGCATAATGTCCTCCAGATTCAACCATGTTGTTGAAAATGACAGAATTTCCTTATTTTTAAAAGCTGAATAATATTCCATTGTATATATATATATATATATATATATATATATATATAACACATACACACACATTTTCTTTATCCATTCATTTGTTGATGGACAAATGTCTTAGCTATTGGGAATAATGCTGCAATGAACATGGAGTACAAATATCTCTTAGAGATACTGATTTTATTCCCTTTGGATATATACCCAGAAGTGGGATTGCTGGACCATATGGTAGCTTTATTTTTAATTTTTTAGGAACCTTTATACTTTTTCCATGACGTTTTCATTTTAATAATTGTATATTTCATCTCCAGAATTTCTGTTGGTTCCTTTTTCTAATTTGTCTTTATTGATATTCTCATTTTGTTTAGACATCACTTTCCTTATTTCTTTGTCCATGTTATCCTTAGTTCTTTGTCCATGTTATCCTTTAGCTCTTTGAGCATATTTAAGACAGTTATTTTATTTTTTTTATTTTTTATTTTTTTTTGTGGTACGCGGGCCTCTCACTGCCGTGGCCCCTCCCACCATGGAGTACAGGCTCTGGATGCACAGGCTCAGCCGGCCATGGCTCACGGGCCCAGCCGCTCCGCAGCATGTGGGATCCTCCTGAACCGGAGCATGAACCCTTGTCCCCTGTATCGGCAGGCAGACTCTCAACCACTGCGCCACCAGGGAAGCCCAAGACAGTTATTTTAAAGGCTTTGTGTAGTAAGTCCAATGTCTGAGTTTTCTGGGTGGCTTTCAGTTAATTTTGTTTCTCTGAATGTGTTGTACTCTATTTTTTATTTGTATACTTTGTGTTTTTTTTGTTGAAAAGTGAAGATCTGAATATTATGATGTGGTAACTCTGGACATCAGATTTTCCCTTTCCCCCTGGGGTTTGCAGGGTTTTTTGTTTGTTTGTTTTGGTGTTTCTTTGTTTTTGATTTTGATTGTTAAAAGCTATCGTTCACTTGTCTAATGACTTCTCCTAACTATTTTTTTTTCAGAAACTGTTTTCCTTTTCATGTGTGGTCACTGAAGTCTCTATTCCTCAGCATGTATTCAACTAGTGTTTGACAGAGATTTCCTTGGACCCCAGGAGCTAAGCAAACACACACACACACACATACACACACACACACACACACACACACACACACACCCCCTTGTATTTGCAGATTGGCTTTGTGCTGTGGCCCTTCAACACTTACCCAGACTTCCACTGAGCTTAGAGACCATCCTGAGGTGAAAGCTTGAGGTCTTCTCAGTTTTTTTCCTAAGTATATGCATGGCTTTCTAAATTTCTCCTTATATATACAGGTGCTTTTGAATGCCCTAATTTCAAAAAAACAAGACAACAACAACAAAAAAACACACCCCCAAAAAAACACTTCCCCAGCTTTTCTTCCCAGTCCTTAGGTGGTTTATTGATGTCTCAACCACAATCTTTTGCTTCAGGTGTCTACAGGTTGTTTGTCAGCCTTACCATGTTTTCAACCAATGTATGCTGCTTTTTCAGCCTGAGTGAGTTCTGATTTAAGTGAAACAGCAATGAGTGCCTTGCGTCGGTCCTTCAAATAGCCCTGAGGTAGGTTAGACCAGATGTACACAATAATTTGCAAATAAGATTTGCTGTGCTCCTTCCAGAACCAGGAACCAGGGTCCTACACTGATAACATGGACATCTTTAAGACTACTACCAAGCCCGGGAGAGGATAGGGTGAAGGCTAGTAAAATGCCATAAAGCTTTCCTATGTTTTTTTTCTGTCTCATTTTTTTTATTGTGGTAAAATATACATAACATAAAGTTTACCATTTTAACCATTTTAAGTGCATAGTTCATTGGCATTATGTACACTCAGATTGTTGTGCAACCATTACCACTATCTGTCTCCAGAACTTTTTCCTCATCCCCAACTGAAACTCAGTACCCATTATATAATAACTTCTATTCCTGCCCCCCCCCCCAGCCCCTAGTGACCATCCCGCACTTTTCAAGTTGCCTTTTGCTTGATTCAGCATTTGGTTATTGCTGTAAACCTTTGTCTATATTCCAGAGTCTGACAAAGTTGGTTCTGACAGTTTCTGCTTGTTTTTCAATGTTTCTGTGGGACGATGGGAGCTTGGAGCTGACTACTCCACCATTTTGCTGGCATCATCATCGACACAAGATTTTGTCATGAGCTATTTGGAAGAGTAGAGTAGCCATTAACTGAAGTAGGAAAGACTATGGGAAGATCTAATGTTTAAAAAATTAAGTTTTATTGGAGTATAGTTGCTTTACAATGTTGTGAAGATCTAATTTTGAAGGAGAATATCAAAGGCTCAGTTTAGGATAAACTAAATTCAAGATACCTGCTAGACGTCAAGTGGAAAAGTCAAGTAGATAGGTAGGGAAGAAAAGAGGTCCAAGGGCTGATCCCTGGGCAGTCCAGCACACAGGGGTCAGGAAGATGAGGCAGAACCAGAAAAGAGACTGAGAAGGAGTGGCCAGAAGGATGGGAGGTAAAGCTGGAGATTGAGGTGGTAGTTTCTTGGAAACAGCTGAAGAAAGCTGCTAAGTCAAATAAAATGAGAACTCACAGAGTTAGCCATGTGAAGTCATTGGTGACTTTGGGAAGAGCAGTTATGGCGGAGATAGGGATAAAAGCTAGAGGAGAATGTGAGGAGGAAACTGGTGACTGAGAATATAGATAATTCAATGAGTTGCTGTAAAGGAGCAATTTCTAGAAAGGCAAGTGGGGTCAAGAAGTTTGTTTTTTATTTTAGTTTTGTAACTTAAGGAAATGGGATTCCTGATGGGATTGATCCGATGGAGAGGAGAAAGTTTATAATGCAGGAGAGAGGAGAATTGCTCGTGCACTGTTCTTTATTGTTTTTTTATAATATAAATTTATTTATTTATTTATTTTTGGCTGCGTTGGGTCTAAGTTGCTGCGCGCAGGCTTTCTTATTTGCGGAGAGCGGGGGCTACCTTTCATTGCGGTGCGCGGGCTTCTCATTGCGGTGAGTGGGCTTTGCGTTGCGGTGAGCAGGCTTCGCGCTGCGGTGAGTGGGCTTTGCATTGCAGTGGCTTCTCTTGTTGCGGAGCACAGTCTCTAGACGCATGGGTTTCAGTAGTTGTGACTCGCGGGCTCTAGAGTGCAGGCTCAGTAGTTGTGGTGCACGGGCGTAGTTGCTCTGTGGCATGTGGGATCTTCCCAGACCAGGGCTTGAACCCGTGTCCCCAGCACTGGCAGGCAGATTCTTAACCACTGCACCACCATGGAAGCCCTCGTGCACTGTACTTGAATAGTGGGAAGGGAAGGGATTTGCGGACGTGCTGGGTTCATCCATTACAACAGAAGAGAAAGAAGATATTCAGGAACAGAAGCAGATAGGTGGGTAGGTAACATTTGCTTCAATTTTTTGTTGCATCTCAAATCCGTATTTACAATATTATCTCTTCCCTGAGCCAAAACCAACTGCCTTGAGACATCCTCAAGTGGATTTCCTATAAGTACTTCAGCCTCAAGTTGTCCCAAACCAAGAAAGATCAACTCCTTTTCTTCTAATTCTTGGTTTCATTAGCAACACCAGAGCTGATGCTGGAAGGAGGGTAGACATCTTCCATGGGCAAGAGGGTAGAAGAATGGAATAGGCAGGTAACCCAAAGATGGGGTGGGAAATTGGGCTTGAGTGTGGAGTGACTAGGGAGCAGTGAGCTCAGAAAAGTCCCCTGGAGGCTGTTACACACCCAGAGGCCAACAAAGCATTCTGTCAGGGTCTCATGGAGTTATCCATGGTTTGTTACATGATCGAAAGGACTATTTATCTTCAGTTTTTCTCCATAGCATTAGATTGTTATCCTGCTGGAAAAAGAACCCTGACAAGCTCTTTCACCTCCTGGGCCTTGTGTTCCTACTACACTGCACTTATCCCTGATTACTGACCAAATCCCTTCTCACCCTGCATCTCCAAGGTCACTTCCAGAGATACTTTCCCGAACCTTTTCCCCCTGAGCCTCTCATCTATATCTCCATTATAGCTCTTCTATATTTTCATTATGCCTCCCAATTTTTGCTCCATGAAAGTTTTGCTCTGGGAGTTGGATTCCGCTTCACGTCCCTAGCATAGGACCTGGCGTGGATGAGGCATCAACAAATTTGTTGATTGGCTGTATAAAAAAACCTCAGACCATTCTGGTCCTGGGGCTCTGCCCACAGTTGCACAAATGCTTATTAACATTAAAATGCACGAGCAAATCCCAGAAATAACATCCTTATTGCAGGCTGTTTTTGGATGAGGATGTTATTGTTGTGAGATATTTGTGTATCAGCCACTCTGGACTCAGAGCACAGTGCCCATCTCTGCTGTCATTTGTTCTGTCACTTCAAAGTGCAGGAAAACCATGGGTGGTGATTTTAGAATCTTATTCAGAACCCTCAGGGAATGAGTCATTTCATAGTGACGACTTTTCCGGATTGCCACAGTTCAAATAAATTAAGCAACAGGACATTGTTGTTGTTGTTAATTTTAACCTCTTTAGAACGTAAATTTCAGAAATACATTATCCTACCATCCTGAACATGATTCTGCCATCTCTTGTTTCTTCAGAATCATTATTATGAACATAGTTATAATTTTTCAGCTCCGCAATGAGAATACACAGCCTTGCTAAAGGAGTAAGAGGGGGGCATAATTCAGGCTCAGTCTCTCCCTGGAGCAGATCCAGACCAGAGCCCAAAATCTAAGGTGGAGGCAGCTGAGCTGCCCCAGAAGTCAGAGGGGTAAGTGAGGGAACAGAGGCAGGCCCTGACCCGAGCACAGGACCAGTGAGTCTCCTGCTTCTTTGTGCATTTGAACTACGTGGGGATTTGTTAAAAAGCAGATTCTGATTCAGTAATTTGGGTTCAGTTCTGGGCTGGTATCTGAATTCTGCATTTTTAACAAGATCTCAGATGGTGCCAGTGCTGCTGAACCACAGACCACACTTTCAATATCAAGTCTTTTGTTGACCTACCAGAGGTTTGCTTGTGATTTTGTGTGGGTTTTCTTTAGCGAGTCTTTCTGTGGGGCGTCTTACAAGTACCAGGTGGCCTCTGGCAGTGTGTACACAGTGCTCTAAGTTTATGGAGCGCTCTCACGTGCCCTGTTTCCCTTCTTTCTCACAATAGTCCTGGGAGGTAAGTTAGCACCATTTTACTGACTGGGAAACCAGTTCCTGGCATCTCACAGATCACTAAAGGGAAGAACCAGGGCTCATGGCTCCACGTTTAGTGCTCTTTCCACTGCTTCTTGCTCCCTCCGCCACATCTGTGCTGTGTGCCTTACACAGCCCTATGGACTCCGCGCCGTGGGGGTGCTCTGAGGAAGATGGCTGCCTGTGCACACACACGTGTGTGCCTGTATTAAAATCAAGGGCTGATCAACAGCTGTAGCACCCGGGCCTGTGCAGTCTCACTTAGGGCACCCCAACTGAGAGTGACATTTCCTCATCCCTCCAATCTCCCCCTCAGACAATGACCTTGCCTCATATTGTATAGACTAAACCCTGGACTCACAAGTGGCAGTGACCGTCTGTAGCGTACGCTGAGATACTATTGGTGCCCCACTCATCGCCACTTTAAGCGTTTCCATTTCAGGGGCGGCTGGCTGGACTCCATCTCCCAGCTTTGGCCTCTCCGTCCGCCCAAGGGCTTTCTCTGGCACAGGGACCTGTTGTGCCCCATGCAGGTAGTGAAATGCTGGGAAATTTATGGCCCTCCAGTCAACCAGGGACCAATGGGAGCTGATAACAAAATAAGCCAGCTCTCTCACCTCTTAATTTGGGATAACTCGGAGGCATTTTCCCCACGCTAAGCTCCAGTTACCCACAGTGGTAACTTGCTTGGTCATGTTGCCTTTGTTTGCTGCTTTCCCCTGCCTGCCTCACTTCCCCACTCCTGTAATAGTGTTTCCAGGGATCCCCTCCTAAAGAATGACTTACACGCAACTCTTTGTCTCATGGTCTGCGGGCGGAACCCAAATTAAGACACTTCTCCCAACCACTATTCCTACTGATTTACTTACAGCTGGACCCACATGCCTGCCTTCCCTCTAGTCATAATGGAGAAAGTATTCCAGTTCCTTAGTAAGATCACACCCTCTCCCAGGGATCTGGATGACATCCTCCTGCTTCTTAAGGATTTCCCTCCTTCAATTATCTCCTTTCTCTGCAGCACCCTCTCTCTCTCTCCCTCTCTCCCTTTCCTAGATCATTCCAACCTACAAACGTGCCTCAATAGGACCCCTCAGGCCACGGTCTTCTGATTCTGGCCAAAATGGAATAACAGGAACTAGATTTCTCTTCTGCCTGAAAAAACAACAACCAAATGAAATATATGAAACAATGGTTTTCAAGACGCTAGACAACAAACACCAAAGGACAGTGATTCTTGAGAGGGGGGAACCTAACACAGGAGAGAGTTTCCAGACCCTAGAACAGGAGAACCCAGGAGGAGCTGGTGCTTGAGAAGGGAGAACTAAGAGTCCAGAGAGACTAAGGGAGATCGACCGTGCAGGACAAAGAACAGGGAAGGAGCGCGTCACAGAGAAACTCCTGGGATCTGCAGAGGGACACCTCATGTGTTCAGCAGAATGCTGATTGGCACATGTGTGTGAAGACACTATCAAAGGACTGGGGAAAGAACCACCTGGAAATATTAGAGGAAATAGTAGCTGGCACTCACACAAGGCCAGGAATAGTGTTGGTTCCCACCAGCCAGACTGAAAAGCTACATATTTCACAAGGCTTCAGGTAGAGTGCTCAAAAGAGTTTAGCCTTAGTCGTGGGGAATAATAAGCCCTGGACGAATTGCCGTTCTCATCCTGCCTAACAAACCTTAAAAGAAATAGCCCAAGAGGATCAAACTGTTTCAAACTAATTTAAGTGCACCCCAGAACAAAGTTCAAGAATATTTATAGAAATATAAAAATATCCAACACTCAACAAGGTAATATTCACAATTACTTGCATCGAATAAAAATGATCAGAAATGCAAATAAGCAGGAAAATACAACCTACAATAAGAAAACTCAAATAATCAAAACAGGCCCAGGATTACCACAGATGTAAAAACTAACAGAGGGGAACGTTTTAAAATGTTTTTATAACTACATATATGTATTGAAATTTTAAATGGAGACATAGAAGATATAAAGAGCCAATTGAAACTTTTAGAGGTGAAAACTGTAATATCTGAGCTATACGGTGAATGAGATTAGCAGCAGATTAGGCATTTCAGAAGAAAAATTAGGGTACTTCATGACAATAATAGAAATTATTCAAAGTGAAACACAGGGAGTAAGAAGAAAACTTTTAAAAATGAAAAGAGCATCAGTTAACTGTGAGACAACTTCAAGCAGTCTAATATGTGTGTAATTTGGTACCCTGGGGAAACAAAAGGGAGTAGGGGACAGAAAAATACCTGAAAATAATGGCCAACGTTTCCCCAAATTTGATGAAAGCTATAAACCCACATATCCAGGAAGCTCAATGAACTGCAAGTGCAAGAAACATGAAAGACTGTACCTAGACACTTCACAGTCAACTGCTCAAAATCAATGATGAAGAGAAAACCTTAGCACCAGCACGAGGAAAAAGACATACCGCAACACGAAGGAACAAAAATAAGGATAATAACAGATTTCTCTTCAGAAACAAGCAAGAAGAGAGTGGGACAATATTTTAAAGTACTGAAGGAACTATCAACCTAAAATTCTGAACCCACTGAAAATAAGTCTCAAAAATGAAGGTGATGATTTTTGACAACACACTATGGTTATGTGGGATGTTGTCCTTAAGGGAAGCTGGGTGAGCATACATGGGAACAAAGAGATAGATCTAATGGCAAGATGATAGATTTCACCCTAACCATACAAATAATCACATTAAATGTAAATTATATACCCTCAACTAAAAGGTATAAAGCATTAGATTAAATATAAAACCAAGACTCAACGTCGTGCTTCGTCCAAGAAACTCACTCGAAAAATAAAGTCATAAATAGGTTAAAAGTAAATGGACTGAGGTGCAAACTGCTATGTATAAAATAATACAAGATTATACGATCAATTCTACAGAACAGGGAATATGGCCAATATTTTATAATAACTTTAAATGAAGTATAATCTATAAAAAATATTGAATCACTATGTTGTACACCTGAAATTAATATAATATTGTAAATCAACTATACTTCAATTTTAAGGATTGAAAAATATATACCATACTATCAATAGTACAAAGAGAGTTCGAGTGACTATATTAATGTCAGATAAAGTAGATTTCAGAGCAAAGAATATAATCAGGGATAAAGAATATCATTTCCTAATGAGAAAGGAGTGAATTCATCAGAAGGGCATAATTCTAAAAGCATATGCACCTAATAATTTGAAAATATATTATAGAAAAACTGCTAGCATTGCAAGGAAAAATAGACAAAATCATAATTATGTTCAGAGACTTCAACATCTCTTTCTTATTAATTAATAGACAGAAAAGAAGTAAAGGAAAAAGAAGTTTTTACACTAAGAAAGCCAAAAGAAAGAAAAAAGGGCCCAAAACAAAAATGCCAAGTGAAAGAAGCCAGTCACAAAACTCCACATATTGTATAATTCCATGTATATGAAATGTACAGAATAGGCAAATCCATACAGAAAGTAGATCATCCCTTGCCTAGAGCTTGGGGTTCGGGGTGAGAAGAAGTGACTGCTAATAGGTATGTGGTTTTCATCTTTTTTTTCATATTGATATGATGCAAATATTCTAAAGTTGTTTGTGGAGATGATTGTCCAACTCTGTGAATACAGTAAAAACAATTGAATTTTCACTTTAAAAAGGGGAATTCTGTGGCTTGTGAATTATACCTCAATTAAGCTGTTGTTAAAGAGTTGTTTTAAATTTTGTAACTAACCCTTGGGTTAAATATCAAACAAACAAACACCCTATGGCTTCTCACTGCACTTAGGATGACATCCCTCCCCCTAACCCTGGTGCGACTGACCCTTGCCTACCTCTCTAGCCTCATCTCGTCCTTCTCCTCATTCATGTGCTCTAGCCACAGCAGCCTTCTCTCTGTTCCTAGACATGGCAAACTGATTCCTGTCTCAGGACCTTTGCACTTACTGTTAATTTTGTCTTGAAGTCTTTTCTACAGAACTGCTTCCTTCATCGTCAGACATGTTTCCCCTCAAGTATTATCTTCTCCGAAAGACCTTCCCACATTGTCCTGGCAAAAGCCTACTTCTGACTCCATGTTACCCTATTTTATCTATTCCATGGAACTTAGTACCTGAAACCACCTTCTTTGTTTATTGACATATGTGTCTGCCTGCACTAGAATATAATGTAAATTGGTTGAGGAAAAGTTTTCTTGTCTTGTTCCCTGCTATATCCACAGTTCGTAGAACAGTACCTGGCACATAGTTGTTAACTGCATAAGAGCTACCCAGGCCAAAGAGAATTGCCAGAAATGTGCACTGGTGGTAGAAATAGTAGCACTAGGGAGCAGGGCATGAAGTGTAGTGGGAGTGGGTGAAGGTCATGCCTAAGTGATACCAACCTTGCCTCTACCAGTGGCAGGGCCTGAGGGGGTAGGTTGACTGCTCTCTGCAGGTTAGCAGGCTAAAGTGCTAGCACTAGAAAGAGGCTAATGCAGTAGGAATAGATGGTTCTATACTCTTCATTAATAATTTTTAAAATTAGAAATATATAATCTATGCAGAAGAGCACATAACGTTTTTATACAGTTTAAAGGATAATTATAAATCAAACATTCGTGTAGAAGCCAACCAAGTTAAGAAATAGGACACTGCCAGCCACTCTCCAAGTCTGTGATTCTTCTTGTCACATTCCTCTTTTCTTCTCAAGACAAAACCACTCTCCTGGTTTTTATTATAGTCATGTCCTTGTTTTTGTTTTTTTTAATAGTTTATCATCTACTTGTGCATGACTAAATAATACATTTTTCAGTTTTTGAACTTTATATAAGTGAAGTTATACTGAATTTATCCTTCTATGATTTGCTTCTTTCACTCGACATTATGTTTGTAAGTTATTTCTATGTTGATGGATGTGGCTGTTCATTGTTACTGTTGTATAGTATTCCATTGAATGGACATAACACTATGTATTTTCCAGTCTAACAAAAGTGGATGGTTTTTAGTTTTTTGCTATGCTAGAAATATTTTTGTATATGTACAAGTTTTTCCAAGCCTAGTATGTGTGTGTGTGTATACATATACATTATTTTTTCACTCCCACCAGCAGTGAATAAGAGTTCTGTTACTTCACATCCTCATCAGCATTTGGTATTGTCCAGTTTTTGGATTTTAGCCATTTTAATAATTGTGTAGTAGAATGTCATTGTTGTTTTAATTTGTGTTTCTCTAGTGACAAATTATTTTGAGTGAAATCTTATTTTTAATTTTCATTTTTCTGATTATTCTTAAAGTTGAGTTTATTTTCATATATTTATTGACCACTTGAATTTTCTCTTTATGAAGTGCTTGTTCAAGTTTTTTTGCTCATTTTTCAATTTGATTCTTATCTTTTTCTCATTATTTCCTAGAACTTCTTTATATATTCTGGGTGTAATTTCTTTTCTGGTGTAATGCATTGCACATGTTTTTCCTTACTTTATGGCTTGCGTTTCACTCTTTATCATGCCTTTTGATGAACAGAAAACCTCTGTATTTGAACTAGAGCATTTACTCTATTTATATTTATTTAAATACAGATATATTGGATTTATATCTATCATTTACTTGTGCTTCTATTTACTTTATTTCTTTTTCCCTCCTTTCTCACCTTCATTTGGGTTGATTATTTGGTGCCATTCCATATTCCCCTCTACTAGTCTCAAAGATATACGCTCTGAGCAACAGCCAGCTCTACCCACCACCAGTCCCTCCCATCAGGAAACTTGCACAAGCCTCTTAGATAGCCTCAACCACCAGAGGGCAGACAGCAGAAGCAAGAAGAACTACAATCCTGCAGCCTGTGAAACAAAAACCACATTTACAGAAAGATAGACAAGATGAAAAGGCAGAGGGCTATGTACCAGATGAAGGAACAAGATAAAACCCCAGAAAAACAACTAAATGAAGTGGAGATAGGCAACCTTGCAGAAAAAGAATTCAGAATAATGATAGTGAAGATCATCCAGGACCTCGGAAAAACAATGGAGGCAAAGATCAAGAAGATGCAAGAAATGTTTAACAAAGATCTAGAAGAATAAAAGAACAAACAAACAGAGATGAACAATACAATAACTGAAATGAAAACTACACTAGAAGGAATCAATAGAAGAATAACTGAGGCAGAAGAATGGATAAGTGACCTGGAAGACAGAATGGTGGAATTCACTGCTGCAGAACAGAATAAAGAAAAAGAATGAAAATAAATGAAGACAGCCTAAGAGAACTCTGGGACAACATTAAACGCACCAACATTTGCATTATAGGGGTCCCAGAAGGAGAAGAGAGAGAGAAAGGACCCGAGACAATATTTGAAGATATTATAGTCGAAAACTTCCCTAACATGGGAAAGGAAATAGCCACCCAAGTCCAGGAAGTGCAGAGAGTCCCATACAGGATAAACCAAAGGAGAAACACACCGAGACACATAGTAATCAAATTGGCAAAAATTAAAGACAAAGAAAAATTACTGAAAGCAGCAAGGGAAAAATGACAAATAACATACACGGGAACTCCCATAAGGTTAACAGCTGATTTCTCAGCAGAAACTCTACAAGCCAGAAGGGAGTGGCATGATATACTTAAAGTGATGAAAGGGAAGAAGCTACAACCAAGATTACTCTACCTGGCAAGAATCTCATTCAGATTCGATGGAGAAATCAAAAGCTTTACAGACAAGCAAAAGCTAAGAGAATTCAGCACCACCAAACCAGCTCTCCAACAAATGCTAAAGGAACTTCTCTAAGTGGGAAACACAAGAGAAGAAAAGGACCTACAAAAACAAACCCAAAACAATTAAGAAAATGGTCATAGGAACATACATATCGATAATTACCTTAAGCGTGAATGGATTAAATGCTCCAACCAAAAGACACAGGCTCACTGAATGGATACAAAAACAAGACCCATATATATGCTGTCTACAAGAGACCCACTTCAGACCTAGGGACACATTCAGACTGAAAGTGAGGGGATGGAAAAAGATATTCCACGCAAATGGAAATCAAAAGAAAGCTGGAGTAGCAATTCTCATATCAGATAAAATAGACTTTAAAATAAAGAATGTTACAAGAGACAAGGAAGGACACTACATAATGATCAAGGGATCAAACCAAGAAGAAGATATAACAATTATAAATATATATGCACCCAACACAGGAGCACCTCATTACATAAGGCAACTGCTAACAGCTATAAAAGAGGAAATCGACAGTAACACAATAATAGTGGGGGACTTTAACACCTCACTTACATCAATGGACAGATCATCCAAACAGAAAATAAATAAGGAAACACAAGCTTTAAATGACACAATAGACCAGATAGATTTAATTGATATTTATGGGACATTCCATCAAAAAACAGCAGATTACACTTTCTTCTCAAGTGCGCACAGAATATTCTCCAGGATAGATCACATCTTGGGTCACAAATCAAGCCACAGTAAATTTAAGAAAATTGAAATCATATCAAGATATATGCTCTGTTTTTATCTTCTTAGTGGTTTCTTTAGACATTAAAAGAGCATCATGAATTTACCAAAATCCAATGTAGTTAATATCCTTACCCTCCTCTTTTTTTTTTTTTTTTTGCGGTACATGGGCCTCTCACTGTTACGGCCTCTCCTGTTGCGGAGCACAGGCTCCGTACGTGCAGGCTCAGCAGCCATGGCTCACGGGCCCAGCCGCTCTGCAGCATATGGGATCTTCGCAGACCGGGGCACGAACCCTTGTCCCCTGCATCGGCAGGCGGACTCCCAACGACTGCACCACCAGGGAAGCCCTACCCTCCTCTTGAACAATAAAAGGACCCTCACTCTTGCTCTCACTCTCTCTCCCCTTTCTGGGGCTCCAATTACACTTACGTTAGACTGTTTGATATTATCTCACAGCTCTTGAGTTCTCTGTTTTGCTTGTTTGTTTTTTGTCACTCTTGTTTTCTTTGTGTCTTAGTTTAGGTAATTTCTATTGGTCTGTCTTCACTGAATCACCCCTCAGCCATTTTCAGTCTACTGACGAGCCACTGAAGGAATTTGTCATCTCTGATACTGTGATTTTTATTTCTAGGATTTCCACTAGACTCAATCTGAGTTTCCATCTCTTTGCTGAAATTCTTCCATCTGTTCTTGTGTGTTGTCCACCTTTTCCACTAGATTCTATAATATATTAATTTTAGGTATTTTAAAGTCCTCCTCTGATAGTCCCAACGTCTGGATCAGTGAGTGGGGAGATGTCCTCTTTGTCATGGGTCTGGCTGAGTCTTAGGCTGGACCTGTGTGCCTGGGCCTCAGAGGTGGGGCTTTCTCAGTGTTCCTGCCCCTCCTCCCCATGGAAGCCAATCTCTGCCTTACATTTGTGGTGAGTCTTGCACTGAATAGGATTTCCTGCCCTCCTCCGGCAGGAGGGGACCTCTAGCAGTGGTATTAGTTCAGGCTTCTGGGCCTGGGACAGTTCTCTGCCCTCTATCAGGGTAGAGGGAGTTTTCTTTTAGCCTTCTCTCATCAGCAGTGGGATCTTGCCTGTGCCCCTGGGGACAAAAATATTCGCTACCTTTGCCCAAGTAGCTTAAGGGTTTTGTTCCAGATGAGAGTCCTGCACATCCTCACTCCCAAAGCTACCTCTTTATAATCTTATCTGTAGTTTATCTGGCTTTTTCTTGTGAGGATGGGGGCACTTCTCCTTCCAGCTTTCTACATCTTGGGCAGTAGTGAAACCTCCCTCCTGTATTCTTAAGAAAGTAAATAGGTTTAACTTCTTTTGCCAAGTCCCTCCCCCTCCCTGCTGCCCTCTGATCTGGTTCCTCTCTGCTTTCCCTCCAACTCTGTTCTCCATTCCCAAAGTAAAAGATTCTACCTGGCGTTGCAAGACCCTCCTTACAGGCGAGGATGGGCAGAAACTGAAGGGAAAATGTAGTCTTTTTAGTGGGCAGGGGTTAGGACAAGCTCTTGAATACTCATATGTTAATCATTTTTGTCCTGTCACAGCTTTAAATAATAGTAGTAATGGGAATGGGACAGGGGTCACTACACAGGATCCCATCCTGCCAAAGGAATCCTATGAGGGATCCTGCAGTTTTTCCCTTTATTTTCCCTATCGCTGGACAAGGGGCCAAGTTAATCCGCTTAATAAAGTACTGGGGGTGAGGTGAGGGAAATGAGAAAGAGCTGAATAGTTTAGGGTTGGAGGTTTACAGGGCCTTTGAGGTGAGAGCAGCCAAACTAAGCAGAGGACAGAAGTGGACAGAAGAAAATGGATTCTGAGAGCATTGCACCGAGTGTTTTTAGATTCAGTTTTCTTTTCAACAGAATCAAGTAAAGAATGGATGATTCTACCAAGATGGCAGCCACTGTGAAGAAGGTGGCTGCAGAAGATGTCAATGTTACTTTTGAAGACAAACAAAAGACACATTTGCACAGAAGACAAGTAGAATCCCAGAACTGAAGGAAGAAATAGAAGTAAAAAAGAAACAACTTCGAAATCTGGAAGATGCTTGTGGGGACATCATGCTTGCAGGTGATGACTGCTTAATGATATCAAAATGATTTAAAATTGGCGATGTTTTCATGAGCCATTCTCAACAATGAGCACAAGAAGTGTTAGAAGAAGCAAAGAAAAATTTACAAGAAGAAATTGATGCCTTAGAATCCAGACTGCAGTCAATTCAGTGAGTATTAGATTTGGAAGTTCAGTCATATGCAAAATTTGGGAGCAACATAAATCTTGAAGCTGATGAAAGTTGAACATCTTATAAGACCTTAAAAATTTGTTTAATAAACTTGAATAATTCTTTTGTTATCATAAAATATTGACTATATTCCCTGAGTACAATATATCCTTGTAGCTTATTTTACACATAATAGTTTAAACCTCTTAATCCCCTCCCCTCTTCCCTCTCCCCACTGGTAACCACTAGTTTGTCCTCTGTATTAAACTTGAATAATGTTTAAAATGACTTTTTTTAAAAAAAAGAAGGATAAATTATTCTATTGGCTTTATCTGTTTAGGTGCACTTCTTAAATGCAATTCCAGTCTGAGAGTGAACCCTGAGTGTCTCTGGCTTCAGAAGGGCTCCGCGGCAGGCTTGCTGTGGATGTACCAGGCTGTGTTAAGGACTTTAAGGATGAAGAAACTGAGGGTCAGAGGTGGTGGGAGCCTCACCCCTAGTCACACAGCTAAGAAATGTCACAGCTTGGACACAAATCCAGCTAGGTCTGGCTTTCTAGCCTGAGGTCTTTCAGTCTTGCGGCTCAGATGGCTCTCCTTTGATCAGCCACTGACCCCTAGCCTCATTCCTGCCCCCTCACACTTCCTGGCTCCGCACTCCCCCACCCCTGCCGCTCTGTCTGTCCTCCGTAGGGCCGGGTGTTGCCTCAGGGCCCGGCTGAGTCTGCACCCTATCCAGCTCCTGCCATATCAGCCTCTAGAGACATCTCCCCCTGCCCCCATCAGTAAGAAGGAGAGAAAGTTCTTTGCTTCCTGACACTCCCCAGACAGCCGGGCCCCAGGGCTTGCAGCCAAGTGGAACCCCTCCGGGTGCCCCCAGCCTGGGCTCCGGGTGCGCTCCCTGTCACAGCCCAGGAATGTGGGCATCCAAGCATCAGCAGCAGACACGCTGGCTGTCAGCCGAGCCAGGGCTCCTGATAACTGACAGGAGCTGAAAGAACCATTAGAGAGGAAGGCTGGCTCGAGGGGCATGTTTCAGGGTCGCCTGGGCTAGGCAGAACGGTGCAAGGCAGCCAGGACTGGCAGCCTCGGAGAAGCCACTGCCTGCGGGGCCTCGGTTTCCCCATTTGTAGAACAGGGATGGTGTTTCTTGCCCTGCCTGCCTCACCAGGCAGCTGTGAGAAAATGAACATGGTTGTCTGTACTACCCGGTTGAATTGCCTACTCCAGCCCATCTCAGAGAACCACAGGGGAAACTGAGGCCCCAAGAGCACAGATTACACCTTGAGCTGTTAACAGAGCCGGGATCAGACTCCAGGTCCCTGTCTTCCCAACCAGGGCTCTTCTACCCCAGTTTCAGTCCTGAACATACTCAGGTAGGAAGGACAGCTTCCTGCATGGGAGGCCAGGATGAGGCAGAACTAGTCCAAGGACCTGGGATGAGGCCAGGAGTGCTGGGCTCTAGGCTTAGGCTGTCACTGACTTGCTGTGGGAAACTGGGAGAGGATTTCTCCTCTCAAGGCCATGCTTTTTTTTTTTTTTTAATAAACTTATTTAGTTATTTAGTTAGTTCGTTTTGGCTGCATTGGGTCTTTGTTGCTGTGCTCGGGCTTTCTCTAGTTTCGGTGAGCGGGGGCTACTCTTTGTTGCGGTCTGCGGGCTTCTCATTGCGGTGGCTTCTCTTGTTGCAGAGCACGGGCTCTAGGCGCACGGGCTTCAGTAGTTGTGGCATGTGGGTTCAGTAGTTGTGGCTCGCGGGCTCTAGAGCACAGGCTCAGTAGTTGTGGCGCACGGGCTTAGTTGCTCCGCCGCATGTGGGATCTTCCCGGAACAGGGCTCGAACCCGTGCCCCCTGCACTGGCAGGTGGAATCTTAACCACTGCGCCACCAGGGAAGTCCCAAGGCCATTCTTTAGTGTAAAATGGGGTCAACGCCAAGAACAGTGCTTCTTAGACTTTCATGTGCTTGTGAATCACTGGCATCTTGCTAACAGGCAGATTCTGATTCAGCAGGTCGGGGGCGGGACCTGAGAGACTGCATTTCTAACAAGCTTCCAGAATCTGCTGATGCTGCTGGCCCTTGGGCCACCTTTTAAGAACAAGAGGCTGGAGGAGCCCTAAGGGCTTCCGGCTCTGGCCTTCGGTAAGTGGCTGGAGCTTCAAGATGCCTCCTTCCCTTCACCCCAGCACCCCGACCCCGGGCTGTCCAGAGGTTCCTGAAACTCCTCCTGGGGAGCGCTTCCTCCCTTCTCTGGGACTCTCCTCTCCACCCCCTCCTGCTTCACCTTCAGGATCAAGAAGTCTCAATTTGCTCCTCCCTCCCGCTGGGACTTGCCTCAGGAAGACCCTCCTCCAGCCTTTCATAGGAGACAGAGCCCCATCTCTGCTGAGGATGTGAGGAGCTCGTTGCACAGCTTCCCAGCTCTATGGCGAAGGCCGGGAAGCATTATCAAGCAGGGCTCCTGGGAACCTCGTGTCCCGGGGCCTGGCGCCTGCCCCTGGTGTGGGCCCACCTGGGCTTTCCTGCCCCCATGCCCGCCCAACAGCAGCAGCTGCTGGAGTGAGATTTATGTGATGCCATTGGGGTTTTGTTAAAAAAAAAAACAAAAACAAAACAGAGGGTGTGTGTTCAGAAGGAAGGAAGAAACCCAACATTTATTAAGGTCCTATTGTGTGGCAGGCCTATTTGCAAACATCTCTTCCTCCCAACCCTTGGCCCTGAAAGGCACACTTGCCTGAAGGTCATGGTGAGGATGACATAAGGTGAAGCCTGTGAAACTCCTGGGTGACTTGTCAGCAGTTTGAAGAGTGGATAGAGGCCAGCCTGGTTTCAGAGCACAAAGAAAGAGGAGGCTGGGGCAGGCGGAGGAGGGGTGTCCAGCCTCGGTGTGGCCTGCGGACCTCGGATGGAGGGGGACATTTTTCTATGAACAATGGGAGCTGGTAAGAACTGGGCAAATTTGGGACCAGATCAGATTGGCTCTCCAGAAGTACAGTGTGGTCGCTGAGTGGAGATGCGTGGATGGGGCACGGCTAAATGTGTGGAGGTCAGAGGAGGTCCAAGGAGCCTCCAGTGAGGTCCCTTCTACCTCTGGGATCTTGAGCTGGACAGGCTATGCGGCAGTCCTTTTGGTCTACTCCCTAAATATTTCTATGGCACGTTTGTACCCACAGTCTGAGTTCCCCTGTCAAAATCCCCAGGAGGGGGCAGTACAGGTCTCAGTCTCCCCTTTGAGAGATTAGGTGAAAGGAGTACCAAAGGCTTCCCCAAGACCACCATGGGATGAGTCACTGCGCAGGAATTGGAACCCAGGCTCCCATAAGCTGTGTTGCTGCCAGGAGTCTGGGGCTTGGGAGGGAGAGAGGCCGGAAGGCCGGGGCCCAGCCCGGGTCAGCCAGCGTCCATCACCAGGAGCATCACCAGGCTGGCCCGGCTCAAAATAGCTCTCCAGACGCAAGGAAATATTTTATCCTACTCTGTTTTCCCACCAAAAAAAATAAACATTCCCAGATCTCAATGGGGCCAGACTCCAAAGAGGGGGAAAGGGAACGAGAACAGGACTGGCCGCCCACTGAGAAGTCGGGTTTCTCTCCTTTTAGCTCCTTTCTTAAGGGTCAAGACTTCGCTTCGTGACATGAGTGTAGAGACTCCCACAACTTTCCCAGCGGTGACTGGCTTTCTCTTGGTGTCAGACTGCCCTTTCCCAGGGGTCACTCACCCCAGACATGGTGACACTACTGGACGGCTGCAGAGACCATGCTAGGGGGATTTAAGTATATGACATGACTCTGCCTTCGATGGCTTACAAGCCACTGGGTGAATGGCGGGGCTTCCTCTCTCCTTGAGGAGTTCTTGGAACCTGGGCTAGAGAGCACTGATATTTACTGAGAGTCAACCATGGGCCTGGTACATAGCAGGAACTCCCACAAACGTCATGCCATTTGACCCTCACGACAAGCCTTTGAGGGGTATGTTGTCACTTCCCATTTTACAGATGAAGAAACTGAGGCTCAGAATGGGCATGACCAGTTCAAGGTTTCACGACCAGCAAATGGTAGACCTAAGACTGGATTGTACATTATGTGGCTCTAAGACCGTGCTTTGCATCATGCTGGCTCTGGTAGGGCCCACGGGGAGGCTGGTGGGTGGATTGCATGAGCTCCGGACTCACTCGTGCACAGAGCTCTCCCCTTCTTCCTCTGGCTGGGGGACCCCTAGGCCCTGGGACACCAAGACCTGATGAGGAAGACAGAAATGAGGCTGGTATGGTTATGGGTTGAATTGTGTCCCCAAAAAAGATCTGTTGAAGTCGTAACCCTCATACCTGCCAATGTGACCTTATTTGGTAATAAGGTCTTAACAGATGTAAACAAGTCAAGATGAGGTAGTTAGGGTAGGCCCTAGTCCAATATGACTAGTGTCCCTGTAAGAAGAGGGAAGACTGCCACATGGAGACAAAGGCAGAGGTTGGAGTTATGCTGCCATAAGCCAAGGAATGCCTGGGGCTACCAGAAGCTGTGAGAGGCAAGGAAGGCTCCTCCTCTGGAGGCTTTGGAGGGACCATGACTGCCAGCACCTAGATTTTATAGTTCTAGTCTCTGGAACTGTGAGACAATACATTTCTCTTGTTTTAAGCCATCCAGTTTGAGGTCCTTTGTTATGGCGGCCCTGGTAGACTCTCCCATAGCTGAGGTCTGCCTGGTGTCGCCCTTGGCCTCCTCAGGAAGCAGGCAGACTGGAACCTGTGGGAGAGCAGAGCTCAAGTCTCAGCTCTACGAGGGGAAGAACTCCCAGCCAGAGTGAGTCTTCAGGAGGGGCTGCTTCCAAGGAGTGAGGGCCACATCATAGGGTGTATATGTGAAGGAGTGGATGGACATTCTGGGCAGATATTTGTCTCTTTCTTATTGCTTTTTGGGAAGTCATAAATGTTTATATAGATATAAAAAGAGAAAGATTGGTTGGCCTACTGATAAATTTTTTATGCATTTTGCAAATATGTTTCCTAGTTAGAGGCTTAGTCTTTTCATATTCTTTATGGTATCTTTTAAAGAACAGAAGGTCTTAGTTTTACTGTTGTCAAATTTATCCATATGCATCTTTAACTCATCTAAAATTGATTTCTGTGTAGGGTGTGAGGTAGGGCACAAAACAAAACAGTTTTGTTTTTAAAATATAGATAAGCAACCGCTCAGCATCCTTTATGGCTCTGGAGTACTGTCTCTGTCTCTTATCTGCCTCTGCAGCAATATCTTACAGTCTTAATTGCTGGAGATTTAGGGTAAGTCTTAATATCTGGCAGAGCAAAACTTCCCCAGCCACATCTTCTTCTTCTGAAATGTCTTTGTCATATTTTGGGGTACTGTTTAAAGGTCATTAAAAAAATTCTTAGCCCCACCCATTTGTATTAAAGCTCTCTTAAAATAATACTAGTATCACTATTAATCTGAATGATTTACTTTAAAATTTGTATAACAGAGAAATTTATATAGCTATTTGTATAGTGAGAGTTTGGGATATATCCTTATAAAAATTTTTAAGTGTAGATACCAACATACATACAATGTATTTGTCTGCATTATGATGGAATCATGCTTCATGTACTATTCTGCCATTTGACTTTTTCACTTAGAAATATGTCAAGTATATTTTCATATATACTTGAATATACTTTATATATTTCATAAATATAGAACGGACAACCAGCTGACTCCGGCAGAGGAAGGCCTGTGGCTGCAGTTGCTGCAGCCACGATTCCCCAGCAGGGGACCTGAACCCAGCAGTCATCGTCAGAATGGTAGACAAAGAACAAAAAATAGAACGGCCCCATTTAAAAAAATGCCCACAGAGTACCCCATTTTCATCTAGAAGTACTCTAATCTAGTCAATCAATTCTTTGAGGTACATTGATGTTTTCAACAGATCATTAAAAAAAATTCTACTTCACTAAACAAATTACCCTCCAAGAGGATTAGAGCCATTTACAGTCTTACTAGCCCTGGGGCTCATCAACTGTGGGATCATAGTCACTAGCACAGGTGTTTTCAAAGAGAACTAGACAGATACGGTAAAAATAGAGCAAAGAACATAACAGACACTGTGGATCCACCACCCATCTTTGTCCCATATTTATTACATGAGTTTTTTATTACCTTTTCTTTGGAAATTAAAAAGAAATTAAGGACATTTCACACATATGTAAAAGTGGAATGAATGGTATAATGAACCCTGACCACCTTCAACAATTATCAATTCATGGTTCACTGTGCTCCATCTAGACTCCCAACCCCAAGTTAATCTGAAGCAGACACCGAACCTCATATAATTTCACCTGTAGATACTTCAGCAAGCCTTTCCAAAAGATAAACAGTTTCACACCTTAAAAATTAATGATTTTCTAATATAACCAAATATCTCATGAATAAGGATCCAAAATAAGATCCAGACATTGCCTTTGATTCTGTTTCTTACACTTTTCTTTTTAATTTTGAGACAATCAGGAACAGAAAAGTGGCAAGTATGTTACAAAGAACTTTCCTTCCCGTGAACGTTTGGAGAGTGAGTTGTGGACCTGGTTTCCCATCACCCCCCACCCCCCCGCCCCGAGTCTGTAACGTTTTCTACAAACAAGGACCATCTCCTCCGTAGCTACAGTACAACCGTCAACGCCAGGAGGCTAACGGAGTCATTGCTACCGTTTACTCCTCAGACCTCATTCAAGTGACCAGTTGCCCCAATAGTGTCTTTTATAGCCGAGGGCCCAGCTCAGACACACGCGCTGTAGTTAGCTGTCATGTCTCTTTAGTCTCTTTCAGTCTGGAAAAGTTCCTCAACTTTTGACTTTTAAGACCTTGACATTTTGGGAGTGATTTTCTAGATCTCCCTCGGTAGGAATTTGTCTGACGTTTCCTTGCGATTATTCATCGTTAGCAGGAATAGCACGGAAGTGACACTGTAACCACAGTGTCATGGCGTCTTCAGATGGCGTGTGATTTTGACTGGCCCCTTTATAGATGAGGATTAAGGTGATGTCTGCCAGTCTTCTCCACGGTGAATTTATTCCTTTCTCCTTTGTGATTTTATAGAGAGATACTTTGAAACTGTGCAAATGTCTCATTCCTCATCAAACTTTCAATTTATTTGTTTGTTTATATCAGTATGGACTTATGGTTTTCTGTTTTATTCAATGGGCTATAATTCTTACTATCAGTATTTAGTTTCGTGCTCAAATTATCCCTAACTTGACCGGTCCCTTCAAGCTGGGTTGTGTATCCTTTTGAAAAGTCCCCGTCATTCTTGAATACTTCCGTACTTTCTGGCACAACAAGATCTTCCAGGCACATCTTGTACTTTTCCTGTCCCTATCCTGTAATCAGACATTTTCTAAGGAAATGCAAAACAGTGACATTCTAATTCTATTATTCTTTCTTTGTTTATTAGCTAGAATTCCTTTATTCTAAACAAAACTAAAAACTTCCTTTTCATCAGATACAGGAGTTCATTTCTTTGAGGTACAGTTTAAATAGCAAGTCAGGATAAATGAGTCTTTCCCTTTACTTGTCAGCTTTCATAATAATGAGTTTGTTTTCTAGCATCCCCCAAAGGTGATCAATAAGACTTTTTTTCTTCCAGTTTTATTGACATACAGTTCTTCTAAGGTTTAAGGTATATAGCATCATGTTTTGATTTACATATAGCATGAAGTGATTATCACCATAAGTTCAGTGAATAGTCGTCATCTCATATAGAAACCTAATTAAAGAAATAGAAAAAAATTTTTTTTCTTGTGATGAAAACTCTTAAGATTTACTCTAGGGAATTCCCTGGTGGTCCAATGGTTAGAACTTGGCACTATCACTGCCGGGGCCTGGGTTTGATCCCTGGTTGGGAAACTAAGATACCACAAGCCTCGGGGTGAGGCCAAAAAAAGAGATTTACTGTGACAACATTCATATATAACATAGAGCAGTGTTAATTTTATTTATTGTGGTGTACATTACATCCCTGGTATTATTTATCCTGTAACTGGAAGTTTGTACGTTTTGACTGCCTTCATCCAACTCCTTCCCCCCCTATCCCCCACTTCTGGTTACCACAAATTTGATCTCTTTTTCTATGAGTTTGTTTGTTTGGTTTTGAAGTATAACTGACCTACAACACTACGTTAGTTCCTGTTACACCACCTAGTGATTCAACATTTCTATACATTTCAAACTGATCTCCACGATAAGTCTAGTTATGATAAGTACAAGTATTATTATGAACTTATTGATCTTTATGTATTTCAATAGATGTGTCATTATTATGAGGTTCAGATGACCCCATATTTGGTCAGTGGGAGCCTGTCTTGGACCTTTATTTTTCTGTATGCATCTAATCATGAGGAAACAAGAAAATACAAGCAAATTGAGTTCTTTCCCAATGAAAAAGTTTACTGGGAATTTTGATTGGGATTGCATTGAATCTACAGGTCAATTTGGAGAGAACTGACATCTTCAAGATAGCGAGCCTTTTCATTTATGAATGTGGTGTACATCTCTGTTTATTTAAGTCTCTTCTAATGTCTTTCAATGAAGTCTTGCACAACTTTTGTTAGATTTATTCCAAGATATTGCATATTTTCATTGTGAGTACAAGTCATATCCTTTTTAAATTGTATTTTCTAACTGAGAAAATGAAAAAATGGTAGTATATAAAAATGCAATTTACTTTTGTATATTGATTTTACATCAGACAAATTGCTAAACTCTCTTATTAAGTAATAATTTGACTCTAGATTTTTTTGCTTTTCTAGGTAGAAAATCATATTAAATCATAACACAGTTTTGTTTCTTCCTTTTTGATCCGTATAGTTTTGTCTTTTGTCTTATTGTGTTTTCTGGAACTTTTAGTGTAATGTTGAATAGAAACGGCAATAAGTCTCTTTTTTATCTTATTCCTGTTTTTAAAAGAAATACTTCTAATGTTTCAGAATTTAGTAAAATGTTTTCTGTAGGTTTCTTGGGTAGATATCAGGTTTAGAAAGTTTATGTTACTAACTGCTAGGAGTTTTATTTTAACCGTGAATGGATGTTGACTTTTATAAATGTTTTCTATATATTTAATTTATTGATATAATTCTAATTTTTCCTTTAATCTGTTAATAAAAGCAATTCATTTATAGATTTTTCTAGTGTTGAACACTGTGGTCAGAGAACACGGCTTATGTGATTCTTTGGACCTTATTGATACTTGTTTTATAGCCCAGTCTATTATCAGTAGGCAAAGGTGGTCTATATGTGCTTTAAAATTGGGTTTATTGTCCAGTCATTGGATGCAGGATTCTAAGTGCAAGCATTAGGTCACTAAAGTCTTACTGATGATTTTTTTTTACATGATCTAACAAATCCTGATAGATCTCCCAATATACATGTCTTTTTTGAAGCCATGTTTTTATGTGTGTATGAATTAAAGAGTTTTATATCTTCCTGGTTAATTGAAACTTCAATCATTTTGTGATGGCCCACTTTATCTCTTGTAATGTTTCTGTCTTGAAGTCTGTTTACTCAGGTATTAATGTGGCTACACCAGATATCTTTTAGTTAATATTTGTCTCTTCCATCCTTTGAATTTTCTGTGTTCTTACAGCTATTGTTTTTTTAACTTACTTTAACAATCTTCATCTTGCTATTGTGATGACTGATGTAGTCGACTTATTTCTACCGTATAGCACATAGTAGGTGCTCAGGAAACCATCCATTGTCAACCTCAGGTCTCTCGAGGCCTGCTGGGGGTAGGGGACTGGGAAGGGAAATGAGGTCTCTTCTCGCTATTACCTCTCAGTCTGGGGGGCCTACAGGGCATGGTTTTTCCTGAGAAAAGCATGGCGTTTCCAGAAAGACTTGGCTGAGAAAACCCCACTAGTCTGGGGCCACATAACTGTTTCCTAGAAACTAGATGTGAGTGAAACTCGGCTGGTGCCCGAGTCACAGCATACGTTTCCTGTTTTTCATCCACGAGCTAATAAAGTTATTTCCTTCACATGCTGCTGAGCAGGAAGGCCCCACTGCCTCAAGGCTGGAGGCCGGCCCTTATCCACCACGCTCCAGGCGGAGGGAGGAAGTGGCCTGCGCTCCCCTGGGGGAGGGGCTTCCTCCCAGGCAGGGTTGTCAACTCTTCTCCCCACGCTCGCTCGACCCCTCATCTGCAAGGGGGCATCAGAGCCCGCTCTACCCCAACAGTCCCCAAGGCTCTGCCCCTGGCCTGGAGCCCTCCGTGGGTCTCCTGACCACGTCCTCTTTGAAGGCCCCCTGATGCCTGAACAGCACCTCAAATTCCATGTGTCCCACGCAGATCTCTTGCCTTGCCCGTGTTCTTCCTCGTGTTCCCCAGCTCTATGGTGCTGTCACCATCCACTGGCTGCTTAATCTTAATTAAGGGCATCACTGGGCCCCCTGCCCAATCCCTGTAGCCTGTCAGCCAGACAATTTGGTCTAGGCTTCCCGGCCCCAGCCCAGGCTCCACGCACAGCAGTGTTGGGAGGGCTCTGGGAGTTCCCCGGGGTGAGGATGGGCTGGGTTCCTCTCTGTGCTCCAGAGTCCGGCACAGTGTGGCTGGGGAGACTGCTCAGGAAAGTTTGTTGAACAAACTAGTGAATGAATGAATGAATGAATGGATGAATGGGCCCTCTGGAGTCTTCTCCAGGATCACACCCTGCCACCCCACCTCTTCTAATCATCCTCCCTCATTGTGGTTTCACCTCAGCCTCCTGCCCTTCCTCCGAAGCTGCTCCAGGCCTCCACTTTCTCCGCCACATGGGGAACCCAGCTGCAGACACTGTCCTGGTCGCTCCTCTGGGGCAGGGCCCTGGCTCTGGCTCTGGGGGTGGTGTGGTCCCGCACAGACAGTATTGGCTGTAGGCGCCAGGAATATTGCACTGGGTCATTCATCCTTCATTCACTCAGACGTTTATGGAGCCCAGAGTACATGCCATACACTCAGGAAATGGCATGGCAAGGACGGACCAAGTCCCTCCCCTTGAGATTCATTCACCAGAGGGGGCAGTTAAGGGCCCAGCAGCACCCAGTCACCATCGGTGTCCGTCCAGGTGAGCTGGGGCCTCTGCAGATGTGCTTGGTTAGTACAGCCACACAGGAGGGCTGTGGGAAATTTGTGCAGGTAAAAGCCTGGACAGCAGGCCGAGCTGCACGGCTGAGTCCATCTCCCAGAATGAAGTGTGGCTGAAGGATGGAGGGCAGTGGCCCTCGGGGCCCACGGTCCACTGCAGGTGACCCAGACAGATGGGGAGTGAGAAGGTCAGGGTTTGGGTGTCAGGCAGCCCTGACACACTGAGGAAGCTGCTCTCTGAGACCCAGTTTCCTTTTCTGTAGAATAGACGTTAATAATCCTCACCTCACTAGAGGATGAAATCCATGCACATCAGGGAAGGCCCCCTGGCACATGGGAGCAGCCAAGCTGGGGCCGGGTGGGGGGCGCCCATAACCAGTCCTGGAACAGGGGACCGGAACCAGAGCTGCTCAAAGCCCCCTGCTGTCTTCTGCTCAGGGGGTCTCAAAGCTAAGACAGAAGATGCGGGTTAGGGTGAGGGGCAGAGGAGGGCGGAAAGATTCAGTTTAGAGTTGGGTGATGTACATGCATGAGTACAATGCTCTCAAGCCTCAGATGAAGCAGGTCTCACCCTGAGGAAATTGAGGCTCAGAGTGGAAATGACCTGCCACAGGGGAGGGGCAGAGCTGGGCTCAAATCTAGGTTTGCAGGCCCCTGTGCTCAGGCTCCGTGTCTTGCACTGAGGTTGGGGACCTCACCCCAGGCCTCATCTCCTTTCTCGGAGTCCTGGTCCTGGGGCCAACTGAGTGGTCCTCCCTGGCCTGGCTGTGTACTGCTGCATTTTTTAACATCTCGTTGACCCTGATGGGTTCATCTTTTGTTCCCAGCCCAGCCTGGAGGCCTGCAGATGCATGGTAGTCCCCATCCTGCCCCTGGCTGGGCTGCTCTGTGTCCTGGATTGGCCTCTGTGCTGAGCTCTTGGAGGGTTGGGCCTCATCCCTGTGTCACCCGCACCCAACCAGGGCCCCGGCACGGAGTGGAAAACCAGGAGAAGATTTGCTGAAGAGGGAAGGGGTAGAGCGCAGCCTGGGTTACCAGAGTGTCCTGAGTGGGTGAAATTTCCCCACTCTGCAGAAGGGAAAGGACCCTAAGTGTGGTGCCCCATGGACCCAGGTACAAACCCCACCTTGGCCATTTTTTTTCAAATTGCAGTAAAATATACATAATATAGAATTTACCATTTTAACCCTTTTTAGCCACAACTCAGAGGCATTAAGTACATCCACACTGCTGTGCAGCCACCACCACCCTCCCTCTCCAGGACTTTTCAATCATCCCAAACTCCTGGCTGTTTTTTTCTTTTTCTTGGCCATGTGCCCCCAGGAGCATAAATGCTCTGCCTCTGAGCTTCAGCTGCTCATTCACACACCAGGAAGCACGCTGTGTCTGCCTGCCTGCTGTGAGAGTAAAGGAGGTGGGTGTGGGTCACGCTTCCTGGGTCAAGTGGGGTGCACCCAGGAGTGGCTGGTATTGTTCCCACATTGGCACAGGCCAGCCCCTCAAGGACACTTCCTAAAGGGCTAGGTTGCATGTAATGATGACGATAATTATGGTACAACCGTGGCAACGAGGCATGAAGGAGAGGACGCCAGCCAACAGGGAGCCGGGAAACTGGACCCTGAAAATCCTCTGCCGTTGACTAGCTGTGGCCTTGGCCACGTCCCTGCCCCTCCTGGACTCCGCTTCCTGCTTGTACAAAAGGAGTGCACAGCAGGGCACTTTCTCTCGTGGTACCGAAAGCCCCTTCTTCTCTGTTATCAACCTCTGGCCTCCCCTCACCTGGACCAGGAGGCTGGGTGAGCGGTTCCCTAGGTGTGCGGAGGGGAAGCCCGTGCTTCCCAAGGTCCTCTGCTCCCTGAGCATCTTGTGCGCTTGTCCACCAGGCCACAGGCCCCTCGAGGACAGAGGTCCTAGCTTTCTCTCATCCATTCATCCATTCACTCCTGTGCTTAATGAACATTTGTCTGTGCCGGGCCCTGTGCTGGGCTGGCTGTGTGGAACCGGGTCCTCCTTCCACAGGCTCCCAGTCTGGTGGGAGGTCAGAGCCAGGCCCAGACAGGGTGGTATAGTGCTGGGCCTGCAGGGACAGGATGGTATTCCTGGGGCCCTGTGCCCGGCAGAGGGTAGGACGGGAGTGGCCTGCGATATAGACATGCTGGGACAAGTGCCGCCTCCTACAAGTTCTGTCTCCTCATCTGCAAAGCAGCCGCCCCAGAAGGTTTTTGCGGCGAGCCAAGGAGGGGAGTGCACCTGGAAAGAAGAGCACAGCTGCTCAGCGAACAGGGTCTTGTGTAAACAGAGACCATGGTGGGGCGGCCCTGCCGGGAAATGCTGCTCCTATGTCCGTCTGTCCGTCCCTCAGCCAAACCCTCCCAGCACCTGTTGGAACAGTGTGTGGCAGACATCACACAAAATGGGCTGTCGCTTCTGTGTGATACTTCTTGAGAACCTATAGAGATGCTTATCTCCACGGAGCTGGGGTTCTCAGAAGGGACCTGCTGTTGGTGAGCATAAGCCTTCGGTCCAGGACACAGAAGCACAAGCCCCAGGCCCCTCCCTCTAGGTCCTCGGTCTTGTGGGGAGAAACCAGGTGTGAAACCACAAGTGACCTGCTCCTCGCAGGGTGGACAGTGGGACCCCAGGCCCATGTCCCCAGTGGGGGTGGGGCGGTGCTGAGCAGAGAGATGGACTCAACTCGTGGACAGAGGATAGGATTGAAACTAAGTAAAGGACTGTTTTGGTCAGTTCTGATGTTTCTTCTCACAATAGCACCACCACACACACACACACACACACACACACACACACACACGATTTAGTTATTATATCTACAATCCCCATTTTACAGATGTGAAAGCTGAGGCTTAGAAAAGTTATCCACTCGTGAAAGATCACACTGCTGGTAGGTGGCGAGGCCGGGATTTGAATGCCACACCACGCCCTGTTGCCTCACACAGTCTCTCTCTCCCCTTCTGGGGGTCTGCCCTCCCCTCCTCCCCTTTCGCCATCCCCTGCTCTGACCTCCTCCAGGTTTCACCTTAAAATCACAAGGCCCGGAAGGCCCCATCTCCTTTCCTGTCACAGGCCTCCCAATAAGGACTTCCTGGGGGCAGTCGTCCAGAAAGCGGTAATTTTGTAATTCCCACTTCTCCCACAGCCAAGGTCTGGCTCACAGGCCCAGGTACACAGGCTCCACCCTGGGGTGTGGGCCGGAACAAAGCCTCTTTGTTCCATTGTCTGCCTCCGCTGGCCCTGCCTGAGCAGCCCGGGTTTGGGGAGGGCTCTGGCAGCTACGCCAACCACACGTGGGTTTGTTGATAAGGCAGCGGGGCCACGGATCCACAGATTTAGTACACATCCCGCCTGCCCGTCAGCACCACCTGGGAGCTCATAAAAAATCCCCAGGGCTTCCCTGCTGGCGCAGTGGTTGAGAGTCCGCCTGCCGTTCAGGGGACGCGGGTTCGTGCCCCGGTCCGGGAAGATCCCACGTGCCGCGGAGCGGCTGGGCCGGTGAGCCATGGCCGCTGGGCCTGCGCGTCCGGAGGCTGTGCTCCGCAACGGGAGAGGCCACAACAGTGAGAGGCCCGCGTACCGCAAAAAAAAAAAAAAAAAATCCCCAGCCAGGGGCTTCCCTGGTGGCGCAGTGGTTGAGAGTCCGCCTGCCGATGCAGGGGACACGGGTTCGTGCCCCGGTCCGGGAGGATCCCACATGCCGCGGAGCTGCTGGGCCCCTGAGCCATGGCTGCTGAGCCTGCGCGTCCGGAGCCTGTGCTCCGCAATGGGAGAGGCCACAGCGGTGAGAGGCCCGCGTACCACACACACACACAAAAAATCCCCAGCCAGGACCCTACCCCAGACCAGTTATACCAGAATCTCCAGGTGTGGCCTAGGCATTGGCATTTTATGAAAACTCCTTATGGGAGTCCACGTGCAGCCGGGTCTGTCTCCGTGGGCTGTAATGTGGTCCTCATGGTCAGGCAGGGGGGCTTAGCCTGAACAGTAATTTGCATTGAGCTTCAAACCTCTCCTCCAACAAGTTTATATTATTATTATCTCATGGCATGGGTTGAATTTTGTCCCCCTCCACCGCCCCCCGCCTGCAAATTCATACGAAGCCTTAACCTCCAGGCTCTCAGAATATAACCTTATTTGGAGATACAGCCTTTACAGAGGTAGACAAGGTAAAATGAGGTCATTAGGGTGGGCCCTGATCCAGTATGACTGGTGTCCTTATATAAAGGGGAAATTTGGAAATAGAGCTGCATAGGGAAAACGCCATGTGAGGGTGAAGGCAGAGATCCGGGTGACGCTTCTACAAGCCAAGGGATGCCAAGGCTGCCAGCAAACCACCAGAAGCTGGGGGAGAGGCAAGGAGCAGATTCTCCCCCACAGCCCTCAGAAGGATCCAGTCCTGCCGCCACCTTGATCTTGGACTTCTGGCCTCCAGAACTGTGAGAGAATACACACGTGTTGTTTAAGCCACTCCGTTTCTGGCACTTTGGTACAGCAGCCCCAGCAAACGAACCCATCTCTTTTTTACAGATGAGCAAAACCAAGATGACGAAGTGACTTTCCGGAGGTTACCTGGGTGCGGTGGACCTTGTTGACTGGTACTTATTTCTCTGCACCTCTTAAATGCCGATCCCCAATACAGCCCAGTCCTGAGCCCTCAGCCCTTCAGGAGTTCATCCATTCATGCATCTTTGAGGCACACAATGTTCTAAGCACAGGGTCCCAGCAGAGAGACAAACAAATATACAAACAAACAGAGACAACCCCCTCTCTACCTCCACCCACCATGGGGAACAGACAGTAAACAAGGTAAGTGAAATATAAGTTGATAGTATGTTGCATGGTCTAAGGGCCATGGGGAAAAATGAGGCAGGGAAGGGGCGTAGGAGGTGTGGAGGGGGGCGGTTTGAACAGGTCCTTGGGGAAGGCTCACCGGGAAGGTGACACTCCTGGCACCATTGCACCCACCCAGGCTGCAGCCCCCTCCAGAGAGATGCCTCCCAGATCCTTCCCAGTTCATGCTCCCTACTGGGCATCTCCCCTGCGACTCAAGCTGCCCGGCCCAAGCTCAGCTTCCCTACCTTGTGCACTGCCGCAAGCACATCCCAGCAAAGGGCACCAACATCCACACTCAACTGCTCAAATCAGAAACCTCGAAGCCAACTACGTCTCCCCACCCTCTTGCCCCCTCACCCCCTCTGACCCTGGGAGCTGGAGGTGCTCCCTGCACAGGTGCTGAAGTCACTGGCTCAGCTCCCCTTCAGCGTGGGCAGAACACCCCAGCTTGGGGAGGAGGGAAGTTGCTGCTAATGGTGGACTCAGCGCCAGTCTAATCACCTGTGCAGACACTGTCCACCGCCATTGGTGGCTTCAACCTCAGAGCCCACGGTTGGGCCCTGAGCTCTGTAGATCTGCCTCCTCTTCTGTGCCCACCAAATGCTGCGTCCCTCTTGGTGGGGGGCGGGGTGGGGGCTTCCATGACTTGTCCAGTGAGAGCTAGTGGGAGGCTGAGGACAGACTCCCAAGACCAACATCATGCAGCGATCAGGGAACCAAGTCCCTTCCCTTTCTGGGCCTCGGTCTCCCCATCTGTATAACGGGCACAAATCTCTGCAGAGTTTACCTCTCCGGTGATCTTGGCTGAACCAATGGATGTGAATAGCTTTGCTCTGAACGGTGTGTACCCATGGATAGGTCGGGGTGAGAAGAGGATGAGGTGGGAAGCTGTATGTACTGATGTGGACAAGCCAGAAGGTAACATCTGTGGCCCTGGCAGGAGCAGAGTGATCTGGGCTAACCCAATCCTCACACCATGCTCTCCCACCCTCAGTTTCCTCTCCAGGCCTCTCTCCTCCTACTGCCATCTGCAGGAAAGGTGTGGCAAATACACCCCCTGCCTCGGGGACACACTGTGCGGCGGGGAAGGTCTCTTCCCACGCGTGAATAATGAGGTGGGGTAGGATCAACCGATATCTTGGATCCTAGAATTTCCATGGACTTGGCAGGGATGCTGAAGGCTTGGTGGGACGTAAAAGGGACACGTTCCTCAAACTGCAACATTGGACCAAGCCTCCCTTTCTGAGGTCCAAGCCAGAGCAACAGAGGTCCTGGGGGATGGGAGGGAAGGGCAGACTGGCCAGATTCCATGTTTGGGACCCATACAGGGCTTGAAGCGGGCTGGATGCCCAGAAGACAGAAGCTATGTATCTGAGGTTGGGATCTTATGTGATTCTCTCACCGGGTGCCTCTGCTGAATGGAGCTGCGCACCTAGTCCCCTATTCAGGTCGAATGGCACCCTTTGCTCTGCCGTGTTCGTGCCTGTGTGTGTGCATGTGTGTAGGAGAGTGGAAAAAGAAGGAGAAAAGCCGCATCCTCGGTGGGCCCACCTGACACCACCCATAGCAGCCTTCAACAGGGCAAGATGAAGGAGAAAAAGCTGTTACAGCCCAACTGTCTCTCAGTTTCCCCACTTCCACATGAAGGAAGGGTGACTGAAGGGCTCTCCCTGGGTGTGCCTGTCCCTCACTTGGTGAGCCAGTGAGATCAATGAGTTCATCAGTTCTGGGGTGGGGAGTCTTCCTTTGCTCTTCTGTGCCCCTGGGGTGGGGTGGGCTCCAACAGCCCCTCAGTTCTGAGGGGTGACTAAATCCCTATCCTGCCGTGTGACCTTGTGCGAGTCACTTGACTTCTCTGAGCTGGCTTCCTCATCTAGCTCACGAGGCTAATAGTACAAACTCACAGGGTTGTTGAGAGGATCAAATGATACATAACCAGTACTTAGACTCTTATTGTTAGCTCTGGGTTTCCAGCCTGGCCGGCGTCTGGCACCATCCTTGGCCCTCTTCACTCCTACGTGGAAAGCCAGCAACCTCAGATCATCCCTGGGCTCTATAACCATGCTCTCTACCTTCGTAGCCACTAGCCACCCGCAGCTATTCAGCATTTGAAATGATATTTTGCCTGAATCAAGATGTGCTGTATTTTATTATTATTATTATTTTACATTAAATTTCAAAGACAATATGAAAATGTAAATATATCATTAATGATGTTTACTTTTAATTAATTAATATTAACTACATGCTGAAATGACTAATAGTTTGGATATATTAGGTTAAACAAAATATATTATTATTAAAATTAAGTTCACTTGTTTCTTTTTACTTTCACAATGTGGCTACTAGAGAAATTTAATTACATATGTGGCTCGCGTTACATTTTATCGAGTGACGCTGCTCTACAACTTGGAAAGGCCATTTCCAGGGCATCTTCCTGGAGGCTCCCAGGAAAAGCAGCTTTTAGAATTCCCACTGAATTCCACTCAACCTCAGCCACTGAAGAATGTCTGCTTCCCAGGCAGTCCCTGGGTTCCAGAACCCACTCAGGGTGGCCTCACTCACTTCTCCCCAGTTCCCCACGCGTCATGCAGCCTCCCAGGCAGCTTCAACCCTGCCAACGAACCAAATGTGGCAACAAAGCCTGCAGCCCCTTCCTCCAAACCCCAGCTGTCTAGCTGCCTAGAACCTCGACGCTGTGTGGGAATTTGCCCGGCATCACTTTCTCCCTCCCAGCAGCCCCCAGGGATGTGGCTTCCTTGCCCCAGGCCCTGAGTCAGCTCCAAGGAATCCCCTCTCCCTTCCAGAGGATGAGGGTGAGAGGCAGGCTGTGTGATGGTCAAGAATATGGACTCAGGATTCAGAGAGAACTGGATGTGAATCAGGGCTCTGCCTCACACGGACCGCATGGCTGGGCAAGTCCCCTCTTCTCTACACCTCAGTTTTCTCATTTACAAAATGGGCACAATCATTGTACCTGTTTTATGAGGTCGTTGGGGATTAAATGGCATTGTCAATGTGTGACCCTAGCACAGCGCCTGGGTTATCGTAAGTGGTAGTTGTTCAAGGACAGGAAAGGGTTAAGGATGTGGCTTTTGGCCACAGCTTCACTCAGCCAGCCATGAAGAGGAAGCAGGGCCAGGGGTGGGAAGGAGGCAGTGGGACTATAGTTCCTTTTAGACCTTGAGCTATAGGTAGCCTGACATAACAGCCCTGCTGACCCATTTTCAGATGAGGAAATCGAGGCTCACAGAGGTGAAGTGACTTGCCCAAGGACGGCACTTGGGGTTGTCATTGGGGCTGCCTGGCTCCAAGCCCATGCTCTCTCTCCTACACTGCATCCCAAAGTCTGGGAACAGTGTGTGGTGCAAATGGATTCAAGATAGTTTGAGAAGAAACTTGAGCTGATATGGCCCCTTTCCCACTGGGTCTTTTAAAAGTGTCCAAAATTCCCATCCTAAACCGGGTTCCCCTAAAGTAGACTAGGAGTCGAGAACTCAGGTACAGGTAGTTCCTTCAGGAGGTGATGCCGGGAAACACAGTGAGGGACGGAGAAACAAGACCGGGGAGAGAGACAGCCCAGGAAAGTGCATCTGGTGAGCAGGTCACTGCTGTGGGCACCTGAGCTCAATCCCACCGGGTGCCTTTGAGCGGGTGTATAGAACACACACCAGAATTTTCAAATGGGGAGCTGAAGGCTGGGTGTTGATCCAGCTTCCACCCCTCACGATTGAGGGCGGGGGATATGGAGTCTCTGGCATTTCCCTGCACAGGCTCTCTTGGCACTGGAGGAAGTCCTGGAGTAGAGAGAGGGGAGGAGAGAGACTGAAGCTGGGCTGATATGGGCGGGGAGTCCACACAGCCAGAGCCCCATGCCTGGAAATTCCTCTTGAGAAAAACTTTCAAACTATACCACGATGTTCATGAAAGTTAAAAAAAAAAAAAAATAGAGAGATAGGTAGAGAGAGAGAGAGAGAGAGATGAATATTTAGAAATATATATTTAGATATAGATATTTAGAAGTAACCTAAATGTCCAGCAAGAGGGGATTGGCTTAGTAAATTATGGTGCATTCACAAGATAGAATATTCTGCAGCCAAAACCAAAAACATGGTTGCAACATGGAGAAGCATTTGGGAAGGAATGTTACTTACAAATGGTGCACGCACATCGTCTCCACCACGGATGTTGCATCAGTCAGGGCTCCATCAGGGAAGCAGAACCGGTAGGAGACACACAGTATGAGACTGATTGCTAGGCACTGGCTTATATAGAGTTTGGGGACTGGCTAAGCAACTTCGAAGGACTACGTCTAGGCTTGCCTGAGGCCACGGAGACTACACGCACCCGGCAGCATCAGGCTGATACCACTCCGGTCTGAGGCTTGATCCTTCCAGAGCCCCCACCTGTTCACCCCTTTCCCCATCAGGAGATGTAAGGTGGCAGGAGGTGGGGACCACTTTCTCTCCTGTTTTTCGGCCTTGACCTCAGCATTCATCATCTCTGGGCTTAGTGCCTGACTGACATACCGCAACCCTCTCCCCCTTACTGCCCAGGGCCTCCTGGAGCTGGGTGGGAAGGGCTGTGGTGGGACAGGGCCTGAACACATGGATCCCATCAGTGACCTCACTCTGACTGGCCATCGCCAGACTTTCCCTGGCCTGGCAGAGGGCCGGCTGAGGCTGCCCTCACCCCAGGTGTGGGATTTGTACAACCTCCAGCTCCCCAGGACAGACGAAGGCAAAGGAGGAAGTGAATCAGGCTATGATTGGCTGTGTTACGTTGGGCAAGTCCCTGTCCCCTCTCTGGGCTCTCTGGCCACCCCTAACTCTAACGTGGGACGTGTTTGATTAGGCCGGTGTTAGCCTCTGTGCATCTTGGGGTCAGTGTCCAGAGCTGAACTCCTAAAGCAGGGCTGTGTAGCCATGGGGCTTGGGCCAAGTGGCATGAGCGATGGCCAGCGGACCTGGGGTAGGGGCATTTATGGCTGGAGTCTGATCTGCCCCTACTGGCCCCACCCCTTACACCTCAGTCCTGGGCTGAGCCCACCAGACCCAGGGATCCTGTAAGATCCACCTCTGAAGCATCAGTGCCCAGTCCAAGGTCGGCACAAAGCGGGGACTCAGAGACAAGAAAGAGGAAGGAAGGAAGGGAGGGAGGGAAGAAGGGAGAGAAGGAAGGAGGAAGGGGAAGATAGCGGGGTAAAGGAGAGGCACTGGCAGAGAGGATGAGTGAATGAAAGAACGAGTGACCGAGTGACCGAGTGGGTGTGAGGCGAGGCCGTGTGGCGAGCAGTCCACTGCCTATGGAGCTCAGTTTTGCTGCGGGCTCAGAACACAGAGCTGGATGGGCAAGCCCAGCCCTTTCTACAGATGAAAAAACTGAGGCACAGGGAGGGAGGGAGGGAGGACACAAGAGGTTGTGTGGTGAATAGTGGCAGGGACGGGACCAAGGCTCATGTTCCAGGGCTCTTCCCACCTCCTAAGACCGCCCTCAGAGGAGAAGGGGTTTCCTAGAGCCCAGTGGGAAAGTAACTTTGGTGGCAGGCCCTGGGCCGAGGAGGGAGGCCTTGGGGTCCTTGGATGGGTTGTACAGGGTAGGGACCGGGCTCTGAGAGGCCAGTGGGCAAGAGCCAACCTCTCCCAGCGTGACCATGGCTGCCCTGGGACCGGGGGGCATGGGCACCACCTGGGCTTGGGGGCTCTGGCTGCTCAGAAACGTTCCTCCTTCGAGCTGCCATCCTCACCAGCTCCCGTGTCCCGGCATTTTCTCAGCCTTGTTCTTTCGCCCCTTCCTGCCATCTTTCTCCTCCCCCTCTGCCCTTCTTTTCTCTCTTTCAGTCTCTCCTTCCTCTATGTTGGTCTCTCGTTGGATGTTGGTCTCTCTGCTGTCTCTGCCTCTCTCAGGTCCGTCTCTCGTTGCCTTTCTCTCCCCTCTGGCTCTCTATCCCTGTCAGACCACCTGACTCTGTCTCCTGCTGTCACTTCCACCTCCGTCGGTCCCCGTCTGCTTTAATGCATTCCCTGTCTTGCCCTGCTCTATCTCACGCTCCCCCTTTTCAAGTCACCAAAGGCCCTGCTGGCTGCTCTGGGCAGTGCCACGCCCTGCAACCCAGTCTTACCCACCTCTGGTAACAGTTACCCTGGCTGGAATGGAATCCTCCAGTGCCCCAGAAAGACCTACAGGCATCACATGGCGACCAGATGGCGACAGATTCCTCAAGAAACTGACCACTTTGGGTAAGGGATCAGGAGCCCCTGGGGAGGTCACACCAGCCCAAGAGCAAAGACCCAGAGTCCTGCAGCTGCCAGACCGCTTCTTCGAGACATAGTGGGTGGTGCCAGGCGCCCAGGGCATAGACACCAGGAACAGCCAAAGGCAGAGGAGCCAGAGCTAGCATGAGAAAGGGTGTATTTGACCATATGTAAATTATGTGTTAATTTGAAAAATGGAACAGTAAGGCAAATCGGGTCATGTCACTGCTCTGCACAAACTTGTCCAGTGGCTCCCAGCTTACTCTTTACAATGCTCCGTAAGGCCCAATGTCAGTGTCTTTCAAACTGTGAGCTATGACCTTTTCAGTAAGTTGGGAAATCAATTTAAGGATTGTGACCAGCATTATTTTATAAATAATTTTATAATTTTTTTATATCTTATAAAATATATGAGTACATATATATAGTAAAGGTAGATTCTATGAAATGTTTACTTCAGTGGTATTTTTGTATATGTGTGTTTATACTGGATTGCAATATAAAATTTACTTCTTACTGTGGGTTATAATCAACAAAAAATAAAAGACTGCTCAGCGTGCTCTGCTCCCCAGCCCCTGTTACCCACTTACTTTCTCTCTTCCCTTTCTCCCTTGCTCACTCTGCTGCAGCCTCGCTGACTTTCTCGTTGTTCCTGCATCACTCCTGGCACACTCCTGCCTCAGGGCCTCTGCACTGGCTATTCTATCTGGAACATTCCTCCCCCAGAGTCCCCATGGCTCCCTCTCACTTCTTCCAGGTCTTAAATGTCAACTTCCAGAGAGAGGCCTTCCAGACCAGCCCGTAGTCCCCTTGCCTCATTTTTTTTTCCCTCATAGCACTTATTCCCACTTACCCAGAATATCATATATTTATTTATCTACTTCCCTCCACTAGAATGTCAGTTGCAAGAAGGCAGGGACTGTGTCAGTTTTACTCTCTGTTGTACCCCAGTGCCTGGAATGGTGCTTGGCACACAGTAGACATTTACTGAACAGATTCCATTGAATAATCAGCCTCCTTGCCCTGGTGGGACATAGAGTCTGGTTTAGATGGCTTCTTACAGTTCTCTTTAAATGATGAAGTTCCTGGAAGCTGCCTTCCTTCTCTACTGAAAGGAGAGTAGGCACACCTGAGAATTCATTGGGGTTCACCAACCTGGTGAGACCTAAACATCCTCTGGACTTTTCTTTGCCTCACTGGAATCCCAGCGAGAACTGGCTCCCTCGCTAAGTTCCGGAGCAGATCTGCTGCGATTTCCTATTGTCCCGCCAGGATCCCGGTGGTCTGCACAGAGCCCCTCGGCCTGTGCCCTGCTGAAGTAAACAACGTGGAAATGCTGTGGTTGGGATGTTTCATTCCAGTTGACAAGACCTGTGGGCTGAGTGCTCCAGCTGAGACAAAACAGAGAAACCTGAACCAGATGCACGGGGAGAGGGAGGCCTCCTGGCGTGGGAGGCTGCCTTGCCACCTGCCCCATCCCACTGGCGGCAGCCGGAGAAGCCCCCTCGGGAGCCCACACCTGGCCTTGTGGCGGAGAGTGAGGAGTGGGGAGGAGGAGACCACACCTCCAGTAGCTCGAGGGTCAGAGCGAGTTCTCTCCACCCAATTGATCTGATTCCCCCAGGCTCAGAATGCTGGGAGGGCCCTAGAGATCACGTAATACAACTTCAACATTTCACAAGCGGGGAAACTGAGGGCCAGACAGAGGAGCCACACCCCTAAAATCACACAGCAAGCTGAGGCTAGGACCTGCATCTTCCAACCATCAGTCTGGGGGTTTTAAACCAGGCAGAAGTTACAGGCCAGGCAGGCTGCGGGGAGCAGGGGCAGAGAGCACTGAAGCGTAACCACTGCCCCTGAGCCCTTCCAAGGGCACCGGGGGAAGCTCGAGGACGCAGGTGGCACTCGAACTGACTCTTCACAGACTGACTGGACTTCAACAGCTAACGAAGGCGTTCCTGGGGGTGGGGTTGGACCGGGTTAAGCTGGGTTTCAGAGCTGAGGACCCATGAGGAACAGTGTGGCTAATGTCCAGGTTGGGTGTGTAGGGGTAGGGGGCGAGTGGTGGGAAGCGAGCTCAAGGCCTTGTCTTGGCTGTCAGCAGTTAGCCTTATGCCAAGGGGAAGAATTAGGGGCCGAGGACTTAGCACTCGGAAGAGAGGGAACACAGGAGTGTGCGACCTGGGTGTCCCCCACCTCCACTTGGCCCTGCCCTTCCTCCCCTCCCCAAGGCAGCACTGTCCCTACAGGTGGCCACCTCTCCTTGCCAAGTGCTAATGCTATTTCGGGATACGGAACCTGCCAGTTGCTTGGGGACTGGGCTTGGGGCCCCACCTCCTGCAGGGATGCTGAAGGTCTGGGAAGCAGGAGCAGGGCCTGGGAAAACAGGCCATCAAAGCTGCCTTGGTAATTCCCTCTGGCCATGGAGAAGAGAGGGCTGCAGGGTCACAGCACACAGCTAAATATAGGGACACTCGGAGGTGGAAGTGGTTCCTGCCAGCTGCAGGGGGCCATCCAGTTCCTTCTCCCAGAAGCTGGGAGGAGGCCCTCGGGAGCAAGGTTTATGAGACAGTTCTGAGCGCCCGGCTCAGGCACTTGGAGGACCTCCATCTGGATCTGGTGTCAGATCTTCGTCTATGGCAGGGGTCATGGCATTGATTACCCCCAGTCTTATTTGTTAATTCCAACCTTACCTATTGGGCCCCTACTCTGGGCTAGGACTTGTGCTCGAAGCTCAGGTTCAGAAGTCCCTGCTCTTAGGAATATCGATGCTTTCCTGGGGAGGCAAACTTGTCAATGGCCAACTACCTGTGGGTAAATGGCATGCGGACTGAACCTCGAACATCATCGTCTACCCCACTAGAATGCGAATTCCCAGAGGGAGGGATTTTTGTCTGTTTGGTTCCCTGCTATATGCCCAGCAGCCCCTAGATCAGTGCCTGGCATACAGTACATGCCCAATAAATATTTGTTGAATAACTGAATGAATGACCGCCGAGAGAATCAGAATGGGCTTTATGGAGGGGTGGCCTGTGGCTCTTGAACGAAGGGTAGAATTTTGAGCCAGTCCACTGGGGATGGACATATCAGGCAAAAAGACTCGCAAAAAATATATGATGTACTCAGGAGCATTGGATCTAGTTCTATGTTGGGAGTCAAGGTGGGAGGAAGATTGGAATAGATCCCGAGAGGCTGTGAACACGGCCAAGGACCCTGTTGTGCAGCCCAGAGGTGTCCAAAAAGGTGTCCACAAGGTGACCCATTCATGTAGACAGAACATTCTAGAACTTTTATTTATTTTTACCTTTAGAAAGAAGGAAGAAAAATTTAAGCTCTACTAACTTTAACCAAATAGATTGACATTGGTGCCCTCACGTTGTCCACACCCTGTTAGGTCACATGTCCCGTATCCCAAGTCTCCTGAGTAAAGTAGTGTGTGGTCCACTGTGCAGGCTTGGCTGACAATGGTGCCCCACCCCCTGTGATGCCTTCAGTTAACCTGCCACAGGATTCATCCAGGCACTTAATTTTATAAAAACAAAGTCTTTAAATCATAAAATCCTTACAAAACATCTTACTGACAAAGGCAGGGGCCATAAAAATCTTTTGTACCATACAGAAATCTGCTGCTTGTCTCAGAGCAAAGTCATTAAAAGAGTTACCGCCTTAAAGATGAGGTATTTTCTTTTACAAAAAGACAAATGGGCTTCCCTGGTGGCGCAGTGGTTGAGAGTCCGCCTGCCGATGCAGGGGACGCGGGTTCGTGCCCCGGTCCGGGAAGATCCCACATGCCGCGGAGCGGCTGGGCCCGTGAGCCATGGCCGCTGAGCCTGCGCGTCCGGAGCCTGTGCTCTGCAACCAGAGAGGCCACAACAGTGAGAGGCCCGCATACTGCAAAAAAACAAAAACAAAAACAAAAACAAGACAGACGATCCAAATATGCCGGCTCTTTGACGACAAGGGTATGCTATCCAGCAGATGCTAAAACAAGTAAATAGATAAGATGTTGTTTTAAGATTTAGAAAGTAACCACTTTTGGAAAGGAACTCACGCTACAGAGAGAGCACTTTGCAGACGGACATTTTGGAATGATTTTGTTGCTGAGTATCGTCTGTCTGTTGCATCTACACATTTAAAATATAATAGAATTTTATAACCTACTTTAAATCTTCTAAGTGAAGAGTTTCAGTAGGTTTTGAACTCATATGTCAAAAAAATTTTTTTAAATAACACCTTCTGTTTTGTTTCCAACAACAACTGATTGACACCATTTAAGCAAAATTGCAAAAAAACCCCAAAACCTTCTGCACAGAATTTTAAAAATCACGCCTTGTGATTTGGTAAGCACAGCCAGGAACGCTCCTCTTCCACGTGGAGCTACTGCTCTTTGTGAGGTATGTATATTTTTCAACTACAACAGGCATTAAACCAAGTGACAAAATAAATGGAGTTTAGTACCAGATTCTCAGTCAACGAGTGCACCACATCATTGAACCAAGATTTTATTTAAAATAAACCACACTTATTTATGTTTTTAATTGAAGTATAGTTGATTTACAATGTTGGGTTAATTTCTGTTAATTACAGCAAAGTGACACAATTGTGCACATATATTCTTTTTTATATTCTTTTCCATTATGGTTTATCTCAGGACATTGAACATAGTTCCCTGTGCTGTACAGTGGGACCTTGTTGTCCATCCATTCTATATGTAATAGTTTGCATCTACTAACCCCAAACTCCCAGTCCATCCCCCCCACCGCCTTTCCCCCTTGGCAACCACAAGTCTGTTCTCTATGAAAAATGAACCACACTTAAGCACAATTTTTAGTAATAATATATTTAATCAGAGAAAGAAGCTTATTTTAGACCATTAAAGAAAAAAGAAAACAAAACATAAAATGACTGGTTTACTCTTTCATTCTTTTTTCAGTTTCTATTTTTTGGTATATATTTTATAACATATCTAATATGTTTGTATGGTGGCATATGTATATAATTTACAAATAAATGCATACGTATATTGGTTAGATTGCATGAACTTTGCTTTTACTGTTGGAAGGGTGAGGGTCATCTGTGGCTGTGATGGGGAAGCTAGGGAGGAATTCTGGAGGTAAAGGCTGGATCCACTGAGGCCACTTTGGGAATGTGAGGCCTGGCGTCTAGATAGGAGGTTGGAGTGTGATCTAGACTGGGTTCGGGAGGGAGCCTGAGCTGGGCCTGGGGCTGAAGGCAGGGCGGATGGGGAGAGGAGAACGCCTGTGGTAATAGATGAGAAGAGGGGGTGACAGAGCTCCAGAGGCACCCATGCTGCTGCCTGGTCCGTGTGATGAGGTGAGCATGTGGGGTCCCTGCTGGAGAAATCAGAAGATCAAGGCCCTGGGAGAGAGAGAGACTCCACGTCCTCGCTGCTCTCCCCGCAGCCTGAGCCAGCCCCAAAGGCCCAGACAGGGCTTCCTCCTGCCTTGTCCTGTACAGCCCAGCTGACCCAGGGAGGGCTGCACTGGAATTGCACATGAGCCCCAGGTCCCAGGCTACCAGGTCTGGAGGTCGCTCTGGCAACAAACTCTGTTGTGATGCTACACAGAATCAGGGGCCTGTTAGTCAGAGCCATGCAGGAAGGTCCCCTCTGGCCCTGAAAGGCCTGGCAGGCCAAATCTGGACACTCCTGGGAGTGGTCCAACAACCAACCATTGTCTGGCTTGGCTCCTGCTGCCAGGCCAGGGGAAGAGCAGCCGGTCAAAGGGGAGAGCTGTGTCTAGCAGGGACTGGGGTTGAAAAGTCAGTCTGTCTATTTACAATCTGTGCTCAGATAGCAGGCAAATCAGGCCCTACCCTTGGTGTGGGGGGAAGGGTCCCTGTCTTTTCAGTGAGATGGACTATCAGGGGTGTCGCCAGCACAACTAGGAGGCATCCTTCCAAATGCACCTCGCTCCCTGGAACAGGCCCCTTGGGAGGTCACCATGCTTATGCAAGTGGTGAGGTTGGGATGCTCACATTTCAGGACCCCTCATGGGGTGGTTTCAGAGCCACAGGGGAGAGGCAGGTCATTTCAGACCTGGGCTGGTATGCTCTAATCTAGCCTGGGATACAGTCCCCTTTTCCCTGGACCTCAGTCTCCCCATGGAACGCCCTCAGACTGCCCAGGAGACCTGCCCCCATCTCACCACTCAGAGCCCGCCTCCCTCATCTGGTCCCTGCGAGCCCCCACGGCATCCACACCATGCTTGGCCCACCCCATCCGGGTCTCACTGCCATATTACTGACTCGCCTGCGGCACGTTGTTCCAATTCACTGCTCCTGCTGCGGGGAAAGCAGTGTGAGACCCTGGGCCCAGCAACACCCCTCTTCGCCCCTCCCAAGGCTGGGGGAACCCACTGGGTTACTGTCCCCGGGCAGGGGTCCTTTCCCTGCTGTGCCCAACCCCCCACCCCCACTGTGCACACACAGATGCCCCCGGGGGTACGATTGGCCTCAGTGGAGCCACTTCTCTCCCTGAGTCTCAGTTTCCTCGTCTGTGTATGAAGGGTAATGAGAGTGACCTCACAGGGAGGAGGCCTGGGCAGACTGAGCTCCCACACTTCTGATCACATTTAAGGAATTGTTATTTTTATTATCAACGTGGGCGTCTCTTGTTGGCTTTATGGGGCTGTTTGATGAATAATTCAGGCATGGGTCAGACCCCACTTCCCTTGACCCTCCTGTGGGTCAAGGGCCTGCGGGGGTGGAGCGTGGGAAGCCGCGCCCTCCAGGAACCTGCCCCTCAACGTGCGTGCGTGTCAGGAAGCTGTGTCAAGAGCAGAGCAGACCTGAATCACGCGGCCCTCCCTGTCCCCGGGGAGCTCTGAGAATAGCTCCAGGAGCCCTTCCCAGAAGCAGCCCAGAGCCCCAGAGAGAATCCTGCCTCTGCGGGTACCTCAGAGCCAGTCACCTGAGCTCCCCTCAGCATCCTCACCCCCACCTTCCCCTCGCTCTTCCCTCTGTGAATCTTACCTCCCAGTTGCAACCATCCCTGTGGACCCTGTGGCTTCCCGCTGTCCTACTCTTGCGCAAGCTGTTCCCTCTACCTGGACTACCTTCTTTCTTCTGAGCCACCGCCTCCAAGAAGTCTGCCCAGGTTCCCCCGCCTGGAAGGGATCTTTTCCTCAGTGCCTTGTAGGCGCCACTTTAAAGGCCCGGATAGGAGCTCTAACTCAGCACGGCAGCAGGAGCAGGGGCTGGGCCCTTCACCACGCAGCCTCTCATTTTCCTCTGTTTTACAAATGAAGAAACAGAGGCTCAGAGAGGTTGAATAACTTGCCCTGGATAACTTGCAGAGCTAGGCTCCAAAGCAGGGTGACAGCAGCAGCTTCTGCACATGACCATTTCCAGACCCTGCTTGTCTTCACTAGACAAATGCACATAATGTCCTGAAGGAAACCTGAGTTTAAAAAATTAAAAATTAACTCAAATCAACTCTCCAGTTAACCAGTGACTCTCCCAGATTCATTCCTCCAAACTACTGGCGTTATAAACCTCTTTTTCCGGTAGAGATACGGTTCCTAACACTAAACATTCTCAGCGAATTCGAAGATCCGGGAGGGATCTGAGAGTCAGTTGTCTCCTCCTCATGAGTCTGGGGCCGCCTCCTCACAGGGACTCTAGGCACCTCCTTTGGGGCCCGGCTTCCCTAGCACCAAGGGCAGTAATATGAACATTCACGCTGGGCTAAGAGATCTTTGCCTGATTTTATGCTCACAACTACCCAGCTATGTGGGTACTGTTATCCTCATGTCCTGGGGTCGGGGGAGACTGAGGCTCAGAGAGGCTGGAGGTAACCTGGACAGGTCTGCCTGGCCCTTAAGTTCACATTGGTACCCTACCAAGTTGGGACCTCCCCTCCCTACGTTTCCCAGGACAGCCCCTCCCACTGTGGCCAGGGGTCCTCTGCCTGGGGAAGCGTTCGGTCTCTTGCCAGAGGATCTGCCTTGGGGATCCACAGAGCTGGGCGAACCCCCAGCACCTCCTGCTCTGGTCCTGCCCCTGTGGTCATGTGGACGGTGGTGCCCCCTTCGGGTATGGAAGAAAGAGTCCAGACTTGGAGTCAAGAGCCTGGGGTTCAAACCTTTGCTCTGCCACTTATTTGCTGCGCCATGACCTTGGATGAGTCACTCACTTCCCTAAGCCTCTGAGGGATTGTCTTCCAGGTGAAATGAGGGCATGGAGGTGACGTGGGGAGGAGCATAGTGGGCCTCCCTGGAAGTGAGCTGGGTCTGAGGTCAGGGTGGAGGGGCAGGCAGGAGGAAGCTTGGTCCAGGAGAGCAGGCCATCCCAGGTCTGGGTTGGGAGGCCAAGCAGGGAGGGAGGGAAGGTATGAGAGCGAGGATGTGCTTGTCCACAACTTCAGGGCTCGTTGCTCCCCTCCGTGGGTAGAAGGCAGGAAGAGCTTTCTCCCTTGGAATGTGCCCCTCCACCTCCTGCATGCCGCAAGACACAGACCTCCAGCATTTGGGCTGAATTAAGAGCGTCAGACGTCAGCTGCCTCTGAGTCACAGGCTGCTCGAGCCTGGGGAGAACATGGGATCGCATCTTCACACTGTCCGGCAGGCTCTGGGGGTCCTTGGGGGTGCCCAGGAGGAGGGGACCTCTGGGTCCTACTCTGGCTTCTCTCACAGCAGCTCCCCTGCTGTGGGTTCCTCTTATTTCAAGTGAAGAGAGAGTTCTGCGTCCTCATAGAGGAAGGGAGTAAACTGTGAGAGTATCCAAGGGTCTGGCTTTTGAGTTCTGAAGTCACACAGTCAGACAGTGTGAGGGTGGGATTAGAACTGTGTCTGCCAGGTTCATTCACTCAAGCACGCATGCTTTCTTCCACTAATTAATTCAATAAGCTGGTGTTGAAGCCCTTCCCTGTGCCCTCCCAGTGGTGACTGTGAGGATTTTGTGGAAGCCAGAATAGACAGGATTCCTGTCCTCAAGGAGTTGAAAGTCTAAGGAGATGACACTGATTAACAAGAGCTCATGCATTCAACCTTACCACCACCTGCCATGTACTTTACACATATCAACTCTCATGACAGCCCTATGAGGTAAGTAAATCCCCTATTTACAGATGAGGAAATTGAGGTACAGGAGGTGAAACAATACACCAAGCTGCCAGGAAGTGACAGAGCTGGGAGTAAAACCTCAGCTCTCTGGCTACAGTGTGTACTCGTGACTACAACATTAAACAGATAAATACAGTTTATAACCTATGGTGTTTTCTCTGTGTTTTCTACACACACACACACACACACACATATATATATATATATATACAGGGAAGCTGGCTAAGCTGAGGTTGGGTGGGAAGGGGTGTCAGCAAAGGCTTCTCTGAGGAAATGATGCTTGAGTTAAGATGGAGGGAGATATTTATAGGCAATCAATTTTTGACAGTGGTGCCGTGAGAGAAAGAATAGTCTTCTTAACACATGGTGCTGGGACAACTGGACATCTACACGCAGAAGAATGAAGTTGATCCCCTACCTCACACCACACACAAAAATGAACTCAAAATTGATCAAAATATAAAACTAAAGCTACAAAACTCTTAGCAGAAAAAATAGTTATAAATCTTTGTGACCTTGAATTAAGTAGTGATTTCTTGGATATGACACCCAAAGCATAAGCAACTAAAAGAAAACTAGAAACACTGGATATCATCAAAATAAAAAAACTTGTATGCTTCAAAGAATACCATCAAGAATAGGAAAAATTTTACAAAGCCTATATCTGATAAGGGACTTGTATCTAAAATATATAAAGGACTCTTATAACTCAATAATAAAAAGACAACCCAATTAAAAATGGGCAAAGGATCTGGATAGACATTTCTCCAAAGAAAATGTACAAATGGCCAAGAAGCTCATGAAAAGATGCTCTGACATCATTAGCCATCAGAGAAATGCAACTCAAAGCCACAATGAGATACCACTTCACATCCACTACAATGGAGATATACATCTTCATATACATATATGACAATAAAAAGTGTTGATGAGGATATGGAGAAATTGGAAATTGATGCAGCCTCTGAGGAAAATAGTCTGGCAGTTCCTTAAAAGGTTAAACATAGAGTTACCACATGATCCAGCAATTCCACTCCTAGGAATATATGCAAGAGAACTGAAAACATGTCCACACAAAATTTGTCCAAGAGTGGTCATAGTGGTATTACTCACAATAGCTAAAAAGTGGAAACAACCCAAATGTCCCTCAACTGATGAATGTGTATATAAAATGTGACATCATCCTATGATGAAATATTGTTTTACAATAAAAAGGAATGAAGTACTAATATATGCACCAACATGGAAGAATCTTGAAAACATTATGCTAAGTGAAAGAAGCCAATCTCAAAAGACCACATATTAAATGATTCCACTTATATGAAATGTCCAGTATAGGAAAAGCCATAGATACAGAAATTAGATTAGTGGCTGCAAAATTTGGGGGAGGCAGGGTGGTGATGGTTAATGAGTACAGGGGTTTTGGGGGGAGTGATGCAAATGTTCTAAAATTGATTGTGATGATGGTTACCCAAATCTGTGGATATCCTGAAAACCATTGAATTATATACATTAAATAGGTGAATGGTATGATATAGGAATTATAGCTCAATAAAACTGTTATTTAAAAAGGATAGAAGGATGAAGAGGCATTACAGGGACATAGAAGGGGCTGGGGCTTGGAGTATGCCTTCTAAGCTAAGGGAAGTTCATGTGCAAAGGCCCTGTGGCTGGGAGCCTGGTATGTTTAAGAAAGCAAAGAAAACCACATGTCAGGAGCTTATAGGGCAAAGGAGGAAGAGGGGAGAGAAGAGGCTGGAGGGCCAGGCTGCCCAGGGCCTTGAGGGCCATGGCAAGGTCTCAAGTTCTTGTGGAGGCAGAGCTAGGAGGGTCAGGCTCTCACGCAGTACAGGTGATGGCACGCTCAGGCTGTCCTGCGTTTCCTCTTCCTGACCTCTCTCATCTGCCTGGGGGAACCCTAGGATAGGATGTGAGTTATGGAGGAACTTCGGCAATCATTGGAGTCAGAAGTCTCTTCAGAAGCTGGGCTTTGTGGCAGAGCCAAGATTTAACTCCCTGCTCTGCAGCTTGCTGGGTGACTCCAGGCAAGTTACTTCATCTCTCTCAAAGCCTCAGTTTCTCCATCTGTAAAGTAACGGCTCTCCCTGTTCTACCTTCCCCAAAGGGCCAAGATGGGGCTGGGGGAGGGCGTGTGATGGAGTCCAGCACTTTTAAAGAAAGTTTAGAAACCCAGACGAAGGTCATTATCTATCCGCCGCCAGCTGCCTTCTTTCTGAATTCCAGGGTCTGCTGAGAGCAGGCAGGGCTGCCGCACCCCGGCTCTGGAAACACGGGGCTCTACTGAGGAGCTGGCCCTAATCCTGAGATTGGAGGGAAAGCCTCAGGCCTGCAGTCTGCTCCTCTCCAGCTCCAGGGCACTCGGGGGGGTCAGGGAGTGGGAGAGCTGGGAGCAGACGGTCTGTGTCCGTAGCCTAAGAGCTGACTAATTGAGGGCAGTGGGGCAGGCCTACTGGCCGGGGAGGAAGGGCTGAGCACGGACTCCTGGGAGAGGAGCAAAATCTGGGGTCTTGGCAGCTGGAATGGGTTCACTTGCTCTTTGAACAAACACCAAGGCCTTCTGTGCAAACTTAGAGATCATTTCAGCTTAATACAGGCTCTGGATTAGAGGAGGCAGCTGAGGCCCAGAGTAGGGGCACGCCTTACATAAAGCCACACGGTCAACGGGGGCAGAGGAAAACAAAGAAGTTGGGAAAAGTCAGAAAGGGAAGGGGCGTGGAGGTCTTCTGGTCCAGTCCTCACACTGCACACACAGGACAGCGGCCCATAAAGCTCAAATCATCCACAATTACAGGCAGAGGCCAGCCTACAGGCAGAGGCCAGCCTGCAGACAGAGAGATGGGCCAAGGGACCCATACTGCCCACGAGGATTCTGTTATCCTGACCCCTGAAGCCTCCTCTCTGGACCCTCAAGAGGAAGACGCCATGGGCATCTTCCCAAAGTCCCATTCCTTGTCTTAGTCACCCCACCCTGCACTCCCCTGTAATGGCCTTCCCCCCAGTCCCCAACCCCCACCCCCTGCCCCAGCCTCCCATTTTGATGCCTGACTTGGAGCTAGCATCCCCAGGTCAGAGGTGAGCCCAGGGTCCGGCCACCATACAACCGTGCTTTGTGAGTCCCAAGCAGAACCTGTCACTGGGCCCCAGTTCTACTGCCCACCCTCTAGTCTCTGTCAGTGATGGACACCATCAGCCATACAAGTGCCCAAGCCACCCAGGCCCCTGGGGTCACCTGCCTCCCCTTCCGACTAGTACGCGTGTCCCAGGGCCATCCTTTCATTTCTGAAATAGAGCTTCCCTGCCCACTGCCTTTGTCTGCATCCCCAGACTTGCATTCCAGTGGCCTCCCAGGCTCCCACCCATCTCCCTACTCCAGTTCAATCTCCTCACGGTAGCCAGAGACACATTTTGGACACACTGGTCAGATGACGCCCCTCCTCTCCTCAAAACCCTCCCATGTCTCCCAAGAACCCTCAGGGGAAAGGCCAAGCTCCTCAGCCTTTGGTTCAGGCCCTTCTTCATGCTCCGATGGCTCCTGCTGCCCTCAAGAGCCCCTGTGCTCTGGCCATCCCCGCACAAGAGAGCCTCTGGGGCTCCCCGTTCCAGGCTTTGGTCCCAACTCCGTCTGCCCATAGCTCTTTCCTTCTTTTCCCTCTGGTCTGCCTGGCAAACACCCACCTATTCCTCAAGGATCACATCCCCCAAAGATTTCCCCACAAGGTGGCCCTGACCCTGTCCTCATACTATGCCCCTTCCTCCACCGTACCCTGTACAGACCTTGAAAGTCCCGGTGACACCAAGCATACAGCCCCCTGCTCAGCCTGGGAGCCCCCCAGCCCAGGGAAAAGGGTGGAAAGTAGGCAGGGAGGGAGGAGAAAAGAAGGAATTTCTTTCAGGTGCTTGCTCAACGCCTCCTCCTCCAGGAAGGCCCCCAGACGGCAGCATCTCCCTGTCGTGGCCACCCAGGTCCCTTGTTTGCATCTCTGCAGATGCAGTCACAGTTACTCTCCTTCACGCAGCATCTGGAATGTCCGTGGAGCCCGAGGCCCTGGAAGGTCCTTTAGGCTACACCTCATTTTACAGGTGTCGAAAATGAGGCCCAGGGATGCAGAGCCAGGATGTAAACTGCGTCCCACCCTAAACCCAGTGCTCTCTCCCTGCTCCCACCGCCTGAGGTTGGCACCTCTGGATCCCAGGAGCATGTGGTTGTGAAGGGGCCTCACCAGGACTGGAAGCCCCCAGCCACAGGCCTCGGTGCAACGGGGCAGGTGGGGGCGGGGCTGTGGGCGGGGCGAGGGGGAGGGGCGTGAGAGGAGGGCAGGGGGCTGAGCCTTGAGGGGCACCCACTCTGCACTGACCCCATCCCTGTCTCTTCTCAGCTCATGGGCTCAGCCAGGAGAAACTATGATTGGAGCCCCCATACAGCCCTCAACACACTGTCCATGGGGCCAGGCTTCTGCGGCTTGAATCCCAGCTCTGGGAACTCGTGCACGTGCTCCACCTCCCTGTGCCTCGGCTTCCTCCTCTGTGAAACAGAGATATTCACAATCTTATACCATAGCGTTGTGTGGGAATTAAAAAGTTCATCCACGGACATCACTCAGAACAGTGCCTGGTGCATAGTAAGTGCTCAAAAACAAGCTTGTTATTATTATTTATCCATCTTGCCCATTAGACAGTGAACCAGAAGGGCTGTGTTTTCTGGGTCCCACTTCACCTCAGCACCCATTCCTGTGCCTGGCCCACATGTCTGTGTGTGCAGGAAAGCCCGGGTGGCGTGTGAAGGCACGTCAGCCTGTGTACCCTGCGTCTCCCGTTATCCCGGCCGGGTGGCACTGTGCTGTGCCGTTGGCCAGCATGACCTTAACAGAGAGTCTTCCTTGAGTCCCCTCCAAATCTGAGTGTGACTTGAAGGGAAAAGAATACATCCCTGGTGTTGGGAGTAGAGGACCCCTCTGTGTGAGGCTGGGGCTCCCCTCCCCGCCTGCTGGCGGGGCTGCAGGGAGGGAATGGGGGGATGGGGAGAGGGGGAGTCCCCCTGCTCATCTGCTTTGTGTCTTCCTGGGCTGGCACACCAGGCGCGTTTACATTCCCAAGTATCCCAGACAACGGCGCTGATAAGGATGTCTCTGATCTGGGAGCCCCCGCAGGGACTTTATCTCTAGATGGGGCCAGGCTGGCCCTGGCTGGGGGAGGGAGGGTGCCCCTGGGTTTCTGAGAAGCTTCAGAGTAGGATGCTCAGGTGTGGCTGAGCCCACCTGGCTCTGGTGTAGGTTACCCGACCCCCACCCTTCCATATTCTGTGGCTGCCTGCTGTGCCTCCCACTCTCCCACCCCATTCACCCATGACAGGATCCCGCCAGGGCCCGCACAGCACCATCCCTCTTCCTCCCATATCTCGGTCAATCTGGGAGCAAGTTGAGGGCAGTGTCTCCTGGGACCCAGCCTGCCTGCACAGAGCTGGGCTTCTCACACTGAATGTCTGCCAGAACTCATCACTTTCCAGGCTCCCTGGACCCACTCCTCGTCTCTCCCTTGACTAAGTCAGAGGCTGGGGCTACATCTTTGACTGCTTCCTTTTTCCCCAGCCTCACATCCCTTCATCCACCTAAGGAGCACTCACTATGTGCCCGGGCACTTTATTTCATTCATCCCCCAGACTCCGGAGAGGCGCTATCCTGATGCCCATTGACACAGAAAACGGAGCGTCCTAGATGGTTGGTGACCTGCTCAAGGGCACACAACTGGAAGCGACAGAGCTGGGCTTTGAGCCAGGGCTGTCCAGCTTGGCTTGGAGGGCTCAGCAGTGGGCAGAGGACAGACTTCAAGTTATGCCTGCTTGAGTGGCAGTGGGACACGGGGAGGAGCTTACCTGTGTCTGGCTGGGGTGACTCAGAGGGAAAAGGAGGAGGGCTGTTCCTGTTACCTAATGCTGTGCACTCAAACCTTAGTGCTTGAAACGATGATATTTATTTTGTTCTAAAATCTGCATTTGGGCAGGGCTCAGAGGGGATATAGTTCATCTCTGCTCCACTTGGCATTACCTGGGATTGCAGTCTGGAGCTGGAATCATTAGAGGAGTCATTCATGCCTAAGTCCAGTGGTTGACACTGGCCATTGGCCAAGACCTTAACTGGGGCTGTTAGCCAGAGCACCTATAGTGGTCTCTCCATGTGGCTTGGGCTTCCTCACAATATGGCTGCTGGATTCCAGAGAGAGAGAAACACAGAGACAGAGAGATGTTCAGAGAGACAGGTGGAAGCTGAACTACCTTTATAGATTTTGGTCTGGGAACTTATGTAATGTCATGTCTGCCACATTCTGTTCACTGATACGGTCACAGAGTTCTGCTTAATTTCAAGGGGAGGGGCAATGGACTCCATTTCTTGATGGAGAATGGCAAGTTTTCAGTATGTGGATCTGAAAATATTCCTGAGGCCATTTTTGGAAAATACACCCTTCACAGGGACCTTCTCTCCTGACCTCTCATCAGTAGTCTCACTTCCCAACCTGGCAAGGCACTTCCAGAGGCTCAGCGGACACTGCCCCTCTCACCCCAACTTTGGAAACATGGTCCTCGGTGGTGGGAGGGGGGAGAGACAGTGAATGGCCTTTTCCTGGGCACTTTCTGCATGCCAGGTCCTACCCCAGGCACTTCCATGCCTATTACATTCCATCTGAACCATGAGCCTACGTAACGGGCCATGGGGCCCCCCGTTCTGTGGGTGAGGAGACTGAGGCCGAGAGAGGTGAAGACTTACCAAGGCCACAGGGAGGCATCAGCGAGGCTGGGATCTGAAGCCGGGTCTGTGTGGCTCAAAAGGTCCTGCTCTTGCCCTGCACCAGCTGTCCCCAGGTTCAAGAGAAGGAAGTGGTGATAGGGTGAGGGATTAAGAACATGGGCCTTGGATCAGAGCAACTCGGGTTCTCATCGAAGCTCCCTGACCTTGGGTGGATTGCTTCATCCCTCTGAGCCTCAATTTTCATATCTGTCCAATGGGACATCTCAGACTTTAAAAAAACAAACCAATGAAATAAAATAATCTCTGTTACAAGCTTGGCACATGCTCTGGCATGCGTGGTGGTACCCAGACCACCCAGCTCTCCCTCGACTGGACCTGCTCATCTGTGGGCAGAGCTAAGCTGTCTGGGGAATAAGCCTTCTGCCATTCACCAAGGGGGAGCCCCGGGCTCCTGTTGGCTATTTTTAGACCTGTGTGGGCAACCACAGAACCACATGTGGGGTTTACCACCGCCTGGCCAAGCCCAGAAGAACAAGAAAACACTTCTGATGGCAGAGGGGGGGCATCTGAGGTCAGGATGAACCTCAGTCCTTCCCAGCATCTCCAGGCTGACTTTGGACAAAGAGTCTCTCCAGGTCTCAGTTTCCTCATCTGTAAAATGAGGCTATCACAAGCACAATTTTTGTTGCTTACCAGGTACCAAACGTGGATCTCACATGATTCTCGCTCTGAGGGGGCCGGGGGAACAGAAGTTGCTCAGATAGAAGAGGGGCAGGAGGGGAACAAGGGCTTTTCATCGCTCTGCTCCCAGCCTCCCCAAACAGCTGGAAGAAGTTCATGAGGATTAGCTGAGATTATGGATATGGGTGTGTTTTTTAAACTGTAAACTGGACTCTAAACAGTAAACCAACAGGCCCAGAGACAGCCTAGGCTCATTTCCAGGGAGACCCCTCCCCAGCCTCAGCCTTCAGCCACAGCGTTCCCATTTACTCATCAGTTCTCCATGGGTGGGGATACTTGTAAGATTTTATTTTGCCTCTACTACCCAATAAAAGGCTTTGAAAGCCACTGAGGGCTGAACTGAAAACAGGAGGTGGCAGTGACACTCCCCAGGGCTCAGAGAGAGGGCTGAGGCCCCAGGTGTCCCAACCCCTATCGCCTGCCTGGCCCACAGCTGTGGCCCTGGGGGCCGCCACCCAGTTCTCAGAGGAGCCCAAGCCTCGGGCCCATGCCCCTTCTTCACTCACATGGGACCTCTGACGATGTCACTTTTCAGGTCCTGGAAGAGTCACCAGCCATGGTTAGGGCTCAGAAGCTCTGTATTTCCCAGGAGGAAAAGAAAGAGCAAGAGGCTATGTTCGTGTGTGCACGTACCTGCAATCATAGGTACTCACACGCACCACACAGATCACACAATTCGCCTCATGCACAAACTCACCTATGCTCACACATTTGTAGATCTACACACACATGTTCACACAGGCACACACAAAACACTTATTCCCACAGGCGCGCATATGCACACACGCACACCTAGCCACATTCTCACGTTAAGATGCACCTACAGAGTATACACAAACCTTACCCAAAACACACACGCACATCTCACACACTCACATGGATTAACAGAAATGCACAAACATGTATTTATGCAAAAAGCGCAAATATGCACCAACAGATGTATATTCACACACACCCGATCGTCATACACTTCCATGGATAGACGGGTACCTAGACTCAATATACTCACACTGTGAAAGCTTGTGTACAAACGGATGCTCACACACACCCGCAGTCCCATACAAGGCTGGGTGTGCATGTGCATTCCATTGACACTTACTCATACACAATAACAATAAACTCAGGTATATGAGCATCTGTGTATACAGAGCAAAACCACACATCACAGCCATCCACACGTGCCTGTGCAAACACAAACACCTACCCTTGCACGCACACGCACGAGCTCAGCAGCACTACACACCAGTGTACACACTGACTTTTCCGGCTCCCTTGCTGCTGAGAGATTCTGCAAAGGTGCAGAGACACAAGCACCTAGTTCCACTTCACCTGAAAACCCCCAGGCCCTGGGTGTGTGGGAGGGTGAACCAGACGCCCTCCTTGCAGGGGGCACAGTGGAAAGTATGACCCAAGTTGACCTTTGCAAAGAGCAAAAGTGAGGGGTTTTTCCACCCTGTTACCTCACTGTGTCGGGGTGACCGGGGCCACCATCGCTAATCCTCCTCCCATGAGCCCCTCAACCCTTGAGGACGTTCAGGTCCAACATCAGAACTTCATATCCTTAGTTAACTCAGCAATTAACTCGCTGACACCTGCCCCCACTCCGTGCCAGGCGCTGGGCCGGGGGTTAAGGGCAGAGAAAGCAGCTGGACCGGGGCCCTGTCTATGGGGCTCACAGTCAGGAGGTGGGGTGATGGGTGGGGTCAATGGGAGGCTCAAGATCAAGTCCCTTGAAGTGTATTCACTTGACGATCAATTTGCCAAGGGATCAATCTTTCAGAAGACTGATTTGCTGAGCAAATCAAACAAATTTATGTTTGTTCATTTCAGGGTTTTTTTTTTTCAGTTTAAAAGTATACATCAATTTTATTGAATGGATTGGAATTTGTTTTCATCTTGTCTTCATAACAGCATTTTATTTTATTTATTTATTTTTAAACATACTTTCTAGTAAATGTTTTTATTATTTATTATTTTTTTATTTTTGGCTGCTTTGGGTCTTCATTGCTGCATGGGGGCTTTTCTCTAGTTGTGGAGAGCGGGGGCTACTCTTCGTTGTGGTGCGTGGGCTTCTCATTGCAGTGGTTTCTCTTATTATGGAGCACGGGCTCTAGGTGTGTGGGCTTCAGTAGTTGTGGCACACAGGTTCAGTAGTTGTGGTGCTCAGGCTTAGTTGCTCTGCAGCATGTGGGATCTTCCCGGACCAGGGCTCGAACCCAATGTCCCCTGCACTGGCAGGCGGATTCTTAACCACTGCGCCACCAGGGAAGCCCATATAACAGCATTTTAAAGAATGTTCAGATGGTCAAAAGCTTAGGGTCAGGGGTGCTATAGCTTAATGAAAGCACTTAATATTTGTAACTGGAGAAGGACTTTCTGGGGACATCCAGTTCTGCAGCATGACAGGCTTTCTGGGACCACCTGACCTGCCAGGTGCCATGTGACCTATACCTGGATTCTCGTCTGATTTGCCCTGTGATCTTGGCCATGTCCCTACTCCTCTCTGGGCCTCTACCTCCTCACGTACGAAGAGCTCATCGTTAGGGCCCTGCTGACATTTAATGAGACCCTGGAGCTTCCTGTGACCTCCATCTCCCAGTGTGGTTGGGATTTGGGCTGCAGGCACCGGAGAGGATGCTGACTCTGCTGGGGGTGACCCCACGCTGCTTGGAAGTCAAAGTTGTAATAGTCAACACTCACCATGTAGTATTGGTGCCTCTGTCTGAAGTGTGACATTTCTGGGTCCTGTCTCCAGCTTCAGGCAGAGGGGCCTAGCGTGCTCGGGGTGGGGAGCACGGGCTGCAGAAGGCGGGGCCCAACTAACTTTCCTTTCCTGGTAACAGGCTTGCTAACCTCATTTCCTTTTTCTAAAGGGAAATGCCATTGACATCACACAACTGGATTTTCAGTGAGGCCAGATGAGAACTCGTGATCTCTTTGCAGGCAAGAAGGATGCACACTTGGGCTGGGTGGATTTGGAGAACCCCTGATCTGAGGCTTCAGAGATGGAGACCCCTGGGCCAGAAAGGGCAGAGATATGCCCTGGGGTCCACAGCCGACAGCAGAGCTAGGGCCAGGAACCAGCCCCTGCCTCCCAGCTAGGGCTCTAGAATGAAACACCTAACCTGCTCCCTCCACCACCCCATTTTTTAAAAATTTATTTATTTATTTATTTTTGGCGGCGTTGGGTCTTCATTGCTGCGCGTGGGCTTTCTCTAGTTGCTGCGAGCGGGGGCTACTCTTCTTTGCAGTGTGTGGGCTTCTCAGTGCGGTGGCTTCTCTTGTTGTGGAGCACGGGCTCTAGGCGCGTGGGCTTCAGTAGTTGTGGCATGTGGGCTCACTAGTTGTGGCTCGTGGGCTCCAGAGTGTAGGCTCAGTAGTTGTGGCACACGGGCTTAGTTGCTCCACAGCATGTGCGATCTTCCCGGACCAGGGCTCGAACCCGTGTCTCCTGCATTGGCAGGCGGATTCTTAACTGCTGCGCCACCAGGGAGGCCCAGATATTGATTTGTCAGCATCCACCAAGTCCCTCCACCACCCCACCACCCCACGAACATCCACCAAGCTGCCCAAGCCAGAAACTGCTCAAGCACCTCCTCACTGCACTATGCAGCTCCTCCAATCTGTCCCCAGGCCACGCCCCAGCTCAGGCCTCCTGGGCTCTGTGTAGGACCCCTGCCCAGCCTCTGCTCGGGTCTCCCCACACCCATTCAGGCCTCTTCCTCCAATCTGTCCAGTTGCTTGGGTGACATGGCTAAAACACAGCCCACGATGTTACTCCCCAGCTTAAACACTCCCGGGGCTTCCTGGCCCGGCATTCAAGGCTCTCCATGACAGTCCCCATCTCCTCTTAGCCACTCTCCTGATATGCCCCTTTGCTCCCTCGATGCAGAGATTACTTGCCCTCCCCAGATTATGGAAGTTTCTTGCACTTGCTCATGCTCTTGCCTCTACGGGAACTCCGCCATCTACATGCACATTCCTGCTTGTTCACTCCTGAGGGAGGGGCAGCACTCCAGCATCTGCTCCCATCATTGCCTCAGAGGAAACTGCGCTCCTTGGTTGATGTGTCTGAGCCCTCCTCCCTACCTCCTTAAGGGAAGCAAAGACATTTTATTGTGGAAAATTTCAAGCATGCACAAAAATAGAATAGTACAAAGAACCCTGCGTACAAGGCCACTCTGTTTCATTTCTATCCCCCACCACCTCCCCCACTGGATTATTTGGAACAAATCCAAAATATCAAATCCCTTTATCTGTAAATATTGCAGTATGTATTTCTAAACCATAAAGGCATGACCCGAATACCATTATCATATGTCTATTTTCATAATATTTTAACATTATCATCGAATATCCAGTCATGTTTAAAAATTGCCCAGTTGTCTCATAAATGGTCTTTTAAAGTTGGTTTGTTCAGGATCAGGATCCAACAAGGGCCACACATGTCACTTGTTTGTTGGGTCGCTTATGTCTCTTTCAATCTGTAGATTTCTCCCCCTTCTCTTGTTTTTCTCCTGCTTATTTGTGGAATAAACCAGGTTGTTTGTCCCCTGTCGTTTTCCACATTCTGTACTTTTCCTACTACATCCCCCGTAGTGTTGTTTAACATATTCTTCAGTCCCCTGACTTCCCTATAAATTGTCAGTTAGATCTAAAGACAATTAAATTCAGATTCAAAGTTTTGGCAAGAATACTTTATAGGAGGTGTATGTACAGTAGTCCCCCTTTATCCACAGGGGTAAGTTCCAAGACCCCCGGTGGATGCCTGAAACCTTGGATAGTACCGAACCCTAGGTACACTGTGTTTCTTCCAATGCATACATACCTATGATAAAGTTTGATTTATAAATTAGGCACAGAAACTGAATATCCAAATTGCCAGCGTCACTACTCTTGAGCTTTGGGGCCATTATTAAGTAAAGTAAGAATTAGTTGGACACAAGTACTGTGATACTCGTGACAGTCAGTCTGATAACACAGATGGCTGCTAAGTGACAAATGGGCTGGATGATTCACATCCCGGGCAAAATGGACAGGGATGATGTGAGATTTCATCATGCTACTTGGAACGGTGTACAATTTAAAACTTATGAATTGTTTATTTCTGGAATTTTCCATTTAATATTTTTGGACCATATTTGACAGCGGGTAACTGGAGCTGTGGCAAGTGAAACCATGCATAAGAGGAGAGACTACTGTCCTTTCCTCAAAAGGCACATGATATTTCATTGTCTGTCTTTCTGCGCTGCTGAAAGACTTTGATGGTCATTGCCTAGATCCACTATTTTGTTAGAGATTTGCAAAACAATGATATTTTAATTTTACTTTCTTCTTCATTTATTAGCTGGAATACTTCTATGAGAGAAACTTCTCTTATCAACTCTGGTTTCTCTGAGGTCCAATGTACTTAGGAAAGGCAGGATAAATGCTTTCCTTTTACTTATCAGTTTTCAGAATAACGAGTTGATTTCCTAATATTCTCTAAAGGTGACCAACTGGGTTTTGTTTGTTTTGGTTTTGGTGTTTTTTTGTATCATTATTATATCATAGTTTTAATGTATTTGATATGTTTTAATCTATTACAGTTATTATCACTCAAATCGTCCCAACCTTGGCCAGTGGGGATCTCTTTAATTGGCTTCTGAGTCCTTTTGGACAGACCCTAAGTAGTGTTTAGCAGCTTCCTGACTTTCTGGTATGACAAGATGCCCAGGTTTGTCTTGTACATTTTCTGCCCAGATCTGGAATCAGCTATTTATCCAAGAAGTGCTGGTTCTTCAAGTGAGAAGTAGTATTTAGAGACCACAGATCTGGATGTTAGGGGTGCTCAATGCTATTTGGCTGGTCACTACGTCTAGGTTATTCCAGGGTGCAGAGCTAGGAAATACTTTTTTTCTTAAGAAAATTCACACCAAGAGTTCATATTGATATTTTAAATAAAACCTAAGACTATAAGACTTTTACTTAAATTCTTTGATTTTACATTATTGTCTCTTTTCACTAATGCTGAAAATCTTGCTTCCTACGAACATTAACATGATTACTGATTCACTGTTTCCTACTTTCTCTATATATTGTAAAAATGTCAGAGTAGCAATGCCACTACTTTTACAAACAATCTGATGACTGAAAACACCTTATGATTTGTTTGCAGTTCTTTTGTCCTTAGAACATATATCCTACTAGTGATGTGCAGTCAAATCACCACATTTCTAAATCCCTTGAACTATTTCAACTGTGCATGGAGAAGCCATCAACTCAAAACACAGATTCATTAATTTCATTTTGCCTTGGATTTGGGGGGGACTGATTTTGGCTTTTGTTTTGATTTAATTTTGTTTTATTTTTGTGTAAAGCATTTATCTGGTTCCAAAGGTAATCTGCAAAATGAAGTATATTCAGAGAAGTCTAGCTTCTACCTCCACTTCCTTTACCCTATTTCCTTCCTCCTCCAATAGACAACAGTTTAAATTTTTCATATTTTAACTGATTTTCTTAAATTAAAGAAAATATGTGTGTTTTCCCTTCACTTTCTTTGATAAGTGATAATGCACTATATACAACTTATTCCACTTTGCTTTTTTACTTAAGATCGTACCCTGGAGATTATGTCATAACAGTATCTAGAGACCCTCTTCATTCCCTTTTCTAGGTGCAGAGCCATATACCGTATGGCCAACTAATCTCTATTGGTGCACATCTTAGTAGTTTCTATTACAAATGGTGCTTCTTCCGTCAATAGTTTTATGCATACATCTTGTCTTATTTTTGCCAGTTTATCTTTGGGGTAGATTCCGAGAAGTGGGGTTGCTAGGTCAAAGAATAAACACATATGTAATTTTTCTAGAAATTACCAAATTCCCTCCCTATAGGGCTTGCACCATTTTGTATTCCTACCACACCAGGTATGAGAAAGCCTCTTTTCCCACAGTCTTGCCAACCGAGTATATTGTCATACTTTTGAGGTTTGTCAGTCTGATAAATGAGATATGGCATCTTGACTTAGTGTTAATTGGTATTTCTCTGATTATGAACAAAGTTAAATATCTTTTCATATGTTTAGGTTCTGATTCACTTTTGGGTCCCTAGTGACATTTGTGTCCCTGGCACAGAGGAGGTCCTTTGGAGAGATTCCTAGAATGAAAGAAGGAACAGGTGAACAAACAGATGAAGACAAGTCTTGAAGAGGATGGTTGACTTGCACAAAGTCCCATGTCCAATTATCACCAGAATCAGAACTGGAATTGATCTCTTTTTTTTTGCCTTGTCTAATTTATTTTTTCTGTCCATAAAATGAATAGAAGTTTATAGTAGAAGTTTTCTGACTATAAAATGAACATGAGTCTACAGTAGAAAGTTTGGAAAGCACAAGAAAGTATAAGCCAAGGCAGAATTTTAATCTTTCTACCCCAAGTCAACCATTTTTAGCATTTCAGTCTATTTCCTCCCAGTCTTTATGCATTTTTTCCATTTATGATCACACTACATATATGGTTTTGTATTCTGTTCTTTTTCACTTAACACTTTTCCATGTTAGTAACAACTCTTTGCAAACATAATTTTAATGGCTGTACAATATTTCACTCTCCGAGTATATGTTAATATATTTAACCTTTCTATCATTGCTAGACTTCTAGATAGTTTCCAGATTTTTGCTATTTTAAATAAATTCTTCCATGTTCATCTTGTTTTTCACATTCTGAATTTTTCCCCCTTAGGATTTGATTCCTGGAAGTGGAGCTCCTAGAATCCCAACACTGAGTTCCAAGTCCAAGGCTTTTCTTGGCTGTGCTCAGAGGACACTCTTTGCTAAGTTTTGCCCCTGTGACTTCCTATAGCCCCAGGCTAGTGTCTAGTGTCTACACTCTGAAGCAGGGACACACTCACACCCAAGTCAGATCAGAGGATGGGCGAGGCTGGGAGGGATGGAGCTCACTCAGGATGAGGAATCAGAATCTCCTGCCATTTGCCCTTGAGCTCCTTGCCTTCCCAAGGCTATCGACAGATACCTTTAACCAATAGGAGGAAACCACCCACTGGCAAGGTCAAGCGTCTGGTGGAGAGTGCAAGCAGGTAGGGATGCTGAGCAGACGTGGCCTCTGCTTTGGAAGGACTCACCATCCAGGGAGCAGACATCTGAGGTCATACCTTCCCACCCTGAGAAGGGCTCCGTGATAAACTCTAATACAGCACTGTTCACTACAGAGGGATCTGGGAAAGCTGCCTGGAGGAGGCATCAACTGAGTTTAGTAGTAGGGAATATAGGTCTTACCTGACAGATGAGGTTGGGCAGTGATCAATCCTGAGGGGCCCTGTAAGCCAGCTTACAGATCCTGGATCGTGTCCTATGCAGTGAAGCAAGGGGATGAGGATCAGGTGTGTGTAAAGGACAATCCTTCTTGCTGCTGTGTGGAGGGCAGAACTGTAGATGGGAACTGGACAGACAGTTAAAGTGAGACCAACACCCAGGCAGGAGACCATGAAGCCCAGATCAGAGCAGTGGCCGTAGGGACAGAAAAGGAGGGCCAAGATAAGAAATGCCAGGTATACAGTCAATACTCAAAAAAGAAAAAGTTATGTCAATTTATGACCTTCCTGTAGCCTATGGGAAAGAGTGCTGGGCTGGGAGGCAAGGTACCTAGGTTCCATTCCCAGAGCCCTGTGATCCGGAGCAAGTCTCTTGCCTATATCTGGGCCCTAATTTCCATTTTTGTACACCGAGCAGGTTGTAACAGGTCATCTCCAGGGGCTCTTATGTTCTGAAAACTCTTTGATCCTAAGGCTGCAAAGTAGCCGAGGTCCCTGGAGGGGAGAGGAGGGAGAAAACAGAGGCTGAGCAGAAAGAGCAGCCGGGGCTGGGGTCTTGGGGTCTAGGCTCTCTGTCTCTCCACCCCATCAATCTCATAGGCTTGATGTCAGTGGGGCGGCTGGGCCGAAGCCAGAGGCCAGCTGCAGGGAGGGAGGAATTGTCTCTGGCTCGAGGAAGAGAGAGGAAAGAATGCAGAGTTTCCAAAAAGCTGTGAACAAGTCATCCGCTCCGGCTGGGTGCCCAGAGGTTTCGCAACTGTCCTGGGGGCCTGAATAACAGAGCGAGCCAACACGGGAGGGCGGCTCATTCCCCTTCTGTGCATCAGAACCTGCACGATGATGAGGGGCACTGAAGACGCCTCTGGCTGCAGGTAAGAGAAAACCCTGTCTCCAGAGCTTCTAAATGTAGCAAGGAAATATATCAGCTCTCATGCTGCGAACCCAGAGAGGGTGGCTCCGCTCCAGCAGTAGCTCCTGGTACCATCAGGAACAGAGGGTTTTCTATTTCCCTCTTGTCCTTGGCTGGCTCCCTTTGTGGCCCCATGACAGCTGCCAGTGACAACAGAGGCTACACGTTTCTGTGTGAATGTCCCGCAGGAAAGTGCAACAGAGGACTTTCTCCCAACCCTGAACTAAAGTCCTTATCTTTGGTTTGAACAGGACAACTTGGGTCATGTTTCCAATCAATAACAGTCTCTCAGGGAATGGCATGTGCTGATTGGCTTAGATTAATTGAGATCTAATGTTAAACCTGGGGGCTGAGAGAATGAGCAGAATTGCGGTCCTATAAGGAAGAAATTGGGGAGTAGTTGCTGGATGGGCAATTAACATGTCTATGGGATGATAATCCTCTGTTCCCCATCAGCTCATCCAATCCCCACCCAGCCTGGGGGTCAACAGGATGGGTGTCCTCTCTAGGTGACCACTGAGGTCCCTGAGACTTGGAAGGTGGAGTGGCTGGCTTGAGTCACACAGTGGGTAAGTGGCAGAGCCTGAATTGAGAAAAATAAACACATAGCGAACACAGAGCAGACCTCCAGCTGCCAGGCTCGAGGCAAGCTCCTGTGGGCTTCCACAGTGCCTGCCCCTGGCGGCTCTGTCTCAGAACCCACCTTGCAGTGCGGAAGCGCACCTCCCTCTCCAGCCTGAGCGTGCACGCACTCGCTCACGGTGTGAGGCTTCCCAAGAGCTTAGGGATCTGAGGCCAGGGGTGTGGATTCGAATCTCGACCTCGAGCTTCTGTGTCCTCCTCTGTGAGATGGGAGTGTGAACCCCACCTTCTCCTCTTGGCATAATTGTTGGGGGAGTGAAATGAAATGAGGAGATGATGCTTTACTAATTCTGAACCATCAGGTTTTCCATCTCCTGGTGGAAAATGGTCATTCCATGGGCCTCATCTTCACTAAAAGACATCAGGAAACAGGGAGCCAGAGGGACCACCAATGAGACACCCAGACATGGATCCATTTGGTGAAATGCATAGTTCAAAACCATCAGTTGATAGATAAGGAGATCTGTCCAGAGAGGGGCAGTAACCAGCCCAAGGTCACACAGGACTAGAACCTAGGCCCCTGGCTCCCAGCCCTTCGTCCTGCACCAGGTCCCACAGGTCAAGTGAGGTCCGCTGCCTGGCCTGAGGTGGCGACGGCACAGCTGCAATATGGTCTGTGCCCACCAGCACGTCCCCAGCTTTCTCGGGGGCCATTCTTCAGGGGTTCACTGAGGCGAGGCCACACTTCCCCTCTGGTGGCTTCCTGTTTGGGCCAAACAATGACTCTTGCCGGGACCTGGTGCCAGCTGGCTGCAGCTGTTGGCAAAGCATTGACTTCTTGCATGTAGAAAGGGGAGATCCTGAAAGCATTGACTTCTTGCGTGCAGAAAGGGGAGGTCCTGGTGCCCCCAGCCGGGAACCCCACACTCAGACGTGGTCTTTGGGCCCCACTGAATTCAGTAATCCCTTCATGCACTGATCACACGCACATGAACACCTTGTTTGCCAGGTTCCATCTGGGTATCCAGAACACAGAGGTACATCAGACGAGAGTTTAGCAATTCTGCAAACATTTAGCCTCTGCCCGTGAGGAGTAAGACATTGTACGAGGTACCAGTGATGCAGATACGAATAAGGTACACCCTATAAACTTGATGACTGATGCATCTATTTGTCCTCCCAGGGCCTTGCAAGAGCTCTGAGTGGGTTGTCAGTCATTTACACGCTTGTGTGAACTCGTGCAAACAGCTCTTTCCTGACGGAATGTCTCAGGACACATGGGGAAGGGTGTGAGTAAAACTAATAAAGATGAAATGTTTATGACGGCTTTATTCAGTAGGTGAGAAAATCAAGATTCAGACGTGCAAAGGGACTTACTTAAGGTAGGGAATGGAGCCAGGACCTTGACCCAGGCTTTCAGAGTCCAAGCCTGGCACACCAAGATACTTCAAAGAGCATCCAATCTAATGTGGAGAGTCACAGGATTAGAGATGCAGGGGGAGCGCCCAGGTGCACATGGGGTAGGGGTGCTTGTTGCTGAATAAAATCTGCTGGGGAGACTGGACAACGGGAGGGAAATGTTGAGTGCTCTCTATGTGGCAGGCATCTAGCCAGTTGTCACTCTACAGACGAGGAAAATGAAGTGGGAAAAGCCTCCCTGAACATCTGGAAAGCAGCGCAGCTGACACCTTCACCCAGGATCCACACTGTGCTGGTGCCCTTAGTCTGCCCATCCTTTCAGTCATCTCTCTCCAGCGCCTCACCTTGCGTGGCCCAATTTCCGGCTGGAGTCCTGGCTGGGACCGAGCTGGACGCTTCTCCCACCTTCCTGCCTTGTTCTCGATCTCTACTGCGATGCCCCCCATGGGCCCATCCACACCCACCTGAGACAGAAGAGTGACCGGGCAGGGTCTGCCTTTCCCTGGCCCTCCTGCATTGTTTCTGGGCTGGTGCTGTTGTGGAAACAATGAGACAGGGGTTTCCAAGGGCTGGAACTGGGTCCCTCCATGTCCCCTACCTCCTGGGACAGGCTGGAACTCCCGGGCTCTCACCTAGAAGAAGCAGAGTGTCCCGCGAGTTGGGGGTGGTGCCTGAACCCAGACCTGCCTGCCGCTACCCTCCGGCTGGGGGTGGGGGGACGAGGGAGGAGAAGCAGCAGAGGCTCCTCCCGCTGAGCTGCAGGATCCTTAGGGGTCACCTAAGGCGACCCCTCTTAGTTGGGCAGCAGGAACAGACCCAGAGTAAGGGACACACCGAGGCCACTAGGTGGACGACGCCCGCATCTGCTTCAAGCCCAACCTCTCCCCTGCGTGCCACACACAGACCTCCACATGCTCCAGACACCTTCCTAACCCACAAGCACCAACACCCAACATGTCCCCCCCAACTCCTCTCCCCACGTCCCCTCCATCAGGGAAAGGCACCAGAAGTCTGGAGTCACCCCTGACCATCTCTCTCTACCCTCAGCCCCTGTCCTTAGCCGGGTTTTCCAGCAGTTCGACTTGCTAAACTACTCTCGACCCTGTGATCTTCTCTCCAGGCCATCGCCCCTCCCCTAGTCTGGGCCTCATCATCTGTACTCAGTTATGACAATGGCCTCCCGACTTGTCTCCCTGACCCCAGTCTTGCTTCTTCCCATCCATCCTCCGCTCAGCAGCCAGAGTGGTCTTTCAGAAGTACGAATCTAAGTGTGTCTCTTCCGTGCTTAAATGGAGCCCAGGCTTTTAACCTGTGTGATACGCCCAGGCCTCCTGCTCCAACTTTGCCTCTAAAGCAAAACCCTGTCAATGGGCCCTGATCCATTAGCTGTTGCTGGCTTCTTCACGCATGGCCACGAGTCCATTTCAGAGGGCGCCCCTTGGAAAGGGCTCCTCCTCTTTCCCACCAGCACCAGCACTACTGTCTCAGTTTGAGTTCCTCCAAAATCAGAGTATGACTCAAGGCTCTGGTGTAAGTAGATTAGAGGGAGGTGATCCTGAGAAGCGAGAGTAAGGGAGTGGAAGGAGTGCAACAGGGAAGGAAGAAAAGCCCACGCTAGGTGTGTTCTATCCGTCTGCACAGTGAGCAATGGAACTGCATTCCACCAGCACCCTGCAAAGCCTACGGAACACCACCCAGAACCGTCCACCTGCAGGATGGGGAGCTGGAGGTTGATCCTGACACTCACCCCATCAGGTGAGGGGCCTTTAGACCTCTTGGCTCTGTCATCTGCCCACGCAAGCTCCGGTGGTGCTGAAGAAACTGTGGCCAATGTGGAGACTCACAGCACAAGCATGGGGTAGGACACTGGCCTCGGGAGGTGATCTTTGCCAGTAATCAGAAGTGAGCCAAGGGATGTAACAACGGCTTCTGAGGTGACTGCACAGAAACATTCTTTAATCGTTCAGTACAGGTGCCTTGTTGGCGCTCAGTGTGCAGGAGGTGTCCCGAGTTGCTGAAGAGGAGCCTGTGGTCAGAGTGCACCTGAGCGGCTCTGGAAGGAGCCTGGACTTTGCTGTCAGACTTCCTGGGTTCAAACCCCACTTGGGTTGGCACCTGCTGTGGGTCCTGTAGCAGGCCACAACACTCTTGAGCCACCGTGTTGTCACATAAAATAGGGACAGTAAATTCTACCATATGAGGTGTTGATGAGAATCAAACGTGTCATCAGAAATGAATGCATGTGGCAGAGTCAGATGCCAAATACAGCTGGTTATGTCTATTTCGTTCTTCCCTCAAGAAGATGCTGCCTTGAACTCTTCCTTACTCAGCTCCCTCAGCCATGAGCACCCCATCTCCTCCACGCTGTAGGTTTAGCCTATGTTACCGGGAGCTCTGGCCTCCTATGGGCAGTGCCAACGCATCTGCAGTCCCCTCCCCTACTCCAGGGTACAGAGCAGAAGTAGCTTTTGTGGAAGCACAGAAGAGTTGGCAGTGCATGCCACACAGCAATAAAATTTTTCTAAATCCCCATGAGCTGTCTCTGTCTCTCCCCCAAATCCCCCTTCTGAGCCAGCTGCCTTTATCACATGGGCAAATTTAGCTTGAGCCAACACCTCTAGTTCTACTCCTCCATGCTTATCCCTCCTCTTTGGGCTCTAGCCTCCACTCACCTGTTCTGGGTACAATTGTGTCCCCCCACCAAGCCAGATTCATAAGTTGAAGCCCTAACCCTCAATATCTCGGAATGTGACCTTATTTGGAAATAGGGTTGACGCAGATGTCACTTTGTTAACATGAGATTATAATGGAGTAGGATGGGCCCCCAACCCAATATGACTGGTGTCCTAATAAAGACGGGAAATTTGGACACAGAGACACACACATAGTGAGAGCTTCATGTGAAGACTGCAATTGTACCTCTCAAGCCAGGGAACTACTGGGAAGCCAGGAGAGGGCCCTGGAACAGATCTTTCCCCAGTGCCTTCAGAGGGCACGCAGCCTTGCCAACACCTTGATCTTGAACTTCCAGCCTCCAGAACCAAGAGACGATATATTTCTGTTTTAACCCACCCAGTTTGTGGTACTTTGTTCCAGCGGCCCTAGCAAACTAACACACCACCCAAAAGGGCAACTTATTTTTCTGCTGCACATATCATGTTCCTATCCTTACCTTCTTTTTAAAATTATTTAATATTTATTTAATAAACAATATTTTTGTCCCAACCCTTGTAATACCTTTGTTCCTCTGTTCATGTGTCTCTTTCTTGACTCCCTGTTGGACTGTGAGCCCCTTGGAGGTGGGGCCTGTGTCATTCTCATTGTTGTATCTTCAGGACCCGGCAAAGAGCCTGGCCCACAGGAAACATTAGTAAAGGTTTCCTGGAGATTTCTTGAAGGAGGTAACCCTGATGCTTACCCTTGAAGTGTGGTCCCTTTGGACAGGCAGAGCTACCAAAGGAAGGCATTCCAGCGAGGAGAATGGCATGAGGCAGGAAAATGCAGGGCAGGAATGAGTGAGCAGCTCACCGTTGGCTGGGGGCTAGGGCGTGGGACATGGGAAGGCACAGAGGCAGGGTGGGACCAGAGGGTGGGGAGAGGTGGGCGTCAGGATTTCAGGGTTTGGGAATGCATTTAATTGAGAATGCCGTGGGGGTGGTGAAGAACCATGGATAAGAGAGGGAACAACAGCGGGGCTCTGGGAACGGAGCTACAGAACAGACCGAAGACAGGGAGGCCACAGTCCAGGTGAGAGATGACAAAAACCTGAACCCTCAGGGGCCTGAGGATGAAGAGAAGATGAAAGACATTTAGGAGGAAGAAATGTGGGCCTGATGACTGATTTAGAGATATTTTCCCCTTTGAGGTGCCTACGTCCAAGATCCTCCTCCTTCTGAAGATGCCACACTGAGAATTTCCATGATGTCGGCAGTGACATATAAATCACCCCGCCCCCGGTGCCCTCTGTGACAGCTGTCAGTCTTGGGGAGGGAGCAAAGGAATGAGAAGTCCCCACTTCAGGCTGCTGAGCTTTCTGGTCCACAATTCAAAATGTGGGGGAAGCGAGTCATTTTTCACCTTCTTTTTAATATCAATTTTTTCTTATCACTCATGACTAATGGTAAGTTAACTGTATAAAGAAAATCTGAACGTACAGTGGCATTAGATCTTATAAGGTGAAAATTGCATTCAATAAAAATAACCCTGGATAATCCCTTAAGTGGAAAGACCTGGGATATTAGAAATTCAGAAGACAAAGATTACTCTATATAATGACATTTTACTGTGACCTCTGTTTCTCTGGAGCATCAAAGACCGAGGCCTAGTTTGAAATGGGTGAAAGGGCAGAGTTTGGAGGTGGTGAGTAGGTAGATTAAATGCTTGCTGGGTATGAGCCCATTATATGGATAAATAAAAGAAGAAAATAAAAATCATCTGAAATCCTCCTCTTACTCTTAGTTTGTGGTGAATATCTCTTTCCAGTCTTTTTTTTTCCCCCCCTAATTCACATTAAAAGCTATACTCAGTAGAGTATGAAGTGCCTCTTGATGTGGTGACCTGAGAAAGACACATCACCTCTGTGGTATTCCTGCCAAAAAGGCAGAACCTGACAGAGGAAACATCAGACAAACCCAAACTGAAAACCAGTCTATAAGATTATTGGCCCAGACTCATCAAAATGTCAATGTCATGAAACCCAATGAAAGACTAATTGTTTCAGACTAATGGAGATGAAAGAGACATGGCAACCAAATAGAATGCATGATCCTGGATTTCATCCTAGATCAGAGGGGGAAATTGCTATAAAGGACATTACTGGGGCATTTAGTGAAATTTGAATCTGACCTGAGGGTTAGATAGCGGTGTTATAGCAATATTAAATTTCCTGAATTTGATAACTGTACTGTAGTTATGTAAAAGAATGTCCTTTTTCTTAGGAAAAAAATGTTGAAATAGTTGGGGTAATGATGTATGCAGCTTATTCTCAAATAGTTCGGGGAAAATATGTATATAGAGAGATAGAAAATGACAAAGCAAAATGTTAACAATTGCTAACAGCTGGTGAAACTGAGTGAAGGATATTTGGAAGTTCAATTCTTCTGCAAGTTTGAATTTGTTTCAAAACTAAAAGGTAAAAAAAAAAGTCCAGTCCAACTAAAATTAAAACTTCAATCTCTGGGGAAAAATATTTGAAAAGACATATCTGACAAAAGACTATTATCCAAAATATACAAAGAACACTTAAAACTCAATAATAAGAAAACAAACTGCACAATTTATTAAATGTGCAAAATACCTGAATAGACAACTCACCAAAGAAGATATACCAACTGCATGAAAATCATATGTTATCAAGGAATTACAAGTTAAAACGAGATAATACTACAGACCTATTTGAATATCCAAAATCCAAAACGCTGACAACACCAAATGCTGGAGAGGATGTGGAGCAACAGGAACTCTCATTCATTGCTGGTGGGAATGCAAAATGGTACAGTCACTGTGGAAGAGAGTTTGACAGTTTCTTACAAAACTAAACATACTTTTACTATATGATCCATCAATTGCACTCCTTGGTATTTACCCAAATGAGCTGAAAATTTACGTCCACACAAAAACCTGCACACAGATGTTTAGAGCAGCTTTATTCATAATTGCTAAAACTTGGAAGCAACCAAGATGTCCTTCAGTAGGTGAATAAACAAATAAACTATGTACATCCAGACAATGGAATACTATTCAGAGCTAAAGGGAAATGAGCTATCAAACCATGAAGACAGGGAGGAAGTTTAAATGCATATCAGTGAGTGAAAGAAGCCAATCTGAAATGGCTACATACTGTATGATTCCAATTATATGACATTCTGGAAAAGGCAAAACCATGGAGACAGTAAAAAGATCAGTAGTTGCCAGAGGCTGCAGGGAGAAGGAGATGAACAGGCAGAGCATGGAGGAGTTTTGGGGAAGTGACACTGTTCTGTATGATGTTATGATGGTGGACACCTGTCATTATACATTTGTCCAAACCCATAGAATGTCCAACACCAAGAGTGAACCCTAATGTAAACTATGGACTCTGGGTGATAATGATGTGTCAGTATAGGTTCATCAGTTATAACAAATGTACTGTTGTGGTGGCCATGTCAGTGGGGAGAGGTTGTGCCTTTTGGGGGACAGGGAATATGTGAGAACTCTCTGTACTCTCTGCTCAATTTTGCTGTGAACCTAAAACTGCTCGTTAAAAAGTCTGTGAAAACAAAACAAAATTTTAGTCTCCTACTACACTCCTATTAAATGGATTAAAAAGGACGACAACGATACCAAGTTGTTAGTGAAGATGAACAGCAACTGGAACTCTTATTCATGGCTGGCGGGAAGTGAAAACTGAACAGTCACTTTGGAAAACAGTTTGTCAGCATCTCTGGAAGTTAAACACACACTTGCCATGGGACCCAACACTCCCACTCCTGGGTATTTACCCAAGAGAAAGGAAAACTTATGCTCACCCAAAAACCTCTAGGTGAATGTTTATACCAGCTTTATTTATAATTCCAGCCCCAAACTGGAAACAACTCAAATGTTCTTCAGTAGGTGAATGGTTGGACAAAGTGTCATACATCCACTCAGCAGAATACTACTCAGTAATGGCAAGGAACCTTGATACTTTCAGCAACATGGATGACTCTCAGATGGGTTGTACTAAGTGAAAGAGCCGAGACTCAAAAGGCTACATACTGTGTGGTTTCATTTATATGGAAGAAGCAAAACTATGGCAGAAAACAGGTCAGTGATCACTAGGGACTGGGGATGGAGGAAAGAGTTGACGACATTGGGGTGCAAGGGAACTTTCTGGGCTGATGGGAATGCTTTACATCGTGACTGTGCTGGTGGCTACCTAACTGTTATGAGTTTGTCAAAACTCATAGAACTGTACATTAAGGGTGAATTTTACCGTATGTAAATTATATCTCAATTACACAAAAAGACAAATGAACAGAATTTCTCAAAACTTCTTCTCCTTCCCTACAGCTCCCAGACAGATACACTTCAGAAACACGTGATGGGAAAAGGAAGGTTTGAGGCAAACAATTTTGGGATTTTTGTGGAACCCCCTTTGTGGTCTCTGCCAGCTGGTCCCTGGGCTCGGGGCACATACCCCTGACTGATCACCTGTCCCTGCCCTCTCCATTCCTGCTGAGGGGTTCTTCTATAGCATCCCCTTGTCCTGGAGGGCAGACTTCTTGGGCAGGGATATTTTGCGATGACTCAGGCCCAGCTACCGTGCACTGTGTCCAGTTGGTCCCCTAAGAAACATTCCTCTCTTTTGTTGCCAAACTCTGGAAGCACAGGCTGCTCCCACAGCAGTCCCCACCCCCGGTTTGGGCTACCCCCAGGGGCAGCTCCCACCGTCCTCTCGTCTTCAGACTTTTCCATCTGAGAGGTGGGCTCAGGCTCTGTGTCCTCTCAGCTCCAGGGAAGCCCCGGTGGCCAGGCTTGAGCCTTGTGTGGTGAAGCACAGCACTTGGACAACTCCCTCCATGGCAAGTCTCAGTCCCTTTCCTCCTCTCCCAGGTCGGAGTGAGTCTGGAGGCAGGTGATGGGGTGAGGACATCTTAATCTCTGCCCGAGTCCTGCTGGGTTGTGTCTGGTGCTTCTTCTTTTTTTTTTTTTTTTTTTTTGTTTTTTGCTGTACGCGGGCCTCTCACTGTTGTGGCCTCTCCCGTTGCGGAGCGCAGGCTCCGGACGCGCAGGCTCAGCGGCCACGGCTCACGGACCCAGCCGCTCCGCGGCACGTGGGATCTTCCCGGACCGGGGCACGAACCCGTGTCCCCTGCATCGGCAGGCGGACTCTCAACCACTGTGCCACCAGGGAAGCCCTGGTGCTGCTTTTGAGGTTCTGGGGGACAGCAGCAATTCTGAGACAGGAAAGTCCCATTTAGCATACAATTACACATAACTAGCATGTTATTTTAACAAAACTGGGATCTTTCTTACACATGTTGTATAATCTGCTTTTCCACTTCACACTATGTTTTGAGCATCTTTTCATGTCAGTAAGCACACCTCTACATTCACACCCTTTTAAATGACTGATCAGTATTCCCTTGTATGGCGGTATTGTAATTTACTATACTGAACCCTGATTGTCGGCTGTTTCAGGTTGTTTCTAATTTTAGGTTATTATTAACAATGCTATGCTTGTCTATTTACATGCAGCTGATGGTGCTTTAGCGGCAGGGTCCTCACTTGCTCAGAACCTTTCCACATGCCCAGGAGAGCAGTCTGGCAATATTATATTCATGATTTTGTCTTCTTTTTGTAAGAAGGGACCTCTAAATTGTATGAGCTTCGGGCTCCACAAAAGCTGGATGTGCCCTTGGCTATGATAAACAAGCTCACAGTCGTTTTTCTTTGGCTACGTCTAGAAGTGTAGCCAGAATTGCTGGGTTGAAGCAAAAGCGCATTTTTAAGATTCCTGGAACATATTGCCAAGTAGCCCTCCAGAAACACTGATCGAATTTACACCCCATCCCTGCCCTGGCCAAGATACCCAAGCATGTGTTGATTTCTATGGGATTGTAGTTCCCTGTTACTGTGGCTTGGTTGTAGCTGCCATTAGCATTTTCTCCCCAAAGCAGGGGTCTTGACCTGAGATCCCTGAGACACAAGGGTAGAATTCCTGGGGCTGTGAACCTGGATGAGAAAAATTTACATCTTTCTTTTCATCATTAGCATTTAGTTGAAGTGTAATAGCTCTTTCCACCATGAATGTGGGCCACAAATCCCTGAAGCATTACTAGGACCTGTGACGCTAGCAGTTCCACTACCAACAGAAATCAGAGATGTTTTCATGTCTTGTTACAGCTGTTGAAGGTCTCTCAAAATATCGTTCATGCTCAACAGTGCTTCAAAATTACAGTAATTATTAGATCTGCAACTAGGTTTTGGTATTTAATGTGTTAATTAAAAAACATGTATTACCCAATTACCATTATTTTTTAATATTTTGAAAACTGCATTCAGTAGGATTGATTTCCTTTGTAATCATGCATTTTTGTTTTGTTTTATGAATTAAAAAACGTTATTCTGAAAAGGGGTCCACAGGCTCATCAGACTGCCAGAGGGTTCACGCACAATCAAGGTCAGAACACTTGCCGTGTGGGACTCTTGACTCGCATGTTCTTGAAACTTGTGCATGATACAAAAGGAAAGGAATTAAACTTTCATGACTGCTGCCTGGAGCCAGGCCCTGTGTCAGGTGCTGGGGTACAGAGGGGGCAGGATGGCCCCCTGCCCTTGAGGAGCTCACAGTCTAGGTGGGAGATGCAATTTCACAGCTCCTGCCACTCACTGTCCTGTGGGCTGGGGATTCAGGTTCTCAGCTTTTCCAGGATTTTAAGAAAATCATATGTCCATATTTATATATGGTCCCATATAAAACAACTCTTTCAATTTTTTAAATGTTGGCAACCAATCCAGATTTTTATAAACCACTGTGTGGGCCAAATAAAGCATGACTGAGGGCTAAATCTGGCCCACAGGCCACCAGTTTTCAACCTTTGCTCTAGGAGGAGAACAGAATTCCAGTTAAGGTGGAAAAAATTCATTCTGTGGAACAAAGCAGCAAGGATTGAGCCCCCATACACACCTCCACTCTGCTCCTGCAAACCAGAGAGAAAAGGAATTGGAGCCCTGGTCTTGGGAAGAGAAAACATGTGAGAAGGAGCTCTGTGGTGGGCAATGTAGGTGGGGCGGGATCCCTGCAACCTGGCTGCAGTCCAGGTGAGGAGAGGCCTGGCAGGAGGCAGATGATACTGTGGTGAGGGCATCAAGGGAGCTATGGGAACAATGCGGTCAATTAGGTGATTGTATACCCAGAAAACGCAAGAGCCTCTAGCAGAGAAACAAAAACCAAAAACAAATGTAAAAACAAAACAAACAACAATTTAAAAAAAAAACCTATTTGAATTAAGACAATTGATAAGGTTATTGGCTATAAGATAAATATACAGGGGCTTCCCTTGTGGTGCAGTGGTTGAGAGTCTGTCTGCCGATGCAGGGGACGCGGGTTTGTGCCCCGGTCCGGGAAGATCCCACATGCCGTGGAGCGGCTGGGCCCGTGAGCCATGGCCGCTGAGCCTGCGTGTCCGGAGCCTGTGCTCCGCAACGGGAGAGGCCACGACAGTGAGAGGCCCGCGTACCGAAAAAAAAAAAAAAAAGCAAGATGCAGGAAACCATATATTATATGATCCCATTTTTATAAAACAGTGATACATGCATAAGTTTATCTGCATATAATTTAAATGTATCTGTCAATGGTGACTTGATTATGGAGAAAATATACAGAAGGTTAGACAGGAGAACGCTAGTAAGCTACCTAGGGTGAAAGAATATGGTTAGTGCAAGCTGACATGGGTGGCTCAGGAATGGCAGAGAGAACAAAGCCCACGTCACCGCCCCACCCCAAATAAAGCAGGGGCCTTTGGAACTTGACTTTCTTACCCTGTAGCCTAGCCAGTCCCTCACCCCCACAATGCTTGACTCCTGGCACCCATCCCTTGGCCATCCCTCCCCACCACCCCTTATGGGTGGCCTTCCATATTTTTCTCCATGATTCTAGAATGGGACAGCCAAGGCACTGAGGGCAGGGGAAGGCCAGGAGGGTCCCAGGGTAGGGGGACCTTTCAATGCATGAGAATGGACCTCAGGGTCTAAAGTGCAGCTCTTGCAAATTCATGGGAGTGAGGGGAAGAGGCTAGAAGGAATATTAATTCACTCACTCATCTTAAGTCCTCCTTCAGTCTCAGCTTACAGAGTCCATCCTCAGAGAGGACTTCTCTGAGTCTGCCCATTTCATTCTGTCTCCCTATTATTTTCTCTCATAATACTCATCAAAGTTTGCCATTTTGTCTTTATTCTTGTGTGTGTGTGTGTGTGTGCGCGCGCGCGCACGCACCTGCGCACAGTCATGTATTTAATGCCTATTCCCCTCCCCGCCAAATAAACAGCACCACCAGCACCACCAGAGGAGGGAGCTTGTATGTACAGCACAGTATGTCAGTTGAATTCAATAATTTCCTATTATCCTCTTTTTCATTGACTCACTCTTTTATTCATTTATTCCCTTATTCATTCCAGAAACGTGCTCTTGGCCAGTGACTTTTCCCCTGATCTGAGTCTTCCACTTTCTAGGGTGGCTTTCTGGGGGGAGGTGGGAGTGGGAACGTGACTGCATGATTCTGGGAATGCATCCACAACCTGGGAGAGCTGGGTGAGTCTGAAGCTCTCCAGGGAAGGAGGGAAGATTCCAAAAAGCTAGAGGGTCAGAGCGAAAGGTGCTGGAGGATCAGAGAGGACAGAGTTGGGAGTGACAGGGTGAAGGATGCACAAAGGGAGACTCTTCTTTGCCCCCACCCTCACATCTTCCCACTGCCCAGCTTTTGCTCTGGCAGTCTGCTCCGTCTGGAAGAGGCTCTCCCCATCTCCACATGCTGAAATGCTACCCTTCCCTGCAGGGCCAGCCCAGATGTCCTCGAGGTCTCCTCTGAATCCTCCAGCTGGAAGGGCCGCTCCCTGCTGCAAACAAACTCCCAGAACACAAAGTCTGGACCTCCCTCGTGGCGCTGACCACTTCCTGCTTGGGCTGTAGTGTGACCCCTCCCTCCGCCCAATAGGCAGAGGCTCTGCCTGCCTGTTCCCAGGGATCCCGCAGGGCCCAGGCCCAGCGTCAAGCAGATGCTCAAGCCTAACATGTGAACAGCACTGCGTGTTTGGGGGGGGTGCAGTGATCATGACCCCATTTCACAGATGGGGAAATGGAGGCACAGACCAGGGGCACGACTTGCTCCCAAAGCAAAGCGGCAGCACAGCCTAGACTCAGCCCTGCATTTCTGGCCCCAGAGGCAGGGCTCTTTCCAGGGCAGCTTGGTGGGAGGTGGGAGTAGGGTGGGGTGGGGTGGGAGCTGGGTCCTGAGAACCAGCAGGCCAGAGAAATTTGGAGTTCGAATGGCCAAGTTCAGGGAAAGCACAGCTGGGGAGGAGCCAAGGTATTTATTATGCTTGGTTTCCAGCTCCAAACAGAGCTGATGGATGGAGCTGCTCCAGTTCCTATAAACAGCTCGGGCCTCCCTCCCCTCCACCCCTCCACGTTCTCAGCACCACAGCTCCAACTCATCCCAGTGAGAGTGGGGTGGGGGAGAGATGACCAAGGGAGGAGAAGGAGAAGAGAAGAGGGGTTGGGGGGAGAGAGGAGGAAGAAGAAGAGAAAGGGTCCTAGAGGCAAGAGGAACTGAGGGGAATGAGAGTGGTGAGAGAAGATTCCTGTTCCCCTGGGCAGCCCACACCCTGCAGTCCCTCTGTGTCCTCTACGTTCCTGGGGTCTGTCTGAGAAGTTTATCACCCATTCTTGGTCTGAGGGCTGATGTTAATCCCCACAAGTGTTTAGGTCCTGGAGGGCAGGGCCATCCATTCAGGAAATCTTTCCTGAACTTGCCTCTGTGTTGGCTCGGGCCCAGGGGACACAGAAGGGTCTCTGGGTAAGCCCTCCTTCCAGGAGCTCCCGGTCTGGTGGTGGATCAGGCAGACATCCCAGTGTTGTGGCCCCGGGCAGCCCAGGGCTGATGGCAGCTGGAGGAGGGAAATCAGGGCAGTCTCCCCAGAGGAGGTGATGCAGGTAAGCATTGAAAAAGGAGGAGTTTGGCAGGGGGGTCAGGGTAGGTGAGACATTTCAAGTAGAAGAGGTGGGAGAGAGCCAGAATTGGGAGGGTCAGGAAGCAGTGCTGCCTAACGGTTAAGATTGCTGGCTCCAGAGAGGAGCAGGGCAAACCTGGGCTCAAGTCTCAGCCCTAGCACTTGACAGCTGTGGCATCTTGAGTCTCAGTTTCTCTAAAGTGAGGATGATAATAATAGAAATCTCTCCAAAGAGTGTTAGAATTATATACGACCGTGTACATCAAGTATTCAGCGCAGGGCCCACCTGGAAGTGCTCTGTCAGCTCTGAATAGGAGGTGGGAGGTGGCCAGAGAGAGATGAGGATGGAGGGCCGCAGGGACCCGGACTTGCAGGGCCTCTGAGCTGCTAAACAACAGGGGCACAGAAAGCAGACTCTGGATCCTGGATCCTGGGGGATTGTGCCAGCACAGGGAACTGACCGGGGGAGGCATCTGGTGGGCCAGGGATGCCGGCTTCCTCTCCTCCTACCCGGCCTGCGAGCCCGGCTCTTGCTGGGCCGGGTCCTCGTGGATTGAGTGAGCCAGGTGACCTGACACCACAGTCTGTCTGTGACAGGGGCTGTGCAAGGGCATCCTCTCGCCCTGGAACTTGCCGGATGCTCCGATGACCTAGTTGGCAGCTGTGTCCACGTTCGGCTGAAAACAGGAATTTCTGCCTTGCTGGGGTCTTGGTCAGGTGAGCAAAGTCCCCTGTTTGCCAGGAAAAGGGGTTAGGGGCCTGGTGGGCTCCCAGGTTCCCAGAGTCCTGGGTTGAGCTCAGCCCATGCTACTGCCCTCCTGCAGGCCTTCGGGCAGCACCTACTGTGTGCCAGGGCATTGCGTCACATACCCTCTCACCGCCTAGCCCCATCCATGAAATAGGCATTTCAGTTTTTCCTTTGGAGAGTAGGAGCTGGGAGCAGCAACTGGGAGCGAGAGGTCACAGCCAGGGAGGAAGCTGGGCTGGAGAAATCTCCAGGACGCTTGCGGATGGGGGAGGCGGAGCTGGAGCCTGTGGGAGAGGAGGTGGAGAAGAGAAGGTTGGCACCTGCAAAGGGGGTGATGTCTGGGTGTCAGGCAGCTGAGAACGGGAGGCGGGGCCACATGAAGACAAGCACAAGGGGCTGCAAAGTGGGAGACCAGGGGGACCACTCCCTGCCCTCTAGACTCTACCTCAGCCCGTTGCCTGACTCCCACCCCCACCCCAGGTGAGGTGGCTCTTGTCCCCTTCCCCAGAGCCCACAGCCCACACCCTCACCCTCCAACCCCCTTCTGGGAACCACGCATGCTCTTCTTCTGGCCCCTCTTGGTTCTTCCAAGTTCAACCTTGAACTGCAGCCTGGCCGCTCACTCTCAATCCTCCAGCCCCTGGGAGACCTTTAACTCTCTAGCTGGGGAGGTCTCTGGTGTCAGGGTACCGGGGCTGGACGCTCAGGAGAGGCTGGGGCTGGAGACAGAGATGTGGGCATTGTCAGAGCGATGGGGTGGCTACGTCAGTGAGGGCGATGGCATTCCTGAGAGAAGCGTCCTGCTGATCGCCATTCTGATGATGAGCATGGAGCAGAGCCTGAGAGGAAGGCACCTGGGGTCCTAGATGTCGGAAGAGTGTGCCGAGGGGGAGGTGTGGGTGATGGGGGATAGAGGTGAGGGGCCCCGCAGCTTGGTGACCTCAGCTGGAGGCGGCCTGGGATGGGTTGGGATGGAGGGGAGGGAGAGGAAGCTACTTTCCCTAGAAGTTTACCCATGAAGGAGGGAAGGAAAGGGGAAAGTGGCTTAAGGGTCTCCTTACTGTTTGTAAGATGGGCAAGACTTGAGCACAGCTGAAGTCTGAGAGGAAGAAGCAAACAGAGAGGAAAGGCTGAAGGAGAGGAAAGAGAGAAAATGGAGCTGCAGAGGAGGGAAAGGCGCTCAGCGGCTCCTGCTGGAAGTCACTTTTCTCAGTGGTGGGTGGGGAGTGGGGTTTGCTGAGCGTGAGGGGACAGAGGTGTGGCAGGGACACGATGGGGGCTGAGGCACCCAGGTCCAGGATGGTGGTGACCCAGAGCCTCCGTCTCCCACCCAGCGGGCCTCAGCCTGTCTCCCCAGGGGTTTCCCATGAGGCTTCAACGGCTGGAAGGGAAGTAGAGGAGGGCAGGGTTCAAGTGGACGCAATGATTACCCGCAGCAAGGAGGAGGCCGGCAGGCTGCACTGTTTCTCCAAAATCCGTTTTTAATACATTCACGTGGGTTACACAAAGAGCTGGCCCCGAGGCCTGGGTTGTAGCCTGGGTCCTGGGGAGTGAGAGCAGCATTGTGTAGTGTTCTCAAAGATCAGGCATGCAGGGGCCCACACCTTGCCCTCCAGGCCTGAGGAAGAGTGTTTGTGTGCAGTGAGCACCTGTGGTCATGATCCCAAACAGAAATGGACCCGCCGGCTGCCCCACTTGCCACCAGGGCCCCGGGCTGGGGCCAAGCCACCAGGCTCTAGCCCCGGCTCTGCCGTTGACTCCCTGAGTCCTCGACCTGCTCTGGGCCTCAGTTTTCTCATCTGTAAAATGGGGCATTTTCATCATCTCACACTTTACCGAGCACCATCGTGAGCCTGAGTGCGGGCCAAGCACAGGTAAGAGGGTGAAGACAATGACACAGGGTCCCGGGATTAATCCCAGGGCTTCCTTTCTTCCCAGACGGCCCACGATTTCATGGGTATGAGAAACAGGGGGTTATATCTGGATGGGATTTTTTTTTTTTTCTTTTTTTTGCGGTACGCGGACCTCTCACTGCTATGGCCTCTCCCTTTGCAGAGCACAGGCTCCAGATGCGCAGGCTTAGCGGCCATGGCCCACGGGCCCAGCCGCTCCGCAGCATGTGGGATCTTCCCAGACCGGGGCACGAACCCGCGTCCCCTGCATCGACAGGCGGACTCTCAACCCCTGCGCCACCAGGGAAGTCCCTGGATGGGATTTTTCTATCCATTTTTCTAGGGGAAAAAAAAGTCCCTGCATGATGAGGACTAGTAAGCGAGTTTGGAGCCAGCATCACCTTGTGATGTGACAGCTGAGAGAGAAGGAAACCATTCAGGTCTAACCACCAAGCCCCGCCCCCCACCCCCTCAATGAGGTCTGAATCCACCTTGTTTCACAGGCGCTGCCACTGACCTGTGCAGCTCTGAGCAAGTCCCATTCTCTTCCTCAGTCTTAGCCTCCGTACCTGTGCAACAGGGAGGTTGGACTCAATGGTTTCAAAGTCCAGGCTATGCTCAAAGGAGGGAGAGGGAAGGAGGGCACGCAAGAGCAAGAAGAGAAAAAGGAGAGCCCGCCTAGTCTGCAAATGAGGGAAGAAGGGAAAATGAGGCACAGAAGGAGGAGAGGGCCGGCGGCTGCCCATCTTCCCTCTGCCCGCCTGGGAGAGAGGAGGGAGAGGAGCGGGTGGGTGTGCACGGCACAGGACGCTCCCGGGCCTTGTTCCTGTCCGCCTAACAGCCTGCAGCCCCTGCAGTGGCCAAGCTCAGGCTCTGGACTCAGGAGGATGTGAGTCTGGAGCTCAGTTCCGGCATTTCTTAGCTGGAGGTCCCTGGAGGGAGACTTTTGGGGCCTCTTGTAAAATGGGATAAAATATGAACCTCAGAGGGTTGTCATAAAGAGGCAGATGCAGGCTTGGGTTTGTCACCACTGCCAAGTGCGGTGCCGAACGGAACCAGACACCTAAGGTTCTCACTCCTGGCTCAACAGCCAGGGTGAGGCTGGGATGGAGCAGGGCGGCCTGGGCAGGGAGTAGCGGGGCTAGGGCAGTATCTTGGCCGGTGTGTGCAACACGAGAGTGCCAGGTAGGGAAAGAGCCTGCCCGGAGCAGGAAACGGAATGGTCCAGCACTGGGCTGGAGCCCAGGGAGAGCGCCTCTTAACCAGGCCCTGCTGGAGCTGCCGCAGCCCGCCGAATAGCACTGGATCCAAGCCTTAGGGGGCTCCAGCTCTCTTCCGGTCACAAGCTTTTTATGTTCCAGAGAAGCTGGAAGTCATTATCAGAAGATGTGACGAACGGTCTGCTTGGACACCTCTCAGACAAATCCTCCTGGTCGGCATTGCCTCTCTCTTACCCTGGCCCAGCAGGGCCATCCACACTCAGCCAGCTGGGGCTGCAGAGCTTTGGGGCCCTGGCTTCCACGCTCTGTGTGGTCACTGCAACCACCTCCCCACCCAGACTGGGCGATGCTGAGGGCAGGGATGTGTCTCATTCCCTGGCGTCCCCCGTGCCCAGGGCAGGGTGTGGCACAAAACAGACGCCTGGTGAAGATGTGTTGATCCGATGGGTTAACCTTACACTCTGTCACTCCTGCAAGCTGCCCATCTTCCAGCTTCCACAGCTGGACCACACGTGCACCCTGTGAAGTGAGTCACCTACTGATGCAGCAGGATACAGGGACAGGAGTCCTGGGCTGGGACTGAGAGACCAGGGTTCTTGGATCCTGGCTCACTGGGTAATCTTGGGTCAGTCCCCACCCTTCTCCGTGCCTCTGGCTCCCCCACTGACCTGGCAGGGTCCCCCGACAGAGCTGGTCTGTAGCCCGCAGACTCTCTAGGCTTTGTACTGCTGGTTGAACTTCTGCCGGCGGACACAGCAGCAGGCGGCCAGCGTGGTGAGAAGGATGGCACACACCAGGGCGAAGGTGAGGATGATGATGAGGTTGACGTTCTTGAGCCCCCCCTTCTCACAGTCCTCAGGACGCACGTGACTCAGGGACACCTCTTCCTGGGAGCCGAAGCGGCAGATCAGGTCCTGGGTGGCGTCCACGTCCACACGGCCCTGGTGCAGCTGGGCCGCCAGCCAGCCGTTGCCGCAGCAGCTGAGGGGGTTCCCCTGCAGGTAGAGGCGCCGCAGGCTGGTCTCCAGGCCGCCCATGGCGCTGCCCGGCAGGAGGCTGAAGCTGTTGTTCCTTAGGTCCAGCACCTCCAAGGACACGGCCTGCGTCCAGGTAGGCAGGCGGCTCAGGCGGTTCTCTGCCAGATTGAGCCGCTTGAGGCAGCTGAAGCAGGGCAGGTCCACCTGCAGGACGGCCAGCCCGTTGCCCTGCAAGGCCAGCACCTCCAGGGAGCCCTCCAGGCCCGCCAAGGCCCCTGTGGCCACATCCAGCCCAGGGTTGGCGGAGAGGTCCAGCTCGGTCAGCGGAGTGTGGAGGAAGGCACCTGCCCGGAGCGTCTCCATCTCATTGTCCGCCAGGTTCAGGACGCGGAGGGAGGAGACGCCAGAGAAGGCCACACAGCCCACGGGTCCAGGCTCACCTGGGCCCCCGCAGGGGCTGACCCGGTTCCCCTGCAGGTTGAGCCTCTGCAGGCTGGCCAGGCCAGCGAAGGTGTACGGGGGCAGGTCCCGCAGGGCGTTGTCCTGTAGGAGCAGCGTCTGCAGAGACCCCAGGGCCCTGGCACCCAGCTCCAGCGTCTCCAGCGCATTGTGGCTCATGTCCAGGCGTGCGAGGCAAGGCAAGGAGCCCACGCGCGGGGCCTCAAAGGCCCGCAAGCAGTTCCGGCTGAGGTTCAGGAAGCGCAGGGAAGTCAGGTGCTCAAGAAAGCCCTCGGGGACGAGCTCAATCTCATTGTAGCTCAGATCCAGATTCAAGAGCTGAGAGAGGGGCTGGGTGCTGGCGTTGCGGCCGGGGTTAGAGAAGGGCAAGGCGGACCAGCCCTCGGAAGGCGCGTGAAGGCCCTCGCCGCCCTGGGGCGGCCCCGCAGGGAGGCGGATGAGGTTGTTAGACACATTCAGGTAGATGAGTCTTGGAAGTGCGGCCAGGTCGGGGAAGTGGAGCAGTTTGTTCTCCCGCAGGTCAAGCCAGGCGAGCTGATACTGGGCCCGGGGCTCCGGGGCCGTCTGAAAGGCCTCAATACTGTTGCAGCTCAGGTCTAGGACCCGCAGCTGCTGGAGGCTGAAGTCGGAGATGCAGGTGAGGGAGTTCCTGGAGAGGTTGAGGTGTGCCAGGTGGGGCAGGGCCTCGAAGGCTCCGTCCTCGATGTCCATCAGCACGTTGCTGTGAAGGTCCAGCCGCTCGAGCGCGGGCGTGCCCCAGAAGGTGTGGCGGCCCAGGCGCGTCAGGCTGTTCTCCGCCAGCGAGAGGCTGCGCAGGGCGGGTGCCTCCGCCAGCAGCCGCTCCGCCAGGCCACTGTACAGGCTGTTGCCAGACAGGTCCAGGGACGTCAGGTGTGGCAGGGGACCCAGACCCCCAGTGCTCAGCGCCGTGCCCACCGCCAGGCGGTTGTGGGCCAGGTTGAGGTGCTCCAGGTGGGGCAGGGCCTGGAAGACCCCTGGCTGGAGGAAGCTAATCTCGTTGGCGCTCAGGTCCAGGTGAAGAAGCGCTGTGTAGAAGCCCAGGGGCGAGGCCAGGATGCTCCGCAGCTGGTTCCCAGACAGGTCGAGGACCTCAATGTCCCGTGGGAGCACCGAGGGGACCTGGAGTAGGCCAAGGCCCCGGCACAAGACTTCCTTGTCCACCTGGGGAGGCGGAGGGCAGGGAGAGCAGTGGGCATTAGTGGGTGCTGTAGGAGGGGCAACCAGACACGTGCCTCTAGGAAGTATGACTGGAGCCGCCACCAGGCCTGGCCAGGCCTCTCCTCTGTCCTCCCAGCGTGCTCGCCGTCCTCCCCCCCAGCCTAATCACCCCATGTCTGCATTACCCCTACTCTGCTCCCTGTCTCCGGTACCCAGTACGGTGGTGCTGGCATCAGGGAGGGACTCAAGGAAGCTTTGATTGGTAGACAGACAGAGAGATGATAGACAGATAGAAGGACAAATGCACTAACAAAATACTCTATACTGATTATTATCCCATTTTAGAGGACACTAAGCCATGTATCACCGAGAGTGCCCCAGAGCCAGTGAGGAGCGGGGCCAGCTGGGACCCAGGCCTCCTGGTTCCACATCCCAGTTTCTTTCCATGGACCCAGAGAGTTAAACTTACCCAGCTGATGTTCTACTAGAAACCACTTTGGGAGAAATGTTTCCAAAAGGGGAAAATGCTATCTGCACTCCTGTCATCGGTGTTAATTTTGGTCTCTCACCCTCAGATCTCATTCAAGCCCTCACTCCACGGGGCAGAGCTCTGGTCCCAGAGCCTGCCTTCCTTGCTGACACTCACCAGATGACCTCGTTCTGCTGCTACCCCCACCCCCACCAGTGGCTTCACTTTGCATGGTCCAGTCCAGATGGGCCCCTGGAGATGGGGTAGGGGGCAGGAAAAGATGACCAGAGTCTCAACCCACATTCTTTGATGACAAGACTGATTTTGCTGTGTCACATTACCACTCTGGTTTCTTATCCAGAATGAAACTCATCCTTCCCCAGCACCCATTCAGCATTTCATATTTTATTTCGCATTTTCAGACCCCTGGTCTCACTGGATCTTCACAATAGCTTGCCCGTCAAATCTGATCACCCCTCTTTAAGAAACCCAAGGTTAGAGAGGGGAAGGGAGGCCCCAGAATCATCCGGCTGGTGAGGAAGAGAGCTGGCTTTTGAACCCCAGTCTCTTAACAACAAAAGACCCCACTTTTGTCCCTCCATCACATGTGCCTTCAGGGGTCAGAAATCTTTCCATGGAAATGCAATGTCCCTCTGTCTTTTCCCACACACCAGGAACCCTAGCCTTTCCCAGCGAAGGCTCCGGCTTCCATAACCACCAAGCTCAGGCCCACTCCGCCCTGGCCTCTCTGTCTCCACTGACCCCTTTCCGCCAGCCAAATGCATGGCAACTGTTCAAAAACTCCACTCTGACTGTGCTGCCCTCGGCTTAAACCCCTTCCGGGCAAAGTCCAGCACCCTCAGCAGAGTTCAAGGCTGTCTGTGGCCCCTGCTGACCTGTCCCCTCTCCTCCCAACCCACTCCAGCCCAGCCCACACCTGCCCACTGCCCACTGTGTCCTCCCACACCCACCTCTGGGCCTCCTCCTTGCTGTTCCCTGTGCTGGTTATGTTCTTCCCAACCAGATCAGCATGGTGAACTCTGTGTGCTGAGCTCCAAGGTCTCCTCCACCTGGAAGCCTTCCCTGACTGCCGGGCAGGTCGGGGCCTCCTCTGGGCTCTCACAGCCCCTGTGCTTCCTCTCTCATAGCTTTGGCCCCCTGAATTGTGACTGTTTGTGTGCAGACCTGCTAGACAGTAAGTTCAGGGCAAACAGGGTTTGACTGAGTGACTACTGTGGACCTGGGCCATAGAAAGTGCTCAGTATATCTTTCAGTGAATGAAAGAGTCACAGACATCATCAGCTTAGTAAAAGTCTGAGGGATTGACTGAATCACCTTTTTGAAAGGAAAAGAAAAGAGATGATGAATATATTCAGACTAGAGTCAAAGACCGTCAGAGCAAAAAGGGTCCAGCCCACCCACTGCCCAGATGGGGAGACTGAGCCTAAAGATGGCAGTGACCTACACGAGGTCACAGCAAGTCAGTGGCTGAGCCGACAGGGCAGGAACACCAGCCTGGGTGTTCCCCAGCTGGCCCAGCTCTCAGCTTCCTCCCAAGAGCTCCAAGGTGAAGCGGGAGGCGGGTGGGGGGAGAGGAACGGACTGCCCTCCATCAGGCAGTGCGACTCTTCCAGCTCCATGCGGCTTCCGACTCCACGGTACTGCCCTACTCAGAGGCCCGAGGACACCCCTGCAGTTGGGCACCCATGCAAACTGGAATCCCACCCCGGCCACCCTGCCAGACCTGCTTGGCTCCGTGCCCCATCCTCCCTCACAACCGTCTCTGCCAGCTGGGGCCACTGGGCACAGCCTGCCTATCCGTATCCTCAGCTCCGCAAACCATCCTGATTAAAGAAGAAACAGCAAAATGAACACAAACACAGTGTGTGTTGGGGGATGGGGCTTAACCCACCTGCAAGCCCACACCCCGTTTCACCCCAGAGGCAATACTCAAAGGCTCCTTGGGGTACCAGCTCCTGAGAGCTGAGGCGGGACTCAAAGCTAGCCAAGTCCAGCACCTAATCCTGCTTTCTGCCCAGTGCCCAGGACCCCTGTCACAGAGGCCCAGAGGGACTGCTACAAGGCACAAGGCAGGGCTGCCCAGCTCTCCAGTCCAGTCTAGGAAGGAGCTTGAAGGCGTGGGCAGCTCTCAGAACCCCATTTGTCGGGTACCCACCGCTCCCTGAGCTCCAAGCTGAGTGACTTATTTGGAGAGGGGTCTTGGGGGCATCAGCCCTTAATCAAGTTCAGAGCTTCCCCGATGACCCCCTGTCTACTCTCTGGTATGCCAGGACTCCGCTGTCCAGCTCTTTTTTTTTTTTTAGAGGGAAGAGGGTGTCACTCATCACCATTTTACCACCTGCACATAGAAGGGAAGCAGGGTAGGGAGAGTTACCCGGCAGTGGGCAGCATGAGCTCGGGAGAGATGGGTTCGAATCTTGGCTCTGTTACCTCCTATCAGTATGACCTTGTGGGTCACATCTCTTCTCCCAGCCTTGGCTTCCTCGGCTGAAAAGAAGAGTTTTCTCTCATAAAATGAGAGAAAGCCCTTAGCGTGGAGCAGGCCCCTTGTTAGCCCTCGGCACGTGGCAATTCGTTTTTACTATTTTAAAAAGCATCAAAACCGCTTCCACGGGAGTTCAGAAATTGCTTTCCTGCCTGTTACCTCATTTGCCCCAAATCCAAAGCCCACCCAGTTCCCCTCTGCCTGTTGGGTGGCCCAGACCCTTTATCTCTCTGAGTCTACTGCCCCAGGTGGATGTGGGGCTGCATTTGGTGACGTCTGAGGCCTTCTCTGCCTGTTATTCTGGGTGCTGGGAATCCCAGAAGGGCTCCAAGGAGTAAGAAGTGAGGTGGCAACAGCAGGACACTGCAAACCCCAGGGAAGGGGTGCAGGGCCCTGGCTGCCATCTCATCCAGCCTCCAAGAGCAGCTGTCCATCTTGTGCCGTAAGCTTCCAGTCTCAGGGCCAGGTGGGGCCCCTGGAGGGCCAGTCCCTTCCCCAGCACAAGCTCTGGTCTTGACTTCAATGATTGCCCAGCCTTACGAGTGGACCTAGAGGGTTCCTTTTCTCTGTACCCCACAGGGCCACAGTAACCTCAGGGCTAGTCTCCCTGACTCCTGGCAGGAAAATGGAACAAAGTGAATCAAACCTGGTCGCTGCCCTTGAGAAGCTCTTGGTCTGGTAGCTGAGACAGGTGTGGACCATTCAGCAACTTACCCTATGCACTCAATATTGAGATGGAAGGAAGCTTAGGGCTGTGGGGGCCCCAAAAGGGATCAAACAGAACCAGGTCGGCCTGGAAGGGGTCAGGGGAAGCTTCCTGGAGAAGGCAGCATTTGACTCCGGCACTAATAAGTGAGAGGCATCACGGCAGAGATGTGGCAGATGGGCTCGAGTTAAGGAGCCCAGTTAGGAAAGGGGATTCGTCCCCCGAAGGGGCCTAGTACAGAAGAGCCTTTCCCAGATGCCCACTCTAAATTCCCCACACAGATACCTATGCCTTGTCAGCCAGCTAGACCCACTGCCCTTTGGGGGCAGCTTGAAGGGATAGAGTCCAATATTGGCCCTAGTTGAATGACCTTGGACAAGTTACCCAACTTCTCCAAGCCTCAGTTTCCAACTCTATAAAATTGGAGTAATGGTACTTACCCAGCAGGATTAACAGTAAACAAGGCATTTAAGCATTCTAGTAGGTACTCATTAAATGCAAGGTTTAAAGGCATTAAATGCATTCCCCTTCCTTTTCTGACCCCTCTAGCCTCTGGCTTCTGGGGCTGGGGCAGTAGGACACCCCCGGGCAGGGGGTAGGGGGAGACAGGGAGTTCTCCCTGCCAAGGCAGAGCTTCTTACCTTCTTACAGGGCACCTTGTCTCGGTGTTGGGAGGTAGCCAGGCCCAGGGTCAGCACGGCCAGAAGCAGCAGGATCCGGTGGCTCATGGCTCTGCACAGGGCAGGAGGAAAGGGGAAGGCTGTAAGACCACAGGCTCCTTCCCACCGCTCCTTCCTGTCTGTACCTGCCCTCAGGGAACCCCAGACCGCAGCTGTAGCTGAACCAAAGGTGCTCTGAATGGGGCACCTTGTGAAGGAGATGGGAAAAAGGGCTGCAGCCCATCACAAAGGGCCTTCAGTGCCAGGCCAAGGAGCTAGGCCATTACCCTGGACAAGAGTATTTAAGCAGTGGGTGACATGGTCAGATTTGGGTTTCAAAAGACCCTACCTGGAAGACAGCCTGGAGGAGGTGAGCAGGAGGGAGAGGGACCCTAAGGGCTGCCCTGGCCAAGCTCAGGGCTGGGGTGGGGTGAGGTGGGGAGCTAGGCCTCTGACTCCAGTTCCACCCAGGCCACAAGCAGGTCCCCCCATCCTAGCTCTTCAAGCCCCAAACGGAATTCCTCAATCCCCCCACCCGCAGACCTTTATTTTGCCCTTTCTCTTTTGATTTTCTGGTTGTCGAGTCCCTGCCATTGTTTGAAGGTTGGGCCTGGAGCCTTGACAGGAAGCCCCGCCAGGAGGCCTGCCCTGCCCCCAGCACTGCGGGCTGTGGACTTCCCCAGGAACAGGCTGCCAGGCCCTTAACTTTCACTGAAGCCACCGCCCACGCAGTGGGACACCCAGGCATGCTGGGCCAGCCCTTCTCTCCATGAGCAGCGGGGCTGAAGTTGAGGGGGACCACAAAGCCCTCAGGAGGGTCACATCCCAGTGCTGCTAGGGGCTCATTCACTGAGAACCTGGGCCAAGTGCTAGGAATACACAGCTCAATCCATCAATTTCATTCATTCATTCATTCATTCACTCACACCTTTACTGAATGCCTCCTCTTGTCTGGTTCTGTCCTGGGAACTGGGGACACAAATAAAGGCACAGAAGAGACCATAATACATACAAAACATTAACAAGGAGAGACACATAACGCCCTCCAAGAGCACTGGACCCAGTCACCCACACCAGACTGCTCCCTCTGTCTCCTCCACTGACCTGCTCTGTGACTTTGTACAAGTCACTTCACCTCTCTGAGCCTCAGTTTCCTCTTCTGAGGCTAATGCCAACCTTGAAGTTTTGTTAAAGATCAAATGAGACATATTCTATGCCACTTACAGAGCCCTCATTATGCACCAGGCACTCTTCTTGACACTTTACATGTATGAACTCATTTAATCTTTCCAATAATTCAACGACTTGGTTCCATGATCACCATTCTTACTGTGCATGCAGGAAAACTGAGGCTCAGAGAAATTAAGCAACATGCCCAAGGTCACACAGCTAACAAGGGGCAGGCCCAGGAAGTCGGGCTCCTGGGTCTGTGCCCTTAACCTCTACACTATAAGGTCTCCTGCAGGTAATCAATAAATAAGTGCTGAATTGTGACTCTGAGGGGTGTTTTGGAAGAGGCATTTATAGAACCTTTATGGCTGAGTCTTTACTGTTAGAACCCATAAACATCCTTGCTATGAATTTTAAATGAAGGTGGGTGCTCTGAGGTCCTTTCTGGTTCCAACAGGCAAAGGCCCGAGCCGAGCCGTGTCTTTTAAGCCCTGTTCCCTGGGTTCTCCCGGGGCCATGGACCCCCTGCCCCACAGATGTCCTCCTCTCACCTGCATTACAGGTTGGGTTTTCACAGGAAATTTGGTTCTGCTGTTTAAAAAGCAGAACATCACCACCCTTTTGAATGCTAGGGTACTCAGAACTGAGTGGAAACCCCTCAGCGGGGCTTCGAGGCCCTTGGGGAGTGCTCCCTGCCCAGCCAGCTCTTCTCTCCAGCTTCATTTCTCACTGTCCCTTCTCCCACTCTGTGTTCTAGAAGCCTCATACTTCCTTCAGTTCTCTGAGCATCTTTTCACTGCCCCAAACCCTCACTTCCTCCCCTCTCTTGTGCTGAATACCTCTTCATCCTTTGGGTCTCAGCCTAGATGTCACCTCCTCCAAGAAGCCTTCTCTGGTTTCCCAAGTCTGGGCTATATATTGGCATTGAGCACTTCATCACTCCGTGGTTCCCTCCCCTTTACCAACCCCCCCCCCCCCCCCGCCGCACCACCACCACCATGGGAAGTGCCCCCAGGGCAGAGGGGCCTCACTCTCCTCTGGGAACCATCTTACACTGTGCAGGCTGGGGAAGGCGCTGAGAATTGAAATGAGGCGCCTCGGTGACATGGTGACGCTGGTGAGAGCAGTTTTTCTCCTGGACTCTCCCTTCACCTCCCTGCCACACTCCTTCCCCCCATCAGCAGGTTCTGTCTGCTTTCCCTAAAACACAGACTCTGGATCTGCCTACCTCCCTCCTCCATCACTGCCACAGACTGAGGCACCACCACGACCCTGGGCCTCGACCCCAGCAACAACCTGACCTCTTTTAGTCTGTCCTAAGCATGGCAGCATGAGTGACGTCTTTCATGAATCTCATTGCTTGAAAACCTCCCATAAAATCGAAGCTTATACAATCTCCTCTCTGACTCCATCTACCATGTGCTCTTCCCTCACCAAATTCTAGCTTTCTCACCATCCCTCAAACACAGCAAGTGCATTCTTGCCTCAGGGCCTTTGCCCTTGCTGCTCCCTCCACCTGGAATGCTCTTGCCCAGATCTGCACGTGTTTTATTGTTTTCCTCTCATTGATCATTTCCCGATCATTTATTTCTTATTCTATGAGAACAGGGATCTATTAAGCGGTGCTCACTAAAAGTCTACTGAACAAACAGCAAAGTGAGGGGTAGCAGTCCACGGCAAAGGGCTGAGCAGTGAGTGCGAGGTGAGGATAAGGAAGGACCTGGATTAGTTCTGAACCTGAGGGCACTGCTGCCCAAAGGGGCACTCGTTTCCCCCTGCCCTGCCTGCCAAATTCCACTCTATCCCTGAGGTGAGCATCTGAGCCTCCAGGAGGGCCCCTCCCTGCAGCACGTGGAACTCCACCCTGCCATCTAACAGAAAGGGGCCCCTCGGCAGTGGACACCCTTGAGCAGTGCCCTAGACACAGTGTGGAGAATTTGAGAGTTACTTGCTCTCAAGAGGGAGGCTTGGGATAATTGAGACCCAGTCTCCCATCCAGACTCTACTGCCCACCAGCCCTGCTCCCTGGGGCAAGTCCCTTAAGCTTTCAGGGTCTCAGTGTCCCATCTGTAGGGCAAGCAGCCTGGTTCCTGTTTTGCCACTGTTTGACCCCAATGGTTGTGATGACCAAGCTGAGAATGGCTGTGAAGTCACCCTAGACACATATTGTCTTTCCCAGCTGGGACAAACCCACAGGGCTGAGCAGCCCAGGCGAGGTAAGGAGTGCTGAAGAGGGAGGCCCCAGGCCAGCAGACAAGTGGCCTAGGCAAGAGGACGCAGGACACATCTTAGGACACTGACTGGGGGGAGAAGTGCCAAAGAATATGCGTGTGTGTGCGTGTGTGCACACGCACAATGTGGGGAGGGAGAGAGAGAGAGAGAGAGAGAGAAAGGGGGCGGAGGGCAACACCTACTACCATAATAAGCCCACCCCTAGTGTTTAAGGATGTTAGATACTCTTCTAAGCACTTGACCTATATCATTTCATTTAATTCTCACAACAAGCCAGTGAAGCAGTTACTATAATTTCCATTGTACAGATGAGAACACTGAGGCTCAGAAAGGTGAAGTGACTTACCCCATAGTTACCCAGCTCAAAGTGTTTTGGGATTTAGCCCCAGGTCTGTATGACCCAAATGCTGTGTTTTCTCCAGCACGTGCTGAGCTGCTGGCCCCCTATAGAGTTTGTCCATGAGGAAAATAAGGCTCAGAGAGGTGACTTACTCAAAGTCACACAGGCAGTAAATGGCAGAATCAGGATCAGAATCCAGCCTGTCTGCCTCCAAAGCAAATGTTTCCACACCACCAGGCCAAGACCTCCCTCTCTAACCCCCTCCAACCAACCCCCAACCCCAGCAGACAGGCTCACAGTGCTGGGCTCTAGGGTGCTCCTCTCCCTCCTCTCAGCCTGGATCACTGGCAGAGTGGGGTCCTGGGAGAGCTGCTGTGGACGTTCCCAGCCAGCAGTGAATCACTAAGGGCAAGCCCCATTCTGGAGACATGTGCATCCCACGGGGGAATTAGACCTTAACCCAAAGGAATGTGGCTGTGATGGCGGAATTTCAGGCAGCTGAGGGTGGGGGTGGGGGTCCCTCACGTCTTACCACCCATGAAGAAGGCTGGCTGCGGAGCTCCTTGGAGGGAGGTGGGTGCCACCCCCCCCATCCCCGCCCCTAGAGATGGGCAGGCTATCTGGCGCGGTGGGATGGGAAGACTCACGCCCGGCCAGGGTCAGAGGGCAGTAGCAGACCAGATTCAAATCCCGGATTGCCCTTGACTAGCTGTGTGTTCCCTGCTCAAGTGCTGGCCTTTTAGCGCTTGTTTTCCCATCTGTCAAATGGGAACGCCTGCCTCGCCCTTCGCGGGAAAGATTCGCTGAGCTAGGAGCCTTGGAGACTTCTGGAGTCAACCCTGGCTCCACGCGCAAAGCAGGGGGCGGTGGCGGGAGGGGACTGTTGAAGTTCCGCGTCTCGATGGACTAGTCCCAGCCCAGCTCCGCGCCGGGTGCTCGAGAGGGGCGCGGGACCGCCGGTTCCCCGAGGGGGCCGGCCAGCCTCGCCCGCTGGGCGGCTCCTACCTGGCTCAGCGCGGCCGCCGCTCCTCTCCCGGGCAGCCCCGGCACATTTTGCGCAAACCTGCCCTCCCCGTCCCACCCCGCGCCAGACCCCGGGGTCACGGCCCGAGGAGGCGCACGGCCGCTCCACCGCCCCACGGGAACCGGACCCGCGAGAGGGCAGCTCGGGCTCCAATTTAAATACCTCTCCCGCCGACCCGCCCCACCACGCCCCCCCCCTCGGCCCAGCCGCGGGGTCCTAGCGCCGGGCCGGCACGCCCCCGTGTGACTCGGTTTATCCGGAACCCGCGAGGGGGTGAAGCTTTTTCTTGACGCTGAAACCCGGACTGGGAAGGGGCGGGTCGAAGTGGGCGGGATGAAAGGGCGGGGATGGAGAGGGGTCGCTAAGGAAGCGCTGTGCCAGCCAGGCCGCCCCGGGCCGCCGCACGTGCAGTTCGTGGCCCCGCGGGGTCCAGGGCGGCGGGTGGCTCTAGCAGCCGCGGGTCCGCAGAGGAAATCCGGCCTGGCCCCGATTTCCCCCGCTGTCGGCGCCGCCGCACTTAGCCGGGGAAACAGGAGAGGTGACACGGCGGGGCTGAACGCGGAAGGAAATGACCCTTCGCTGGCCCTGGGGTGGCCACAGAGGGGGTTCCCCACACCGAAGCCGTCCCATCTGGTGAGTCCAGGCAGGTCACTTCTCCTCTCTAGACTGTGCTCTAGTGTCCAGACTCTTCCTCCTTCATCATCTCCTGGGCCCTTAAGCAGCCCTGTGAAAAGGTCCCATCAAACCCCCCCAGAATTCAGGTGGAGAAACAAGCTGTGGATGGGGTCATCGAGTATAAATAAAAATCACTTGTCTGGGACTAGTAAGGTCCCCATTTACATTTAGGGAAACCGAGTCTCAGAGAGGTTAAATAGCCTATCCAAAGTCACACAGAATATAAGAGACAGGGATTTCCCCCAAGTCTGTCCACAAAGCTAAGCCCTGCCCAAACTGGGTACACTTTTCCAGCACTATGTTAGTCAGGTTGTCTTTGAGTGCTGTGCAAAAAGTAGCACGGTGGTATTGTTGTCTTTTACGTGGAAGGTTGAGGCGCATCTTCCCCAAAACCACGTCCTCTTCTAGATGCCTTGGCCCTGCCAGGTCACAGCTACCCTGCCCTGCCCTGCTGGGTGTGGACCTGAGGAAGGGGAGCCTAGGAGAGGAGGGTCACAGCTGTCCTTCAGGCCCCGGTTCCAAGGGTAGAAGAGAATTCCTCCTCCAAAATGTTTCTCTTCCGTGATGGTCACCAGCCCTGAGAGTAGTACAGCATGTCCCATTTTACCGGTGGGAAGGTGACCGCCCAAAGCTTTGTGGTAAATCAAGGTGAAGCCAGACTTAGAAGCTGGGTTCCCTGAATTCTATATAGATGGCAGCGGCATTTCCTTCCTCCCATCTGGCTTACTGTGGGGACAGGCCTGGGGAGATGGGGACAGCTCAGAGAAGACAATCTGTGACAGCTAGGAGGGCAGGGTGGGGGTGGGGCAGGGCCTAACCTAAACTCAGAGGAGGAGATCAGGGAAAGCTTTCCTAACGAGGGACCTGAGCTGCTATGAGGGCATAGGTAGGAAAGGTCACAGGACCTGGGAAGGGTGTCCACACCTTCCTCTCCCTCCCAGCCACCGGGAACGTCAGATCTATGCTGAGGGAGGGCCCAGCTGGTCATCGCAACGCCCTCTCCCCACCTCGCCGGCTTTAGTCCTCATCAGGTCAAATGGAACCTCAGTTTCCCCATCTGTAAAATGGGAAAGATAGTAGCTTCTTCTCGGGTTGGTGCCAAAACTAAGAATAACGGACTTAGCCTGGGGCCTGTACCCAGTGGGTGTTAGGCAACTTCTGGCTGTCTTTATTTGGCGATTAATGATGCCTCTGCCACACCCTGTGGGCTTCCTTTTCCAGATCCTTGTCGAAGGGGCCAAATGTCCAGGAAGTGCTTCGCAGCAGCCCTGCAGCATGGGCAGAACATGGCTGAGTTGGACTCAGACAATTCCTGGGCTCTCCCACCTGACCTGCTCCCCCCACATCCAGCGCCACCTCACCCTTCTCTGGGGTGCTGCGGGCAGAAACTGCTGGGCTGGCGCAGAGCTCTGGCTGGGGCTGGGGTAGGGCGGGGCTGGGGCTATGGCGGGCTCGGGGGAGAGCGACCTGCCTCCCACACACCCCCAAACGCTGCGGTTGTGGTTAGTCAGTTCACAGGGGTCCACTTCACTCAGTGCCTGGATGGGGCTCCCCACGAGTTGGAGACAGATGGGCAACCAAGCGTGCCTACCCGCTGCAGATGCCTCTTGGGACTGGGGGCTGAAATCGGGAACCCCACGTGCTCAACGCCCCTTCCTTCACCTTTTCACTTCTTCAGCGTTCGTGTTGCTGTGGGACTTTTGGCAGTTTGCTTGATCTTTCTGACCTCAGTTTGCTGATCTGCAAAGTGAGACTAATAATAACACCTGATGTTCTGGCTGGTCGTGAAGCCCAAATTGCAGCCACGTGTGTAAATACCTGGGCGGGGGCCTGGCCTGTGGTCCTTGCCCAGGAAACATGACCCCCCTTCCCTGGCAGGTCCCGGAATCAAAACATACAGGACCTACCCTTGTGGAGCTCCCAGACCAGATGGGAGGCAGATGAGAACATAGGATGATGGAGTCCAGAAAACTCAAAGGCCAAGTCTGGGAGCCGGAGCTGGATATGAAGGGGGAGGAGAGGTGAGAACTGAGCAGGGCTGGATTTGCCTGGTAGCCATGTGGAGGGTGGCTTTCTTTTAAAGGCCACCAAGGCCAACTTTCCATCCAATGTTGCTTAGCGCCTGCTCGCACCCCTCCAGCAATGGGGCGTTCTCCTGGACAGCTCATCAATGGGGGGTTCATCTTCACTGTGTTGGTATTTTTGCGGAAACGCTTCTGTACCCTCATGCATCTGTCAGTGAAGATAGGAGACACATCTTTTCCTGTGTCTTCAGGACTACCATTCTGAGATGAGAAAACCCTCCCAGGCATGAAGACAGGCTCAAGGCTCCCTGGGGCGGGGGGGCGGTTTCTTAGGCCAGGCTGATAACCAAGGCTCCCAAGTAGGAGTGAGTGCCCAGGAAGGCAATGATGTGCACATCCCATCTGACCTCGGACAAGTCGCTAAACCTCTCTGAGCCTTGCTGGCCTCATCTAACTGTAGAAATGGGGTGGGAAGGACCATGGCACCCTGGACCCCCAACTTAGTTTCTGTTGCTCTTTTTACTGAACGCCCACTGTGGGCCAATCCTTTATCTCATGTGGCAAATCAGGATAAAGATAGCCACAGACAGCCTCAGGTGTCTTTAGTCTCAATTACTGACTAAGAAACTGAGGCTCAGCGAGGTTAAGTAACTGGCCCAAGTCACACAGCTTGGGAGCCAGGAATTGAACCTGGGTCTCCAGACTCGCAGACTCCCAGACCAGATCTCAGTGCAGGGATGTGGCTCTCCTCACTCCCTGCCCCTGCCCAGCACCACTGTGGGCCCCCAGGGAGTCAGGGAGTTTCCTCATCAGCCCCTTTGGGGGCCCTGCCTTCTGTGGCAAAACCCTGGGTTCCCCAGTTCTTCTCCTGCCCACCCTCCCATGCTCCCTAGGGCAGCTAGGTTTAGACCAAACCAGCTATGGGCCACCTCCCAGAGGGACAGTACGATAGGACAGAAAATGCCTGGTGTCAGCTGTAGGGAGCTTGTGAGCCAAAAAGCCACCTAGGGTGCTTGGGAAACAAATGCTGATAAAGAGACAGGTGGTGTTTCCTTTCTTCTGAGGACTAGCTTACGTGTTTAATGGGTATAATGAGGGCTGCAGGACCGGGCATGGTGCCAGGTAGTTTACTTGCACTGTCTTCTCACAGCCACCTGGCAAAAGGGGGCTATTGTTCCCCCCCCCCTTTTACAGAAGAGGGACCGAGGCTCAGGGATCCTGTGACTTGCCCACAGTCACACAGCTGATAGAGCAGGGCACGGCAGCCCTTCCCACAGAGTCCTTAGACTCCAAGGCCCTCATGCATGTGGCCAGCGACTGGCTTGGCTGGTTTCTGCTCTCAGCTGGGGCACGAGACACCCCCTCCCTGGGCGCTCGAAGCCATCAATGCGGGGGGAGCGGGTGCTGTGTACCCCTTGGCCGCCACACGGGAGGCGCTTGGCTCTGAGTCCGGTTAGTGAGACCTGGGGCTGAGGAGTCTGGAGGCTCCCGGAGGCCCCAAGGGAGAGGGGGGATGTTAGGTGAGAAACTTCGAGACTGGGTGAAGAGGCAGGGCAGGATCAGAAGCATCTCCACAGCTTGACTGTGCTGCTCCACGGACCGTGAAACCACAGCCCTCTGCGGGCCTCAGGCTGCTGGGAACCTGAGGGTTTGTCCCTTTGAGCCACACAACTTTTTCATCTGTTTTAACCATTTGAAGCTTAAACCCCATGAATCCTTTTCTCGATGATCCGGGGTTATCAGGATGGGCCTTGGTTAGGGTCTGTGATGTCATAAATGTCACGTCCAAATGAACACATCAGCAACAGAACCGAGCGGGGGTGAGATAGCTGCACACACACGAGTGCCCCTGAAGGCAGCGTTAATTAGAGGCGAGGCTGCTGTGGGGCGGCTTCCCCCCACCCCCTGCAGGGGAGCTGGGCGCCCTTGGGCAAGTCATTCTCCCTTGGCGGCCTTGATTTCTCATCTGTCAAATGGGGACAGTCATTCTGTCGACTTCAGGGGGGTGTTGAGAGGATGACATTGTAGAAAGCTGAATGGAATGGGGACTGGGTCAAAATGACTGACATGGCCTTCCTCACACGAAAGCCTGTGACTCAGTGGTAGACTGAAGGGACCTGTGGGCAGAGGGAGCGCCCAGTGATGGGAGACAATGACTCGGCGGGGGCTGAGTCAGAGGGACCATAGCGCTGTGGGCTCAGGACCCAGGGCAGAGGTGGGTCCCAGGCCCTTCGGGGGAAGGGCTGTGACCCAGATAGGACAACCCATGGTGGGGGGCCCCTGCCTCTAGGGGTTCCCTGGAGGTCCCTTGCCAAATTCCCAACCCTTCCAGACTTTGGGATCCCCACTGTGCTGGGCTCCCGCAGGCTATAGGCTCCTGTCTCCCTCCAGCTGGTCAAAGCCCCAAGGCCTGGCAGAATGTCCAGAAACTGGCTCGCCTGTACCCAGCCGATTCCCACAGATAATGGTCACCTGCTGAAGTTTCAGACACTCCTTCTTGCCTCCTCTACTTCCACTCCCAGAAGGACAGCAGATTCTAGGCCCCGAGAGCACGAGGTCACACGTGGGAGATTTCCCCAGCCGCCACCCTGCTTTCCTTCACTTGCCTCACGTGAGGGACTCCCGGTTCACAGAGCAATCTTTTCGGAGGCCCAGTTCCTCTCAAACTTTAGTGGGTATCAGAATCCCTGAGGGCTTGTGAAGACATACTGCTGGGCCCTACCCCCAAGAGTCTGGTTCAGTAGGTCTGAGGCAGGGCCCAGGACCTCGCAGTGGTACTGATGCTGCCAGTCCGCAGGCGCCCTTTGAAAAGCGCTGCACCTGCGAGGGCGTGGGGCGGCCAGGCTCCGTGGTCCTTACGTGGTGAAATGGAGGTAACACCTGCCCCTCCCCACTGAGTTGCTGAAATGAAGGGATGAAATATGAAGTTTATGGTTAATGGGATTATGAATCTTTCTTACCATGAGTGAAATTCTGAGACCAGTGTGAGGCCTCTGTACTTTTAAGTTGAGAAGGGGATGGGCTGGCCCAGGCAGCTTTCTAATGCAACTTTCATGTTGTAATCCATTTAATCCTACAACACTCAGTGAGGTAGATATTATTATTATTACCTCCATTTTACAGATGACATATGAGGAAACCCAGAGAGGTTAGGTAATTAACTCAAGTTTGCACAGCCAGTATGGATGAGTCCAGGCAGTGGGGCTCCAATGCCTCCCCACTTAATACTCTACTGTATTGTCACATGATGGAGCATTAATTAGCTGAAAGAGCAAGTAATCTAGGATTTTTAAAATTTATCATGACATCCCCTGTGTGTAGAGTTGTATTCTCCCCCCTCTTGGGTGGGGTGAGGAGGGACCTGAGGAGGACAGAACCGAGGAAGAGAAGCAGCCCAGGTTTCAGAGAGGGACTCACCTGGGTTCCCGTCCTCACTGTGCTGCCCACTGCTGTGGGACTTTGGGCTGCTGGCCTCACCTCTCTGAGCTCATTCCATCTCTAGAGTGGAGCAAAGATGGACGGACAACTGGGGCTGTTAGGAGAGTGAGCTCGTTGGTGTCAAGTGCCCGCTTGTGGTGCTTACCCAGTCCGTGGCGCTCACCCAGGCTGTGTCAGTGCTTGTGGTTCCTGGCCAGGCGTTGTTTTCTTTTGGGGGGCAGCAGCTCTATTTTCTTCATGCTCGTTTAGTTCAGGGCAGGAGTGAAGTGGTTCAGGAAGCTTCCCTTGGTGGTGCTTAAGGGGTGAGGGGAGAGGACCTGCCTAAAATGTAGCTGTGGCTGCCCTTCAGGAGCAGTGAGAGGGGGCAGCATTCCCATCCTGCAGGGGGACAGGTGGAGCCCCCAGAGGTTGGGCGGAGGCCTGGCCACACCCAGCTCTCACTGGGACGGTCCCCTTCAGTACAGTTCACAGTGGTCCCTTCTTGTTCTACTCACATTACCTTCCTCCTCATGACCATAGGGCCTTCCTAGAATTCATAAAGTACTGACCCTTGGGGGGAATCTGAGGCTTGAGGGGGGCACTAACTAGCTCAGGTCACACAGCTGGGAGATGGTGAAGTTGGGGCTGGAACTCTGCCCCTTCTGCTGTGTTGGGCTCTCACACCTCCCTCCATGACATCCCTCCTCACACACACGCTCCCCCCACAGACACAGTCACCTGCAAAAGCACACTCTCCCGCCAGCACACGCAGCACACACACATACACACAGCCTTCATATACACCGTGAAAGACAACACAGGACACACAGGGCCACAACTCAGGAAAACAGGAAGCGTGCATCCACCTCACATGTCAAACAGGCACACACGTGGTCCACACACATTTCAGTCATTTCAGAGACACCCTCAAAAGTCACCTAGCCACCACACACAGACACACCCCCAAATTCAACTCTCGTATATCCACTGTGCATGCACACACCACAAGCGTGCACACTGAACACACATGATGTGTACACAGTGTATATATCTCCCATGCAAACGCCAGTCACAAACACTCCATACGCACTGCCTACAGACACACTTCATAACCCGAATATACAGCGAAGACTTAAAATACCCAGGCTCCCCAAAGCAGTGCACACCCACAGGACACAGTGCACAGAGAAACACACCATCTGTGTGTGTGGACACACTCATGGGAGCAAGGCTATCTTCAATTGCTCGTGAAGCTGATTTTCTCAGAAGCAGACCACACACAAGTCGAGTGGCTCCCACTAGAGCTGATTCCCTGGGGTGTGAAAGGGAAGAAGGGGAAAGGGCTCAGTCAGACTGTCGTGGCGTCCCGGGGATTCAGTGATTCATCCCTATGGGTGCTCTGGGCTCAGAACCCCAGGAACTTGGAGGCTGGGCTGGGGGTCCGGAAGGCAGAGGGCTGGATCCTGTCCCCCAGGGAGTGTACGCCCTGCCCTGTCCCCAAAGCCAGCCCCTCTCTCTAGGTCTGGAATCTTGGAGATGGTATTCAGCCTTACAGACTCCTGCCCTCTGGCCTCTTCTGGGCTGTGTGATTTCTTCCTGCTTGCCTTCCCTACCCAGGGAGTAGGAGACCTGGGTTTGAGGCCTGAACCAGACCCAAAAGCCAACCTCACCTCTGCCTGCATCAGGGCCCACCTGGCCTCCCAGGGGACAGGCTGTGCTTTCTGCTGGTGGTGGCCACCTCTTGGGAAGGCTTCAGGGCAGCCCCTCTCCCTGTAGGTTCTCCCATCAGCATAGACATGCCCCTATTTCACAACTCCCTTCCAGACCTCCCAGGTGCCCTGCCAGCCACTGCCCACCCACCCTCTTGTCTCCTCCTGGCCAGGCCTGTCAAGGCTGTTGCCTGCTCTTGTGACCTCCATTTCCCAGCCCCATCATTCCACCCAGCTCACCCCCGGCCTCCATGTCCAGAACTGCTATGGACAGACACTTCCGTCTCCAGCTCGCTTGGTCACTTGACGGCTTTCTTCACAGCTGCCTGCTCCCGTGGCTCCTTGTGGCACCCTCTCCTGGTCCTCTTCCCACCTCTCCATCACCTCCTCCTGCATCCTCTTCTGGCCCCTCATCTTCCTCTTCATCCTCCTGATCTTTAAATGGGTCTCCCTCCCCCTTGGCCTTGCTCATTTCTCTCTTCACCTTCCTCTCAGGAGAGCTTCCTGCCCCGGGATCTCCCTTTCCTGTTCATCCATCCAGCCATTCATCTTCCACGTGGCGGCCAGATGGAGTCTCTCTAAAACACAGATTTGACCAGGTCACTCCCCTGCTTAAAACTCTTTGATGGCCTTGGGGGTCCAAGCACATGTCCCATTTCCCATTTTCCTGTCTCTTTCACTCTCACAGGGGCCAGAGTCCCTATCAATCGCCACATGCATCCTCCATCGTCTCCTCTCTCCTTTCCGGATCTGTCCCGACTGTGCACAGTCATCTGTCAGACTCCCTCTCCTCACCTCTCTCCTCTTCCCTCTGCCTCTCCCTTCCCATCTCTCTGCTCTAGCTCTGTCTCTGTCTCCGTTTAGAGTTGCCAGAGGGGAGGGCTGTAGCAACTAGCTTGTGGGGCTCGATACCAAAAGAAAAGAAAGAAAAGCTAAGCCCTCTGACTGAAAAGGCTCTTCATGTCCATGCTACAGAAGTCCAGAGGCCAAGAGAGGGGAGATGGTGGCCGCAGAAGTGAGAAACCCACCCTCCTTTGGGCTGCCCACAAGGGGAGCCGTGAAGACATCCTGCCCAGTGCCTTAACCAGCCCTTTAAAAGGCTCCTGGATGGTCAAAGTGAATTCACTCTCCCAGTGTCTCACTCACACTGCAGGTTCCGACCTTGACCTCTGTCCACAGCACACTTGGACGTCTGCCCCATTCGGCTCTTCCATCCACCAACCGGACACCTGGCTGTTGGCCTTAGCTTCACCCCGGGCCCCAGCCGCACCTGCCTGCCCCTCCGGACCTCACCCCAGAACTCACCGCATTTTCTTTAGCTGATCTCACCCTGCGGCTGGTGACCGCTGTCACTGTGCCTGCGTCACTTTTTTCCATGCGGCTGTGGCTGACAAGGCAGCCAGGATGGCGTGCGTGGTGGGGTCTTTGGAGTCGAGGTCCAGTTCCACCACTGGTTTACTGGGTGACCTTGGACTGAGTCACAGTAGCTTCCTTGAAAATACAGGGAGAATGTGTCTACCTTGCCTGATGGTAGTGAGGACTAAAAGGCAGATACTCCGCCCACCTCAGGTCCTCCTTTTCAGTGAAATGAAGACCTTCCCATGGGCTGCCTGCAGAGGGAGCCTTGAAGACCTCCTGCCCCGCGCCTGGAAGGCCTGAATCAGCCCTGTAAAAGGCTCCTGGGCCTTTGATCAATCCTGTAGTTGCTCTTTGGGTATCTACCAATGAAGCAGGAAGCTGAGGCTGGGTGCTGGTTGACTGGGGGCAGCAGGGGGTGATGGGGAAAAGGAGGGGGAAGAGAGGGTAACTGCCGGGGAGGGACCTGGGAGGGAGAACTGAGGTTCACAAAGCTTGGCTGCATGATGGGTGAGGACGTACTCTCTTCTCTAGCTCCCAGCAAATCTCCAGCAAACTCCAAATTTCTTATTGCTGCGCTGGGAGGTTGGACCTGGTTTTAGGGCTGTATCAAGTACTGAGTGTAGGCTCAAGGCAGACACGGGGAGAACAAAGCCTGCACCCACGGCCTAGCTTCCCCCAGGCCAGGCGCCTAATGACAACCCGCTGGATATTCTGGTGTTCCTCAGGCTGGAAGTGTTCTGCATCTGGACACAGTGGTGGCAGGCCAAGGTTACCTAGTCTCCAGACCACTGGTCCCAGGTCTTGGGGTGTTGCTATAACTACTAATAGGAAGTCTTTTACAATAAAAATCCTCTAGGTTGAAACTGGAGGTCTGAGCAATTTGAGAGGACAAGACAGGGCTGGGCATGGGGGTGGGAAAGGCTGGGTGTCAGGGGAGATGGTGGGAGGGTCTGTTGGCAGGAGCTCCATGACGGGCCCTGGCCATCAGCAGTGGGGGAGTGCTAAGGAGGAAAGCAACACGGCAAGGGCTGTGCTGCAGGCAGACTCGGGCTGGCACGGGCCAGAGGGAATAGAGGCCGGAGAGTGGCACAGAGGCCAGGCTGTTGTTGAGGACGCAGATGATGGGGCCTAGACCAAGGCAGAGACTATCATGGTGGGTGGGACAGACTCAGGGATTAATTATGGGGGTGAGGGAAAGGGTCATGGAAGGACAGGAAAAAGAGGGTGGTCACCCCCGGTTCCGGGCAGGGACAGAGCAGAGTACAGTCAGGGTGACCTGTGGCTCATTGGGGAGATGCTTGGCAGGCAGCCAGGTGCTGAGCTGGAGCCCAGAAGGAAGGTCTAAGTCAGCAGTGCAAGAGAACTCCAACCTCACTCTCATCTGTGTGTGGGGACCATTGCCCCTGCCTCCCCGGAGAGGGTGTGGTAGGCTGCCTGAGCCAGCGTCCAGGAGAGCCCTGGATAAGGTTAGCATCACCTAGGTGTTATTTAATAGGAAATGCAGATGGCTGGAGACTGGACAGACCTCTGACAGATGCTGACTTGGGCCAGGCCTTTCTGATGGTGACAGACGCTGAGATCTGTCGTCCGCTCACTGCCCATCGGTCGTCAGGGAGGTTCCCCAGGTAAGGCTCCCCTGTGGGGTGGGGCCCCCGCCTATCGCGCTGCCCAGCCCCATCCTCCTTCCCTGGCTGGATGGCTGAGCCCAGGGAGCCTGACAGCCTGGGGAGGGGCCAGGAATCTTGGGGTTCCTGGAGGGGCTCTGGTTCTTTCGAGAACAGCTTGCCTGCCCCCTGGTGGACTTCTGAAGAGTCTCAAGGACTCTGGGAAACCTCTGGGAAAGGAACCTTGGAGATTTATTTAGTCACCACGCCCACCCCCACCCTCCACCCCCGGTCCATGTCCTGATGGGGAGGCTGGAGCCCCAAGCAGGAGCGGTTTCTACAAGCAAGTCCAGGGGCAGAGCCGGGACAAGAGACAGCATGGCTGGCCCTCTGGAAAGCACCGGGATTTTCATCCCACAGCCCCGGGTGAACTCAGCGGCAGTAGTGGTGAAGGCACCCATTTCCTAGGGCTGAGAGGACCACTCCCTGAGACAGTGCACACACAACATGCTGAGTACGGGTGAGGCCCTTCCCTCCTGCTCTAGTCACTTCACCTCTCCTTGTAAGAGTGTAGACTTAGCTCTAAAGTCTTTGAGCAAATCTGGATTTTCACGCAGGTGCATTTCCTTAAAGCGAGATTCACCTGCCACCACGGTGGCCTTCCCCACCTCCCCTGCCCTGTTATATTTCTTCTCCCATCGAAGTCACAGAAAGAGGGCTTCGACTCAGCCCTGCCCTCAGGAAGCCCCCAGTCTGCAGGGACAGGGCTCAGTGCCCAGGGGTCTGAGAGGGCAGAGGAGGTGCCCCTCCTGCAATACACAAGGGCGGAAGGGAGGGTTTCAGGGAAGGCTTCCTGGAGGAAGTGACAAAGGAGCAGAGGCATGGAGGGTGAGGAGGAGTTGGCCAGAAGGAGTGGGAAGCAGAGGGGCTGGGGAAGAGCACCCAGTCTAGTGCAGGGGTTGGAGGTGAGAGCATCCACAGCAGCAGGATGGGTGGTGGGGAGGAGAGACAGGGCAGCCATGGGAGCCGCGGACTGACACACTGCCCACACCTCCCTGGCATGCAGGATCCCAGCTAAGCATTAGACTAAGCAAGCCTAGATGCAGATACAGCAGAGGAGAAACTAGGCAGGACCCTCAGGAGCTGGCATTGCAGGAGGGGAGATGGTTCATCGAAACCTCTGGGTTAACTAGTTCATTAGCTTATTCATTCATCAATTCAACTTCCCAGTGCACGCATCTTCCTGGGCATTGGACGAAAGGAATGAACTAGATAAGGTTCCTACTGACACGTGCGGGTCAGGCAAGGCAACTACTAATTACATACAGAGGGAGGTTGGGAAAGGGTTTTAGGAGGAGGTGGCTTTTTATTTATTTATGTTTAAATTTTTATTTATTTATTTTCTTGGCTGCGTTGGGTCTTTATTGCTGCACACGGGCTTTCTCTAGTTGCAGCAAGTGGGGGCTACTCTTCGTTGCGGTACGCAGGGTTCTCATTGTGGTGGCTTCTCTTGTTGTGGAGCACAGGCTCTAGGCACATGGGCTTCAGCAGTTGTGGCATGCAGGCTCAGTAGTTGTGGCACACGGGCTCAGTTGCTCTGTGGCATGTGGGATCTTCCTGGACCAGGACTGGAAACCGTGTCCCCTGCATCGGCAGGCGGATTCTTAACCACTGCAAGGAGGTGGCTTTTTAGATGGACATTGAAGGTTGTGTAGGAGTTCACCGAATGTTGAAAAAGTTGAAAAGATCATGTAGGTAGAGAAAACAACAAGAGTAAGTTGTGGCATCATGAAGGGTATGGGGAAGAGTAAGCAGTCTGACAAGGCTGGAGAGTTGGGAGTACAAGGAACAGATGAGGTGAAGACAGCATGAGCAGAGCCTTGAATGCCAGGCTAAAATGTTCATTGTTTCCAAGGAGACCATCCCAAATTGTGCCTACCTGAAGGACCCGAACCAAACAACTCCAGATCACCAGGGCCTGTGAGGACCTTCCAGGGCCCCATGGCCCCATCTGCCATATCGAGAACCCGAGCCCCCAGAGATGCCAGGAGTGTCCCATTGCTGGGAACCGACCTCAAGGGACAGGAGGATAGCCCCGGGTGGGTGGGGGAGGGTAGGGGACTTCATGGGGACCAGCTGGCACTGATTCATCATGAAACTCATGACTTGGGGCCCCGTCTCTGGGGTTCCACACGAGCATATGCACGGAAGCCCCACGCAAATGCTAGGCCGCTGCTCACGAGGGAGGGGCCAGCCCCGAGAGTCTCCTCAGCCTCATGAGGAAGGTTCTGTCCTCACCTCGTTCACAGAAAAACAAAACTTGTGTGTCCCTGAGGCCACCCCCTCTGGGGTGCTTCTATAGCTCTGTGCAGCCACCTCGGATCAGGAGATAGAGACCGGCATGGACAGGTCACTTCACCCCTCTGAGCCTCTGTTTTCTCTTCTAGAAAGTGGGCAAAGCCCTCCTGTCCCAGCGGGTGGCTGTGGTTGAGATAGTGTCGTGGGAGCTCCAGGCACAGGGCCTGGCCCATAGCAGGCAGCAGGCAAATGTAAAATAAACGAGCCCCAAAGCCTCTGGGGGAAGAGGAAACCGGCCCAGCCCCAGGAGGGGACACAACACAAGAGCCAGACAGGCACTGGCTGTCCTCCTGGGTGACCTCACCCTCAACTGATGGGGGAAGGTTGGGGAGAGGTGAAGACCCCAGTGTGTGGGGTCTGTTCATATGCAGTGTGTTGGCTTTGGCAATAGAGTTTCTCCCTGGAGCCCCCAGCTTCTGCCCAGGGGGGTCAGAGCCGAGGCCTCTGAGAACAGAGCTGCCTCAGCCCTTCTCAGCATGGGCAGCTCGGTGCCAGGGGCTACTCTCCCCTCACTACCATTCTGGAGGGCTCAAGAGCAAGGAGCCAGGTCAGATCCAGGCACAGCCTGACATATACCCACACGTGCACAAGGTTTGCACTGCGACACACACACAGACCCACATTATGGGCACAGACACGAATATCAGAAGATCTGCCGCTGCTCCCAGACTTTGGTGCCCAGACAGACACACCTGGACACATGACATACACAGTTAAGGCAGCAGACACACCAATGCACACACACACATCAATGCACATATACACAGAGGCACAGCACACGCAGACATCCACAGACAAGCACACACATGCAGATGGAGTCACGTGCAAGGGAACACGGTCACCTGTCTGCTCAGGGTCCTTTGAACGCTGACATCCACGCAACGTACACGAAGCCACCCAGGTCTGTTTACACACGTGCACCCTCAGTCACGGCTGCTGCACACTCTCCTCGGGGACAGCGTGCTTTCAAAGCGTTGCCTCCTTTGACCTGACAGCATCCCCATAAGGCAGGTGGGGCAGGGCGCTGGTCCCCATTGTGCAGTGAGGAGCTGAGGGCTTAGAGGGGCCCACAGACCAGTTCCTGGGAGGAAAGCAGAATGGAATCCTGCTTTGAATTCTGGTCTTGTGTCTGCCTGCCGCTGGGCCTCCATTTACCACCTGTGTGCCCATGGATACGTACAGAGCCTCACGCCCAGGGGGACTTCATGGCCATTAGACCAAAAGCTCCTTTTACAGATGAAGAGACTGAGGCCCAGAGAGGAAATCCACAGGCCCCATGTGGGCCACACAGAGTTCACTGGAGGAACCAGGGCCACGCTTCTGGCCTCCACGCCACAGGGGCACCGCACGTGCAGACACCATCACGCACAGAACCGTGGGCACATCCCACAGGTGCACCCTCCCTTCTTAGCCCTCCTGCAGGTCTGCTTGGGGCCAGTTGTGGTGTTTCCAGTCCTTTCCATTAATTTTCACAACGCCCTGGGAGGTAAGGGTGACCGGTCCCATTTTGCATTTGAGGAAATTGAGGAATAAAAAGATTAAGCCCAAAGTTGTGCAGGTCGGGACGGCCGGGGCATTTTCCAAAGTAGAGCGTAGCCCACACCCTTCTCACATCTACACACACACACACACACACACACACACACACACACACACACACACACACACACACACACACACACACACACACACACACACACACACACACACACACACACACACACACACACACACACACACACACCAGCAGAACATTCTCCCCACGACACCCAGTTCAGTTTTAGTGCCAGCTCCCCCCTCCCAAGGGGTCTTTTGAAGAAGGACGAGTTTGTTTAGGGCTTAACCTGCCCCCTGGCCCCCGCCCTCTCCCCTCAGTCAAGGAAATGAATTCCACGTGTGCCTGGTCTGTCTGCTCTGAAATCAGCCTCGGGGGTTTGGAAAGTACACTTTGATGTTGGGAGCTAGTTTAATGAGTTGGATGTGGGTTTTTTTTTTTTTTTCCTGTAAGACAGAAGTCTTATTTTCCTAAGAACCCAGGAATTATGACTCCCCTCCCAACCCCTCCCCTTAGATTCTGGGAGCCCAAGACCCGGACTCCCAACACAGTGCTCACAGATGCCCAAGAGTTTAGGCCAGCTCAGGGAGGAGAGGCGGGGAAGGAGTTAGCTTGTGCTGAACGTTTGCCGTGCGCGGAAGCCCTCTGTCAGGAACAAACCTCACGTGGGCCCGCTCCACACCCATCTTAGAGATGACAAAACAGAGGCTCTGAGAAGTGGTGTAACGTGAGCAGGTGGTCCAGTGGCTCCTGGAGCCCTCGACTGCCTGGCTCCAGCTCCTGGTCCCGTCTTGCTTCTGCCCAGGGCAGCTGTGCCACTCAGGACAAATGACCTCCTCCCTTGGGGCCTGGGCACCTTGGCTGTACGATGGGAATGGTGTTCTCAATGGAAGGAACAGTGAGCTCTATAACAAGCTCTCAGAGTCAGAACCATTTGTCCAGAACAAAGCACTCTGGGAAAGGAAAGAATATTTCTCTTTTTATTGTTTCTGTGTCCTGAGGCAAGTTTACCTGTAGGATTCACACAGGAACGCATCAATTACTATCACTCTAGGGCACATGTTAACGAGCACCCTGTTGGCCGCCAGGGAGCTCCCAAGGGAGTGCTCTGTGGGGAGTGGTGCAGGGAGAGGTCTTGGGGGTGTCCAGGCACAGGAGTCTCTGGGCCCAACATTGCTCCGTCCCTCTCCTCAGGGCCTGGCCAAGGCCCCACCCGAGCTCCAAGTCCCGTCTCTGCTCCGGTGGGCTTTGGCAAAGGCCACCTTGATTTCTTGGTTTATGAGGTCCTGCCAGGTGTCCCTAGGGGAAAAGGACAATCAAGAATAATAAACCTGGGCTTCCCCGGTGGCGCAGTGGTTGAGAGTCCGCCTGCCGATGCAGGGGACACGGGTTCGTGCCCCGGTCTGGGAAGATCCCACATGCCGCAGAGCGGCTGGGCCCGTGAGCCATGGCCGCTGAGCCTGCGCGTCCGGAGCCTGTGCTCCGCAATGGGAGAGGCCACAACAGTGAGAGGTCCGCGTACCGCAAAAAAAAAAAAAAAAAAAATCAAGCTATAGCATACAGTTCAAGTAAAAATTTGGTAACTGCCTCATAAACCCAAGTCCAAGACAAGTTCCCATCCAGCTGGCCCTTCCTGCAGAGATTCTGTGTGTCTGCCTGCATATCTGTCTGTGTTTCTGTGGGTCTATCTGTGACCTCATCTCCAAGCACACGGAGGGGCATGTGGTAGTGTTTCCACGTTTGTATGTATCTGATGCCCATGCCAGGCGGAGTGTGTATATGCGTTTGCAGGTGCACTTGGGTGCTCGGGCCCCTGTGTGCCCACCTGCTGGATCTGAGCCCGTGGGCCTAGGTGGGTGTGGGATTCTTCCCTGCTGCCTAGAGGCCTGGGAGGCTCCCAGGTCAGGTGGAGCTCACTGGGGCTAATCTCCGCTCTCTTCCCTCCCTGAGTCAAGAAGATGAAAATGTTGCTGGTGCTTTCTAAAGTTTCTGGCCTGGAGTGGAAACGTCATCAGCTGAGAGAGCTCAGGATGACGAACGGCTGCCAGACCTGCCGGTTCCCACTGCCAGGACGGGGTGGGTTGGAGCAGGGCTGGGAGCTCACCTGGCAGACCCGCAGGCATATCAGCCAGCCAGACTCTCCTGGGGGAAGTTCCATAAATGCATCAGCAAGAAATAGCAGGGAGAACCAAGTGCTACAGTGACACAGTGTTGGGAGATGGGCTGGCGGCTGCAGCAGGGCTCCAATCAGAGTGTGTGATGAGTCGCCCCGTGAAGGAAGCGGCGACAGAGCTGAGACCTGCAGGATAGGGAGGGACCAGGCCAGGGGACAGCGAGAGCAAAGGTCCTGAGGTGGGAAGCTCGGTGTGTCTTGAGGAACAGCAGGGAGGCCCCGAGGAGGTGACTCACGGCAGAAGGTGCTGGAAAGCTGAGCCCGAGGGGCAGGCCCAGGCCGGACAGAGCGGGACCTCAGAGGCAGCATGAAAGGGTTCAGGTAGGAAGACCCCGAGGGTGTGAAACACGGAGCTTCCATGTGAAACGTGTTTGTGTTTTAGTGAAAGAGTGCCGGGCAGAGGTGGATGAGGGGAAATGGCGAGAGCCCCATGGTGACCGGGAGAGCGGGCGTGATGGAGAAGTCATCAGCTTCGGGCTGTGATGGGAGCAGAGCTCCAGGACTTGCTGACTCCAGGACCGTGTCCAGCTTTCTGACAGGGTGGCGAGGCCACCCACAAGAAGAGAACTCTGGTGGAGGCCCGGCTGCCAAAGAACTATTGAGGGGGTCTGGGGCTGAGGTGTCAGGATAGGAAGGGATGCCCGGGGGAGGAGCCCTGTGCAGCCCCAGCAAGGAAGAGTTGGCGAGAGGAGAAGAGCGGCCGGGGAGCCCTGGGGGGAGGAGTTGGAGATGGGGAAGCACAGCTAGGGCGCCGAGGAGGCCTTGGAGAACCTTTCTAGGAAGAGGCCGGGGAAATGTTACCATGCAATCAGGCTGGTAACTAAAACTGCCCACGGAGCTGGTGACATGGGTAGAGGGCACCGGTGACCTCACAGAGCCTTCTGGGTGAGTGGTGGTGGAAGTCAGGCTGCGAGGGCCGGCAGGAGAGGAAGATGAGGAAGTGCAGTCAGCGTCGGCAGACGGGCCTTCTGAGAAGGCTGGCTGCCCACGGAGGCAGAAGTGGGGTGGAGGCCCGACGGCTGTGAGGTCAGAGGACGGCAGCTGGAGTAGAGGACCCAGAGGGACTGAACAGGGTGAGGGGGCCGCAGATGCTCTCCTGGGGGTGGGTAAGCTGGCGCTGCTGTGACCCACGGGAAGGCCAGGGAGGTCAGGGACCTGCCCCACGGCACACAGCCAGTCCCGAGCCCGGTCCTCTCCCGGCAAATCGTCTGCAAAGTTGAAGGACCCAGGGCTGTCTGGGGGCCTTTCTGTGAACACAAGCTGGTTCTGCACCCAGGAATCTGGAGTGTCCTTATAAAAAGGGTGCATCTGTGTGTGTGCTGCACCCCGAGGGTTTCTCCATATGCCCATCCATCCCCCTCCTCCTCCCTAGCTCGCTGGACCCCAGTGTGTGTCAGGGAGGGCACTCAGGGGTGAAGGTGAACAGGGCACTGCCTGCCCCCAGGCACTGCTCTGCCCGGGTTCCCTGGGGTCCTGAGGCCTGGGGGCAGCCTGACAGCTGGGGGGCAGGGATGCTCTGACGGCCCTCAGCTCCTGTCCATATCGATCCTTCCACTTGGAGGACGCGCAGCCTAGGCTGCTTTAGTGCTGGTCTTTTCCCAGGAAGCCCATGTGTGCCCCACACGTTTCTGGTCTTTGAGATATGGGAGGGGGCCATCCTGGAATTGCTGCGAGGAGTCAGTTGGAAGTTCTAATGAAGGAAAGACCCTGGGCAGGAAGCTCTGATGTGGTCGTGCTGTGGGCCCCTGATGGGGCTCTGTCCATCCCCCAGGCCAGCCACCCACTGGTGGAATGAGCCCGTGGGGCCCTGTGGGCCCCTGGGCTGCCTCATTTCTAGGAAACTAATTCTCAGCTATGGGCAGCACCTGCGCCTTGTGGCCCCCTGTGGACCGCCCGGCGCTCGAGTGGAAGAGAGTGAGGAACAGCACGTTGCAGTAAAATGTTCTTACTTCCCCCGCTCCCCCATCTCCCCTGGGTTGCCCTCAGCGAGGGACATGGGGTCGCAAAGCACAGAGGACAAAGGAAAGAGCCCAACTGCAGGGCAGGCACCAGCTCTGAGAATCTGCTTCTTTTGGCCCCTAAAACAGGAGGGCCTTTGATCTGTAAATTCCTCGTCTTCGGAAATTGTCTGAAGTCAAATGCTCTACCCCTGAGCTACACCCCCCACGCCCCGCAGAAATAGTCTGAACGGTGACAAACGCCCAGTGATACTTATCAGCGTATCACCTGTAACGGGCTCAGAATGGGAAGACCCTACATGCTGAGTGACAAGAGGGAGGTTGAGCTAATCACGGCCGCCACATGTTGCAATCCTGATGCTGTAACTGCAAGTGTGAGTAAATGATACCCAGGGCGCTCAGGACGTTGAGCGGAGAGCACAGACCAGAATGAGAAGCTATGGAGGCAGCACGATCTCATCCATGACCTGGACATCAGAAACAGGCTGGCAGGAACCATGCTGAAGTGCTAACAGTGGCTGTCTCTCAGGACTGGAAAGGTGGAGATTATTTAATCATTAAAGAATTCTGTATTTTCCAAGTTATCCCCGCTAGGCAGGTAATACCTTTATAATCAGAAAAATAACAAGTATCAAATTTCAAACAACAGAGGCCAAGCTTTGGGGGAAATTCCACTTACTCACCCGGGGTTTGATGTCCAGAGGTGTGGGGAGGCGTCTGGGGAAGCCCGCCTTCCCCACCAGCCAGTAGGTCTCCTTGAAGCCCCTCCCCTGGAAGAGAGAGGAAAAGAGTTGAACGTACCTTCTCAAGCAGAGAGCCAGGGCAGAGACACGATTCCCACAGCTGGGAGGAAAGCAGCCTAGAGCCTGGAGGCAGATTGTCTGGGTCCAAATCCTGGCTCTGTCACTTCTAGCTGTGTGACTTTGGTCAACATACTTCACCTCTCTGTGCCTCAGTTTCCTGAATACCTCATAGAGTTGTGAGGATTAAATGAATGAATATTTATCCATTAGAGAAATAAATAAATAATGAATCATGAGTTCTATAACCAGCAGTCATGGAATACTAAGATCCCAGGATTCTGTGATTTTCCCAAACTGTTGGATACAGTGGTCTCCCCTGGGATGGGGGTGCAGCTGCCTGGGGGGTCAGGATGGGCTGCCCTAGAAGTTTCACATGCCACCTGGACCAGGGATGGGTATTGCCCCTTGGATCCCTCAGGTCAGCCCAAAGAACCTGAGGTTGGCATACTGCCCTCCCGACTCCCACTCTGCATCCCCTTCTGTCATCAGAATCCTCTGTTGCTTAGGACATCTAGTGCCTACTCCTCCAAACAAGACACGCCTGCCCTTACTCCACTCGCCCATAACTTCAGCCTCCAAAGCAAAGGATTCCACTTACACTGGCCCTCACAGGCTGTGTGACTTTGGACAAGTTACTGCTCCTCTCTGAGCTGCTGCTCTGACATTTCACCGTTTAATGAAGTGAGACCCGTGGAGCCCCCCACGGGAGTCCCCCAATTTCTGGGGCCCAGTCGCAACCCTGGGCCTTTAAATGCCCCAGCTGCTCCAGTCACTCCAGTAGGCCTGGCTCTAGCTGAGGAATTGGGGAAATGAAAGGGGGAGGGGTAGGAAGAAAAGTCATTCATAGGATGGTACCATTACCTTACTGAACATTAACATTAAAAAAAAAGAATGCAGACGTGACAGACCAATTTCTGCCTCTGAGGGCAGATGGGCAGGTAAAACCCAACATCACACTGACAACATCAGAGGGCCAGCTGTGGGACTGGTGGGTGCACAGAGAAGGCGTGACAGTTATTTCTGGGGGGAAAGAAAGAAGAAAAGTAGAGATTCCTGGGTCAGGGCAGGCTTCAGTGAGAGCTAAGTTCTGTGCTAGGGTTCTGAAGGATGAGTAGGAGCCCAACAGTGCTATGGAGAAGGCACAGGCTTTGGAGCCACCAGACCTAGGATTCAGCTGTGTGACCTTGGGTAAGTCTCTTTGCCTCTCTAAGTTAACTTCCTCAAATGTAAAATGGGGACGTGGATCCTCCTTTCATTATTTCTGTGGTAATTTCTGCGGTAATAATATCTGTGGTGCACCAGCGTGCTGCCCAGGCAGGTCATCCAAGGGAAGTAACTTCTCTGCCCCGGCCCTTCTCCTTATGAAGAGCCAAATGAGGGAGGGGCTCCCCGGAAGAAATGTTTCCTTAGAATTTGGGGAGCGAGGAGGACATTAAAGGTGATCAGCCCCAGGCCGGCATTTCCTTTAGCTATGTCAGTCAGATGAGAATCTCTCCTGCTGCCCGCAGAAACTGGACCTCTGGAGACATTTCCCATCAATCCCAGGAAAGAAAGTCTCTCACCTTTAGCTCAGTCTGGCCTCTGATATCAATTTTGTAGCCTTCATCCAGGCTGAGCAGTGTCTGGGCGGTGCTTATGCAGACATGAATTCTGTATGCTGAGAAGAAAGGTGGTAGTCAAGTTACCACCTGGTGACAGCATACCCAGTGTTCGGTAAAATCATTAAGAGCCTGTAACAGCCCCAGTTCCAGCCAGTCATACACACAACTCTGATTCATGCAATACCTTTTGCCTGGCCCTCTTGTCCCCCTAGTAGATTGCTGGGCACTAAAGTGGAGGTCTCAAGGGAAAGGAAACTACATGGATTGATTGTTAAGGAGAACTCAAGATGAAGTCAGAACTCTAGGAACATAATCTCTACTTGTAGGGAAGTCTTTGAAGGCTGAGCCAGTGCAGATAAGCAGTTATTTTTCTTTTAAGGGCAGGGCTCCCCTCTAGGGCCATGCATCTGATTAAGCAGGATACGTACTGAGCGACATTAGGGAGCACAAGATCTGTGCAGCCAGGAGCAAAGGCTCAGTTTTTTCAGCTGCTCTAGCCAGGCCATCAGAGAGGCTCCTGCTGCCAGCAAGGGTCTAAAACGGCATATTTTTTTTTAATTGAAAGGGGTGTCCTCATTGGAAAGATGGGGAAACCAAGACCTAGAGGAAGAGCATTTTGCTCAAGGACACTAAGCACACTGGACCCAGTCAGGGTGAGGACCCATGTTTCCTGCCTCTGGAGTCGTTGTTTTCCCTGCAAATTCTCTCATGACATCACCACAAAAGCCCTGTGCAAAGTTAAAAGAACCAGTGACGTACATCATCTCCTTCTAGTTGTTTTACTGATAACTAGGGTACGCTGCCACCAGGCGGTGATTTGGTTACTAAGCACTGTTTCAAACAGCCAGGCTGCAGGGGTCCTTGAGAGAGTCCTTCCCTGGGCTTCCCTAGGATAGAAATATAAGACACTCATGTATCCCTGTAGACTCCATCCGGGATGCGGTGTTAACTGTGTCCCCAGAGAGGCAGTACTGAGACATGGTGAGACCCACAACCCCCGCCATGCAGGGCTCTGAAACTCAGATGTGCCCAGAGAGCTCCAGCAGGTCCTGGACCGAAGAGAAGTCTCTACAACACTCTTGTCCCCCCAGTTCTCCCCAAACTGCTGTCCCCACCCCACATCTTGGGCTCCAGCTGGGGGGTGAGGATGAAGCTGTATGGAATCTCCAAGAACACCCAGAGAGGAGATGACATCTATGCCAGGCTCTGGGCTGGGGGTAGGGGGGCACAGATAAATTGGAACCAGGCTCTGCTCTTAGGGTGCTTCCAGCCTGGTGGGGAGATATGTATAAACACTAATCAGTGTTGTGAAGAGGGAAGCACCAGGGCTGTGCCAGCCCAGAAAGAAGACTCTGACCCAGCCCAGAGGACTTCCTGGAGGAGGCAGTACCTAAACTGTGTCTTGAAGGATGAGAGAATGAGTCGGCAGGGAACAGCAGGTGCAAAGGCACAGAGGCACAGAGCCCACATGCCTGTAGGAAACTGCAAGTGGCTGGGTATAGACAGAATACAAAGTGGAAAGTGGTGGGAGATGTGGCTGGAGAGAATAGCAAGGGCCTTGGAGGCTATGAGGGGGGTGGGGAGTTTGGACTTTATCCCACAGGTGAAGTTATGGAGGGAGGAAGGGGTGAGGGCACGAGAAGGATATTCTATAGTAGAGACCCTGAGGTCTCTCCTAGTCCCCTCCCAGCAAATATTGAGTTGTCTGCATGACCACAGAAGGTCTCTGTTCTGCCTCTTCCATCAGGCTGTCAGCTCCTCAGCATGGACTTAGATGACCTTGACAGATGCTGAGATAAAAAAATATATATGTGTGAATCTGAGCATCACAGATTCTTTGATTTATGACATCTTAGAACCTTAAAATAATAGAAGAAAAAAAGAATTGTAAAAATTTTCTATTATGGATTTTTAGAATCTCAGGATTCCAGAAGCACGCCATTGGGGTTGCCCCAGCCAGCGTCCCAGGCAGGGTTGGGAGACTCCCACAGCCCCAGGTCCATAGCTAAGTGCAGTCCAGCCCTGATGCGAATGGACACAGTGGGCACATGCCTCATCCGGAAGTCGCCCACAGAGCTGAGGATGTCCAAGGCCATGTTGGTGATCTCAGCTGCATGCTGGCTCCTGTTGCGCTGGGGCAGCCCTGTTGCCACCATTTAGGCATCCCCGATGGTCTCCACCTAGAAGTCACAGCCTTCATGCTCCAGGACAAGAACCCCCCCTCCTTCGACTGACCCACATCCCACACAAGGCCACCTCTCTGGAGCCCCTGACCCAGCCCTCAAGTCTCTGGCGAACAGTGCCATCCTTCCCAGGCCTCCCATCCCAGCCGCTCTGGCAATGACTGGACCCGCACATTTCAGATCACCTTTGTCTGAATTGCAGGTCTTACCTCTGACCCCAGACCATGAGCTCCTTGGCAGCAGCCCTGGGCGCCCCATCTGCACAGCACCGCAGCAGCAGATCAGGCTTCATCTGGAGAGGAGTACATGTATGTTGGATATATAACCTATTTCCCAAACGCTTGGCCTTCCAAGGTGTACTAAAAGGAAGGTAGCGTTTGAAATCCAAGAGATGTGGATACAAACCCCGGCTCTGCCATTTACCTTGGTCAGGCCACTTCGCCTGTGCAAGCCTCAGTTCCTCTTATATGAAATGCATATTAAAGATAAAGAGGTAAGAGCCAGTTTTGTCACAGATGCTCAATAAACAGAGACTTCTCTCGTTACCATCATCACCATCACCATCACCATCACCATCATCACCATCACCATCACCATCATCATCATCATCTTCTCCTGGGCTAATGCTTTTGGAGACGATAGAATCCCAGAGTCTCAGAATTAGGAGGGACTTTAAAGCCACCCACTTGCCTCCCCGTGGCTGTCGGTCCTGCTCACGTCTCCTTCCTCAGGTGGCTTCTTCTCCCTCGGGGCAACTCTGATTTACAAAAGTTGAGTTGATTGGTAACCTGCCTTTCACCTGCTGGCTCCAGCTCTACCCCCTGAACTCAAGCCACAGTTCTTTCCTATTCTGAAGCTCATTATCTATTCTGAAGGCCCTGTTCCAGGTGCTGGGGACACAGATGTATACCGTGGCCTTCTCCCCTGCCACAGGCCAGGCCAGCCAAGGTTGAAGATGGCAACTCTACACCCCAAGTCTTCCCATCTGCAGGTTAAAGAGCCCTGCACTGCCACTCCTACAGCGGGCACATGCCGGCATCCCTCAGAGCTGTGGGTCAGAGCTTTCCCTCTGGCCAGGCATAGCCGCTCTCCCTCAGCACCTGGTAGACGGTAATAATAATGACGACGCTTCTCGTGCCCACAGGGGGTGCTATAATTCAATAAATTTCTTTCACACACCATTATCTGTGGACTGTGCCCTACTACCTATGTCCCCCAGCTCTTTCCCTCACCCAGAATATCCCTGCCCCGATACCGGGAAGTGATCTGCCCTAATCATGCCACACTCTGCTCATATGCTTACATTTGCTCCCTACAGCAAAAGGCTTAAAATTTACTCCCCATGGAGCTAGCAATCAGGGACTCCCATGATTTGCAGAATTTCCTGACTTATTCCTAACACTTGCTCCTGGTTCCCCACGTTTCAACCAAACGGGAAACCTCCTGCTTCCCGCAGAGACACTCAGCGCTTGCTCACCTCCAGGCCCTGATGGTCTCGTCCCTCTGCCTAAGATGGTCTCCCCCAGTCCCTATCTGTTGAGATCCAAGCCGGCCATCAGCCCAGTTTTCACTGCATCGAGTCCATTAAATCTCCCCGGTCACCAGCTGGGGAAAAGATGTTTCCTTCCTCAGTGCTGTGACCTCCATCTCCCTCCCTCCCCATCATCTGCACTTACTGTGAGCTGGCCTGAATGCGGCTGGGTCAGGGGAAGGGCTGCCCCCCACTGTGTACATTTCCACAGAGGAGAGAGACCTCCCACCCCACGCCCCTGGGAGAAATATGAGCAAGCCCTGGCTTTCCCTCTGCCCACACCCTTCTTCCCCGCAGGAGGACGAATGCATTATCTGATTGGCAAGATTGGAAGAAGGACTAAGTAAGTGCTCCCTTATTACTCATATAACCAGACACTATTCCAAACCCTTTACAAGAATTAGGTCTTCACAAGAATTCTGTGAGGTAGGTACTATTACTCTTGCCATTTTGCAGACAGAAACTGGGCCAGAGAGGTTAAGTCACTCGCCAACGTCACACAGCACAGACTTGAACTGGTTCGGTCTAGCTCCAGAGCCCATATGCTATGCTGCCTCCTGATGCACATGGCTTGGGCTCTTTCTCTCTCTCTGTTCTAACTCCACCACTGGCTTGCTGTGTGACCTTGGGCGAGTCGCCCACCTCTCTGAGCCTGTATCCTCATCTGTACAGTAGGGATAGTAACGCATCCCTCTGAGGGGCATTTCGAGGGTTAAATGAGATATCCTGTGACAATCCATAGGCCAGGCCAGTCCTCTGCAGACATTTAAGTGGTACATCTATACCCCCTGCAATTCTGTGCTTTCAGGGGGAGGGCTCAGCGCCTGCACGTGCTGGTGTTCATCGTCGTGTTGGTATGAACGACAGCACTTCCTCTCACACTGCTTAATCTACAGAACCACCCTGAGCCATAGGCACGTTCACCTCTGTTTTACAAATGGGAACTTGAGGCTCAGAGAGGTGAAGTGATGTGCCCAGGGTGGCTCAGCAGTACGGCTGGGGCCATGCCCACCCGCCGGGCGGAGTGGCTGAGGTGAACCCTCTCCTCCCCCGCAGCCCACTCGCGCCCTGCTCCAGAGTTATGTCCATGAAAGTGCTCACTCAGCGCGTGCTGGGAGGGAACCACAGACCCCTGTGGAACCAGGAAATGATCGCCTGGCTGCCTCCCAGTCCAGACCGGATTGAAGAGCGGTAACCAGATCCTGCTGGGACGGAGGGGAAACCAAGGCTGCCGCATAAGCGATGAGAGACGCGCTTGCACATGGGGAGGACCCGGCCTCCTGTTTCCCCACATCTGGATGGGTGTGCAGGCCTTGTTTTATTTCATTTCACTCTGCCAGAAAGATGCAGACCTCTTGGCCAGAGTTCAGAGCAGATCAGAAAGCGTGATTCAGAGCTGGGAGGGACACATGTGTGAGAAAAGATTAGCAGGGGAGGAAGAGACAAGGTCAGGGGTGACTCAGGGCACATCAAAGCTGCAGGGCTCAGCAAGACGAGATGAGGAATCTTTTCCTGGGGCCCACGGTAGCTCTGGAGGCAAGAGGGAAACTCAGCCAGCATGACAGAGAATGCCTCAGACCATGGGCTGGGGCAGGAACGGGGAATGGGAAGGAAGGTGTGTGCTAGGAATTCCAGTGGCTCAGGTTTCCGCGGGTCAGTGTGGGGCAGTGGACAGAGCTGAGCGGTGGTGGTGGACAGGGCACTTTCCTGTCCTGGCTCTGTTACCTACCAGCTCTGTGACCTCAGGCAAGGCACTTCCCTCTCTGGGCCTCAGTGAGCTCCTCATTTAGTCAGCACGTGTTTCCTGAGGACCTACCGTGTACTGGACATTGCCAAGCACTGGGGACAGAGTGGTTTAGGTTGGAACCAACAGGTCCAAGGGTAGTTATGAGAGCATCACACAGGAGCTCCTAACCATGTCTGGGAGGGCAGGGAAGCTAACTTGAGACCAGGCAGGAGCAGAAGGGGAGAGAGAGCAGGGTTCCAGGAGGGAACAGCATGTGCAAAGTCCTCGTGGTTAGAGAGCAAAGCTTGTGTGAGGAATACAGAGGACTGCAGGGGCAGAGTGCGGAGATGCAGTGGGGAGGGGGGGGCAGCTCCTGGAGGGCCTTAGGGGCCTCTACGAACCTGTGACTTTATCCTGAGGCTGTCTGTGTCCCGGGATGGTGAGCCCTGATGAAGTGGGGTTACAGGACCAGAATGCCCAAGTTCAAGTCTCAGCTTCACATTCTGCTGGGACTATGTAATTAGACAAGCTGCTTAACCACCTGTTTCTTCATCTGTAAATTAGGGGTGCTATTATCTACCTCATACATTGTTATGACGATCAAATGGGTTAATATATATAAGGCATCTAGACTGTGTACCAGTGTCTGGTATGCAGTAAGCACTCAATAAGTACTGGAGATTCCTGTTGTCGGGACACTGTGCGTAATGCTACCAGCAGACTTCCTCGCACCTCAAAGAGTTAGTTCTCTCCTCTGAAACTTCCTGCCCATGCATCCTTTCCATCCTGGCTTCAGCCCAGGGCCTGGCCCTCCCCAGTCCCGGCTTTCCTGGAGGGTGGTGGCAGGAAGGGGGCTGGCATGTCACAAACGAAGGCTAAGGCCAGGGGAGCCAGAGTATGGCTGTTTCCTGGAGCTTCCTCCCCACCTCATCCACCGTGTCTGAGGCTGACCTAGGAACCCCCAACAATTGAATCAGAATAGGGTCAGGGGTGGGGTGGGAAGGCCCCCAAAGCAGGCGTAGAGGGCAGAAAGCTATTCACTTTCACAGGCTCACAGTTTACACAGCACTTCTACCAGGGGGAGAGGATCTGCCCATCATCTGTGAACCCCTGGGACTGGAGTCATTGTTCCTGTTTTATAGATAAGGTCCAGAGAGGGGAAGACAAAGTGATACACAAGCTGGTGTTCAGGGTGGGACTCAAACCCAGAATCGAGAGGTGCACAGGGACTAGATTGTGGAGGATCTTGACAGCTCTGCCAAGGCCCCTGCTGCCCACTCCATCGTCTCCCACCCACCACCCACTCCCACCACTGGCCCACTTCATGTCTAGCCATCACGACCCATTCAGCATCCCTCCCAATTACTAGGTCCACCCTCTCAAGCCTCAAACTTTAGCACTTTATTTCCCCATTGCTTGCCTGGAGCAATCACACCCAGGCTGGACAATGCTAGGAAGACACCTCCTCCAGGAAGCCTTCCTTGCTCTTTACGCATCTACTCCTAGCTGGATTTGGGGCCCTCTCAGCCTCCAGCACTGAGAGCTCGCCAAGGGCAGGCACAGAAGCTGACTCACCTGTCGGCCCTTGCCTGGCACAGGTTGAATTTCTTTTCCCCATCTCTTAAATCTGGGCTGGCCTTTTGACTTGCTTTGACCAATAGAATATGTCAGAAACGGCAATGTGCCTGATCCCAGCTTAGATCTCAAGAGGCTTCTGGGCTTCTGCCTTCTCTCTCAGAACTTTGCCACACCATGTAAATAATACCAACTCACCTGCTAGAGGGTGAGATGCCACGTGGACCAGAACTGAGTTATCTCAACAAAGGCTCCAGAGTCTGGCCAAGATCAGCAGAGTTTCCTCTCACCCACAACTGACCACAGATGTATGAGTGAGACCAGCTGAGTCCACAGACATTTCCAGCTGGACCTATAGGCTTGTGAGCAATAATAAATGCTTATCATTTTACACCACTGGGTTTGGGGAGCTATTTGTTACACAGCAATAGCTTACTAATAAAAAATGCATAAATAAATGACCAGAAGTAAATGTATGATGCAAACACAACATAGAGGACGGAGAGATGGAATGCCTGCCTCTTGGTCCTCTCACCTTATACACGTCATGGTTGCCCAGAACAGCATCAAACAGTGTGTAGAGGTCATTGAGCAAGCCCACCACCTCAATGGGCTCACTCAGGGCTGAGATGGTGGTAAAGCCTACAGTGTCACTGAAGTATATGGTAACCTGGTCAAAGTACTCTGGCTCCACAGTTGCCCCCATTTTCAGAGCTTCAGCCACAGACCTGAAGGGATGGGAAGGGCCAGAGTCACAAGGTGGGAGGACCATCTTTCCACAGTTGGAAGTGAGAGAGGGATATTTGGGGGAAAATCCTGGGTTGAGTGTCAGGGGATCTGGGATAGCTCTGTTGGTGTGCTGGCTCCCCTCCAGCAAATACCTGCCCCTCTCTGGACATTATTTCCTCTGAGGTCAGATGGGGGACCCTGTACTTTGTCCTTGTTCCCTAGGGAAAGAGGCAGCAGAAATTCAATACTCATGTGCCCCCAACAGTGCCTAATACATGTAAGCATTCTATTAAAATATGTTGGATAAATAAACAATGAATGAACTGAATGAATTAATGGAACCCAGATTTACTGAGCACCTACTATGTCCCAGGTCCCATGCTCCGAGCCACTGAGGCTAGAGCCACAACCAAGTCCACTCACGGCAGGAGCATCTGAGAGAGCAACCTTTCCATCTTCTGTCTCTCCAACTCCAGCTCCTCAGTCCACTCCTGGATCAGGTCCTCCAGGTTCTGGGAATACTTCTCCAGCAACCGCAGCATAGAGTCAGCAACATTGGTCTTCTTGCCTTGGTTGATGCTTTTGAACTGAAAATGGAATGAAAATCCCAATTTGTCCATGAAGGTCAGCACACTTGGCCCTCAGGTTGAGAATCTGGACCACAGGAATGAACCAGACATAGTCCCTGCCTGGAAGAGCCAGATGGTGGGGAGCAGATATGTAATAGACAAGGGATGGCAACTCTGACAAGTGAAAGCACAGATGGCTGGGAGGAAAAATGGGTTTGTTCTCTATGAGGTGAACAGGCAGGGAGAGGACTTTGCAAAGGAAAGTTTGCCCAGCATTGCATCACCATTAACAAACACATTGGTTCTCACAAAAACACTGTGGAATAGGCATTCTTTGTTCTCAAAGATAAGTGGATGGATGGATGAAGAGATGGGTAAATAGATAAAAGCAATGTATGTAGATTATTTACGTATATAATCTATTTCTTCCTCTTTATTTCTCTCCCTTTTCAAAAAATTGTTTACAAAATAAAATAATAAATATGTAAGGGTGCTGGGACCAAAGGAGAGTAAAGGTTAAAAAAAAAATTGTTAATCCAGGAGTGAGGTCTATATGCAAAATGCATGCTAGGATTTGGTCACAGTTTTGGATATGAGCTTCCTAGCAACAAAGCAAAGAGGGAAATAGAGATTACATAATCTATGGAGTCCATAAGACAATGGAGTATTAAACTAGCTGCTCAAAAGGAACACAACTACTGCTGGTGCTGAGCAGAGAGAAGTACCTCTCTTAGGTCTTCATAAGAGGACATTCACATGTTGTTATAAATTGTACCTTCAACAACAACCTTATAGGAAATATGGCACCCAGTCTCCTAGGGAGACTTCCTAGAACCTTCCCCGGTATGGTTTGCACCTTCCCAAAGTGCAGTCAGTAGGAGAAGCAAATTAATCATGATCAAAGTGACGGGGTTCATTCCTGTCTAAATCCAGCATCTCGACCTTTGTGTGTGTATAGGTGTGCATATCCGACCTTCATTAATACTGCTTCTCTCGGGCAAATGTCTGTAAGGCAGGTAGTAGCAGCAGCCCCTGAAGGGTACCTATGTGTTGCTCATCAAAAGCAGAGGCATAAGCTTTAGAGGTCAGTTGCCATGAGTGTGACAGCTGCTGACCTTGAGACACAGCACTTAGCACGGGTCTTGGTGCTCAGGAAGGCAAATGTCCCTGAACCCAGAGTTCTGAGAAAGCTTTCCTCAGATGGTGGACCTCAGGCCTCACCCTCAGCGATGATGATGGTGGCCCATTGCCCCCTTTCTGCACAATGGTTCCAGGCCCCGGGGAGAGTGTGGGGCCCCCGCTGGGGAAAGTGAGGTGAACCGATCAGCCGTTTCTTGTGAGCAGCCAGCTCCTCTGGGGACGCTGACCTGGGTATAGATCTGGTCCAGGTTGGGTCTGTCCTCCGGAGCCTCCTCCCAGCACTGCTCCATCAGCTGGATGCACTCAGGTGGCCCGTGGTCAGGAGACACCAGTGGCCGGCACAGGCGAGGGGGAGACACCACCTTCCTGATGATTTCTGCAACAAGCACGGGCCGGGCAGTGGGGCTGAGGTCCTCAGGAGGGCTGGTGGGAAGGGGTGGGCCTGGGATCCTGAGACGGAGGGCAGGGTGGGCCTGTGGGGTGCAGACATCAGGCCCCGAGGGTATTCCTCAGCCCCTTGATCTGTGCCCCAGGACGTGCTGGCCAGCGGGCCAGGATCGCTGTTTTCCTGGGTCTGCCCCAGTGTGGCTGGGGAAGGGGTCTCAGCCTGGGAGACAGGTGAACAGGGTTTGAATTCTGGATCCGCCACCACCTCTCTATGAGATGGTGAACAAGACAGCAATCTCTCTGAGCCTCAGTCTCCCCATCTGTGAAATGAGCTTAATAAACTGCCTTCTTAAGAGGGTGCTGAGGGAGGAGATGACAGAAGCTAGATCTCGGGGCACTAGGTTCACTCCACCCCCTGAACCCTGCACAACTTGTTACTGCTCTGTTACCAGCAATGGCCACGAATGTGCTCGAGACCTGCGCAGTGCAGCTCTTTCTACCAGCCCTGCCACCCGGAGGCTGTCTGGTACCAACTCTCCACAAGTGTGAAGCAAGACTCTGCTTATCACTGTCACCATCACGATGACTCTTCTCCCAGGACCACCCCTGCTGTGGACCTTCCTGTCCCCGCTCCACGTGATGAAGACCACAGACTAAGTCCAGACCAGACAGATCGACGATCCAGCTCCGTCTCTGCCACTTGCCATCACTCTGTGCCTCGGCTTCCCCACCTAACAACCGATGGAAATAACCCCACCTCGAGAAGCTGGAGTGGGGCCTGGGGGAGCTGAGAGATTCACAGGAGCACCGGGAGGACGTGAGGCTGGGTACCAGGCTCAGGCTCTCAGCGGCACAGGAGAGGACTTCGAGATGATCCACTTATATTCTGTACATGTTATGCCATCTCTCTGAGCCTCAGTTTCCTCACCTATCAGAAGGGCATAATAATAGTACAGACCGCACAGGGCTGTTAGAGGTATAGCAGGTTAATCTCTGAGGAGGGCTGAGATCCTCCTCAGAGACGGTGATGAGGTGGGTCCCTTGGAACCAGTGAGGAGAAGGTTCTTTCTGGATTTCCCTTGGCTGGCCTCCTTGTTGGGGGCAGCCCATGATTCACTGTCCCATTTTACAGACAGGGAAACTGAGGTTCTGGGGTGGTGAACTAGGTCACCCACAGCCACAGGGTCAGTAACAAGCAGATGCTGGAACTGAGCCTGATCGCCTCCCAGCCTGCACGATTTTCTCTGCCCAGAGGTTCCCAGTCTGCAGGCATCAGACCCTGAGGGCCTCTGAGTAAAGGGTCTGGGAAGCTGTATGTGCTTGCAAAGGAGTGTGTGCAGATGGAACCAATAATAGATCACACACACACACATGTCCAGCTCTTTTTCAAAAGCATTTGGATGGTGTTGTGATGAGTAAAATACAGATCCATTTCAAAGTGTTGCTGATTTCAGAGCATATTTTTGTCTTTGGGCATTTCCTCAGTCGGCGGATATTAAAAGTCAAATAGTAGTGTGTGAAGCTCAAAACTTTTTTGTCATTAAAGTGGAGTCCTCACAGGCAAGCATGTTGGGAAACCCTGGCCCAGGCCAGGCCGGGTCTCGGGCTCCCTCCCCATGCCGAGCCTGCTGTCCACACCCAATGCATCACTGTGATGGACCAGCCCTGCTGACTGCTGACCGGGTAGGCTGCACATCCAGCTCCGTGGAGAAGTTGCTCCGTGGATGACTCCAGGACATTTTAGGGCAAGAGCACTGAGCTCACCCAAATCCTAGACCCATGGCTTCCCGCTAGGGAGTCCCTTCCCCTCTCTGAGCCTCACTTCATTCATCTCTGAAAAGAGTGCACTAGCCCACCTCACAGGGTTGTCCAATGGAATAACGCATATGAAAGTGCTTTGGAAACCACAAGTATCCCCCCCAGCCACCACAGGATCTTAAAAAGATGCTATTTCTAAAAGCAAGGAGGTCTGCTTCCAACTGGGAGAGTCAGGAGAGAACATGGGATTCCCCACTAGCACACCCCTAAAACCACCCAGTATGCCAGGCACTTTGTCTAAGGCATTTCACCGAATCCTCACAAATACTCTGAGAGGCAGGCATCATGGTCCCCATTTTACAGATGAGAAAACTGAGGCTCAGAGCCTGAAAGAGATTTATTCAGAGTCACAAGGTGAACTGGTGTGGAGCTGGTCTCAAGTCCATGTCCCCCAAAGACTATGCTCTTGACATTTTACCGCCTGAGACCAGGAAAACTACAGCCAGGGAGTAGCAGGTCCGGGACTGACAGCCCAATCTAGGGGTGACCCTGGGGTTCCAGACCTCGTCCCTAAAGCATGAGAAGCCCTGCACGGTGGCATGGCTGACAGACCCATCCGGCTGGTCCCCTCTGTCTCAGCAGGCAGATGTTGCCAGGGGCGGCGGAGCAGTTGAGGAGAGTTGAACAAATGGCACGACCAAGCCCCTTCCCTTCCCACTCTTCCACCCCATAAATCTGGGGCCTGGAATGCTCATTATTCATGGAGCAATGCTTTGTGCAGAAAAGAAGCGAGGCCAGGCCTCCCCGTGAGTTAAAGATTATCCATCTGGGGTGGGAGGGGTGGTGGGTTCTGCTCCATCCCTGCCTGTACTGCAGGCCGAGATGCAGGGTATCTGTGAGACAGGTCCCTGGAACTGGACAGAGGCAGCAGGGGGACAATTAGAAGAGCAGCCTAGAGTCCAGGGAGCCCCGACAGAGAACATAGAAGGGGAGGAAATATTTCTGAAGTTGGGCCCTGGCACTGGGGTCAGAAGAGAAAATGCCTAAGACCAGGTGATGATGAGGAAGGTGTGTGTGATCACACCCAAAAGCAGGGGGACAAAGATGCTCTTCAAGGAGCCCCACTCAGGCAGAGGACCAAGCCCCCAAATACTGAGCAGACTGGTGACATCAGGCATGGACCGGATGTCTGACACATTTTAAAATCTGATCCCCACTATAAAGATGGGAAAACTGAGGCTCAGAGAGGGTAAGTGATTTGTGTAAGGTCATGTAGTAAGTAAATGATCCAGGGGGAGTACTGAGGTCTACACAGACTCAAAGTCTGTGCTGGGCAGCCCGGTGGTAAGGGCATGAGCACCTCCGGACACGGCAATGACACTGGGAGAGGAAGGAAGGGGTTGGGCTTATACCCAGGAACCAAGGTCTTTGCCCTGGAGCTGGTCAGCTGCCATTTTGGCAGAGTTGCTGAAGGCTGCCTGGTTTAAGTCAAAGAAACGCAATTCTTGCTGTCAAACCAGGCATGTGTGTCTGTGTGGTTATTTTCAGGCCCCAATTTCCTGATGCTAACAGAGCTCCTCAACTACATGGGGTCTCCGCCAGAGACAGGCCAAGGAAGGAGGAGGACGATGCTGTACCTTCCGCTGAGAGCCCTGGGAAACCATAGTGCAGGCCCCAAGTCAGCACCTCCTGCGGGATGATGCCGACGCTGAAGGTGTCTCCTTTGAGGGTGCCCCACCCGGGTTCCCCGGGCCCCCGCAGCAGCTCTGGAGCTGTCCACAGCAGCTCTGCAATCACAGGATGAGGCCACACAGCCGTCACCCACTGACCACCCAAGCTGGGCGGTACTTCACACATGTGGTGTCATCGTCCTCTCCCTACAGCCCCGGAGGAGGGAGTTGCTTCTGTCCTCCCCCATTCACAGGTAAGGGCCCCGAGGCTCAGAGAGGAAAAGCCATCTACTCAAGGTCACACCACAGGAAGTACCGGAGCACCGGACATCTCCCCCCTCCCCTTGCCTCACAAGCACCCAGTTTAAACAGAGGCCTCAGAACCTACTGGCAGCCTCCTGCCCACCCCTGAGCTGACCTTCCGAGGCTGGCCGGGGGCGGGGAGCCCACTGAGCGTCCAGGAGCTCTGCATAACCGTGGTCAGTGACCTTCAGCACAAAGCATCCAGCCACCACACAGTTTCGGGACTTGAGGCAGCCATGAGGGAAATGCCGATGGTGCAGATACCACACACCCTGGAGTGGAATAATGGGGGTCCCTTAGGCCTGTGGTGAATGAAAGGACCCCTGCTTCTCTCAGAATTCCCACGGACCCCAGGAAACCTTCCTGCCTCCCCCTCACCCTTTGCCACACTGTCAGATTTTTCTCAGTTAGACAAAGTAGAAAGAGCCCAGGCCTAGGATATCTGAGCATCTCTTGTCTCCCTTCCCTCCCCATTGCCTCCACAGCTCCAGGTTTGAGAAGGGTTCTCACACGGATCATATCCAGCACCAGGGAGGCCTTGAAAGTCCAGTCCAGCCGCAGAGCCTCATTCCGCAGCAGGTCCTCCAGGCTGCCCCGGGCACAGTGCTCCAACAAAAGAGCACTGACCCCAGGGGCCACAAAGAAGCCCAGGAAGGTGGCAATGTTCTCATGCCGCAGCTCCTGTATCTGCCAGGGCAATGGTCACCTTAGCAGCCCGCAGGGGACTCTCAGAGTGTGGACATCTGACCCCCAGTACTTAGCACCCAACATACAGCTGAACGCAGAGAGGCATCAGAAATGTTGGATGGATGTGATGGGTGGATGGATGGATGGATGGATGGATAAAGGAGGAGTGGATGATGGATGGATGGATGATGAATGGGTGGGTAGATGAAATGGGTGGTTGGGTAAGTAGATGGGTGGCTGGTTGAAGGAATGAGCCAGCGAAATGAGTGTGTGGAAGCGTCATGGAGGAGTAAGCCAACTCCACAGAATAGGGATCTCGGCCTTTTCTCGACCTAAGTGACATCATGGACCTAGAAACTGTGCAAATTCCCTCCCCAAGAGTCAGAGACTGATGAGCAGAAGAGCAGAAGAGATCAGGCACAAGATGAAAGCAGTCCAGCAGGTCAGAAAGCTCGAATCCAGCCAGCAAGGCTAGCATTCGCCCAAGCAGGAAAGATGAAACCATCGTCTAGCATGGCCTTCCTCACAAAAACAGTTCCGGGGTCAACTAAGTGGAGGAAACCTGAATACTCTTCCCCCTCCTTAGAGATCTGCACGCTTATTAGCATACGCAGTGAGGTAAGAATGGCCTCAAATCCGTAGACACCCCTGCTGTCAAGAGCTTGGGCCTCTGTCCCCTCCCCTTGAACCTGAGCAGGCTCTGTGACACTGTGACCAATAGAACACGGTGGAAGTGATCTTGTGTGTTTTGGGTCCAGGTCTTAGGAGACCGACAGCTTCCATTTCCTGGAGCCCTCTCAGTTGGAGGCCTGAATGCTCGTAAGAAGTCCCTCTACCCTGAGTCACCACACTGGCGAGATCACCGGGAGAGGCCCTGAGACCATCCACGGTGGGAAGGCATGTCCTGATGAGTCCTCTCTTCCAAGCACCCAGCCAAGGCCCCACGCATGCAAGTGAAGACATCTGAGGCCTTCTAGACGGGGGGTCAGCAAACTTTCCTGTTAAAGTCCAGATGGTAAATATTTTCGGTTTTGTAGGCCTTGCAATCTCTGTCACAAATACTTCTGCCATTGCAGTGTGAAAGCAGCCACAGAGAGTTCCATAAACGAATGAGCATGGCTGTGTTCCAATCACATTTTTTCCTACAGAAACAGGCAGTAGACTTGATTTGACCTGAGAGCCAAGCACTGACAGCCCATTTACAAGCCGAAAAGCCACTGAGCGACCCCCAATACAGGTCAAGTGGAACCGAAGAGCTGCTTGGCCGAGCCCTGCTCAAATTTCCTACCCACAAAATTGTAAGATATCATAAAATGGCCGATGCTTAAAGCCACTACATTTTGGGATAAGTTGTTACACAGTCATAGATAACCGGAACAGCATATTAAAGGTTCTGATAAGTCCTGTGTCTAAGCCAAGAAACTTCCAAACTCATCTGCCCACAGATAGAACCTTTTCTTTTAAGAAACATCTGCACGTGTTGATTGCAAGATTCCCACTGGGAAATGCCTCACCTAACCTCCAGACACTGAATCTCTCCAAAGCTGATTCCAGATGGTGGTGATGTTGGAAATAATAATAAAATCCGCAATTTTCCAAAGGCACTCTACTTGCCAGAGACAGTTCTAGGTTATTTCATCAATTCTCTCCAATCCTCATAATTCCCCTGGGGTAGATTTCATTAGCTCCATTTTACAGGAAAGCTAAGTGTCCTATGGAGGCAGGATTCCATCTCAGGTCTTCCTGACTCAAATCTTATGCTCTGTCCTCCATCCCACAGTGCCAGTGCTTCTCGGGATGGTGACCAACTCGGGGGTGAAGGGGCTTATGTAAGTAGTGACGATAGGTGACTGGAAGCTCCCCGAAGAAAGGAATCCTGTCTCTTTTCTCCACAGCTCTGTCCCCAAAGCCCAGAGCATAGGCGGTGCTCAAAAAATAGTGGACAAATGAATGGATGTGTAGAGGGATGGAGGATACAGTTGAGGTCCTTCAGTGGTGCTGACGGTACCATGTGAGGATAGTGATGAAGAGGAGTGTGCCCCTGGTAGCCATGGGGATGATCGTATTGGGGTGGTGATGTGCCGTTGGGGAGCTGGTGTGGGATGGTGACAGTGATGGTGTATATCTGTGCTGACAATGGGGCAGTGATCATGATGATAGGAAGCACTTCCTTTTTTGAGGCTAGAATCTTCTGCATTGAGTAAAGACCAATCCAGACCGGTAAGGGTCTCCTGACAGCACCCCGTCCGCAGCCCACCCTCCACGCCCTCTGCAGCTCTACCTTTCTCAGGAGGCTGCGCCAGCTTCAGACGTCTTCAGCCACACCCACTCTCCCTGTTTAAGAAGAGACAACAAGAGTTCACCCCCTGCTGGTCCCCAACTTGGGCAAACCCTCCGCCTCTCTCAGCCTCAGCTTCTTCCCCATAAATGTGCTCTTTCTGTGTGCTTCAAGCCAGGAAGAGCCCGGCCAGCGGAAACTAGTCAGACTTTGTCTCCTTTGGTTGACAGACCTCAGTTCTAGTCCTCACTCCACCACTTTCTAGCTCTGCGACCTCAGACAAGGGACTTCCGTTTTCTGAACTTCGTGTCCCAATTCTGTAAAGCGAGGATGACACCCACACCCACGTTGAGAGAGCTAACGAGACAGCGGATAGAAAGTGTGTTAGCTCCCAGTGCCGAGGTCGGCTTTACTCTGCAGGCCTTGGGCACCTAGGACACCCCAAACCCAGCGAAGTGAGGGGCTCTCTGTGACCCAGGAACCCTAGGGGAGGGTGAGAGAGGGCCTTGGGCAGGGGTTCTGTCCTCACCCAGGGCTTTCTGTAACCTCAGCTTTCTCTCCCCACCCGCCCCCGTCACTGATGGATTTCTGCCTCAGCCTCGCCCGCAGCTCATTCAGAGGAGCAGACAAAACATGCTTTGTACATCATTAAAGCCTCCTTTCAGCAGAAGAGAAAAATGATGGGATTCCCCAAGGGAGAAGGTGGAACCGAAGAAGAAAGAGCCTCATGCGGCTTCCCCTAGAAATAATTAGCCCGGTTCATCGACCGGGGGGCATGGAATAGGAGAGTCAGAGCAGCAGTCAGTTGTTGAATTTGAGAACCCAGCCCCCGAGAAATCACAGTGGCCTCAGCAACTTTAAAACCTTGCTGGTCTCACCTCTGACCTTCCAGCTTCCCTATCAGCGGGTGGCCCAGGCTCTGTCCGGAGGCCATCCTGGGCTGGGCGCTGCCCCACACTCAGGGCCTCAGGGACCCAGGATCTCACTGTCCCTTGCCGAAGCAAGCAGGAGGGTGACCTAGGTTGGCCCATTGCTGAGAGAAGCCCCGGGGAGACCCATGCAGGCAGTGCCCAGGCCCAAGTGGCCAGGGACCAGTTGTTTCCCAAGGTCAGGTCACAAAACACGTGTGACTAGGAGCTGCGAGTCCTGCTTCCCACTTCTAGCCCCGCCACCGACTTGCTGTGGGACCCAGGAAAGTCGCTGTCCCTCTCCCCGCCTCAGTTTCCCATGCTATAGCAGGAGTGGGGATTCCCTTGGGCTCTCCCAAACTGACGACAGTTCTTGAGACCTGAGCAGGGAGGTGGCAGAGGTCCTCACCTGGTACAGAGCCACACTGGTGGGCTCCTGAGGGGCTGGCGGGCTCCTGAGGGCCTGGCAGGCTCCTTGCTGACCCCTGGGCCACTGACCTCAGGCTCCCGCCATCTGCGACACTTCTTGATTCACTTGCACTGTCCACGCGCAGCCTCCAGAGGGCGTGGCCAAGACCCTAGACCGGCTCTGTCTGCCGCTGCCCACCCAGCCCGGTGCCTGCCCCACCCACCCATCTGCTCGGGGGCCGGTGGATGAAGGTGAGCTCCTGGGCTGTCAGCAAGATCCAGTAGGGGCCCCGCACGAGCTGCAGCTGCTGGATGCTCAATCTGGAGGTGAGAAAAGTGCAGGACAGAGAGGATGGTGCAAATATCACTCCCCCCATCCGGCTCCTCGGATCTGCCTCTGACCCAGAGCCCTCCCCCGTCCTCTCCCTGTTTCCCTTCCTGTCTCCCCATCAGTCCCAGCTGGGCTGAAGGGCACCACTGAGCACTGTCCCCCAAGAGCCCCTCGGCCAGCTCAGGGCAGGACCCTAGGCCTGATGTGCCTTTGGGTCCCTAGCCTCGGTGTTTCCAACTCACCTGGAGATCTCTCGGGGTGAGAGCTGGGAGCAGACTGCCCCCTCCTGGATATGGCCGAGGCTCAGGGAGCACAGAGGACTTCAAACCCAGGAAGAATTGTTTTCCAAGCTGAAGAGCCCTGGGGGTCATCCTGACCAAGCCCTCACTGTACAGATGTGTAGCCTGAAGCTCAGGAAGGATGGAGTCTTGTCTGAGGGCCCAGGCTTCTTCCCCAAGTCTCAAAGGACCTCCCAGGAGGTCCTCTGCCGGCCTTGATAGGGTCCTAACTGAAGCTCTAGGATGGACAGGAGGGTGGGGAGGTCCTGAGGTCTGGGACAGAGGATGGGAAAGCTCCCTGCAGATGCCAGGGCTGTGTACAGAGGAGAGGGCCTGTGGGGTGGGGGGCACAGAGGGACAGAACGAGGCTCAGATGCACGGGATCTCACCTGATGAGGCAAGTGAGGGCCTGCCGGCCAGCACCAAGACACAGGTCAGGGCCAGAGCGAGGAAGCCGCCTGGGGGCTGCTTACCTGTGGGGAAAGCAGGGTTGGACATGAGTCCCAACAGTAACAACTGCATATGGAGCTCAGCCCCTTCTCTCAGCTCCTGCTACCTACTCCTGGGTCCTCCTCCGGGATGTGAGGACACAAACCCCTGCCCAGCACCCTCTCCAGGGCAAGGCTCAGGATGGCCCCAGACCGGGAAAGTCCTACCTGTGGACTGGTCATCACACACAGATGTTGATTCCCAGCACAGCTGTTAGGGTTCTCACCTCAGGCTCCTGGCCTCCAGGGGCCCCACAGACCCTGCTCAGACCCCATGACTGTCCTGACCACACTCTGGCCCTTGTCTGCCAGCATGTCAGGCTCTTTGCACTAGACTGAGAGCAGCTGGACAGCAGAGCCTGTTTCTTATTCATCTCGGGGTCCCTAGGCACCTTACAGAGGGACTGGACAGGCAAGATGCTGAATAAATACTGTGGATCCCTGTCAATGATTATCCTACTTCTTGCACACTCCCCACGATGGGCCACTCACTACCTCTTTTGGCAGCCAATTTCAGTGTCATTCACTTTGACTGTTAGAAGGGCCCTCCTTACACTGAATCTAAACCTCTCCAGCCCTCATATCAGGATTGGGTGTGAAAAGGCTGCTCAGGACCGCTGGGCAAGGTGGAGAGGGCTACTTTGCTTAGGCAACCCCAGCTTCTGCCTGGGCTGGCAAGGTGGTGAAATGCCAGGCCCTATTCTGGAGAGAGGACATTGACCTCCACTGCCACAGAAGTTGGGGGGAGGCACACCTTCTTCCTTTGCCTCCCTCCCTTCCTGTCTTTTGCTGAAGGATAAGCACTGTCTGTCTGCCCGCCGATGAATCTCTCCCAATTTGAGTTAAGTTCAGATAATAATAACAGCACTGAATAGCTTGTAGTACTCACTGTACTATCGCACATTGTATTGCAATGGACACCTATTCTAAGGATGTCACGTATTTCAATTCAGTTATTCCGCACAACGACCTCTAGAAGTAGGTACAGTCATGACCATGATTTTGTGGAAGAGAAAGCAGAGAGATAGGCAACTGTCTGTGAGTGGCAGAGCCTCGGTTCAAACCCAAGCAGCCTTGCTCAGGCATCTGGGCTCCCAACCACCGCCCACGCTGCCCCTCACCCAGGCTCCTAGAAAGGAAGCTTGACTTGCCATCTGGAGGAGGTGAGGGAAGAACCATAGACAGGAAAGCGGTCCAGGCCTAGGGAGCCGCAAGCACAAGGGTTCTGAAGCAGCAGTGTACCTGGTGTATTCAACGGGAGGGCAGAACCACATGTGAGGAAGACGGAGGGCAGGGAGCTGAGGGCAGAGAGGGCTCTGGCTGGACTCCGGGCAAGGGAAGCTTCTGCAGCTCTGAGCAGGGGAGAGCCAGATCTGACTCTGTTTTCCGAGGATCCTCCTACCTGCCACGGTGAGGTCCAGGACAAGAGCAGAAGCAGGGAGGCCTGCAGGGAGGCCGCTGCAGTAACCTAGCGAGAGACGACGGGGGCCTGGAAAAGGGAGGAGACAAGGGAGTGGTGAGCAGGGCTCTGCTTCTGGGCGAATTCTAAAGATGGAACCCCAGGGTGCTGCTGACAGGCTGGGTGTGGGGTGTGAGGAGACGAGGGTGCCTGAGCCTGGGGGAGGATGGGGTTGCCATTACCTGCAGTGGGGAAGACGATGGGAGGAGGCCAGGGGGCAGATCGGGAGTTCAATTTCAAAGTCAAGTTGGAGATGCCAATTAGTCATCCAAGTAAGAGAGGCCGCTGAACCACCTACACTTGGAGTGTAGATCAGGAGGGTAAGAGGATGCCCTCCCAATGCCAACTGCAATGGTCTGTGCAGAGTAGCTCCTAGAAATTATGTTCAGTGCAGAGGAGTCAGAAGGGCCTTGGCATCACACAGAGGAATAAATCCTGATTTTATCATTTACTAGCCCCTGACCTTGGGCAAGACATTTAACTTCTCTGAACCTCAGTTTCCTCATCTGTAAAATGGAGATGACAATAGCTATACCTGGCAGAGCTGTGGTGAAGACTAAAACGTGTAGCGTATTTACAATGAGGATAGTCATTGTGGTGAGTAGGTAATTAACTAGGCGCTTATTAAACAGAATAGCTATTGTCATCACCATCACCATCAGCACCATCTTTGGATCTTTGAGGAGAGGCAGGTGTACTGGGGTGTAAAGAAAGCTGGACCAGGAGGTGGAGGCCTGAGCTTCAGCCCCAGTCCTGCCCCTGCCCCATTCAAGGCCTCAGCCTCGGGCTTCCCTGGTGGCGCAGTGGTTGAGAGTCCGCCTGCCGATGCAGGGGACACGGGTTCGTGCCCCGGTCCGGGAGGATCCCACATGCTGCGGAGCGGCTGGGCCCATGAGCCATGGCCGCTGAGCCTGTGCGTCCGGAGCCTGTGCTTCGCAATGGGAGAGGCCACAAGAGTGAGAGGCCCGTGTACCGCAAAAAAAAAAAAAAAAAAAAGGCCTCAGCCTCCCCATCTGTAGAAGAAGCCGGTGTGCAGGGCTGGCCAGACCTGAGCCCTCCTGGCCTGTGGTGCTATGTTTCTCCCAGCTCAGAGGCCAGGGTCTTGGGGAGTACTGCTTTTCTACCAGTCTCTGAGGGACCCTCTGTACACTCCCTCCTCTTCCACTGTGATTCTCTAAGTGGTCTCCTAACATCCCACTCCAAGGGATGAACCCCTCAGAGCAGCTGGGTTTGTTCTGGGCTCACAAAGAGCTAATCATTTCTTGTTGAGAACATAGGCATATACCGCTGATATTAATGACAGACACCTCTCCCCTCAATCTGTACTTCCCAAAGCATCCGTGATCCACTCCTTTGCCTGGTGCTCCTAGAGAACCTGATGAGAGACCTCTTATCCTCTTTTCCAGAGGAAGAAACTGACTCTGGGCAGGGCAGTGACTTGTCCAGGGTCTCACCAAAAGTTAGGGCTGAGTTGGTCCTGAGCCTGGCTTCCCACCTCCCAGCCAAAGACAAAAATCACCTCTTTTATTGAACACCTAGAACATCAGAGCTGAAGGATCCTGGAGATCTAAGCATCTGAACCAACTCCTCCGTATACCGATGGGGAAACGGGTACAGAAAGTGGTGTGGACTTCCCTCCATCCCACAAAGCAGCAGGAGGCTCCCCTGGTCCCTCAGTCCTGCTGGCCATGCTCAGTGTCCCAGGAATTCTGCAGCTGATGGCCTGCAAGGGGTCACAGAAGGCTCAGGCCCTTCGCGAGGGCAGCCTCTGGCCAGGCTAGAGGAGGAGCCACCTTTAGCCCCACCTCCACCTCTGACTCGTGAGACAGTGTTCACACCCTTTTCGGTGCCACCTGTACAGGGAGGGCTTCGTTTATATGTTTAGGGTCTCCAAAGATCCTTCATCTCCAATATTCTAGCTGTCAACAAAAATTAGAAAACAGGTGATTTTTGTCTCTGCAGCTGGCCATGTCCCCTCTCCTAACCCTTCCCCCAGGAGTGTGTGAGCTGCAAGTGCTCCCACCTCTGGCACAAGGGGTTCAGGCGCCACCCTCCTAGGGAGGGACCGTTTGTAGTTTTAGACTGAAGGGGAGAGACACTGAGAATTAGCCACAGATATTGGCTCATGGAGCCAAGTTCATGAAGCTAGTCAATTGCATGCTACCATAATGCAAAAAGATGAAGATGCCTTTAGTTACATTAACAAACAAATGACCAAAATATTCCAGGGAAGGAGGACGGGGGATTCCAGTCAGAGCCAGGGGCTCTTCAAGCCCTGTATCCAAGGGTCACTCTCCTACTCCCCAACCTGGTCCTTCTTGCCTCCTTCAGGGCAAGCTCCCCAAAGACCCACCTGCCACGCTGTGCTGTTGGAACTGACTGACCACCTCTCGGAAGATCCTGAGGTTCCTGCATGAGCGTCCTCGGATGTCAGACTCTCCAAGTGGGCTCTGTCCCGGGGAGCCCCTGTTCCCACCACAGCCAGCACAGTCCCACAGTCACCACTCCAGCTGCCTGCCAGCTTCCAGAGACTCCTGCTGAGGGAGGGACTCGTATATGGTTCATTCCCTCCTGTCCTCCATAGGGACCTGAAGAAACCGTTTGGAAAATTCCATCTTTTCAGACCCTAGGGCTCCGGGGAGCCAAGCACAGAAGAGAAGGAGGGAATGAAGGAGAGAGGAACTGAGGGAAGGAGGCAGGGAGGGAAGGAGGATGTCTTCAGCACTACGGACAGCTCCACACCTGGCTGGGACTCCCAGGAGGAAACAGGAATGGGCGAGCACTGAAGAAACCAGCATTACTGAGCGTCCACTACGTGCCAAGCCCTGTGCTGGGCTCTACCTATACAACCCACTGAGACAGGTACTGTCCTTATTATTCCCACTTTATATATGAGGGAAGTACAGCTCAAAGAGGTTAGGTAATTTGACAAAGGGCACAGAGCTAGTAAAGTGGTGGGGCTGACTATAGGTCCAGGCTTCTGCTCATCACACCACATTGATTCTTCGGGAATTATAACAGCGGTTTTTCTATCTTCTCTTTTGATGTGAACACTTATGTGGAGATAGATGCCAGAATCCAGTGGATTTTCAGCCCTTCCTCTGCCACCTGCTCTCTCCTACTAAGGTGAAATTAACCTTTACTAAGTGCACGAAATTTGTACTATGTGCTAGGGATTGTACATACCCTATACAACCTCTCTGGGCTATACACAGTGAATGCTCAATAATGCTGGTTTCTTTAGTGCTTGCCCATTCTTTTGTCCTCCCGGAGTCCCAGAAACCACTGTTTCTGATGGTTAAGTGCTGCCATCTACCTGGCTTCCCATTATTCACACTGAGATCAAGGAGCTTCCATCACAACACCCCCCATGGCCATCTCTGGCCTACAAAGGACAACTACCATAGAGTTCTTCAAGGATAGGGAGGTCTCCCACCCCCATGAATGCATTCCTTAATGCTTGGGTGAAGGGAGTGTCCTCCAGCTTCTCCTAGGGTTGTGAGCAGGTTGCCTATTATAGATCCACTCCAACGTGCCCACTCTCCTGAGGCTTCAGACTTTCCTACACAGTGTTCCAAGGAAGTTCTGGAATTTCAACATTGTTCAGTAAGGCCATCACTCTGTCCAAGCTTCAATTAATCAGATTATTATAGCCAAGACATGCTAACAACCTAAATGTCCAATGACAGATGAATGGATAAAGAAGATGTGGTACATATATACAATGGAATATTACTCAACCATAAAAAGGAATGAAATTGGGTCATTTGTAGAGATGTGGATGGACCTAGAGTCTGTCATACAGAGTGAAGTAAGCCAGAAAGAGAAAAACAAATATCATATATTAACACATATATGTGGAATCTAGAAAAATGGTACAGATGAACATATTTCCAGGGCAGGATTAGGACACAAAAGTAGAGAATGGGCATGTGGACACAGTGGGGGAAGAGGAGGGTGGGACGAATTGGGAGATTAGGATTGACATATATACACACTACCATGCATAAAATAGATAGCTAGCGGGAACATGCTATAAAGCACAGGGAGCTCAGCTCCATGCTCTGTGATGACCTAGATGAGGGGATGGCGGGGGGGAGTGGGAGGGAGGTCCAAGAGGGAGTGGATATAGGTATACATATAGCTGATTCACTTCATTGTAAGGCAGAAACTAACAAAACATTGTAAAGCAATTATACTCCAGTAAAAAATAAATTAAAAAAAAAACCACTCCTGGGTGATCAAGTCAAAATATTAAATTCCACATCCTAGGCTAGGGCACCCATGTCAGTGAATTTGGCCCAATCAATTCTTATAATTCTTCCCCTTGGTCTAACACCCTCAGAATCCACTCCCACAGGCTCCTGCTTATATAGATTGACAGAGTCTTATAAGTATTACACTAGACCGTCTAGACTATCTTCTCAGAGTGCAGGGTTTTTTTTGTTTTTGTCTTTGTTTTTGTTTTCAGCAAATTTAAGATTTATTAGCTGTAGCAAGACCACACGGGAGTAATAAACTTACTAAACTGCCAAGTTTACCTTTTCGATTACAATATCAGTTCCTTGGTCAACTTCTGAGTATCTGAGGTTACTAGTTTGCACTTCTCCTCCAGGCTATGCTGGGGCTGAGTGCTGGTCATGGGCTTGGAGGCGATGAGGAATGATGAGGGTGTTCTGAGGAGCACAGGTATCAGCTTATAGAATTACTGCTTCCCGGGCAACCACTGAGAGGCTTTTATGCAGGTAAGGAAGTGCACTTAGGTAGGGAGGGGCTGATTCCGCTGGTGAAGGGGATTTAGGGGAATTTGCAGATCAGAATTCTCAGCCCCATCCATTTCTCCCCAGATGTCTCCACCCCATGTCCTGGGGTCCCAGTCCTTTCCTATTAGCACTCCTCCTTCAATACAAGAGACCTGGGGTGGAGGTGTCGCAACTCTGCAACCTTTACCATCAGACCCTGGGTTTGGTCCTCGGTTATACCCTCCTTGCACCCACAGACATGAGGGACTCCTTCAAGCTCTCATGGAAACCTTCTGTTGTTCACACACGTTCTCAATTTTATGGTCATAATTTTCTATTTATTTTCTCTCCCTCTCTCTCTCTCTCTGTCTCTCTCTCTCTATATATATATGATCTCTTGGGCTGTAGGAAGAAGCCATGTGCCTCTACTGTCTGTTTTTTTTTTTTTTAACTTCATAAATGTCCATGATCTTGGAAGATGGTTTTATTTTTAATAAATTTATTTTTGGCTGTGTTGGGTCTTCATTGCTGCACATGGGCTTTCTCTAGTTGCAGAGAAGAGCAGGGGCGACTCTTCCTTGCGGTGCGCGGGCTTCTCATTGCGGTGGCTTCTCTTGTTGCGGAGCACGGGCTCTAGGTGCATGGGCTTCTGTAGTTGTGGCACGCGGGCTCAGTCGTTGTGGCTCTTGGGCTCTAGAGCGTGGGCTCAGTAGTTGCGGCGTGTGGGCTTAGTTGCTCTGCAGCATGTGGGAATCTTCCCGGACCTGGGCTCGAACCCGTGTCCCCTGCATTGGCAGGTGGATTCTTAACCACTGAGCCACCAGAGAAGTCCCTCCACTGTCTTTATAACCAGTATTGTTGCCACAGGGCAAAGTGCCACAGCCACTTGATATGCCAAAGTCTGGCCTTCCCACCTGCACTGCATCCCATGCTACTACCCATGATCATTTGAGTAACTGTGATACTACCAGGTGTCATGAATTACTTGCATCCTATTTCCCCCAGCAGGAGATTATCCCCATGGTGCTCAAATACAGGACAAACCCAATTCCAGAATCCTATTTGGAGAATCTAGTTCCTAAGGCCACTCTTGGTGCTAGACAGAGTCCTAGCAGGAAACTGAGGGCAGACTCAAATTAGGGTAATTCTAGAAGGGCTTGTTTACAAAGGCCTATTATAAAGGTGGGAGCAGGGGTTTCTAAAGAATATTGCAGTAACTTGAGACTAATGGTAGCAGAACTATTGCCTCTCCAGGTCCAAAGGGACGAGGGGAAGGAGTTTTCTGGAGCCCGGAAGACAGTTGGCTGCCTCGAAAGGGGAAAGGACACATGCAGACTATGGTGTCCCCACAGGGAAGAATCAAGGCAAGTAGAAGCCCAATCCCATGTCTCTTACCCTTGCTGCTAGGCTTCTCATTGGCCAAAACTAACCAGAATCCAGGATCTCTCCAGGGCTTCTAGAGTCCACTTCATCTGTCCCCCAGAAAAATGGAAGTCCTTAGCTGATGAAGGAGCCTTAAGTGGTCTCTGAGACACCACTCAGACAGGACAAGAACTCTGTGTATCTCCACCCACACTTGCACATATCCACTGGTTACTGGCCACTCACTATTCCCTGGGCCACTGCCCTGCTGTGAGCCAGTCAGCTGTTAATGCTTCTGTCCTGTTGCGTTGAGAAACCTGTGTCCTCTGACCTCCACATCCTGGTCCTTGTTCTATACTCTCTGCCAGCAGGGCAAGCCTGTACCTTCTGGCTGTCATCAGCCCCAGACGGTCAAGAGGCATCATCAAACACAGAGTACCAGTAAATACCATCCACAGAGCCTTTGCAACAGCCAAGATAGTCATAAGAGCAAACACGTTATGTTTAGGACCATTATAGGTGTTTGCCATGTAATGATTCATTTCATCGTCACACTCCTATGAGACAGGACAGGCCTTCCCTGTCTTGTTCATTTCTGGCCCTTATTAGATATACAATAAGTCTGTGTTGAATTTACTGTCTCCATTTTGCTACTGCAGATCACAAAGCTCTTGAGGGGCAGAGCTGGGATTTAGAACCAGGCGGTCGAGCTCCAGAGCCCATGACCTCAATCCCAATATGAGCTGCTTTCATCATTTTAACATAATGCCCAGCTTTCCCTCATCTTTTCTTTTCCCAGCAAAGCATCTCCAAATCCTTTCACGTTCCTCACATATTTAATAACATGACATGACATAAAGGGCACTCAGGTGGCACTGTGGTATGTTCTCACCTCATTTAAGCCTCATTATAACCTTCACCGTGCAAGGCTTAAAGGGGCAAGGACCTGTTCAGTCCTATTCATTGCTGTAGCCCCAAAGCCAAGCCTGGCACAGAGCATATGCACATTAAATATCAATTGGGTGAGTTAACTTTACAGATGAGGGATTGAGGTTCATAGAGCTTAATAAACTTTCCCGAGGTGGCAGAATTAGTAAATGACAGAGCCCTGATTTGTAACCTGTCTTTGTCCCCAAGACTGTTTCTACTGCACTGTGCTGCCTGGCCGCTCTGGGTCTCACTTTCCTCTCCAGTTAAATGGGGATTTTAACGGCCCTTCGGGTTGCTGTGGGGACAAAGGGTACAATGAGGTGGAGGCACTCGGCAAACAGGAAAGGGGGACACAGAGGCAGTGCTACCTTCTTTCCCTCTCTGTGTCGCTGAGCCCTGGTGCAGAACAGGAGCCCCAGAGAATGAGGGTGATGCCTCCAGACAACGGTGAAACTGAGATGGATGGAAGACGGGTGGATGGATGGACCAAAAATAATGCCCTTTTGAAAAAGATGTTACTGTACCAGGGTGGACGCTGGCTGGTCTTTTAGCCTTTGTCCAGCAGAGGGCACCAAGGCTCCAATAATTAGCCTAGACTAGAGTTTCCTGGCAGGAAAAAGCCTCCTGCAGGAGGGCACTGTAGCCAAGTCCTGGTCCCGGTCTGTAGCTTGTTGGCAACTCTGGCAGGTGAAAGGATAGATACACAGAAAACCAGGTCAGAGACCACGGGGCACAGGGTGAGGCGTAAAGAGCACAAGCTTAGAGACAGACCCTCTCGCCTGCCTCCAGTAACAGGGGCTTCAGGGAGAACACTTCACACACCAGAGCCCTGCTTCCCTTTGTAAAATGGGGAAATAAGTGTACCTTTTAGGTCTGTCGTGAGGATTAAATGAGATACACTAGAGAGCACTCAGTATGCTGGACGCCCTCAACACTTACAAGTGAGGTATTCACGGTTCAGAGTGGTTGTTTGACTTACCCGAGGCCACAGAGCAAATACAAGATGGGAAGTAAAGATGGTCTCCAAGGGTCCTGATGAGATTTCTAAGTGGTTTGGGGCAATGGAGACAGTTCCAGGTGAATGTGGAAATTTTAGGGGTGGAAACTGCTCTGAGGCTAAGGAAGGTTCTTGGAGACAAGGGCTGAGTTCAGTGAACTCATCCTGCCACCTGGGGTGGATACCAAATAACCTCTTAACAGCCCGCACAGGAGCTCCAGGTACACTTCTGTAATGTGGGAAATTAACATTTTAATGTGGAACTCGACTTGCGTCTCCTCGGGCGGCTGGGTGTAAATTCGCCATCTGTTTCAGAAGGCTGAGTTTTCCCCTAGGCATTTATTTCACGTGTTGTTGTCACTCGTGATCCCTGCCAGGGATTTATCGCAAGGACCAGGCCTGGCTTGAATCGCCTTGGAATGAGCTTGTCAGCTCGCAGCAACCTGCAGAAAGCCAAGACTTGCAAAAAATGAACAGAAAACCCACGTCGCGTCTCCCTGGAGCAAGTGGAGAGTCCTGCCCGGAACGCAGCAGAGCGAGCCGGCTTTGCATCATGAGCTGGTCCCCTGGCCCTGAGGAGGGATATGGTCCACACTGTAGCGCTCCTGTCTTAGCAAGTGCTTGTAGAGAGCAGGCCTCCCCTGAGACTGGGAGAGGACCCAGAGGAAAAGTGGCGGTGCTCTATTTGCCCTTTTCCTCCTCATAAGTCAGCGTCTAAAACCTGCCAAGGTGCTGCAGGCCAGTGTAGACTTGAGTGGGACCGTACCCACCCCGGTCTAAACCTGCTTCTGCAGCCCCCAGAGCTGCTCACCACGGTGAGTGACAGGCTCTGCCACCTGCAGCACGTGACCCCACCCCGTCCTGGCTTAAGCAGGATCTTTGCCTTCATTCTTCACAAAGCTCCTCCCATCCATGAGTCCAGCTTGTTGAGATTCACCCCTTCGTCTGTCTGTGACTTCAACCTTTTCTGAGCCCTTACTCTACGCCAGCTCTGTCCTTGGTACCAAGGAGACTGGATACTAAGCCGAGGTCCCTGCTGTAACCCAGTGGGAGAGGCAGAGGATTGCCACCTAGTGGAGGATGTGTTATAGGCAAGAGCAAATCTGACTCCATATTAGATCTGTTTCTTTTACTTTAACCTTTGTATTCTACTGCTTTTGCTTCAAGTTAAGAGTGTTGCCAACAGCCTGAAATGTACAGGATAACCCGTTCTCAAGGCTCTGACCTTTAAAGGTATAACTCTTTCCCATTCATATAGAGATTAAAAATAACATTTGTCTTGTTGGAGGTTTACAGGAACATCATGACCTGACCTGCATGGACAGCTGCAAGAACAAAGGATTCTGACATCAAGAAGTTTTTGAGAACCAACCACGCCCCTCCCTCACCTTGCCTTTAAAAATGCTTTGCTGAAACACTTCAGGGAGTTCAGGATTTGGGGGGCATGACTGACCTGTTCTCCTTGCGTGCCCTGCAATAAACCTTTCCCTGCTCCAAACTCTGACATTTAGGTTTGTTTGGCCTCGCCGCACTTCGGGTACATAAACTTGCATTTGTTCAGTAACAAGTGGAGGCACAAAAGGAGGTGGAAGCAACCCTCTCTGGCGTGGATCCTGTGGTCTGGTGAATCTCAGCCCCTCCCCTCCTCATGCGTGTGCTGGACCCCAATCTCCAGCAAAATGATTGAGCAGGACAGAGGCGACAGAGGCATGTCAACTGACAAGGAGCCAGCGGCAAATAGTAAGAAGTAGATGGGAGAATCCAGAAAACTGTGAGAAGCAGCCTGACGAGAAAGGGAGCCGCACTTGTCAGGGGGGCCCGTGGCAGCGCCCTGGAGGGCATGAGGCTGAGAGTTTGCAGCCTCAAGTGCTGTCCAATTCTTCTCCATGGCCCCAGGACCCCAGACAGCTCTGGCCCAGCACGGTTCTGCAGAGCTAGCCACGTTCTGGGAGCAGGGCGGAATGCGTGAGGTGACACCGGGGCGTGGAGACCTGGGGCACCCATGCTGCCTCCATGTCGAGGGCCCTGGCAGTGAGTCGGGGCGGGAGGCAGCTGCTCCCTGTGCTGCCAGACCACCGGCTGGCACCTCCAAACAGGCAGCCTGCCACTTCCCACTCTGACATCTGAGGCCACCCTTTGTGGCCATCTTGTTTCCTTTAAGATTGCACTACTTGTGGGACTTCCCTGGAGGTCCGGTGGTTAAGACTCCGAGCTTCCACTGCAGGGGGTGTGGGTTTGATCCCTGGTTGGGGAACTAAGATCCCGCGTGCTTCGCGGTAGTGTGCCCACCCCCCAAAAAAGAAAAAGATTGTGCTACTTGTGATGTGCCCCCCAAGCTCACTGCCGTGTTCCCTCACCTCCAAAATGCAGAGCCTCTGGTCAGATATCTGGCTATAACATGGCAGCTACTGGGATATCAGATCTGACAGCTTTTTTTGCTGTTGTGTCTTTTCTAAGACTAGAACCAGCTGCCAATGGTCTGCTTGGGAAGGATCTCTCAGCTTCTCCTCCCACTGTCAAATTTTCATCGTTGGATTGTCACAGTGGGTAGAGGACACCAGAGGCAGGTCACACTTGTGCTGGGCTGAAAATGCCTCTGAACTGGCCTGTGATCTTGGGAGCCAGTCTCCTCACCTGCCTAATGGGGAGCAATTGTGCCTGCCTCCTGGGGTTGCTGTGAGGTTTGTGTAGGGTGACACATGCGCCTGACACGGGTTGGGAGGTGCGCAGCAAATGGGGTTCTGGAAAGCATGGGGCCAGACAGCAAAGTGCAGAACCTGTGGGTTTTATAGGACAGAAACCAGATCCTAACCCATGGATGGGTCAGAATTCTCTCTCCTTACTGAGCCTTGATCTGTGTCTACATGGGGAACATTGCAAGGGCTGAAAGCTTGCAATTAAGGCCACAGTAGACTCCAATGAGAGGAACACTCTTTAAGCAAACCTGAATGCCGGCTCAATGAGAGATGACTGCCAATGCTCGTGCCCCAGCTGTGTGTGTGTGTGTGTGTGTGTGTGTGTGCACGCACATGCACACACACGCATGCAAACATGGAATGCAATTGCTTGTACAGCTGACGCCTGCTCTCCAGGTTTGGGCTGTGGCAGGACGTGACACTCCATCTGAGTGCTGTGTCTGACTTTTGGAGCCTTCTTTAAGACAGAGGCAGCCAACTGGACCCAATGTGCCTGCTGGAGCCAGCCTCACAGCTGCTGTCTCCATCACAGGGAGGAGCCTGGCTCTGGTAGGGGCCGCGTGGCATCAGCTCCCAGATCCCTGCCCAAGGCCAGGGCATGACTGAGAAAGGGGACTCTGGGCAGGGATAGAGAGGGGGTGTGGACCCAGAAACACTGGTCCAGGAATAGGTTGAGAAAGCAATGTTGGTCAGGGAGTTAAATGGAGCAGTGATCAGGTAGTGATGGGGTAAGAAGGAGAAACAGTTCACAGTTGTCATAGATGGGGAAGAGGCAGAAAGCCAGGGAGAAGGGCAGAGAGGCAAAAGAGTCCATAGAATCAGAAGCAATAGAAACAGAGGAAGGGAGAGAGGGAGAAAGAGATGCAAGGAAGAAAAATTAAGATAGGAAGTAGATGTTCAGAGAGAGAAATAAAATCATAGTAAGAGGAAAGAGAGAAACTCCAAGAGAATCAGAGGCAGACAGGGAAATAGTGCATCATAAATAGACAGGGAGCAAAAAGAGAGGTGGCAAATAAAAGGGAGTATGCCAGAGACGGGAGGAGGAGAGGGCAGAGCCTGGAGGGGCCTTAAGAGCTACCACATTCAACCCTCACCCCTATTTTCCAGATGAGAAAACTGAGGTCCAGGAAATCAGTGACAGAATCAGGCTTAGAATACAGGTGACAAAGCTAGTGAAAAGGGAAAGAAACCTGGAGAAAAGATGAGAGTCCAGCAGAAAGCCCCAAATGGTTGAGGATCAAGAACAGAAGGGGTGGAGGACTTCCCTGGTGGTCCAGTGGTAAAGAATCTGCCTTCCAATGCAGAGGACGCGGGTTCGATCCCTGGTCAGGGAACTCAGATCCCACATGTCATGGGGTAAATAAGCCCCACGCGCCACAACGACTGAGCTCACACGCCTCAACAAGAAAGCCTGCATCCGCAAACTACAGAGCCCACACAACCTGGAGCCCATGCGCCGCAGCTAGAGAGAGAAAACCTGCACGCCGCAACTAGAGAAGAGAAAACCCGCGTGCCACAGCTAGAGAGAAGCCTGTGCACCGCAACAGAGATCCCACATGCTGCAACTAAGACCCGACGCAACCAAAAACAAATTAATTAATTAATTTAAAAAAAAAAAAAGAAGAGGAGGGGTGGGGAGAGGGCCTGGGGTCTGGCCCACAGGCTGGGCTGCCGTGATGGGGAGACCCTGGGCACCCAGAGCGGGGAACACCTGGCCTCTCCCTAAGTTGGAGGGCTGGCACTGGCCCACAGACCTGAGGGCCTCCTGCCTGTCCAGGTCCCAGCTGCAGACAGAGAAACCGGGTGTGGTATGGGCTGAACCAATACTAACGCAGTGATTTCCACTTCCACACATTCTTATCTAGTCCAGGGATTTGGCTCATCAGACCTCTTCAGATTAAACCAGTAAATCGGAAGGAAGCACCCTGGAGGTGGGCACACGGGCGGGCCTAAGAAATGTCAGCTGACAACCAAGAAGGAGATGGAATACTCGTGAACAACAGATACCAGAAATCACTGTTTCTCAATCTGGGACCAAGCAGAGCAGGGGCACCAGCATCATTAACAGTAAGCCTGCTTAACAATGATTCACAGTTGTCAAGATTGTGTCACCACCCTCGTGAACGCTGCTTACAAAGGTGCGGAAGCATAACACGCATTTTAGAGAAAGGGTCTCCAATCAGGAGTCCAGCAGTGTATTCTGAGGGTACAAGAATTCTTTGAGAATTTTGAACCGCGTGTTTTCCTTATTTGACATTATTTTTTAAATTCTCTTCCCAGTTATGGGAGCAAATGATTTCCTTTGAAGTGACAATTCAAAGTTAAAAGAGATTTTCATAGAATAAGATTTGAATTTCTTGGTCAGTGTTAAGGACTGACCATTGAGTGGTCAGTTCAACAAATGTTGACCTTTACTACCCCTTTGCCAAGTCCTGGGCCCATATGGGAGTTGGCCTGGCACAGGGTATCAGAGCACAGAAAGGGTTAGGAAGTTACCCACATGAAGGAGGGGGGCAGTGCCTGTGATGACAGACTGATTATATATGATCAAATAAGTAAATATATTCAGCATAATGGAAGCCAGTTTTCTCACTGTTAGAGGAGGGAGTTACAAATATGGAAAGAGAGAAAAATAGAATTTTCTGTGTGATGTCGGAGTGGAATTGGAGGTAGTGAGGTGAACACGTGGTTTTCCAGATAGATATGCTTTCTAGCTCTTTCCACTGAGAGGAGCTGGAGTAGTAACATTCCAATAGCAATGAGCACCCTTAACACTTAGATCTTAGCTTCCAAAAGGAACCGGGCCTCCTTGTAGAAAGGGCTTATTCCAAGCCTGGAACAGGGAAGGAAAAAGATGAACCTGGAAAAGCTCATGGAAAGTAAGGAAGTGCTCACAGAATGATTGGGATGTATCAAAAAGACACAGAAGTTGCTGGTCAAATCTGGAATACTCTGTGCGTCAAAATAAATAAGAAGAACAGATTATAACTCATTGAATAAGAAACCAGAAGTCCAGGGGGCTTCCCTGGTGGCACAGTGGTTGGGAGTCCACCTGCCGATGCAGGGGACACGGGTTCGTGCCCCGGTCCGGGAAGATCCCACATGCCGCGGAGCGGCTGGGCCCGTGAGCCATGGCCGCTGAGCCTGCGCGTCCGGAGCCTGTGCTCCGCAATGGGAGAGGCCACAACAGTGAGAGGCCCGCGTACCGCAAAAAAAAGAAAAAAAAAGAAAAAAACCAGAAGTCCAAACTGTCAGGGAGGGAGGGAAAGAAGGAGGAGGGAGGGAGATTTTGATGTAGAATGGGGATACTGATACAGTTTCAGAATACTTCCCCACAAAATACTTATTCATCACAAATGGAAAAGAAATAATTTTCTGCAGTAATTTTCCTGTGGAGAAGCTTGTCAAGAACCATCAGAGTGATCAAAGTGAACATCACCAGTAATGGAGCAAATGAAATCATGTGCCACCTGATGGGATGCCCCGAGAAGAACACAGCACCACTTCTGTGATGTTCCTGCTCAAGATTCTCATCATGAGGTAGCATCAGACAAACCAAAGTTGAAGGGCATCCTACTAAAGAACTGGCCTGTAATCTTCAAAAGCATCAAGATCGTGAAAGTCAAGGGAGGGCTGAGGAGCCATTCAAGTCTGAAGGAGACTAAGAGGCACAGCACAACACAAGATTTTGAACTGGATCCTTTGGCTCTAAAGGACATTACTGGGACAATTAGAGAAACATGAATCAGGTGTAAGGAGTAGATTATAGTAATGCATACATGTTCATTTCCTGATTTTGATACTCCTATTGCGGTTATGTAGGAAAATGTCCTCGTTTGTAGGAAACACTAAAATATTCTTTGAGGGAAAATATAAATTACGGCACTCGCAACTTTTCTGTAAATGTGAAATTGTTAAAAAGGTTTTTTGATCTTCCCACAATAAAACTCCCAAATAAAGTTTTTCATCTGAGCAATGCCAAACCTTCAAGGAATGAATAACCCCGAATTCATAAACACTTTCATACGAAAATCAAAGTCGGTGTGATAAAGAAAAATTGTAAGATTATAGAATATATGAACATGTATATAAAAGATCCCCAATAAAACTGCAAGCTAAGTCTAGGGCACCAGACTCCAAGGGCCTTTCTTGAGAGTCAGCTGGCTGGCCCTCTGCCCCTGTCGGGCAGGTCCTCCACTCCCTGTGCTGCAGGAGCGCCTTCTAGGATCCTGAGGTCTGCCCCCTTGAGAGGTGACACAGCCTGGGCTGTTGAGGGACTTCCTGCAGCAGGTTGCCAAACTACCCCTGAATTGCCTACTTTGGATTGGTATATGAGAAAGACATGAACTCCTCTTATGTTTAAGATGCTATTATTTGGGGATTTCTGTCATTCACAGTCAAATCTTATCTTAACTAATATCGATCAATAGCAGATTCAAGGAGAAAAGCCATATTTTCATCTAGTAGGTTTTTTAGAAAAGGATTCAGTGAAATTCAATGTTCATAATTTTAAAAAGAACTCTTGGCAAACTTGGAAGAGACAAAAACCTCGTAAAGAATACCTACACAACTCCCGCAAACAAACATTATAGTCAACAGTGAGTTGTTTTTTAAAAAATCCTCTAAAATTAGGAACAGGACAAGGATACTTGCTGTCATAAATTCTATCCAATTCGGTTCTGGAGCCCCTAGTCAAGGCAATACAGTAAAGAGAAGAAATGAGAAATACAAAGATATGAAAGGAAAAACAAAACTCTCATTGTTTACAGATGATATTGGAATAGATAGTGGAATCTACAAACAATCCTGAAACAAATCATTAAAATAATAGCGTTTAGGAAGTAGATGAATATAAGATAAATACATTAATAGCAGCTGCATTTTTATATACTGGCAACATAAAATTCAAAAATGTAATTTTTGGCCGCGCGGCATGCAGCATCTTAGTTGCAGCATTCCCCACTAAGGATCGAACCCGTGCCCCCGGCAGTGGAAGCACGGAGTCCTAACCACTGGGCCTCCAGGGAACTCCCCAAAATGTAAGTTTTTTAAAAGATGCATTTACAATAGAAACAAAAATTTAAGTGTACCTTGAAATAAATTTAACAGAAGACATGCAAGCTCTTTTGCGAAGAGATATTTTATTGAAAACATTTTATTGAAAAACATTAAAGACCTTTAAAAAGTAGTGGATACTTAAGATTCATGGATTAAAAAATCATCAATTATTGGTGTCAGTTATCTCCAAATTGATGTATAGATTCCATATCATTCCAATCAAAATCCCAGCAGATCTTTTGGAGAATTTTGCAAGTCAATTTTAACATGTTTTTTTTTAAATAGACAAGCAAAAAAGCCAAGATACTCCCCCAAAAGAAAAATCAGGTGAGGGGCCTGCCCTAGCATCTATTGAGACTTATCATAAAACCATAGAGATTAAGAAAGTGTGGGTGTTGACATAGGTGGCAAACAACTGGAGCAATGAAACAGAATGGAGACCCTAGAAATAGGTCCTTGCATATGTGGAAACTTGATCTATGACAGCTGTATTGCAGATGAAGAAAGGACCATTTACTGAATGGCGTTAATACTTCTGGTTAACTTTTGGCAAAAAATGAAGTGTGATCTGTACCTCACACCAGACACAAAAATCAATTCCAGATGTATTAAGAGCCTAAATCTGAGAGCCGACTTTTCTGTTAATTTTTGGAGAACATATGCATTGCTTTGTGAACTTAAGATAGAGGACTTTTTAAAATAAGACATTAAAAATGCAAACATGAATGCAAAAGTGCAATACATTTTATTGCTATAGAGTTTAGAACTTATGGTCATCAAAAGATACCATAAAGAAAGTGAAAACATGATCTGCAAAATGGGTGTAGCAAATTTTATTTTCCGAAGATGGCTGCAACAATATCTCCCATCCCACATGCTCTTTTAGGAGCTTGCCACTCCCCATCAAGAAGCAGAGTCTACGTCCTCTGCCCTTGGACCTGGCAGGCGCTTGTTGGCGCTTGTCTTGACCAATAGGGTACAATCAAAATGATGATATGTGACTTCCAGGTCTAGGTCATAAAAATGCCATACATGTTAACCTCCATCCCTTGCTTCTGGCCTCCTCCCCCACTCTCCACCTGCACTTTGCCGGTGACACATTACTGCTTTCCAGTTCAGACCCTCGCCTTCACCACATCTGATATGCTAATATTTGCCTGGACTTGGTCTCTCCAGCTGTCTCAGCAAGACCCTCCCCCAGCACCACCTGGCCTAGGCCTTACTTGGGGCATATACTTTCACAGTCTGCAACTTGAGAGGTGGAGAGAAGCACAGAAAACAGAAAACAGAAATCAAAGGTATATCCAACTTCCATTCATGCTGAGGAATGGGGGAGAGAGGGATGGTCTGGAGTAATTGCACATGAGAACACTCAGAGTGGGGGGCCCTGTCCCCACCACTGCCTGGTACTGTCCTCCAGAGTCATGCCCAGTAAGGGTAGAAAAGGTTGGGACTTAAAGAGTTCAGTTCTTGCTCTGCCCCTGATGTGCTGTGTGACTCTGGACATGTCAATTTGCCTCTCTGGGCCTCAGCTTCCTTAACACCAAGGTTCCTCTGTTTGTTGTTTTCATACATATAATAACTAGCAGGGGGCCTGACATATGGAGTAGATGCTCCATCAATGGAGTTGAAGGAACGGTCTCTTGCCCTGCCCCCCGCATATTTCCTACCGAGCAAACTTCTACTCATTCATCAAGACCCATCTCGTGTATCACGCCTGCAGGACGTCTCCCCTGTGACTCATAAAGCTATCTGGGGCTCCCCATGCTTCTCTCCCTCACAATATGGAACTCTGCCTCCTATCTCAGCTACCCCTGAATGTGAGCCCTCTGAGAGCAGAAATCATTTCCTAACCACCTCTGCATCCAGAACCCAGCCCCGGGCCTGGCACAAAGCAGGCACCAGGAAATGGCTGCTGAACTGAGTATTTAATCAGCACATAATGAAATTTGTTCCTTTAAGATGACCCAGGGCTTCCCTGGTGGCGCCGTGGTTAAGAATCCGCCTGCCAATGCAGGGGACACGGGTTCGATCCCTGGTCCGGGAAGATCCCACATGCTGCGGAGCAACTAAGTCCGTGCGCCACAACTACTGAGCCTGCACTCTAGAGCCCACGAGCCACAGCTACTGAGCCTGCGTGCACAACTACTGAAGCCTGCGTGCCTAGACCCGTGCTCCGCAACAAGAGAAAACACCACAATGAGAAGCCCGCGCACCGCAACGAAGAGGAGCCCCGACTCGCCACAACTAGGGAAAGCCCACATGCATCAACGAAGACCCAACACAGCCATAAATAAATAAATAAATATATATATATATATATATATATATAAAGATGACCCAGAGGGGTCTGTTCTGGCTGACGGCCACTCAGCATGCATTACCAGCCAGACTGGGAAGTGAGCCCCCAGGCTTCTTTGAGATTCCTGTGAGCGAGGCCAGTCACCAGACTGTTGGGGAAAGTCCTCAGCTTCCAGACAGCTGTTTTCTCAGCTGATCTCATGGTACACATGAGCAGCGGTCCCCAACCTTTTTGGCACCAGGGATCGGTTTCATGGAAGACAATTTTTCCATGGACGGGGGAGGGGTGGTGATGGTTCAGGTGGTAACGCGAGCAGTGGGGAGCGGTGGAGAGAGCGACAGATGAAGCTTCACTCTCTTGCCCGCTGCTCAACCCCTGCTGTGCGGCCCGGTTCCTAACAGGCCGCGGACCGGTCCAGGCCCAGGGGCTGGGGATCCCTGCACATGAGTGCCTCATGTATCCTTTTATTTTCCAACATGGGCAATATTCCAATAGTGCTATACTTTTTTCTGGTAAGCTCTACAGACATATATGAGGCTATTAATTATCATCAATGCTGATTTAAATGCATATTCGTACCTTTCGTGCCTTAGTCAAACGGCACAGGGTAAACTCTCAATTAACTGCGTGTGGATTGTCCATGACAATGTGGACTCCCAGGTGGCTTTCCTGGGCCTCCTGGGCCACCTTCCCCTTCTTGTCTGATGCTGAGGACTCAACCTTTCCAATTTAACCTGAACCAAAAGAAATCTGATGTCCTGAGACTTGCTCACACACCTCTGGCCTGTGCCAGTCCAGCATGGCCCAGTTCAGCTCAACTTGAACTGAACTCAGACACGAGGCAGCCCGTGAACCAAGCTGTAGCCCCTCAACAAGCCCCACTGTGGGAGCCAGTCTGTCCCTGCACCCCTCTACCTGCTTCCTCATTTTCATACAGTTCAGCCTAGGACTCCGGGTTCCAGAAAGACCCTTGGGGCTGCAGAGTGGAGACGGGCAGGAGAAGGACAGACTGAGGCAGGAGACCAGCGTCTCAGTTGCTCTGTTGACTGGCCCTGGATCCCTTCGTCCACCCCCAAATTCTAGGGTGGCCACAGGAAACAGTTCCCATACATGCTGACAGCTTCCCACCCCAAGCAACTTCCTCTATTTTCTGCCCAGGGAAGAGAAGGCTTTCCCAGGAAACTGCTCTGCCCTACGGACACCTCTGGGGCCCCAGGGAGACTGAGCTTTATTGTTTTTTCTCCTCACTTTCCCCACTGCCTGATTTACTCTTAGGATCACGCTTTGTGCATCCAAGTTCTTGTATCAGGATCTGCTTTTGAGCGAACCCAAAAGAACACGCCCCAGGAGGAGGCTGGTGGAACCGTGCAGGGAAGAGGTGATAAGGGCTTAACTAAGGAGAGGGGTTGTGAGGATGCAGAGAACTTGTTGATCCCAGAGAAGTTTTAAAGATAGAATGGATGGGACCTGGCAACTAATTAGATATAGGGCACAGGGTGAGAAAAAGGAAAGAGGCAGGAGTGACTCCCAAGTTTCTAATTCAGGCAGCACCTTTACTGTGATAAGAAACGATGAAGAAGTAAATCTGGCAAAGAAAGATTTGAATGGATTACAATTTCAAATTTTATATATATTATAGTTAATCCTCATACCAACCTTGTAAGATATTCATAAATATATTGATTTCCCATAATGTCAAAAAGAAAAAAGGGATTTAAAGTGGCTTATAAGATTTTATAAAAATACAAGATGCTGGATCTATAGCATTGAATATCAATCAATGGAATGTTAAAGGGAGTTGTTAAAATGATGATGCAGACTATTTAATGCCTTGGAAAGATGTTTACAGCATTTTACTAAGTTAAAAAATCAGCCCACAAGAATATTTATAGATGAATGCTAACTGTGGGAGTATGTATGTGCTTGGGTATATATAGTGGATTTCAACTGCAGACCACTCAGATGTACCAAAAAAGTGGTAACTTTATTTTTTGGCTAGATTTATTTCTGTTATGAACCCCCATTCTGTGAGGTAGAAACAATCTCAGACATTTCTGGGTCCTCCACCTAAACAAACCACCCCCTCCTTTTCCCTGTTCCTACAGGTAGGTCCTCAAGTGTCATCTCTCCAGTGGTGTCCCCCTGAGACATCCCTACAGCCTGCCCAAGCCCTGGCTGTCAGTCCTCACTGAGCACTTTCTGGTCAAGCCTTATTCCCGACTATGTGACCCTTCAGTTCCAGGCAGCTTTCTTAGCTACTGCAGGGCCCCTGTGGTGGGCAGAAAATGTCCCTCCCCCCCCCCAACAAGGCGTATTCACTTTCTAATCCAGAACCTGTGACTATTACCCAATATGGCAAAAGATGCCTATTGCTTATAGGGCAAAATATGTGATTAAGATAAAAATCTTGAAAAAAAAATCTGGTCCCATAATTTCAAAGAGGAGGAAACTGAGATCCAAAGAAATGAGTTCCCTTACCCCAGATCACCCCTAAGGGCTCCTGATTTTTCCTCTTCCCTTCTTCTCAGCAGAATAAAATATAATGGGGCAGGATAATATAGAAAAGTGCTACCAGTGGATACAATGAATTCATTTATAATGTCATCATTAACTGAGCACCTATATACCCAATGCCCTGCTAAGCCCTAGGGGTGGAGGACCTCTGCCCTCACTGATCTTAGATGCTAGTGGAAAGAAGTAGCTTCCATCACCTTTTAAAAATTGGTCTCCTGTATCCAGAAATTCTAAATATGCATCTCCAGCCCATCAGAGGCCAATAAAATGTTCTATTTCTTTTATTCTGCACATATTTTACGCATTAATTGGGTGCCTCAACCCAGGCAGAGATAAACTGAAAGAAAGGCAGTGAGTGATTCTTGAACCCTGTCTCATTCAGCTCTTCTTTGGTTCCTTACCTAGGCAGACATGGAGAGATGAGGTACCTGGATACACACATGGATGGAGAGGATAGAGAGCAGAAGACTGAGATGTTTATTTTAGTCTCACCTAAGAAATTTAAAAAAAATTATTTATGGGTTTATATTATAATTTATTGATGATTTTAATGATTTGCTTAGTTTAAATTGTTATATGTATTTGCTTATAATTTTCATCTTACATATTTTTGAAATTTTGTTTATTTTTATCTTATTTAAAGTTAAGTGTTTTATTGAGATAATTGACATATATGTTTCAGGTATAAAACATAATGATTTGATATTTGTATTGGTATATATTGCAAAATGATTATCACAATAAGTCTAGTTAGCATCCATTACCACATGTAGTTACAAAATTTTTTTTTCTTGTAATGAGAACTTTTAAGATCTACTCTCTTAGCAACTTTAAAATATGCACTATGGTATTATTAACTATAGTCACCATGCTGTACATTACATCCCCAGGACTTATTTATTTCGTAACTGGAAGGGTTTTTTTGTTTTGGCTGCGTGGGGTCTTCATTGCTGTGTGTGGGCTTTCTCTGGTTGCTGCGAGGGGGGGCTACTCTTTGTTGCAGTGCGCAGGCTTCTCATTGCAGTGGCTTCTCTTGTTGTGGAGCACGGGCTCTAGGAGCACGTACTTCAGTAGTTGTGCCACGCAGGCTCAGTAGTTGTGGCGCATGGGCTTAGTTGCTCTGCGGCATGTGGGATCTTCCCGGGCCAGGGCTCGAACCCATGTCCCCTGCATTGGCAGGTGGATTCTTAACCAGTGCGCCACCAGGGAAGCCCATAACTGGAAGTTTTTACCTTTTGATCTCCTTCACTCATTTCTCCAATGCCCCCCACTACCCTCCCCCCGGCAATCATTAATCTGTTCTCTGTATCTATGAGATCTATTTGAGGGATTTTTTATTTGTTTTAGGTTCCACATATAAGTGAGAACATACAGTATTTGTCTTTCTCTGTTTGACTTATCTCACTTAGCATAATGCCCTCAAGGTCCATCCATGTTGTTGGTTTGACAAGATTTCATTCTTTTTTATGTTTGAATAATATTCCATTATATATATATATATATATGTATATATCACATTTTTTTATCCATTCATCCACTGATGGACACTTAGTTGTTTTCACATGTTGGTTATTTTGAACAATGCTGCAATGAACATGGAGGTACAGATATCATTTCAAGTTAGTGTTTTCATTTGCTTTAGATAATACCCAGAAGTAGAATTGCTGGATCATATGGTAGTTCTATTTTTAATTTTTTGAGGAAGTTTCGTACTGTTTCCCATAGTGGCTGCACCAATTTACATTCCCACCAGCAATGCACAAATGTTCCCTTTTCTCCACATCCTCGCCAACACTTGTTAGTTCTTGTCTTTTTGATAATAACCATTCTAACAGATGTGAGGTGATATCTCATTGTGGTTTTGATTTACATTTCCCTGATTAGTGATATTGAGCATATTTTCATATACCTGTTGGCCATTTGTATGTCTTCCCTGGAAAAATGTCTATTCAGATCCTCTGCCCATGTTTTTTTTTTTTTTTTTTTTTTTTTGTGGTACACGGGCCTCTCACTGTCGTGGCCTCTCCCATTGCAGAGCACAGGCTCCGGATGCGCAGGCTCAGCAGCCATGGCTCACGGGCTTAGTTGCTCCACGGCATGTGGGATCTTCCCGGACCGGGGCACGAACCCGTGTCCCCTGCATCGGCAGACGGACTCTCAACCCCTGCGCCACAAGGGAAGCCCTCTGCCCATTTTTAAATACGATTGTTTTGGGGTTTTTTCTGAGTTGTATGAGTCATTTAATATGTTTTGAATATTAACCCCTTATCAGATATACAATTTGTAAATATTTGCTCCCATTCGACAGGCTGCCTTTTTCATTTTGTTGGTAGTTTCCTTTGCCGTGCAGAAGCTTTTAGTTTGATTTAGTTTCACTTGTTTATTTTTGCTTTTGTTTAAGATAAGGATCTTGAGAGAAGGAGTTTATCCTGGATTATCCACATGGGTCTTAAGAGCAGTCACATGTATCCTTATAAGAGAGAAGCAGAGGGAGATTAGACAGCCACGACAGAAAGGGACAGCCACAACAGAAAGGTACAGCCACGAGCGAAAGGTGCAGCCACAACTAACAAAGGTTAAAAGCCACCAGCAGCTGAAAGAGGCAAAGGGCAGATCCTCCCCTAGAGCCTCCAGAGGGAATGGGGCCCTGCCAGCACCTTGATTTCAGCCCAGTGAGACTTATTTTGGACTTCTGGCCCCCAGAGCTGTAAGAGAATCCATTTCTGCTGCTTTGAGCCAGCAAGCGTGTTGGCAATTTGTTACAGGAGCCACGGGAAGCTGATGCAGCTGCACACCAGGTGCACTGTGATTGTACTTCTTGTGTGTGAGCCACGGGAGCCCAGGTGCTGGCTCTCCAGCATGCACCGCGACCACCAGGGGCCCAGGACCTCCCTCCCCGCCCCCGCCCCCAGCCTCTCCAGGGCTGCGGAACATTCCGCGAGGCTTTATGGGCCCAGCTGCTTGGACTTCTTCAGTCACCTCTGCTCTGCTATCGAGAATCTCAGAAGGCTGCAAGAAAGTCAAGTGCCTGGACCTCTCAGGCTGTGCTGAGAGAGCGGACACCAAGTGGTGGGGTTGTGGAGGGAGATGACATAGGACCCCTTCTTAACACCCGCAGTTCCACGCCTTCCCTCCAACTCTCCCCCTCTGCTCTCCATTAGAATACTCCCTGTCTGCCCTGGAATCTGGGTTGCTTGACTCCATCAGTTCTTCCAAATGTGTCGCTTATACTCAAACCACAAAAGCCAAATGCTGGCTTCCTTTATTATCTGCATTGCACTGTGGCATGAAGGTTTGAACCCCTCGCAGCCTGGGCAAGGGCATGGAATTAAAGGAAGTATAGAGGAGGGAAAAATAAACTTTTACTAGCTCAATTACATATATATATATAATTTATATTAAAATATATTATATAGGGGCTTCCCTGGTGGCGCAGTGGTTGGGGGTCCGCCTGCCAATGCAGGGCATGCGGATTCGTGCCCCGGTCTGGGAAGATCCCACATGCCGCGGAGCGGCTGGGCCCGTGGGCCATGACCACTGAGCCCGCGCGTCTGGAGCCTGTGCTCCACAACGGGAGAGGTCACAACAGTGAGAGGCCTGCGTACGGCAAAAAATATATATATATAATATAATATATATATATTATATTATATTTTTTATATGAAATATGTATTTAAAATATATTTTTAAATACATAAGTATTATATATGAAATATATAAAATGTATATATATTAAAATATATTTTTTTATATGTAATCCAAAAGAAATACTACCAAAAAAGATTAAAAGTGGTTATCTTTGGGTCACATATATTTTCTTCCTGGTGCTTTACATGTTCATTTCCCAAAATATCTAACATTAACATGTATTATTTTTGTAATTGAGGAAAAACTGTTATTCTAAAGAACTTATTTAAAGGGCATAGCATTTAAAAAACTTTTAAAGTAGGCATGGGAAGAACCAAGCACAGGAATAAAGCTTCAAGCACCTAAAGATGGATGAGTTTGCTCTGGGAAGGACACAGGTTTTGCTTCCAGCTTCCCAGCAGCCAGTGAGCATGAGTTCGGCCACGGTGCTCATGAGATTGAAACAGACCAACTGCTCAGAAGGACTGCTATTCTTAGGCCTAAAAGCAGACAGGCATTTCTGCCAAGATCTGTTAGACACATACTCTTCATCTGCTTTTATACAGAGAGGAAACAAACTGAGTGGTAAAATAAATGTCTGGCCCAGTGATGCAACTACAAAGAGGCGGAGCTGGTATTTGAACCCATAGAATAACTCTGCAGAGTGAGCCTTCTGAAACATGAGTCATAGGAGAAGGTGGTCAAAAAGTACAAATTTCCAGCTATAGGATAAACAAGTCCTGGTGACGTAATGTTACAGCATGGCGACTATAGCTAATAATACCGTATTGGGGCTTCCCTGGTGGTGCAGTGGTTAAGAATACTCCTGCCAATGCAGGGGGACACGGGTTCGAGCCCTGTTCCGGGAAGATCCCACATGCCGCAGAGCAACTAAGCCCGTGCGCCACAACTACTGAGCCTGCGCTCTAGAGGCCGCGAGCCACAACTAGTGAGCCCACGCGCCACAATGACTGAAGCCTGCGCACCTACAGCCCATGCTCTGCAACAAGAGAAGCCACTGTGATGAGAAGCCCACACACCACATCGAAGAGTAGTCCCTGCTCGCCGCAACTAGAGAAAGCCCACGTGCAGCAACGAAGACCCAATGCAGCCAAAAATAAAGAAATAAATATTTAAAAAAAATAATAATACTGTATTGCATATTTGAAAGTTGCTGAGAGAGTAAATCTTAAAAGATCTCATCACAAGAAAAGAATTTTTGAGACTATGTATGGTGATGAATGTTAACTAAACTTACTGTGATACTTTGCAATGTATACATATATCAGATCATTATGTTGTACGCTTAAAACTAATACAATGTTATATGTCAATTATATCTCAATAAAATAAATCAAATCAAGTCAATTACGTCATTCCTAGGCTCAAAACCTCTGAGGGTTCCTTAATTCATTCAGGGCAAAACATCAAAGTCCCACGGGCTTCCCTGGTGGCGCAGTGGTTGAGAGTCCGCCTGCCAATGCAGGGGACACGGGTTCATGCCCCGGTCTGGGAAGATCCCACATGCCGCGGAGCAACTGGGCCCGTGAGCCATGGCCGCTGAGCCTGCGCGTCCGGAGCCTGTGCTCTGCAACGGGAGAGGCCACAACAGTGAGAGGCCTGCGTACCGCAAAAAAAAAAAAAAAAAAAAAAAAAAAATCAAAGTCCTTACAATGATCTCTTAAGGCCTGGTAAACAGGCCCAGTAACTGCCCCGCCCTCATGCTCCTGTTTCCCTTCTTCACCCCAACTAGCCAGGCAGGCCCCGCCTTAGGGCCTTTGCCCAGACTGTTCCCCTGGCCAGGAACACACCCCCCATAGATTCATCTGTACGGCCAACTCCCTCACCTCCTTCAATCCTTGGTTCAAAGGTCCTCTTCTAAGGAGCCCTATACCAACCACTCTGTTTAAAATTGTAACCCACTCCCCTCCTCGCACCCCACACGCCCCCTTGCACTGCTCTGTTTGTATTCATAGTGCCTGTCACCTCCTAGCACTCACTGTGCTTGCTGTTTGTCATCTGCTCCCTCTGCTAGAAGGCAACCTCCACAAGGACAGGATATGCGACTTCTGTTCACTGATGTTACTTAGCGCTGTTTGCAGAACCTGCCACACCGTAGATGCCCACTACTTGCTGATGCTCAGAGAATGCTCCCCACGTTGCCCGGCATATAGTAAATGCTCAGAGAGTGTAGCTCTATCTTGGGATGGTCAGGGGCGGGGCCACTTCCTAGGCATGTATTGCATTGGGTCAGGTCCTGCACTGGGCGCTGGGGATGGGGATAACCCTGTCCTCAAGGACTTCCCATTCTGATGGGGAACACAGGCCAATAACATAAGGGGGATACCAAGACAAATGTTTTAAGGTGTCAAGATGAGGTGGAGTTCATGTGTCAAAAATCACCCCCGACACTTCCATATGGGTTTTCTCACTAAATGCTCATAAGACTTACAGCTAGGTATGAACAGCCCTACTTTACACCCAAGTAAACTGAGGCCCTGTGTGTCAGGTAACCTGCCCAAAGTCAGGTTAGTGAGTGAGTCATTTGGACTCAGGGAGATCTTGGGGGCTTGCAGCAGAGCTGGGAGTTGAAGAGTGAGCAGGATAGTAACAGAAAGAGAAGGCTGAACTGCACATCCCAAGTGGCAAGGACAGCAAGATGTGGTGGCCTGGGGTGTGTTCAAGGGCAGCTAGAATCAGGTAGGGGCTGATCTGTCTGGCTTGCCACTCTGGTCCATGCTCAGGTGGGGAAGGGGTCCAGGGACCCACCTGGGGATAGGATGTGCCAGGCTTACTAGCAAGATGGGGTGAAGCGTGTAGTCATGGAAACAGCCTCACCCTTGGCCTCAGCCCTTGTTGGCAGGACTGGCTCCCTGACCCTGGCCCCCTTGGGTCTGCTTTACGCTTGCAGGCTCCCTGACCCTGGCCACTTGGTCAAGAGCCTGTAGCAACAACTTCCAGGCCCCTCCACTCAATCTGCTGTGAGCCTGAGGACCAGTAAGAAGCAAGCCAGACGCTTTGCCCACGCTCCGCAGCAGTTTAGGCTTAAACAGAGCAACTGGCCCCGTATATAAGGATAAAGATGGATCCTTCTATATTGAACGTTTTTTCTTTTAATTCTTGTGCTAAGATTATTATCATTTATATAAGAGCTAAGATTTATTGACCACTAACTATGCACTTTCACATTCCTTATTTAATTGGATTCTTGTAAAAACCTTACAAGACAGGAATTACCTCTCCCTTTTATTGAGGACCCTTGATTTACGCAAAGCCGCTTCTGATCAGTGACTGAGATTCGATCATTCATCCCCTCATCTTTTCATTTATTTACTCTTCAACCCTTTTTGAGCAGCTGCCCCAACCTGCTCCCACCCCATGCCAGTCTGAGAAAGTACCGGTGGCATGTGACTCAGGTCTGACTCTTTATCAGGCATTCAGATTCCATCTCAAGTAACATTTATTGTGAGGCTTCACTGTTGAGTGTATTTTCCATGGCTTAACATTTAACATTAACACTTCACATTAACATTTAACATTCTCATAGCGGTGCACCAGAAGGGAATCTGCTGTCCCCTTTTACAAGAAAGAAAACAGAGGCTCAGAAAAGGGAAGTGATTTGTGTCAGACTAGCCCACTGGTGAGGGGCAGAGCCCAGAATCCAACAGGGGAGAATCTTACGTATTCAATTCCCACCTCAGGTTTCACATTCCAGCCTCATATTTGTTCTCAGGTTCTTACATCCCTCTAGCTGGGTCCTGCAGTCTAATTCCTCTCAACTGAAGCAGCCCTGAGATCTAATAGCCCAGCTCCCGGCAGGCTCTGCAGGAGGAAGCTAGCAGAGGAAAACAGTCTCTGCAGGCTCACACAGGGTTGGGGTGAGGTACCTCCAGGCTGGAAAAGGCCCAGGCAGCCCTGGCCATGGGTCACGGTCTCCACCCCCTCCCCCTCAGGAAGGCCATGCTAGGACGCTGTGAGTCCAACATGCTCCCCTGATTGTGTTGGGGCGCCTGCCTGACAGAGGGACAGCGTGGGAATTCAGGCTGGCCAGGGCTTTGGGAAAAACCGAGACTAGCCCTCAGCCGGGTTAAGGAGGCTAAGGCCTGTGGAAGGGAAGGGGGCCTCTAGGATGGGAAAGGGGTCCGGAGAGAGGAAACGGGAGAGAAGAACACAGAAAAAACAAGGAGAGAGGGACAGAGAGGGAAACACAGATGCAAAGAGCAAGCAGAGGAAGAAAGGCAGAGGGAGGAAAAAGACAAAGCCAGAGGCAGAGAAACCAAAAAACAGCCACACAGAGAGAAAGGAGAGAGGGACATGGCGATAGAGGCGAGAATGGCATACAGAGAGAGAGAGGAGGGAAGAAGGATTCTTCCCACCCCCGGGCTATGGAGGCAGGGAGAGGCCTTGGGCAGCTCCTCAGCTAGGGCTCAGCCTGCTGGACTTCCGGAAAGAGGCAGGGACGGCCCCCATCCGGAAGCAGTCAGGGTCCCTCCAGGAGGAGGGCGTGGGGACGGAGCCAGACATGAGCCACGTCTGGAAAGAGGAAACAGCAGAATTTTGCAAAGGCTGAGCTGGCAGTGGGCAGGGAGGTTGCACAGACCGGGTTCTCTGGTCTGGGATTTCTCAGCGGGCAGAGAGAACAGAGGTCCCGCCCCATCCGTCCCGTCCGTCTTGGGCTCTGCAGGACTGGGTGGGTGGGAATCTCAGAGGGAAGCCCACCCCTGCCTCTTTGCAGGTGGAAAACAGAGGCACCAGGTGGGAAATGTGTAACCCAAGGCCACAGGGCTGCCAGGTCTTCTATAAAGGCAGCTCCTCTCCCTCATTCATTCATTTAGTCCCTCATTTATTCAGCAAGCATTAACCTAGCACCTGCCATGCGCTAAGAAGTACCGTGTTAGGTCCTAGGGGTACGTTGATGATTAGCAGAGGCCTCTGCTCCCCAGAGCTCACAGTCTGACAACACGGTGCGCTAAATGCTGTCGTAAAGGGAAACCCTGGGGTGTGGAAGCCGGTGGGGGCGTCCAAGGGCAGCTCCCCGAGGAGGGCTATCAGGGCAAATTGAGAGGTGAGTAGGAGCCATCCAGGAGGAGAGGGGAGGGAGAGCGCCCGGCAGAAGAAACTGAGAAGAAAAAAGTCCAGACGCATCAAGGTCACAAAATTCAGCTCGCTCTGCACTTTCACAAGGAAGCTATAATTATTTTGTTTGTTACTAATCTGACTTTCCTCCCTAACCACTCCTGCCTGGGTCAGCAGGAAAAACTTGCATAATGTCGTCTAACGCGGTTTCAAGCTCGGTCTGATCTGATCATTTAAACAGTCTCTTTTGGTAATATTCGGTCTGCCTTGTATGAAAACGTTCCATTCCTCAGGTAGCTTCCACCTCCACCTGCCTCTCAGCTATGAGTGTGTAAAGGGGACCTTAATGTGAGCAACCCGGCAAGCACAGGATTACCTGGAAGAGGCAGTTGCTGTCAGCACCACCTGCTTCTCCAGGACGAGGCTGGGTTCCTCAAGGGAGGTCTCTAGCCGGGGCCACGCCCCCACTGGTGTAGCTGGCTCATCTGGCTCCACCCTGGCTTGTGGTGCTCGTAGAATCGCAGCCTCTGCCTTGTTCCCCGTCTAGCCCCCTGCCCAGTCCTCTACCCTCCCGGGCCTCTTAGCTCACTGGCTCTTAATTTAGTCTCCTGGTCACTTGGAATTCAGGACAGCCCAGGGGAGCACATGCTCAGGCCTCCCTCTCTTGGACCACACTGTAAGTCCAAGTTTACAGGGTGGTGTGCCCCTGTTGCTGCATGGTGTTGCATAGAATGAATGTAGCATCTCCTATTCTTGCACGCTTTCCTCCAATTTTTCACTGTTATTAACAATCCTGTAATGAATAGCTTCGTGCCGTCCTCTTTGTGCACATGTGCTGGTGTTTCTCTGGGGTACATTCCAAGAGGTGAGTCGCTGGGTCAACTACACCAAGATAGTGTATTTTATAGTCTGATAGAGTCTGTCAGTCTGTCAGTTGGGCTCCTGAAAGGCTACGCCAGCTTACTTTGCCAGCAACTCTCATCAACGTTGGATAGCATCAATATTTTTCAAAATTTGTCAACCTTATAGGTGAAAACTAATTTCCAGATCAATGTTCATTTTGAACTGGGGGAGATGGCCACTGCAGGTGGAGAGGGAGATCTGGGAGGAGTCAGAGAAGGGAAGGTGGACAGCATGTAGAGTGGGAAGGGCTTGGACCTGTCTCCGGACACGGTCACGGCAGGGGAGCCTTGAAAGGAGAGCCCTCAGAAGCGACTGAGAAGGCAGAGCCTAGAGAAGAGGGAAGCAGCAGCTAGGGGAGGGGAGCCCATCATTGGCATCAAGTGGGTATCTGAAGAAGGAGGGCGTGTCTAGAGCACCCAAGACACTAAGAGGGCCAGCCAGTCAAGACCAAGTGAGAGGTGTCCACTGAATCTGACAAGGAGTTTGCAAGGGACTTGGTGGAGAGCATGGTCAGTGGCGTGGTGTGTGCACTAGACTGCACCAGGACGAAGCAGGAAAAAGATAAGGGGCAGTGAAGCATGCACCAGTGCCTCTGTAAGCACGAGATTGGTCCTACTGAAGTTCACCCGCCTGGAGGCTGGGCCCCACCTCCTGCGAGAAGCAGATGCAATCCTGCTTCTCCCTCCGTCCTCCCCTCTCCCCAGCACCCTCCCAATCCCCAGGTTCAGTAGGAGCCGTCCTGCTGCTCCAACTAATAAGATCTCTCATGGCCAGCGTTGTGGAGGAGGGGTATGGATTAGAACGTGATGATTCAAGATGAAAAATCTGAAGGGCCAGGCAATTATCCCAACAATTCCACTGTTTATCTGAAGCTGAAAGGTTATTAGAGGTGTAGAAGTGGGAATAGCCTTCATGGGGAAAGAATGAGAACAAAGAATTCCCCATGTGTTGTTCCTGACATAGAGTAATTTTGGTCACTGCCCTCTCTTCCCTGGGGACATCCTCCCCTTTGCTCTCCCCAGATGTGACACCCTCATGCCAACCCTAGGGGACCTGCATCCCAACACCAGTGATGACAGTCACAGATGAGTATTGGTCAGGCCTAAATTCTTCCCTCACTCTATCTCTTTTAACCCTCACAACAACCTGATGAAGAAAGTAGAGGGTATCATTACCCCCATTTTAAAGGTGAGAAAACTGAGACTCGGGGAAGTGAAATGACCAGCCCAAGATTACCAGCCAGGAGGATGCAGACACTGACTCCAAAGCCTCTGTGTGCTTCCAACTCCCACCTAGTCAGGCTCCCCTAAACCAGGCCCTTCAAAGCTCGAAGTCATGTTGACCACCTGCTCCATCCTTGGGGAAAGTCCAGGCCTGCCCCTTTCCTCTCCACTTCCCCAGGTAGAAGTTCTGTTGTGCTTGAGGGAACAACGGGGCCAACATGATTGAGCGGAGATTTTTACTGGCTGCGTGACCTTGGGCAAGTCATTCCCCCTCTCAGGGCAATTGTTTTCTCCTCTATAAAGTGGGGATAATAATCTAACCTGCTAGCATGATGGCGAAGAGGAACTGAGTTGTACATGAAGGACCAAGTGACTTGTCTCATCCCAGAGAGTTTCGTTCATTCTTTCCTCCAGTTTCCATTACCTGGACCTCCCCTAACCGTTTCCTGCCAGAGGCCTGGTCCTCTGCATGGACCTACCCAGTGATGGTCTTTCTGTGAGGTCTGAGCAAGGGCTCATGTTTGCTTTGGGTGACCCAGAATATCTCCATGGTTCCTGACATTAGCCTCCCCCTAACCTTTCAGCCTAAGGGGCCCCTGGCCCCAAGATGCTGATGGACCCTGAAAAAAAATAGGGCTGGGGTCTCTTGGCTAACTCCAGTGTAAACACTGGGTCCTCATCTGAAACACACACCTCGACTCGGAGGCTGACGGGCCAGCGGTACTTGATGAGTCTTCTTTCAATGTTCTCTGACTTGTTCGCTTGGAGGAAGTTTCTCATGTGGGCACACATTCTCACACACAAGCCTCGCTCACACTCTTACGCTCACAGTCAAGCCCACAGTCTCACATACTCATTGCCAAGAATATATACTCCAAGGAGTCGCCTACTACCAGTTTAGCGGCTGTGGGAGGGGGCAGAGGGGGAAGGGGGAGGTTGCCGTCAGCAGCCAGTGGGCAGATTACAGAACTCTGGGTTGTGGGAGGTGTCATGCACAACTGGGGTTCTATTTCAGCCCTCACTCCAAAAAGGGCATAATGCTTTTAGCTGGAAAGGGCGTTGAGCTCCTCCCATTTCAGAGGAGAAAACCTGTGCGATACAGGCTCGGGCTGGAGAGAGGGATGGGCTACATCAGCCTTGCTCACGGGTGCAGAAATGTAGCCTTCATGGGTAACTCTGCTGCAGGTGGACACGACTTGGGTCAGTTCTGGGTTCCCTCAGACAACTGAGGGCTTTCCCCCTCCCCTCCTACCTGGGGCGATGGAGTTCTGGAGGTGGGTAAGGGTGCATAGTGACAAGGTGATGACAAGGGCCACCTGTCCTTGGTCAATTTCGTTCCACAATGGCAGCCCCCACTGCTCTCTCATTTCCACTGATGGGTCTGGTCACCAGCATCTCTCCCCACTGGCATCCACTGAAGGGCCCACATTCCCATCTGATCTAAGACCCATCTTGGATCTGGGCAAAAGGGGCACCTGCCTGGGGCTTGCACTCTAGAGGTTCGTGCATATCACAGAGACTTAAATGCAGATACATAGATATAGTCCGGTAAGAAATTATTTTGGAAGTCCACTAACTGATTGAGCGAACAAAAAGACCAGAAATGGAAGTAAGAAACAAATCACCCCCATCCCTGCTGGGCCAGAGGCCCCAGGGCTGAGAATACATCACTGTGTGAGCATCAGGCATTCCTGTGTCAGACAAACTGAGGTGTCAGGAGGCAGCCAGGCATTGGAGCGGTGGACCCCTCCTCACGCTCTCACATACCCGAGTGGGCTCTCAGCTTGCCCCCAGAATGCCTGGACCCCTTAGCTCAGCACTACCGGCACCATGAACTTTACAGCAAGTCTGAGCACCCCTTGGAGGGGCTTTGATGCAATAAAGTCACGGCCAACAGGAGGGATGGTAATTGAGTGCAGGGAAGTGAGGTAGCAACTTCAAGGTCCTGAAGAAAAACAGAAGCACAGAGGCATTCATGCGGGGCCTGGCCAGAGCTCTGGGGTTGGCAGGGGGAAGGCGAAAGGAGGCCCAGCTGTGGCCTCTTCCCAGACGCACCGATCCTCAGAGCTGGAGGTCCCAGCAGCCTCTGTATAGCTGAGCAGGCAGCCCAGAGGGAAGCAGGGACTCCTTCAAGAGCACACAGCTGAGCTGGAGCAGCAGCCAGGTCTTTGGTAAGTGGGCTCTGCCCACCTGTCCAAGTACCGCAAGTGCCCTAGAAGTTCTAGGGCTGCGTCTTGCTCCCATGTGGCTGCACTTGGTTTCTTCATCATAACATAGTGATGTTAACGAGACCAAGGCACTGAGCCTCCCCTCAGCCCTAAGCTGGGCCCGTCATTTCCTGACTACAGCTCCCGTCCCCAAAGACAAGTATAATCTTAAGAATACTCGGTCGAACTAGTAGATTCAGCAAAGAGATTTCCTGCCGGTAAAACTACTTCCATCTCACCTGACCCATCCCCCAACCCCCAGACCCACACAAGGGAGCAGGCGGCCCAGGTCACACCTCAGGACGATCTATCAGCAGCTTGTGAGCAATTCAAGGGCAGGATCTGGGTCGCACTCCTCCCTGGGTCCCAGCACCCAGCAGGGAGCTTCTCACAGAGGCCTCAAGGGCACTTGGTGAATGAATGAATGAATGGATGAGTGAATCACATCTCTTTTGCCCGGAATAATAGCCTCATACCTGACATGGCACAGTGCCAGGAGAGACGTGTAGGATGGATGGATAGATGATGTGCAGAGTGTCCTCCCTTTGTCCCTCCAGCTCTGTTCTCCACCTTTCCACACCCTGCTCTGGGCCCCAGAGGCCGACCTGAAGGGACTGCATCACTGGCTCAAGTGTCCTATGGCCTCTGGTTGGGTCAGCTGATGGGGAGCCCAGAAGGAGGGGGAGGGAGAGGAAGGGAGGAAGCCGCTGGGGACCTTACTGCTCAGGCTTCTCTCTGTGTGGTGCCTCAGATGGGCAGGCACATCTCTTGACAAAGGGCAGAGCTCTTGTCAGGTCCTCTCTCCCCAGGTTCCATTAACATCTCCTCCCTCACCCCTCAGGGTCCAGGAACTATCCACCTGGCTGTTCCTAACGCTCAGGCATTGCGGGGTCCTGTGTGCTTTCCCTTCACACACACACCCATCTTTATAAACTGTCTCTTTATTAAGCCCACCTTGAATTAGCCTGAATGAAGTGTGAATCTCTGTTCTACTGGGACTCTGTCTGATACACATGGGTAACTGGTTAGATGATTGGATGGATGGATGGAAGGATGGAACTAGTATAATGCAGTCGTTAAGAGCCCAAGTCTTGTAGCCTGGATTTGTATCCTAGCTCTACCACTTACTAGATATCTGAACTTGGACAAGTTATATAATATCTCTAAGATTTTTGTTTTCTCAGCTGTAAAATGGGAATAAAAATAGTAACTTACAGGGCTGTTGTGAGGATCGAATGTGATAATAAAGCAAAGACTTGAGTATCTTGCTTGGCACACAGTTAGTGCTCCGTAAATGGTCACCCTTGCCACCATGGCTGGAGGGTCATCTGGTAAGACGAGGGCTCGCATGCTGTCCTTGGCTGGAGCCACCTGAAGTTCATGAACGAGGAGGTCAAGCCAGGTCTGGGTGTAAAACATCTGTGAGTTCTTTCCCTGGGGGCCACCAGATTCCCTCTCTTCCCCCAGCCTGGCTATGGACAGCGCTAGCGCCGTTCTCCCTCCTGCCCTCAGAGCTGGGTGGGCAGACAGCTCTCTCTGCTGGGCATGCCCGTGGCTTGGTCCTCTTCCTCTGGAGTTAGGGGAGGAGAGCATGGCTGAGTCCTCGGTGACATAAGTGACTATGACAGTTCAGAGGAAGCCTCTAGACACTGCAGCCCCTAGCAAGCTTCCCACTCCCACCTGTAGGAGGTCCAATTAAGGTCAAGAGCCACAGGGCTTTCTCTCAAGGGGCATCCCAGAATATGAGCCCCCTGGTGAGGCTGAGAGGGGCCCCCAGAATCTCCCCCTTTAGAGGCCTGCCTGAGGCCTCTCCCTGGTCACCAGGAGGGCAGCCTCCTACCCGAGAAGAGCAGCCCTGGACCCCCTGCCCCCTCACTTGGAGCCTGCAATGCCCACGCACGGTGCACCCACGCACGCTCCCTCCCACCCCTACAGTCAGTGGAAGTTCACTGAGGCCCCCTCTGAGCCAAGGGCCGCCCCAGGCACGGGGAACGCAGATGAGGCAGACGTGGTACCAGCCTTCTGTGCACACAGCACACAGCCAGAGGCGGTCACAGCAGGAAACAGGTGTGTTCAAGCCCCCCCCCCCACTTTATGGTTGTGAACAGTGAGTCCCAGAGAGTGGAGGGACATGCCCAAGGCCACCCAGCACTTGGGGGCAGAGCCTCTGCCAGCCCGGGATTCCCAAGCACCAGGCCAGTGTCTGTCCACCTCCTGAGTCCCTGTGAGTTGCAGGGAAGGAGACAAAATGGGTTGTGGCTTGAGGTCAGGAAACTGAAGGGCTTTGGAAACTGACCTGAGTTCAAGGCCCCGCCCTACTGCTGACTTGCTGGGAGGAGTTGGCGGGTCACCTGATCTCTCTCTCTCGGTCTCGATTTCCTCAGCTTTGAAATGAGAATAATTCCTTCATTGCAGAGGATTCCCACGAGGCTACAGCAAGAACATCCTAAGATGTGCCTGAATAACATGTATTCGGTTGAACTGTAATAAATTGTCATTTTTTCGAATAATAATTTCCCCTAATAATTATCATACTATCAAATGACAATAAATTATCGTTTATTAATTAGCATAATCATCATCAACCACATGCCTCTCGTACATATTACTTTATCTCTCAGCCTCCTTACCCCCATCCCCACACAAAAAAACAGATAATATGCAGAGCGCTCTCTGTGAGAACTGGCACATAGTAGGTGCTCACTAAAGTTTCCTCCTGCTCCTTCCCCTCCTCATGCAGGCACTTCTTCCGTGGAAGGCTACAAGAGAAGCCGTCCTCTTTTCTGAGTATCACAGCCCCATGGAGATGAAGATGAAACTGTGATTGAGACATGGGAGAAGAGTAAATAAAGATCTAAAATCATCTTCTCAGAAAAGTTTAAAAAGTTAAAAGAAAAAGAAACACACACACACACACACACACACACACGGTCATGTTTTTAAAAACATGCACAGTGCAAAACCTGCACAGTGAAAACCTATCAAGTCACGATGGGCTCAGGGACAGGAGACCAGAACACTGTGGATGGCGCCTCTCCCCGCTCCACTCCCTCTGTCAACCCTCTCCCAGACTCCCGGAGGAGGATTTAGCAAGAAAGTCAGTTCATTGTGTTCTAGGTCACAGCTGAGCAAACAACCAAAGTGTCCTTTTGGCAGTTGGATGCCACGTGGAGCCACAGCAGAACTGAAGATTCCAGATCTGGGAGGACCCCAGCGTCTCTAAGTCCAGCCTCCTGCCTCTAGATGGGTAGCTCTCACACGCTGAGGGCAGAGGCTGGTGCTCTCCCAAGATGGCGATGCCACCCCACCTCTAATGCTGCCTGCAGGGCTTTCTCTCAGGCCAGTCAGGAAGTCCTTCCTTTTGTCCCACCACAGCCTTTCCTTCCTTTATCCATTAATCAATAGCCCCTGACAACATCTCTATGGTGGCCTCATGTGTGCTGGTAAAGGGGACCCGAGGACCAACAGAATGGCCCGTACACTCCCCATCTGTCTCACTGGATTGTCGTTGCCTGTTTAGCATCAATCTCCCCACCACCTTGATCCCAGGTGAGGCTAGACCCAGGTGAAGGCAGGACCCAGGTGTCACAGGGTGCATGGAAAGTACTCCCTAAATAGCTGTTCAATGTTAAATGAATGGGGGCTTCCCTGGTGGCACAGTGGTTGAGAGCCCGCCTGCCGATGCAGGGGACACGGGTTCGGGCCCTGATCTGGGAAGATCCCACATGCCATGGAGTGGCTGGGCCTGTGAGCCATGGCCGCTGAGCCTGCGCATCCAGAGCCTGTGCTCCGCAACGGGAGAGGCCACAACAGTGAGAGGCCCACGTACCGCAAAAATAAATAATAATAATAAATATTAAATGAATGGGTAAACGAATGAATGAATAGCCATGCTCCAGAGGAACAAGATGCTCCCTGCTTCACAGGGAGCCCACGTCTCTGGAAGGAACAGGTTGGAGGTGGTGAGCAGCTGGCCCCCTAGGTCTCCTTCTGCCACTGGGGAGGCGCTATCCATTGGAGAGGCCGTGAGCCTTCCCACACACGCCTGGGCTCCAAACCAGGTGCTGGGGGATCTCCAGGTCTGGAAATTCCCCTGTGCATGGCACTGGGCTTTCCTGTTCCACCCCACAACTCCCACGGGTCTGGACGTTCTCAGCACCATTTCTTAGAAGGAGATATTGCCTTGTGAAAACAAGTTCTGGAATTCACTACGGGAAGTGGCCGTGTAAACAAGGGGGAAAGACCCTGACTGAAGAGCCAAGATCTCCAGGTCTGATCCCACTGCAGCAATTACAGGCACGGGCTGCAGGGTCGGACAGACCTGTTTTCAACTCCAGCTCTACTGCTTAGGAGCTGTCAGACTTTTGGCAAGTCATTCACCTCACTGAGCCCCGGTTTCCTCTTTTTAAGAAGGGATTATAGTATCTGCCTCAGCAGATTCCTATGAGGATTATACGAGGAGCCAGTAAGGCTGATATTCAGCTGACCTACAAAGATTCTAACTCACTGCTTGGTAAATAGCTGCTCCTCAGACCCCCCTGAGTGCCCCTCCCACCCAGCACATCACCCACTGTCCCCATGATTCAGCAACTAAAGGGTTAACATCTGGCCCAGTAGAGGGTCTCCGGGGCCCTGGTGACCCTTCTGACTGGTTGGTGTCCATTTAAACTAATGGGTGTGAGTAAATGCTTTGTAAACTGCCAGGTGCTGGTTAATCCCCAGATGTCTTACCGGCAAGGCATGCTCTCCACTCCCAAACTGAACTGAGTTCCGTTAAATCCGTCCCAGGAATTGGCTCCCAGATGATCTGACCAGATGATCTGACCTCTGCCCAGATGATCCAGGCAGCTTCCACACCCAGTCTGTCCCCTGTCTGGCAATTCTCTAACTCCCCCAATCCATCCCTCTCACTCCTCTGCTAAGCTGGCACAAGCTCCCCACTGGCTTCTGGACTCCCGTGGTTCCCTCCATTTCATCCTCACATTGGACAGAGCCACTTCCAAAAGCAGGGGTCTCTCTTTGACCCCTTGATGAGATGTCCACCTTCACTGACATCCCTCAGTGACGGCTGTCACAGCTGGGGTTCCTGGGGAAGGAGATTTTTTTTTTTTTTTGCAGTACGCGGGCCTCTTACTGTTGTGGCCTCTCCCGTCACGGAGCACAGGCTCCGGACGCGCAGGCTCAGCGGCCATGGCTCACGGGCCCAGCCGCTCCGCGGCATGTGGGATCTTCCCGGACCGGGGCACGAACCCACGTCCCCTGCATCGGCAGGCGGACTCTCAACCACTGCGCCACCAGGGAAGCCCCGGAAGGAGATTTTGAGATGCATATTTGCTAGCAGGAGGTTTATTGGGGATTGATCTCAAGATGAATACCTGTGTTGGGGGGTAAATGAAGCAGGGCTGGGCAGAGGGACAAGTTAGTCTGTTATGCAGACCCCATGCAGGTCTCAGCCCACCTCTAGGGAGCTCTGGAGCTGGAATGACCTTTCACGGTTGTGCCGAGTTGAGGCGAAGAGCCCTTTACCCTGCATACGGAGCAGTCATCGGATGCAGGCTGGGCCAGGGAAGGGGAGTGACATTAGATGAGGAGGGTCTCCTAAGGCAATGGCAGGAAGGGGAGTCTCAGCGGCCAGCTGTCAACCATCAGAGGGGTGAGTGAATGCTCCAGGCTGAGGGGGAGGCGCCAGCGTCTGGGGAGGGCGCCGTAGCACCCCCTACAAAGGTGCTTTGGGTCAAGCAGATCCTCAGGAAGGTTTTTGTACAGGATGAAAAGAATCAGCCTCCACTGCCTTCAGGACACACTGTGAATGTCTCTCTAGCACATGAGGCGCTGCATGGTCTGCTCCTAACATCCTCTACTCTCCGCTCTCTTCTCTCACCCCTCCCCACTTGCTCCCAACTTTCTAACCATATTGTGCTGCTTGCAGTGTGCCAAGCTCAACATGCTATTTCACACCTCTCTGCTTCTGCACATGTTATTTCATCTGCCTGGAATGCCTTGAAATGGAAAAAAGAAATCCTTTTCTCTTCTTCCAGCCCCTTCCTACTCCTCCATCAAGACTCTGGCTGAATTCTGCCTCCCCTGGGAAACCTTCTACCACCGACAGGCTGGTACTTTTCTTTTCCCTCTTCCAGGCTTTGCCCTTACTGGCTGCCGTTCCCTGAGACTCTCCTACTCAGGTGCCACAAATGCATCCTGAGTGACCGAGGGCCCTCGTGGCACCTGGCCCTGTGGCTCTGAGCCTGGATGAAGATATCATGCAGATCCGCACCCAGCACCTGTACCCTGGGCATGGTGGGGGCACGAGGTTTGGGGGCAGTAGTAGAAGGCACCGAGGCGAGCCCTGAAGTCCAACCCCCTCAGCATAGAGATGGGGAGACTGAGGCCCCGAAAGGGGACAGACTTGTCCAAGGTGAGCCCATGCCAAATCGAGGACGAGGAGCAGGTAGGTCTCCAGGCTCTGCAGAAGGAGGGCAGGCACTGTTGTATCTGTCTCACAAAAGAAGAGACCAAGGTCCAAGAAGAGGCAGAAACTTGCTAGGATCACCAAGAGAGTCTGTGACAGACCATCTCTCTGGCTTGGGCTCCCCCGTGGCTGCCTGGGCCTAGAGGCTTCTCTGGAGGAGTAGCAGCCGGGACCCTGATCCCCGCCCCTAGCGACACTGGGATGAGTCACACTTCCTGAGGCCACTGGGCAGTGTCTCCTGACTGGAGAAGCTGCCACATTCTTCCTGACCCTGTTTCATCTGTCAAAACCCAAAACTTCCAGGAAGGGAGGCCTGCAAGGCACTTATTATCCACCCACGGTGAGTCTGAGGAAGAAATTGGGCTCAGAAAGGGGGAGTGGTTGCTCCACGACCCCACCACAACCCCTGCCTGGCCTGGCTGGGCGGACCTTGACCCCCAGCCCGTTCTCTCTCAGGAGAGACAAAGAGAGGCAGAAACAGACACCAGCTCAGAGGGGAGACCGCACTCACCTGGGAAAGTCGGGCAGTAGGGAGGAGACAGCCACAACCACCTGGCAGACAGTGGCAGCCTTACCTCTCAACAGGTCGGAAGGAAGCCTTTGAGAACTGGGAGAAGAAAGAGCTTGGATTTGCACACCCGCCAGCTGTGCTCCCATCCGACCCCGCTGTTCCCTCAGGCACCCCCTCCCAGACCCCAGCGTCCATCATCCCAGTTGCTGCACCCACTGGCCCTACCCTGTGGCTCAGGGCACAGCATCAGACACCTCTAACTCGACGCCATCTCTCCTGCATTTGTGCCTTTGCACCTGCTGTTGTCTGCCCGGAATGCTGTCCCCTCCTTGTCTCTCTAACTCTAACTCACCTTTTATTTCTTCAGCTGAGGCTTCTCTGAGAGGCTTCCTGGGTCCTCCCATGTGGCCCTTCCTTCTCCTTGAAGCCAATCAGATGCCACCTGCTCCAGCTTCTCCCAGCCCAGGTGCCTCCTTCCCTCCGTCATAGTGCAGGTCACACTCTGGTCACTGCCTGTGTCTGCTTCCCCCCAAAGGCCAGAAGCCTCTAGAAAACAGGGTTGGGCTCTGACTTAAGCAACATCCACAAATGCAGCAAAGAGCTGACCACAAATGATCGACTCATTCATTCATTCCACAAATAATGACCGAACACTACGTGCCAGGGACTGTTCTAGGTGCAGGAGATAGAGCAGGGAACAACACAGACAAAATGCCTGCTGCATGACTATCATTCTATGAGAATGGGGAGAGGGAAGGGGGGCAGGTGAGAGTGAAAATATAATAGTCCAAATAAGTTTGGATGGGGACGGGTGTTATGAAGAAAGTAGAAGTGTTTATTGGATGGGAACTGCAGACAGGGAGACAGGGGTTCCAGACAGGTATGGTGAGCTGGGGGAGGTAAATTCCAGACCCACCCAGCTGTAGGTCCCCCATTACACGCCCTCTCCAGTTCCGCCAGGCGCTGGGGGGAGGAGGCGTGTAGGAAGGAAGGCTTGGGCCCCCCCTGGAAGTGCCAGACGTCTCTCCCACCCACAGACACGCTTCCTGGCTCTCCAGGAATGCGATTCAGCAACAGTTACTGAGCAGTTAGTTCTGAAAAAGTCACAGTAGCTGCCATTTATGGTCGGCCTAGAGAGTCCCAGGGGCAGAGCTGGCTGCCCTCTCTCAAGGAGCCTCTCAACAGCCTGGTGAGGTGGGCACTTGTCCAGGGTCACACAGCTGGTCCCAGACCCGGCCGGGATCTGAGCCCAGGGCTGGTGACCCATGTGCTTCCCACACCCCTACAGACCCCCAGAGGCTTGGAGGGCAAGCGAGTGGTCCCAGTGGTGAAAGGAGCCAGGGCATGAGTCTGGATTCGGAGGTCCTAATCCCAGCATGGGTTTTTTGAGTTGGGAGGGGCCCCTTAACTCCTCTGGGCCTCCGTTGCTCTGTGTCGAGAGGAGCCATTAGCCCAGCCCACCTGCAGGGGGTGCTGTGAACATCAGGTGAAATATAGTGGGCAAGCATCTGGGGAAATACCACACGACACACCAGCCAGTCCCTCCGCCCCGAGAACCCCCAGGCTACCCTCCCTACCCCTCCAACCCTGCCCTGGTGTTGGCTGGGGCCAAGCAGGCTGGCCACACACGGCAGGGCTGCTGCTGAACCTGGGCAGGGGCGAAGACCTCTGTGAACTCTGACCACCTCGTAGCCTGGCAGGTAGAAAGCCAGTGTCAAGGCCAGGGGTGGGGCTGAGAGCCGGATTGCTAGTCTGGGGAAAGGTGAAGGCCAAGTCAAGGGTCAGGTGTCCTGCAGGTTCACGCTGAAGCAGGATGACTCAGGGACATCCCCGCCCCCTCCCCTGAGAGAGCCAGCTGCCGTTCCCATGCATGGAGGGGAGGCAAAGCTAGCATTTGCTAAGGGCCTACTATGTGCTGGGGCTTTCTCAGGCATTACTTAATTTAATCTACTATTAAAGTGCAGAAATGTTAAGTAACTAGCTCGATGTTGCGTAATGAGCGTATTCATTTCCTGTGGCTGCTATAATCAACTACACACACTGGCTGGCTTAAACAACGGAATTTACTTTCTCATGGTTCTGCAGGCTAGAAGTCTGAGGTCAAGGTGTTGGCAGGGTTGGTTCTTCGGGGACTCCTCCTCTTGGTTTGCCGGTGACCATCTTCATGTTCACGTGGCGCTCTCCCTCTATATGTGTCTGTGTCCAAATTTCCTCTTCTAAGAAGGGCACCAGTCATGTTGGAATTGAATCCACCCTAGTGATCTTATTTTAATTTAATTACCTCTCTAAAGACTGTATTTCCAAAAACAGGCATTCTGAAGTACTGGGGGTTAGGACTTGAACATATGGACTTAGGGGGAACTCAGTTCAGCCTATAACAATGGATAAGTGGCAGAACCAGACTGAATTTGGATCTTCCTGGCTCAAAAACCTACCCTCTTTCTATCATACCACACATTATACTTCCTCTCCCCTGAATCCAAGGCTGATTTCTCATCAGCCTGCCACAAGGGGAGCTAGCATGTCCTGAGCATCTACTGAATACTAGGTGCTTTGCCCCCATGATTGCATTTAATACAACTTAAGAGGTGGGCACCTTGAAGAAGCTGAAGCTAAGAGAAGGGAAGTGGGGCTTCCCTGGTGGCGCAGTGGTTAAGAATCCGCCTGCCAATGCAGGGGACACGGATTCGAGCCCTGGTCTGGGAAGATCCCACATGCCGCAGAACAACTGAGTCCGTGCACCACAACTACTGACCCTGTGCTCTAGAGCCCACGAGCCATAACTACTGAGCCCATGTGCCACAACTACTGAAGTACGTGCGCCTAGAGCCTGTGCTCCGCAACAAAGAGAAGCCACCGCAATGAGAAGCCCGTGCACCGCAACGAAGAGTAGCCCCCGCTCACCGCAACGAAGAGTAGCCCCCTCTCGCCACAACTAGAGAAAGCCCGCACACGGCAACGAAGACCCAATGCAGCCAAAAATAAATAATAAATTAACTAAATAAATAAAAATTAAAAATAAATAAATAAAATAATAATAAAAAATACCATACACTTAAATAAAATAAATTTAAAAAATAAAAAAGAGAGAGAGAAGGGAAGTGGCCCAAGGGCACACAGGGGAGTTAGTAGCTGAGGCAGGGCATGAACTCTGGCGTCTGACCTGCTCCACTCTGCCACACTGCTGCCCCGCCTGGGGCAATAATCACACTGCTTGACCACGGCCACACAGCAGTATGGTGGCATGGCCAAATGGAGGTTGGCACTCCTGGCTAGGGCACTTGCCGTTGAATTGCTGGAGTGCCCCACGGAATAGGGAGCACTAGAGGAAATTAAGGGAAATGACCATTTACAAACCAAAACAGAAGTACATCTATCTTTTTATACTCAGTGAAGCAGTCCCGATGCATACAGTCTGAACACCAGTCCTATTCTCTACCATCAGTCATTCTTTTGGGAGTTAGGACCATCACTAAAAGTCAGAGTGGAAAACTGCCAGGAACTCCTCCTGACCTAGAAGGTGCTTGACAAGAAGGAGTTTCCTTCCTTTGAAAATAAAAGCCGCGTCTAAGGAGTTACAGCTAAGAGAAGAGGGTACAGGGCTGGAAGGGCCTGAGAAATCCCTCTGTCCAAGCCCCTCACTGTACAGATGGGAGACTGATGCCAGGGACAAGGATCTGCCTGGCTTGTGCATGGAGCTGGGCCAGAGCCAGGGCTGGCACTCCAGACTGCCTGACCACTTCTGCCCAAGTGCCCTGGCCCCACTAGAACCAGCTTTCCAGGCCCACCCATTGCCTCACCCCATGGGAACTGCATGTGAGTTCAACAGCCTCTTGGTCTGCTGATTTCCCCTGGAGAGAAGAAGCCCAGAACAGGGCACAGTCGCAACCTTCCCTGACCCGGGCTGGCAGCGATCCCTGGAGGAGACGATTCATCCACCTGCCTGTCCAGGACCAGGCCAGCTGACCATGCTGTTGACCACAGTGTCTGGATGGGCCCCTATCCATGAGTGAGAGGGCAGAGGCCTCGTGGCATAATTGGAACTCCCTCCACCCTGAGCCCCTGTGTCAATGAAGAGGTTAAGAGCACGGACTCTGAAACCAGAGGGCCTGAATTCAAGTCGTGGCTCCACCACTTACTCAGTCCATGAACCAAACAAGTTATTTAACTTTTCTGTGCCTCAGTTTCCCTTTCTGTAAAATAGGGATGATAAGGGTAATGCCTTCCTCATAGAGTTGTGAGGATTCAATGAGTTAAGGACTGTATCTTGCCCATTGTAAGTTTCGGTAAGTTGTTAACTTTAAGTTTTATTTACTGGAGCCACCATTACAGGTGCCAACAGCGCAAAAACTAAGTTTAAGTCCCAGCTCTGCCTCTTTCTCACTGGGAGGCCCTGGACAACCTCTCTAAGCCCCAGTCTATAAAATGAGGGCTTGAGCCACACCTCCCAGGGTCCCCGGGAGCATCAAAGGTAACCATGGCATGAACCCTGGGAAACAGTCTACAAATGTTTAATTCCCGTGACTACCACCAGAAATTAAAATGAAAGCACGTTGATAGACAAGTATCCTTTTTTCTTTTAGGTATGGGGCCTGCCCTGCAGCTCCAAACAGTAGGACTTGGAGCTGGCTGGGGTGGGAGGGAGGCCCCCAGCTCTGCCACGGACAAATCACTGACCCTGGCTGCTCATCAGGGCTGAAGCATCCCTCTCTTGCGCAGTCATTCCCCGGATATTGGCTCTGGAAGCACAGAGCCCATGGCTGATGAACGTTCTTCACCTGCCTGGGAAGGCACCTGAGTTCAGTCATGCATTTGCCCTGGGCATGCTCCCTTATATAAGAGCACACTGGGTCCTGCCCTGTTCTTTCACCATCTCCTCTCCCTACCTCCCTCCTCCACCTCTTCTCTGCTTCCTGCCTCCCCACGCTCAGACCATCTCACTTCCCCCGCTCAGGCTCTGGTTTTGAGGACAGACCTTGACCTCACAGCTCCTAGACCTTTGACTAGAGACACTCAGGGTTTCAGTCTTTGGGGTTAAAGGGAGAGGTTACTAAGACTAGTGGAAAAGAGCAGGGGTTTGCAGGCTTTCCGCACTGAAGTGTCTGGGGGCCTGTCGCCTGGTGCGGGTGACCATCGTTTGTGCATGGGGGTGGGCAGACGAGTTGTGAGAAAGGAGGCTGGATGGGCAGACGGAGCCCCCCTCATGATCCCTCAAGAACTTTAAGAAGCTAAGACAGGCAGAGGCTAGGGGGCAAAGCCCTAATGTGCTGCTCCCTGGGACCAGAGCCCCCTCAGAAGGTCCACCGTGGCCCAGCATGGGGCGTGCACAGGGCACCTCTTAGCAGGTGAGCTAGAGCTGCATCAGCGGCTCTGAGGGATGTTACGGCAGCTGTGAGCCTGGAGGGGCATGGCCAAATGCTCCACGTCTCTCAGGTCCTCAGCCCTTGGTTTAAATCTCCCTCTAGCCACTCGCAAGCCATCCAACCGCTCCCTCTTTCTGAGCCTCAGTTTCTCCAAGTCTAACATCGGACTAACAATAACAGCTACTTTGTTGGAGCGTTCACAGACGCGATGCTGGCAATCGTGACGTTTAGCACGGTGCCTGGCACACAGCAGGAGCTCCATTAATATCACTCCTCTTCCTTGCCCTCTGCTCCATTATCCTCTGCTCTCGGGACAGGTGTGTGAACTGAGCACCCCAATTATTCAACAAGGCTTTACTGACCATCTCCTTCTAAAATGTTTATTTAAGAGATGATGATGATGATTATTGATCATAATAAACACTGAACAATTACTACATGTCCAGAATCATGTGAACCGCTTTGCATAAGTGAATCCATTGAATTCCCTCCACTGCCTTGCAAGGTAATAATTTCCTTATTTTACAGAAAAGGAAATGGAGTCTTTAAGGAGATCAGAGGAAGCACAGAGCCAAAATGCCATCCCCTTCTTCTGGCTGTTCCCACCGTATTTTGGGGTCGGTCGTTTTCCTGGCAGCATCCCTGCTCGGTCCACCTCCCAGGGCACGAGGCAGTGATTAGCTAAGGGACACAGCCTGAAAGAGCATGGGCCTCAGAATCAGAGAGTAGGGCTGGAGTCCTGGCTCCCCCATCTGTGAGCTGAGTGACTTTGGGCAAGTTGTTTTACCTCTCCGAGCCCCAGTTTCCTCATCTAAACAACAGAGATAAGATGCTATAATGGATGTGTGCACTCAGCCCAGAGCCTGACCTAACTGCCTCTTTCCTTCTCTTCATCTCACACAGGGGTACGAGAATGCTTTGTTCACATGACCTTGCTTTGGTCATGTAAGGAAGAATTAACCAGAACTCTCCGCTCAGCTGATGGACCCAGAATGTAACGATCTGGCACCCTCTGAAGAATGAACCCTGAACATCGCCATCTTCAGAAACCCCAAGCATGGTTCCTGTCGTTCTAGACCAAAGCAAATGCCTCTTGGTAGTCTAGAACTAGGGAGATCGGGAATTTACGAAGGAGACTCCCTGATGACTCAGAGCCCAAAGGAGTAGATTCTAGCTGTGGCTCTGCCCCAACATCCTGTGTGACCCTGGACAAGACCCTACCCTCTTTGAGCCTCAGTTTCCTCATCTGTAAAATCCGGGCTTCAAAGGCAGTTCAGCGCACCCTGATTATAGACAGTTGCTCCTGAAGGGTGTTTGTTCCCTCCCCCAGGGCCTAACCCTGAGTACTGATGCATGCCAGGCCAGGGCAGAGGCTCTGTCCTCTGGGCCCCCAGGAAAATAAGCCCCAAAGCCCGGATAGTTGAAGTAAAATAACCCAACCAGGTCTCCCCATGAGAACCCCAGGACAGCTGCTTGGTTGCAAAGAGACTTACTCAGGTCAGAGGGAGCAACATGTTCACGTTCACAGTCACGTTCACGGTCTCATTGCTTCCAACCCGCAGACGGGTCAGGCAGGGCCTCTTATCAACACTTTATAAAACATCAACCCAGAAGTCAGAGAAAGGGCTTCATCAGCTTGCTTGAGGTCACAGCTGGGAAGTGGTGGAACTGAATATTCTCTCTTGTCGCACGAATCTGCATCCTGTAAATCAGATCACTATATTTTCATGATTCCAACATCCTATGACTCTGATGGTAACAGTCTCTGTTCCAAACGCCGGTTACTGTCCCTAACACCACGGTGGTTCTGTTATGCTTCCAACATTCGCTGAGTCGAAAAGCGCATCCTTCTACAAATACTCATCGAGTGCCTATGATGTGCTAGGTCCTGAGCTGGATGCCAGGACACAACAACCAGCACAGGAGAGTCCCTAGACTCACAGGGCCTACAGTCCAGAGTCAGAGAGGACAAGCACGAGCCCATCATGACACTGCGAGGTGAAGACCATGATGGAAGAGGCAGAGGATACTGCAGACCCACGTGTAGCCGGTCAGAGAAGGCCTCCCAGAACTGCCAGCTAAGAGGCACCTGGAGGCAGAGGTGGACGTTAGGCAGAGTTCTAGTTCAAGAGAACAGCATGTGCGAAGTCTGGGACAGGGGTGGGAGCACCGTGTCCAAGGAAGTGGAGGGAGTTGCTGTGTCTGCAAAGTGGAGACACAGGACACAGGAGAGGTAGCATGGGGTCAGATTACACAGCGCTCTTTATGTCATGCTAAACGATTACAACTTTGTCTTAGAAGCAAATAGTCATGGGAAGATTTTAAAGCAGGTAGAGATAAGATCAGTATTGCATTTTAAAAGAAATCCTCTTACTGCTCTAAAGAGCTTGGTCTGGAGGTGATGATATGCAGGCGGGGAGACCTCAAGGTATTTCCATGGTCAAGGCAAGAAATGCCATCACCTGGACCAGGGTCAGGTGATGCAAACAGAGAGAAGAGGTTAGATTTGAGAAGCTTGGGGATGTACCGACTGTGGAGATGAGGGAGAGAGAGGAGAGTCTTGGAAGAGTCCCAGCTTCCTGGTTTATACAGCTGGGTGGGTGGTGGCACCTTTCCCTAAGATGAGGACTCAGGAGGGGCAGGTTAGAGTGAAAACTAAATCTTTGATTCAGGCAAATGGAGTGCAAGGCCTGTGGGACTCCCAAGTGGAGCCGATAAGCAGGCAGGTGGCCAGAGAGGTCTGACAAAGGCTGACGTGAGAGGTGCCGGCAAGAGGTACAGGTGCACATTCCTCAGCATCGGGGAGCAGCTGAAGGCGTGGGGCAGGGGTGGGGTGAGCAGCCCCAGGAACCGAGTGCAGAGTGAGAGGAGTAGGGGCTGCAGAGCACAGCCTGGGAAACAGTCACCTGTGGACTGGGGACCAAGGAAGAGCCAGCAAAGGGGACCAGGAGGGAAGCCAAGGAGCGAGTCAGCTGTGACAAATGTCATTCGGCGAGGGTTGGTGAGCCATTGTCAGCAGCTTAGCAGTAGCAAAAGGCAGTTTATGGTTTTCTAGAAGGGATGAATGGGAGGTGGGAAAGTGAAAACAATAGATCCAGACTATCATTTAAGAAGCTTAACTGATGCACAGGAAGGAACTCAGTAAATATTTCTAAGTGAATGTATTAGAGAAAGAGTTGTGGGAACGAAGAGCAGTGACTATGGAACAACTAAGCTGCAGGAGGTATTCTTTTGCACTTTTGGCTTGTTTTGTTTGAACGTGGGAGATACGAAAACAGAGGTTCTCTAATTTCCCATTGTAACCCGTTAGTGGGATGTGAAATCAGTTTACAGGGTTGTGACTACCATCATTATTCCTAATCGAACAGAATAGGAGGGAAAAGAAAATATCATAGTGTACCACCCTGGTAAGGGTAAGTACTGTTCTGTCAAACTTTGGTTTTAAATATATAGAGAGGAAGGAAGGGAGGGAGGGAGGGAGAAAGGGAGAAAGAAAGAAAAGAGAAGGAAGGAAAGGAAAAGAAAAGAAAGAAAGAGGGAGGGAGGGAGGGAGGGAAGGAAGGAAGGGAGAAAGAAAGAAAAAAGAAAGAAAGAAAGAGAGGAAGAAAGGAAGACAGAAAGAAAGAAAGAAAGAAAGAGAAAAGAAATCTGAAAATCCCTTGATAGAATTTCTTTCCTTATGGATCAGATTCTAATGTTTTGTTGGGGTTTTCTTGACTATTTGACTTTTATTTATTTTTTTATACAGCAGGTTCTTATTAGTTATCTATTTTATACATAACAGTGTATACATGTCAATCGCAATCTCCCAATTCATCACACCACCACCACCATCACCACCCCACCTTCCCCCCTTGGTGTCCATACGTTTGTTCTTTACATCAGTGTCTCAATTTGTGCCCTGCAAACCGGTTCATCTATATGATTTTTCTAGGTTCCACATATATGCATTAATATATGATATTTGTTTTTCTCTTTCTGACTTACTTCACTCTGTATGACAGTCTCTAGCTTCATCCACGTCTCTACAAATGACCCAATTTCGTTCTTTTTATGGCTGAGTAATACTCCATTGTATATACGTACCACATCTTCTTTATCCAGTCGTCTGTCGATGGGCATTTAGGTTGCTCCCCTGACCTGGTTATTGTAAATAGTGCTGCAATGAACATTGGGGTGCATGTGTCTTTTTGTATTATGGTTTTCTCTGGGTATATGCCCAGTAGTGGGATTGCTGGATCATATGGTAATTCTATTTTTAGTTTTTTAAGGAACCTCCATACTGTTCTTCATAGTGGCTGTATCAATTTACATTCCCACCAACAGTGCAAGAGGGTTCCCCTTTCTCCACACCCTCTCCAGCATTTGTTGTTTGCAGATTTTCTGATGATGCCCATTCTAACTGGTGTGAGGTGATACCTCATTGTAGTTTTGATTTGTATTTCTCTAATAATTAGTGATGTTGAGCAGCTTTTCATGAGCTTCTTGGCCATCTGTATGTCTTCTTTGGAGAAATGTCTATTTAGGTCTTCTGCCCACTTTTGGATTGGGTTGTTTGTTTTTTTTAATACTGAGCTGCATGAGCTGTTTATATATTTTGGAGATTAAGCCTTTGTCCATTGATTCGTTTGCAAATATTTTCTCCCGTTCTGACGGTTGTGTTTTCATCTTCTTTGTAGTTTCCTTTGCTTTGCAAAAGCTTTTAAGTTTCATTAAGTTCCATTTGTTTATTTTTGTTTTTATTTCCATTACTCTAGGAGGTGGATCAAAAAAGATCTTGCTGTGATTTCTGTCAAAGAGTGTTCTTCCTATGTTTTCCTCTAAGAGTTTTATAGTGTCTGGTCTTACATTTAGATCTCTAATCCATTTTGAGTTTATTTTTGTGTATGGTGTTAGGGAGTGTTCTAATTTCATTCTTTTACGTGTAGCTGTCCAGTTTTCCCAGCACCACTTATTGAAGAGTCTGTCTTTTCTCCATTGTATATCCTTGCCTCCTTTTTCATAGATTAGTTGACCATAGGTGTGTGGGTTTATCTCTGGGCTTTCTATCCTGTTCCATTGATCTATATTTCTGTTTTTGTGCCAGTACCATATTGTCTTAATGACTGTAGCTTTGTAGTATAGTCTGAAGTCAGGGAGTCTGATTCCTCCAGCTCCATTTATTCCCCTCAAGTCTGCTTTGGCTATTCAGGGTCTTTTGTGTCTCTATACAAATTTTAAGATCTCTTTGTTCTAGTTCTGTAAAAAATGCCATTGGTAATTTGATAGGGATTGCATTGAACGTGTAGATTGCTTTGGGTAGTATAGTCATTTTCGCAATATTGATTCTTCCAATCCAAGAATATGGTATATCTCTCCATCTGTTTGTATCACCTTTAATTTCTTTCATCAATGTCTTATAGTTTTCTGCATACAGGTCTTTTGTCTCCCTAGATAAGTTTATTCCTAGGTATTTTATTCTTTGTGTTGCAGTGGTAAATGGGAGTCTTTCCTTAATTTCTCTTTCAGATTTTTCATCATTAGTGTATAGGAATGTAAGAGATTTCTATGCATTAATTTTGTATCCTGCAACTTTACCAAATACATTGATTAGCTCTAGTAGTTTTCTGGTGGCATCTTTAGGATTCTCTATGTATACTATCATGTCATCTGCAAACAGTGACAGTTTTACTTCTTCTTTTCCAATTTGTATTCCTTTTATTTCTTTTTCTTCTCTGATTGCCATGGCTAGGACTTCCAAAACTATGTTGAATAATAGTGGCGAGAGTGGACATCCTTGTCTTGTTCCTGATCTTAGAGGAAATGTTTTCAGTTTTTCACCATTGGGAATGATGTTTGAGGTGGGTTTGTCATATATGGCCTTTATTATGTTGAGGTAGGTTCCCTCTATGCCCACTTTCTGGAGAGTTTTTATCATAACTAGGTGTTGGATTTTGTCAAAAGCTTTTCCTGCATCTATTGAGATGATCATATGGTTTTTCTTCTTCAATTTGTTAATATGGTGTATCACGTTGGTTGATTTGAAGAATCCTTGCATCCCTGGGATAAATCCCACTTGATCATGGTGCATGATCCTTTTAATGTGTTGTTGGATTCTGTTTGTTAGTATTTTGTTGAGGATTTTCGCATCTATATTCATCAGTGATATTGGTCTATAATTTTTTTTTCTAGTATCTTTGTCTGGTTTTGGTATCAGGGTGATGGTGGCCTCATAGAATGAGTTTGGTAGTGTTCCTTCCTCTGCAATTTTTTGGAAGAGTTTGAGAAGGATGGGTGTTAGCTCTCCTCTAAATGTTTGATAGAATTCACCTGTGAAGCCATCTGGTCCTGGACTTCTGTTTGTTGGAAGATTTTTAATCACAGTTTCAATTTCATTACTTGTGATTGGTCTGTTCATATTTTCTACTTCTTCCTGATTCAGTCTTGGAAGGTTATACCTTTCTACGAATTTGTCCATTTTACTGGCACAGAGTTGCTTGTAGTAGTCTCTTATGATGCTTTGTATTTCTGCGGTGTCCATTGTAACTCTTCCTTTTTCATTTCTAATTTTATTCATTTGAGTCCTCTCCCTCTTTTTCTTGATGAGTCTGGCTAAAGTTTTATCAATTTTGTTTATCTTCTCAAAGAACCAGCTTTAGTTTTATTGATCTTTGTTATTGTTGTCTTTGTTTCTATTTCATTTATTTCTGCTCTGATTTTATGATTTCTTTCCTTCTACTAACTTCGGGTTTTGTTAATTCTTCTTTTTCTAGGTCCTTTAGGTGTAAAGTTAGATTGTTTATTTGAGATTTTTCTTGTTTCTTGAGGTAAGCTTGTATTGCTATAAACTTCCCTCTTAGAACTGCTTTTGCTGCATCCCAAGGTTTTGGATCGTCATGTTTTTGTTGTAATTTGTCTCTAGGTATTTTTTGATTTCCTCTTTAATTTATCAGTGATCTCTTTGTTATTTAGCAACATATTGTTTAGCTTCCATGTGTTTGTAGTTTTTACGTTTTTTTCCCTGTAATTGATTTCTAATTTCATAGTGTTGTGGTCAGAAAAGATGCTTGATATGATTTCAATTTTCTTAAATTTACTGAGGCTTGATATGTGACCCAAGATGTGATCTGTCCTGGAGAATATTCTGTAGTGCACAGAAAGATTCTAATGTTTTCTGAGAGTCAGCTTCTGTGGGGGTAGTGTTCTGCAGTTCTGTTTGTCTTGGGACAGATGTAATAAATTGAGCACACAGCCCTTTGCACGCAATAACATTATCATGCAACCCAAGCTTGATAACAAAGTCCCCGAGTTCATTGGCCCTCAAGGACTAGACTAGCCAGGAAGACTTCTGCACCGGGGTGTAGATGAGCCCTCTTCCCCTACAGAGGGCGCTGTAGCCAGGGGTCAAGGAGACAATAGTCCCATGGACTTTATCATCAGGGAAACAGCCCCGCAAATATGTTGTTATTCATAAGCTGTTCTCACCCAGGTCAGTTGGCGACAAAGCCAGGCCTGGAATCCCATGTCCTGACCTCCAGTCAGGGGCTCTTTGCCTGCAGAGTGTGGTGGTAGGATACAATCTGTTTCTTGTCAGGAAGACAGAACAAAGAGGAAAGTGGGGAGGGTCCAGGTAATTGATAAGGACTGACAGGCTAAAATGAGAGAGAGACAAGAAAGAGGAGGGAACAGGGAAAGAGGGAATGAGTAGTGGGGGAGGGGGAGGGGCGTAAGGTCTCTGGAAGGAGACTGACAGGCCCTGCAGAGCCTTCCCTCCTCTCTGGGCACCTTCACTGGGGCTCTCTCAGATGAGCACCTGACCACGTAAGAGATCACCTGAGGTTCCCATGCATTTGGCACCACGGACTGTCACCTCAGCCAGCCCATAGGGCCCCACGCCCTGCAACTTGCTCTCCTTCTCTAGGAACTGTCCCTGGCTGGGTCCCCTCATGTCCTGTACCCCACCCGTACTGAGCCATTTATTGCTCTGTACTCTTCCCTCTGGGCTTTGCTGCTTCTGGGTGGAATGCCCTTAACTTTCTCTCTGATCCCATATTTCCGATCCCTCTATGTCCAGCAGGGCTCTTTCAGGCATCACCACCCTGATGACACTTTTCCTCATTGCTCCAGCTAGAACCTGACCCCTCTCTGTTCTGAATGCTCTGCACAGATTTCTATCAGAGCACCCAAAATTCTTTAGGACCTAAGACATGTCTTTAGGACCCACCCCAACTATGAGCTCTTGAAGCCCAGCATCAGACATGTGTCAGAGGTTTGATAGGCAAACATTTGTTGAATGGATGTTGGATGGATGAATGGATGGAGAGTAAAGACAGTAGGGGACTTCCCTGGTGGCACAGTGGTTAAGAATCTGCCAGCCAGTGCAGGGGGCACGAGTTCAAGCCCTGGTCTAGGAAGATATCACATACCATGGAGCAACTAAGCCCGTGTGCCACAACTGCTGAGCCTGTGCTCTACAGCCCACGAGCCACAACTACTGAGCCCATGCACTGCAACTACTGAAGCCTGCGCACCTAGAGCCCGTGCTCCACAAGAGAAGCCACCACAATGAGAAGCCCGCACACAGCAAGAAAGAGTAGCCCCCTCTTGCTGCAACTAGAGAAAGCCCGCGTGCAGCAAGGAAGACCCGATGCAACCAAAAAAAAAAAAAAAAAGACAGTAGGACAGATGGATGGAAGAATGGCCTGGGAGAAGGGGAAACATGTACCTGTAGTGGCAACACAGAGAGGTTAAAAGAGCTCTTGACTGGGAGTCTAGAAGCTTTCCTGTTCATTAGCTCTGTGACCTGGGACAAGTCACTCCCCCTCACTGGACCTCAGTCTCCCACCTGTACAGCGAGGGACATGATAAGGTAAGATGCTTGATGTCTGATCCCCAAAGGCCCTTCAGCTGCCATGCTGGCTCCATGGCGCCAGATGCATCACATTCGGTCTGAACACCCAGGTCGGCTTAGCTCTTGGATGCAGGGATGAGGGCAGAGGTTCTGGAGTCAGAGGAAGCCTGGAAACCAAGGTAGGGAAGGGCAGAGCCTGAGGTGTGGACCTGGCCTCTTGGCAGGAGACAAGCTCTGGCAGCAGCTCAGGAAACAATTTGTTCCTGACCTGCTACCATCACCACCAAACTGAGAAACTTGGAGGCTGAGGCCTTGGCAGATTCGACCAACAGCTTTCCGCCTCTTTGCAAAAGTCTCCTTTCCCGGGGGTCAAGCAGAGACCCATGGCTCCAGCTGAGGGAGCCTCCTTCTCTACTGTGTCCCCTCTCCCCACTCAAGGTCAAAGCCACCTTCCATTTTTTTCTCTGCAGTGGGAGAAAAAAAACCTTTGTGTCTGCTAAGCTTCCCACACCTCACACTGTGTTCTCCTAGACCATACAATCAGGCTCCTGCCTCAGTTTCCTTGTCCAGTTTTACAAATGTTTTTCCTATGCTGTAGAATGAATTAATAAATCATAATAGTAGTGGCCAACAGCCATCCAATGCTCACTACATTCAGGCACTACTCTACACATTCTGCACGAATTGATTCACTTAATCTTTGCAACAACCTTTGAGCTAGGGACTATTTTACAGATAAGAAAAGTAAGGCAGGGACTTCCCTGGAGGAGCAGTGGTTGGGAGCCTGCCTGCCAGTGCAGGGGACACGGGTTTGAGCCCTAGTCCGGGAAGATCCCACATGCCACGGAGCGACTAAGCCCGTGCACCACAACTATTGAGCCCGCGTGCCACAACTACTGAAGCCCGCGTGCCTAGAGCCCGTGCTCCACAAGAAAAGCCACCGCAATGAGAAGCCCACGCACCGCAACGAAGAGTAGCCCCGACTCGCCGCAACTAGAGAAAGCCCGCGCGCGGCAACAAAGACCCAACACAGCCAAAAATAAATAAAATAATAATTTAAAAAAAGAAAAGTAAGGCAGAGGACTAGGCAAGTTTAAGAACTTGCCTACTCTGAAGCTGGGATTCATACCTGAGCAGTTTGGCTCCAAAATCTGTGCCTTGCCAGAATGAATGAACAATCTTGTTCATGACAGAGATATCCTCACTGTACCATGGAAGCACCGAGGAAGGGCCTCCAATGGTAGAGTTAAGGATTGGGAAGATCAGGGGAGGCTTCTTGGAGGAAGTGATAACCTGAGCTGAATTTTGAATGACAAGTAAGAGATGGGGTAGGGCAAGGGGCACTTGGGGGTGCACAGCAGGAGCAAAGATGTGGAGGCAGCAAGGAACTGCCAGAATGCAGGGAACCCCAATAGCTGAAGATGTTGGAGTATCGAGTCTCAGCAGGAGGCAGGGCTGGAGAGGGGGCTGCGCCGAAGCACACACCAAGTGCTTCCAGGCTTGGGGAACTGTGGGAACTGGAAAAGTCTTTGTGGAGGAGGTATCAGGGCTTGGAAGACAGCAAGGACTGCAGCTGGTATATTGGGCTGAGAAAGTCATTCCAGGCAGGGGAAAAAGCATGGAGGTGGGAGAGTGGGAGAGAAATATTTAGGGAAGCATTTGATTTGGCAGGAGGGGAGGAATGTTCATTGTACAGTGACTGCTGAGACACCAGCAAGGCCTATGCATGGAATCTGGCCCTGCAGAGGAATGGCTGGAGTTGTCTCAAAAAGCCAGTTTTACATTCTATCTGTGTGACCCTGGATGAGTCGCCTCTGAGTCTCGGTTTCCACATTTTTAAAATGGAGGTGATAAGAGCCTACCTAAAAAGTTTGCTTAGAGGTTTAAAAATGGGAATACGTGTGAAAAGACTTTGCAAGCCCTGAGGCATTCTGCCATGTCCGCCAATCCCTGTACTGACATCAGAACCACCATAGGTGCTTTTAAAAAAATACAACGTATCACAGGTCAACCCAGATCTATAGAATCAGAAGGAGGTTGAACTGGCATTATTTTTCTTCTGGTCTTTTTTCCCATTATTTCCTCACATGGTCCTGATGCTCTATTAACTTTCAATCTGCCGGCTTCTGACAACTGGAAAGAAGAAAATGCAGCGAGAAGAATAGAGATCCTGCGGCTTCATGGAAATACTTTGAATTTGGAGGGTTTTCCGGCCAGGGCTTGACAGCTATGATAAGAGAGAGAAAAGAAGGACATTTTAGTTTCTCAAAATGTGGGAAAAGAGCAAGGTAGCCAAAGGGACTAATGATGACTTTGACCTCCAATCTGGAGAGTTCTGAGAGAAAAGAGGTCCTCAACCAACACCGCCAATTGAAGTATGGCTGGTCAAGGAAAAGTACACAACACCCTACAACTTACAACATATTGATATATGTATTAATTCATGTGATCCTCTCTATATTCCTGTGAGGTAGCGTTTCTTATTTATTCTCATTTTACAGGTAAGGAAACTGAGGCTCAGGGGGAGGGACTGACTAGCCCAAAGTCCATAGGTAGCCAGGGGCAAGAGCAATGATTTGCACCTGGGACCCTTAAGCTCCAAGGCCTCTCTACTACACCACATTCTGCTTCTTGTGTTGATTGTAAGGTAGTAAAAAGAGCACTAGAGCCCTAACTATTGTTCCAGCTCTGCAGAGAACATGCTGTGTAACCCCAGACATATCTCTTGCCCTCTCTGGGCCTCACCACTATCAATCTAGGGTGGTTGTTATAGGGATTAAATGATGTGATGACCTTAAAGGTATCCAACACAGTCCCTGGCATGAGATAACAGCCAAGATGACCACAAGAAGGGTGAAGAGAATGGAAAGTGATAGTGCATATGTACAAAAGGTGTGGCAACATAATAGAAGGAGGGACCAGCTTCACCAGGCATTGGGCTTCCTGGGGGAAGGGAATTTGGACAGAGATTTCAAGAATGCAGAGGTTTTCCAGTTCCCACAGTTCCCCAAGCCTTCCCTCCCTCACCTCCCTCCTTCTGGTTTTATGTGACTAGAGGACTAGAGCTTGGGATGTATAAGAGGGGAGTGTCCAGAAATGAGGCTGAAGAGGTAGGGGTGAGGGGAGCATATCACATGGGCCTTGAATGCCAAGCTAAGGATTTGGCTTTTGCCATTGAAAGGTTTTAAGCAGGTGTCATGATACATTTTGCAGCTTTGCAGTTTAGAAAGGTCATTTTTGCTGCAGTGTGGACAGCAGACAGGAGGGGGAGACTGGAGGCCAAGGGACCCTTGTGGGGGAGGGGAAGAGGGCTGATGGAGATTCCCAATCCAAAATCCCTGGAGGCCACCTCCCACTTAGGGAAGATCAAGGGAAATGATGAATGTAGAAGTACTCTGAAACTATAGCCAGCCACCAGCCAAGGTGTGAAGGGTTGTTTGTCACGCTTCTGTTACATGACAGGCCCTTTGGAGGGACCTGGGGCCTCCAGCCCTGCTGGCTAGCGCCTGCAGACAAAAGGCAGTGGGAGTTAGCATCCCTGAGTTCCCTGGGAGTTGAGTATTTACCTCCATTGCTCAGATGCTGAGCCTGACCGTCGCTCCACAACTCCACAACAAGGGAGGGGAGGACCACATTCTCCAGGCCAGGGCAAAGGAGGGGGGCAGGGTTTCCTTTGAAAGACAGCCCCCTCCCCCTCCGACATAGCCGGCAGGTGGACCAGCCCAGCAGAGGGTCAGGTGACCATTCCTCTGTCTCCTCCCCTCCCAAGCCTGCTCAGCTTTCCGGACTCTACCCCATCCCTGACCGGAGACAACTTGGTATAATAAAAATGGCAATAACAGCCCACAATGGTGCTTCCTGTGAGCCAGACTAATGCTTTACTAAGTTACTGTTTACTCCTCCCTCACAACAGCTCTTTTACAGTTGTAGAAACTCAGAGAGGTTAAGTAACCTCCCTAAGATTACCCAGAGCTGGTAAGTGGCAGGGCTGGAACCTGAACCCTGTCCAAGCTTGGGGCCCTCACCAAGCACTGATTTTCGGGTCTTTCTCCCCTCTGGGCTGGTAGGTAAGAGCAGGAAGGGCTCTAACCCCTCCCGAGGGCCCCAGGATGCACAGAGAACCACTAGGGGATGCAGAGTTGAATCTCAACGGCCCCTTTATTGAGCATGACTGTGAGGAGGTGACAGGGTGCAAAGGGGCCTATGGTGCAATTTCAAAGATGGTTGGATGAGACATCTGAGCTGGTGGCCTCCCAGTTCTAGAAGCTGAGATTCTAATTAGGGGAGGACAATGGTAGACAGAAAGGAGAGAGGGGAGCTTTCCCTGTCCTAAACTGATAAGATGGGGCTCCCAGCCTTCTTCCTGCACCTCCCTAACTGGCAGGGCGCCCAGGTTTCGGCCCAGGTGAGCAGAGTCACCACAATCACACAACCACACAGACTAGGACCTGCAAGAGCACTTTGTTCTCTGGGAGGCAGATTTGTTTTTGCTGCCCTGAGGCCTAGGGTAGTGGCCTCTACTCCTACCTCCCCTCCTCCCTACTTGCCTCTCCTTCCCCAGGCAGACGAGCAGACACATACGCACACGGCCAAGCAACTTTTTTTAATTAAAAAAAAAAGTAATAAGGAAAGAAGGAGCAAAAAGACTGGGTGTGCAAGTCTGGGCCACTGCAAGGGGAACACTGCCCAATCTCTGCACAGCACGAAAGCTCTTGGGAGGTCCAGGGTTCAAGGCCAAAACCTCCCTCAGCCCCCAGGCCACATACCTCTGGGGTGCCTGAGAACTGTCCCCTCCCTCACCCCACACTATCTCGGTGTGTGGACAAGGAGACTCAAACTCACCACCCTCCCAAGCCCCTTCTAGGGAATGCATTCACCAGGCAATTTCTCCCCGCAACCCCCATGTAAAAAAGGTTTTTTCGATGCTTTCCTGCACTTTTTACCATAAAGAGGGGTGAGAGAGGATGGGCTGCGGGGGGAGGAATCGACTTAAAAACTGCTGCCTAGTCAGTCACACTCCCAGTTTCCCTTCTTAGAAATCCAACCAGAAGTCGATGGTTCCCTCCACACACACACAAAAAAGTCTGTTGCTTTCTCTCTCCTCTCTTGCCAGCTCTTCTGCCCAAGCCTGGCTCTCTCCTCTCTGTCGGTTCGTCTTTCAGCCAGTCTTTCCCTGCTTCAGATTCTTGGACTCCCTCTCACTAACGTCTCTGGACCTCTGTCACCCGTTTTAAAAAACGGGGGGATGAACTCGAGAAGAGGGAAGCCTCACCACCCAATCTCTTTCTCTCTCTGCCTCTCTCTCTCTCTCTGAACACAAACACACACACACACACACACACACACACACACACACACACACACACACACACACACACACACACACACACACACACACACACACACACACACACACACACTCCAGCGACCTCCAGATGTTCCCGACCGTGCGGCCATCTGCTGAGATGGCTCAGGCGCTCCGCGGAAGGGGGCAGGGACCCGGGATGCAAGAAGCTGGGAGCAAGGCCGACTGAAGTGGGCGGGAGCTGCGTGCGCACTTTTGAGACGCTCCCTATGGTGGAACCCGGGCTGGGCAAGGGCTCCGCCGGCGGGCGGGGGGCGGAGCGGGGAACGCGCCGGGAAAGGCCGGCACTTTGGCGACACTCCCTAAATCGCCCAGCGGCTGGCCAGAGCCGCCACTGGGCGCGGGGCGGGCCGGGGAGCGCCCAGCGGCGGGCGGGGGCCGGAGGGCCGGGGGGCGGGCCGTGCCGCTCTGAGAAAAGCGCCGGCCAGAGGGCCCGCGACCGGGCCGCCTGGGTGAGCGTGCCGAGGCGGCTGCGGCGCAGGCTTCCAGGTGGGTGCGGGTCCCCGGGAGGAGTGGGAGTCCGCGCAGCGAGCGAAGGACAGGAGCCCCCCCACCCCAACCTCACAGCTCCATCCCGCGAGCGGACGGCGCTGGACCCAGGGGCGGGGCCGGGGCCCCTCAACTTTTCCTGGACCCAGGGCGTCGGCAGCGGCGGCCTGACGCCCGGGACTCGGCCAGAGTGAGGAACCCGGACCTAGAAGGGGGCTTCCAGGAGACAAAGGCTGTGACCGGGGGCCGTGGGCGTGGGCCGGCGCCTCTGTGGGCTTTGTGCGGACACGTGCATCTCGCGTTTGTGGGTCTTTGTGAATTTGGTCCGGGGACATGCATCTGCCTGTGCCTTTGAATGTCCGTGATTTGAGGAGGCTGTTTTGCGCCTGTGTCCACGTTTCGTGGGCCCGCGTTTGGTTGTGAGTGCTGGTGGGCGCATCGTTGTGTCCGCGTACGTGGTCTGTGCCTGTCGACGTGTCTGGGTTGGGTGTCCGTGGAGTATGTGCGCGCCGAGAGCCAGACACCGCCCCAACTCCTCGCTCCCCTGCTGTCCACCCGGGCCCAGACTTGGCTTCAAACTTTTCTCCGGGTTCCTCGGCAACAGCGCCCGTCCTCCTCCCCCCTGCAGTCCGGGCGGGGGGCTCTGGCAGCCCTCCCCTCATTCACCTCCAGGGGTCCTTAGAGCCGCGAGGGGATGGGACAGGATTGGTGGGTGGGGCAATCGGCAGCGCCTGAGGACTGACCCGAGCCGAGGCTGGGCAGAGCGCGCCGCACACGCCAGCCGAACCTGCTGGGAGGAGAGAGGTAAGCAGCCGGTCCTGGCCCCCGATCGGGGGCTGAAGAGAGGAGAGGGGCGGGCAGCTGGTGGTGCCCGCCCCACGCTCCTCGGAGAGAGTGTATGTGACCGAGAGAGATGTGTCTGCTTGGCGGAGAGGCCAGCCACTAACCCCCGGCTCCGCTTTGAGATCCGCTCTCCGTTTGTATCCTGCCCCGGGCGGGGGGCGGGGGCGAGGGGTGTCGAGCCCTCCAATCCCGTAGGTGAGAAAGCAACGACGGCTGCCCGCGGCGCCGGCTCCCGGGACCTCCAGCTGGGCTGCTGGGAGGAGGAACCTTGCACACACTATAGTTTCGAATGGGATGTCCACTGGCCCACAATATGGCACTGGGCAAGTTGCTCAGCCTCTCTGAGCCGCAGTCACCTTGTAATGGAAGTGGGTGAGAACTCCCTCGCGGGGCAGAGCGTGCGGTGGCGATAACCAACGCAGGCAGAGACGGCCTGAGGTGCAGTGCCCGCCCACACTTGGCCTGGGTGAGGGGGTGACTCAGGAGCTTCTGATCCTCCCTGCCTGCTCTACCCTTCGGATGAGTCCAGACTTGCAGAGCTCAGGTCTGACCTGAGAAGGAGGGCTCAGGCTGCCGGGAGCCTCCTTTTGATCCTGGGTGGCAAAGATAACCCTTTAACACCTTCCCTCCCCTGCCCCTACCCCCACCCACCCCAGTCTTTAACCTAGAATTTTGCTTGATGCTGCAGACGTGAAGGATGGGCGCAAGCCACTCGCCTCACCGTGGACACTTTCCTTTCCCTCTTTGGGCCTCAGTTTCCCTTCTAGAAAGGCAGGTGCTGACAGCCTCTCTCCCCCCTTCCTGTTCCGGCTGACTGGCTGAGATCCTAGAACCTGGAAGCACTTTGATATTTAACACCTCCATTCTGACTTGACCAATTCCCAGGCACTAATTTTCTCTTTTGAAGAGGGAGAGGGAGGGTGGCTTTGAAGTTAGGTAGGGATGAAGTAAGGTGGGCTGGAGCCCCTGCAGCCCAGGAAGGGAAGGCTGGAAAGCAGCAGGCTGGGGAAGCCAGGTGAATACACCTGGGAGGGAGGCAGGAGGTATCTCCCACAGAGGGAACTGCCCTGCCCAGCTCTGTATGTTCTGAAACAGCGCAGGGGTGTTCAGCATTGTGGACTGTCAGATGCAAGGTTGGAGAGGGAGGGTTGGAATTCAATTTGAGGCTGGGAAGGAAGGCAGGGGCCAAATATGAAGGCCTTGAATGCCAGACCTAGGAGCTGGGATTTAGGCAGTGGAGAGCTGCTAGAGGGTTTTTTAAGCTGGCATGACAGGGTGGGGTTGGTAATTCTAGGAAACCTTCCTCTGGCTTGTGGGTGGTGCTGGAGCCTGGGAGACCAATCTGGAGGCTAAGTGCTCCAGCCTCTTAGAGTCGGAAGGAGATTTTCACTTATTTTCACTTACTTCATTGCTTCCTAGCTCTGTGGCCTTAGGCAAGTAACTCTACCTCTCTGATTCTCAGTCTCCTCATCCTTCAAATGAGGTTAGTAATTCCGGTCTGACTGATCTGTTGTGAATGTTCAATAGGATAATGAATTACATGTGCTAATGAAATGAGAAGAGATTTGTAGTCTGTATTACATCATGCAGACATTTGTTGGATTGCCCTGACAATAGAAGGCAGAGCCAGCATCTACTATGGTTCGAAACTTGATATCGCCCCCGCCTCCCCGGGAAAGCCCTAAGTATCCTGCCAGCTTGGACCACTGGTACCCTCTCCTAAGCAGAGGGAAGCTTTTTGCCTAGGACATTTCACTCATCTGGCTTATCCCGTTCGCATGGCCAGGCCCCACATAGGAGAGGAGATGGACGGTCAGATTTGGAGATGGCCACACAGCACAGTGTGTCGTATCTTGACGGGGCCACTGGAGCCCAGGGAGAGGGTGACCTTTTACTGGATGACGGGCAGGTTAGACTGGGAAGACCTCACAGAGGAGGTGACTTTTTTTTTTTTCTTAACATCCTTATTAGAGTATAGTTGCTTTACAGTGTTGTGTTAGTTTCTGCTGTATAACAAAGTGAATCAGCTATGTGGTTGCCCACTCTCACCACTGTTATTCAACATAGTTTTGGAAGTTTTAGCCACAGCAATCAGAGAAGAAAAAGAAATAAAAGGAATCCAAATCAGAAAAGAAGTAAAACTGTCACTGTTTGAAGATGACATGATACTTCTACATGGAGGTGACTTTTGAATCGAATGAGTGAGAGTTTGCATGGAAAACAAAGAAAAGTAGGGTGTCTCTGTCATCTTCATCCGAGGGAACAGCCTGTGCAGAGATGTGGGGCCCGATGAGCAAGACGGGCCTCTAGACTGGCAAGCTGTCTTTGCAGGATAGGTTTTAAACCAGGAGCAGTGATGGGGTCCCGGTCTTCTGTCGGGATTGTACTCTGGTGCCCAGCATGGCCGGCAGTTGGAAGCAGAGGACCAGGAAAAAGGCTGTTGGAGCAATCCAGGCCAGGAGGTCTCCTGAACCTGACCAGTGCAAGGTGCGGGGGGTGGGGGAAGACAGTGAGCCACCCACCCAGGGGTAGCTGCTGAGTCTCATTCTGTCACAGGTGACACAACTCTTTCAGCCTGCTTTGGCCTCTGCGACCTTTCCAAACTCCCTTACCAACTTCCTTGGTAGAGCCTGGTCAGTGCTTGTAGCCCAAGCGGGACCCTGGGTGGTGCACTGGGAGACAATCCAAGGAAGAATCCATTTTGTAGTCTTCTCTGTCCTCTGCCCCTGCCTTGCTTTCAGGTCTGCTGGTGTCACGGCTCCTTTTTCTTTCCTGGCCCCTGAAATCACCCATTAGGGGGCAGGAACCCACATGCAGTGAGCACCAGTGTGTGCCAGGCCCAGGGCTGAGTCTTCACTTTACCTTGTGTAATCATCCCAGTGGCCTGCTGGGAGCAGTACTAGGTTTCTCACCATGTTACAGATGAAGACTCAGACTCAGAGGGGAGAGGGCCTCCTGGCAGGTGAGGTATGGTGGGGCTGGAACCTGGTGTGCCTGACCGTAAAACCCATTTCCTCTGCCCCACACTGCCTGCCCGTGTGTCCACACATGCCTCAGACCAAAGGGAACTTGCGAAGCTTCAGAATGGAGAAAATAGTATTGGGAGCCTTGTCTATTTCCCTGTAGATTATCCTCCAGGGATGATGTCATGGAGGAGGCTAGGCACTTGGTGTCAGAACGCCTGGATTCTGAGTCCAGCCTCTGACCTCACTGGCTGTGTGACTCTGGGCAGATCACCGAACCTCTCTGGGTCTCTACGCAGATGTAAAATAGATACAATGCCATGTAACCTGCTGATCTTGCAGGGTGACTGAACAGATAAGAGTTGAGGAGGCACTGGGAAGGTTGAGAGCTATCCTTTGGCGAGGTGGTAGTATTCTAAATGCTGGTTATATCTTCATATAGTACCTGCTCTGTGCCAGACCCGGCGGCCAGGCCCAAGGACATAAAAGGGAACCTAACCCCATTCCTGCCCACAGGAGGACAGACAGGTAAGTGTAATTATAGTCCAGCACGATCCACACGTGCCCACTTGTAAGCTGGGGCACAGCCGTACAAGGAGCATTGGATTTGGAGCTCAGACACGTAGGTTTGAGACCTGGTTCCTCTCCTCCTCAGCTGAATGTCAGTCTGCAAAACAGGGACAGTAATCCCCGTGGTCAAGGGTTGTGGTGAGGCCGAAACGAGATGGTGCTGTAGAAGTGCGTGGCGAGCTGACGTGTTTGTACAGATGTGCGGCATTAGAGCTGCTGTTGGGGGAGCCGACCCACAAGGCTCCGGGAGTTTGGCCCTGACATTCTTTTTGCCTTGCGTTTCCAGAACTGACTAAGCCACTGGGGGCCAGGACGTTAATGGAATTTCCACCTGGGGATTTCGTTGGCGTCAGCTTGAGGGAGCTCACGATGAACATAAGTAGGGTTGGAGGCATCTCAGCATGGAGCAGCCGGTGGAGACAGAGCCCGTCTCAGGTGGGAGCTCGGCCCCCTGCCCACCTCGCCCCTTGGCCAGGGACTCCCCCTTGAAGTTGTGGTGAGGAGCTGGCAAATCTAGGGGCCAGAGATGCTGGGATGCAGCACCACGGGCAGGCAGCTGGAGCCAGGAGGACCCGAGCTGGGATCCCTAACCCCAGGGAGCCCTCCTCAGAGGAGGAGGGAGGTTGGGGCCTTGTCAGCAGACACCAGCATGGTGACCAGAGGATGTTAGCACAGGTAGTCACAGACCCGCCGGGTGCTGACACCTCTTTGGGTAGCTGGGTAGGGAGGAACAGAGCAAAGAATAACACAGTCATTGCCTTCAGGAAGCTTAATAAATCATCACCATCACTGTCTACTATGCATTCAGCACTCAAGGTGTGGCAGTCGAGCTGACTGTTTCACACGCTGTCCCCTAATGCTTTCACCAACCCTGTGTTGTCGCCCCTGTCGAGGACACGGAGCCTCATCAAGGTTGAGACGTGCCCAAGGCTAGTAGGTACAGAGCTGAATTCACAGCCGGGTCTGAGTCCCGTGGTTGACTCTAAATTCTGGGCTCTTCATTCATCCAGCGTGTTTGCCGGGCCTGCCAGGCCTGGCTGTGGCCCCAGGTAGGGGAAGGGATGAACAGATGAAGAAGGCAGGATCACTGCCCCAAGCTGCTCGCACTTCAAGTCAGGAAACGGGCGGGTAAATAACGGCAGAGGCAGAGAATTTACCGAGTGTGTGTCTGAAGGAGGTGTGTTGATAGTGTGGTGTGAGAGGCCCGGCCCAAGGAAAGGAGGGGGGCGTGGCCCAGGAGCCTGAGTGGACAGAACAGGCTTTCTTCCACTGGCAGGGCCAGGGCAGGCCTGGGGATGCGGCAGTCCTGGCAATAGTGTGAGGCATCAGAACCCAGGTCCTGGGTCCTGCTCTGCCGTTTACTTGCAATCACTGACCGTCTCTGGGCCTCAGTTACTCGTGATCTCTGAGGGGCCTTCCAGTTCTCCAGCCCTGGAATTCTCTGAGTTTGGAAAAGTATGAGAAGAGGCTGAGAGTTGTCCAAAGGCCGCCACCATAGGTTCGAATCAAGAGGGGAGTTCAGCCGAAGGAGGGAGGAAGGTGGGGACAACTTGCAGATACCTCTGTGCCAGAGGGAACTTGATTTCTGTGGTAAAGTAGAAGTCAGGTGGTTTTTGAGAGGGGGGAGGATGTAGCCAAAGCTGTTTTAGAGGTTCTCATAGCACCGTCTGGAGTGTCGCAGTGGGGAGACCTGCCTGGGGCCTGTTAGGGCCACACCACTGACTCTTTTGACCTCACGGGCCATCTGTAAACTTTCCTTAGAGTCACAGTGGGCCCAACAAGGAATAGCTCATGGCCCTTGCCCAGAGGACCTTATGCTATACCCCGCTAACCAGGGGTGGGTACAGTTACTAAGCCTTTGTCCTGCTGCCCTTGTGTTCTATAACCTGGCTGATCAGCAGATGCCTTTTATCTGCAGGTCAGGGTTTGGAAAGTAAGTGATGTATCCCGGGCCAGAGATCCTCCCTGGCCTTCCATGGTGAATACCTATCTGCCTTTCCCTTTCTCCCGAGGGTAGATCACAGGGTCCCAGAGGGAGGGAGGGAGGCAGAGTCACTACTACACAGAAAAGAAAACTGAGGCTCCAGGAAAGAAAGAAAACTGTGAAGGTCACACAGTTAGTAGCAGATCCGGAACTGGAGTCCTGATCTCCTGGGTCTACGGCAGGTGCTAGTGATCTTGATATGAGTTGTTCTCCTGTCCCCGTTGCAGATTTGTAAGCCCCATGAGGACAGGGGCCCTGGGATCTCCCACCCTGACCCCAACATACACCTCACAGGGCCTAGCACACTGCCTTGCACTTAGCGATTTAGTGCTGTGGTTGATTAATTCTGTCTGCAGGGGCTGTGGGTATTATAGGTAGAATGAAAAGGTACAGTGTTTCCATTATGTGGCTTCTACCACTTGGGGCCTCATTTCTCTACTGGGGCATTGGTCTTCTCAGTCTAATCTTCACAGCCATCCTCTCTGAGCCTGATAGGACCATCATTAGCATCCCAGGTTCACAGCTGAAGGAACTGGTCCAGTAAAGTGACTTGCCCTGTTCACACTGCAAGTGGGTGTCCAAGGCTTTCTCACTCTCTAAGAAGGCCTTTCCTCTCCGTGGAGCTGAGGCTAGTGGTTTTTGTGAAGAGGAACTCACGTTACTCATCCCTTCCCAGACCCAGCAGCCGTGTTGAGAAACAATATAGTCATAGTGTGGCTTCCTAGGAAAGAACTGCTTTCCAGCAGGGCAGTGGTAAGAGCTTTGTCATGTTTGATACATATTTGCTGGAGGAAGGAGCAAGAGAGATGGGGTCAGGCCCACCCACTTATCCCCACCCCACCCGCTCCCATCTGTGGAGGGAGGCAGGGGGTCCACACTGCACCCTTCGCCTGTGCTGGGAACCCTGCCTTACTCCCACCATTATGTTTCATCCTCGTGACAGGCCTGTGACATGGCTCTTAACATCTCTATTTTACAGATGTGGAGACAGGCTCAGATTGTGGCTAGCCAAGATCAGAGAAAGCAGAGATGGCCATGAGGCGGTCCTCTTAGGAAGCTTCATTACTCAGTGTGTTTTATAGATATTTTTTACTATAAGAGAGGAAATAAGAGGAGAAAAGGAGATTAAGACATGGTTAAACCACTCAGAGTTCTACCATCTAAAGAAAGACCACTACTGGGTTGACATATTTTCTTCTAGACTTTCTAAAATTACGATTTACATTGGTTTTTTTTAATGCATAGTTATACTTTTCTTAGCATGCAATTTCTCCTTATGATCATCTCTAGAATTATGGCATCAGCCCCCTCCTCCATGAGGTTGCAGACTCTTCTGAGCATTATTTTTATTGACTCCATAAGATCCCTGGGAGATTCCACGGGCGTCTTGAGCGGGCTGGAAAGCTTGGTCCTGGAGTCAGGAGTCAGAGCCTGAGCATCGGCTGCCATCACCTCACTGAGGACCCAGGGACAAGTCACCGCATGCTCTCTGGGCCGCAGCTTCCTCAACACTAAAGTGAGGGATTGCACGCACTGCTCTGCAGCCCTCACAGCTCAAATGAGCAAAGGTCTTTTGGAAATTATCAGGGGCTGTGCCGCCGGCAGGGGATTTCGTTATCTTCCCTCAGTTTCCTCCTGGGAAAGTTCTGCCCTCCCCTTGGCTCCTGGATCTTTTGCTCCAAGCAGCAATGCCAGACCCCAGCGTCTCGTGAGACACTCACATGAAGGCACCCCTCCTTATGTCACCCCAAAGGGGACATTGCCTCTAAGCAGAACAGGGGCACTGACCCTCAAAGACCACTAGCCCACACCTCTGCCTCTGCCCCCTTCTGGGTCCAAACTTGTGAGGCGTCTCAGAGATTTCTTCCTTCTCTTCTCCCAACAGCCTTGGACGGCCCTGTGAGGCCTCTGAGCTCCGCTGTGACCTCAGAAAGCCCCAGAGCCACTGAGTACTAGAAAGCTTGGTACCTACCTGTCCCAGCGGCCGATGGCAGCTGGAGCGTGGCCCTAGGACTCCGGATGCGTAGCTCTTCTTTCCCCAGCAACACACAGAAGTACACGTTCCACCTGAACCAAGCCAGTGACGAGGTTACAAAGGCCTGAGTTCACCTCCTGGCTCTGCTACCTTCCTCTTGCCATCCTCGGTTTCCTCCACCGTAACATGGACAGAAGGCTGCTTACCTCCTGGAGTGACGGGATGGCATAAGGGAACATGTGTCCGGCACTTAGTGAGGACAGGCTCTGTCACTGTCAGCACTTCCCACTTCACGTCCAGGCCTAGCACAGAACAGGGGCCCAGGGAGAGGTGTCCACTGTGCAGGGCTGAGCAGAGACCTTGTCCACGGTGCCCTGGGAGCATCACAAGCACAGTGACCCAGGCGGGTCTCAATCTACACTCCTGCTCCCTCTATATCAGCTGTCGCCACCATTGCCTCCGGGGCTCAGTGGTGACCACTCAGCACGTGTGCACAGCTCTTCACAGTTTGCATTGCACTACAGTGAGAGTTGAATCAACGTATGTGAGGAGGGCAGGAAATACTGCCTTGTGGTACAGAGGACGAAGCCGAGGCCTGAGAGGCCCCCTCTCTAGCGGGGGAGGGGGAGAGTTGGGCTGTGTTACATAAGCAGGAGCTCATAAGGGGCCATTTGGCATTTAAGAGGCACATTGTATAATCACCTTTGGGAACCAAAGGGTAATCTTAGGGCCTTTTTGTGTGTCTTCGGTGTTTGTTTAAACCCCAGGAAGGGTGGGTATGGGCAGATCAGCTTAGCAGGGAAGAGGAGGCCCTAGGTGGTAATGAACCTCTGCGGTGAGAAGCTCACCAGGGGAACAAAGGGGGTGTGAGGTAACTTAATATGTTCCTTTCAGTTCCAGACACTGGAACACTCTGTCCTGCCTCAATTGGGACCAAGCCCAGGATGCACCTGGGCCGGGTTTAATCCTCAAATTGGACTCTACAGCAGAAAGGGGCGGGAGAGGAGGGGCCCACATAGGGGGCAGGGGAGAATAGCGCCCCTTCTCCCTGCCTGTGCTCCGAGCCCAAGTGCAGATCAAGTGGCTGCCCCTTTAAAGTTTCATGTAGGGCTAGTAATGCTATCCTGTTGCTGCCTCCACAGCCACCCCCAGGCCACAAGGTGGGCAGGTCCCTGGCCCACCCCTCCCTGAAGACCAGGGGGAGGAACAGGTGGGGGGAAGATGGGGCAGGGGGGCAAGTGTGCAGAGCTGAAGAACCTGCTAGAGTGAGGCTTAGTTAGTGCCTTCTATCTCCCGGGCTGAGTGGCTGCTGTGCAGAGGGAGCGTGTAGCCACAGCCTGTCCAGTTAGAGGCTTTCACTGCTCAACCCTCTCACTCATCCTCCTGCGAGCACCACTGTCCGAGGGGCTACAGACGCGCCTGGGTGTGAGGACCGGAGGTGACAGTGTACATGGAGTGCCCGGCATCAGTGGCAGCTGCTGTTACAATTGTCCAGGGAGAGAAACTGAAGCCTGGGGAGAGGAGTGGCTTGCCTCGTAGCCTGTGTCGGTGCGAAGAGCCCCTCTTGGACCCCATCTCTCCTGCCAATCCTGCTGGAGGCAGCAGATGAAAACAGAGGAATTGGGACTGAGTGGGCCTGGGTTCTAATCCTGCCCTGCTTTTTACTGGTTTGGGGTAAAACCCTTTTCCTCTCTGAGCCTCTATCTCTTTATTTGTATAATGGGGGAACCAGCCCAGCTGCCTGCCCTAGGTTAAAGGAAGGGCCAAAGAAGTGTAAGAGCCCTAACAGCTGGGGGTGAGGGCAGGGCAAGGGGGAAGGGGCTTGGCACAGGGTCCCCAACTGGAATGAAGGATCCTGCCTCTGGAGGCCAGGCCAGGTGAGAGGGCTTAGGACTGTGGACCCAACCACTGTTACCCACAAAAGCAGTGAGGTGGAGACAGTCATTGCAGATCCCCCTTGCAGGAAGAGGCCTCTGTCTGGGAAGCCGGAGTGCGGGTCTCAGGCATGGCTCAGCCCCTGCCGAACCACGACAGTGAGCCATGCTTCCTGTGTATGCCATTGGGTTCACTCCCACTTACTTGTGACCGTGCATGACTCTGAACCTCTCTAAGTTTCAGTTCCCCCTTCGTGAAGTGGTGACAGCATTGCTGCCTTGCAATTTTTGTGGTTGTGAGGATTAAGTGGGACCGTGCAGGGAGGCAGCTAGCACAGCACCCAGCACACAGCACCCAGCATGTCGCATAGGCTCAGCAGAGGTAAATGCAGTACCCGAGCCCCTAAGCTGTAGACCCGTCCTGTCCAGTGCATTTCCAGCTGGGTTCCTTAACGTCCAAGGAAGGCCCCAGGCCCTCACCTTCACTTCAACCAGAACAGGCCCACTTTCACCTGCTAATCTTATTTAAGGAAGAGTTCTCCTGCTTCCAGCCATCTGGCCTAACCCCCTTTACTATACAGATGGGGAGACTAAGGCCAGAGAGGAATAGGGACTAGAAACTATATAAGGAGGGGTATTCGGGGAAAGCGTCTGGGGGCACTGAGGGGCTGGTGGCAATTTGCAGCTGTGCCTACACACATCAGCTGGTGTCTTACAGGGTGGCTTAGAACCATCTGGTATGGGGTGCCTGGCGCCAGCCCTCACCTGTGGCTCTCTTTCTAGCCCACACCATGCTGTGGCCCCTGCTGCTGTTGCTGGCCGCCGGTGAGGCCCAGACCACCCGGTCCTGCTTCCCTGGATGCCAGTGTGAGGTGGAGACCTTTGGCCTCTTCGACAGCTTCAGCCTGACGCGAGTGGATTGCAGCGGCCTGGGCCCTCACATCGTGCCCGTGCCCATCCCCCTGGACACAGCCCACCTGGACCTGTCCTCCAACCGGCTGGAGACGGTGAACGAGTCCGTGCTGGCAGGCCCGGGCTACACCACGCTGGCCGGCCTTGATCTCAGCCACAACCTGCTCACCAGGTTCTCGCCCACGGCCTTCTCCCGCCTTCGCTACCTGGAGTCACTTGACCTCAGCCACAATGGCCTGGCCGCCCTGCCCGCCGAGAGCTTCACCAGCTCACCCCTGAGCGACGTGAACCTGAGCCACAACCGGCTCCGCGAGGTCTCCGTGTCTGCCTTCGCCACCCACAGCCAGGGCAGGGCGCTGCACGTGGACCTCTCGCACAACCTCCTCCACAGCCTCGTGCCCCACCCCGCGCGGGCCAGCCTGCCGGCGCCCACCATCCAGAGCCTGAACCTGGCCTGGAACCGGCTCCACACTGTGCCCGACCTCCGGGACTTGCCCCTGCGCTACCTGAGCTTGGACGGGAACCCACTGGCGGCCATCGGCCCAGGGGCCTTCGAGGGGCTGGCGGGCCTTACACACCTGTCGCTGGGCAGCCTGCAGCGTCTCCCCCAGCTGGTGCCCTATGGCTTCCGTGAGCTGCAGGGCCTGCAGGTCCTGGATTTGTCAAGCAACCCCAAGCTCAAGTGGGCAGGACCCGAGGTGTTCTCAGGCCTGGGCTCCCTGCAAGAGCTGGACCTGTCAGGCACGGGCCTGGTGCCCCTGCCCGAGAAGCTGCTTCTCCACCTCCCGGCGCTGCAGAGCATCAGCGTGGGCCAGGGCGTGCAGTGCCGGCGCCTGGTGCGGGAGGGCACCTACCCCAGGCAGCCTGGCTCCACCCCCAAGGTGGCCCTGCACTGCATAGACACCCAGGAATTAGCTGCTGGGGGCTCTGATACCTTGTGACGAATGGTGTGGCCTGGGGCCATGTAACAGACTTTGCCCTGGGCTCCCTTGGGTCCTGGGTAATTTATATTTTAACGTGCCAATGCCAGCAGGGACTCTGTAGGCCTGTGTGGCAGCATCATTGAAAGAGAGGCTTTGGACCTGGGACCCACACCCAGGAGCAAGGTTTTGCCCGTTTGTCTATGTTGCTCTCCAGACCATAAGCTGAGGGTCTTCAATGCCAAACCAGACAGCAGTCCCCTGCTGTCCTTCCCTACTTGTCCCCAAAGTGCCTTCCCTGAGGCCTGGACCAACCTGACCCATGACAGGAAGAGGGCGGGCGGGAGGTAGTGCTGCGGGGCAGAGGTCCAGCCACTCAGGCATGGGTTTCTTTTACGACACAGCCCTCTCTTTGCTCTGGGCATGTGAGGGCTACTTCATCCTTTTTTCTTCCCCTAGAACTCTGGATAGAACTTTATAGAAAGGACTGGAGAAAAAAACTCTAGTCCACCTCCTCATGTGCCAGATGGGGAGACTCAGGCCGAGGGAAGGAAAAATGCTATTCTGAGGTCCTACAGTGGCAGAAGCGTGAATGGACCCAATGTCCAGCCTCGCAGCAGGGCCCCTTTGCACTTTTCTCCCCTCTCCCCTTTCTGGGCTCCCCCTTGCTTCCAAGACTCACATCCTGCCATTTGTGCCCTTTCCCTGTCGTCCCCAGGAGGAGAGACCAGGGCCTCGGGGGTGGCACTCTGGGCCCGGTAACCGGCTGTGGCACAGGCTAAGTCAGTTCACCTCGGAGCCTCCAGGAGCCTCAGGGATACCAGTCCCAGCCCTGCCAGTTTCCCACTCTGGGTTGGGGGGGGGGGGGGGGCGGCGTCCCCCAGCATCAAAATGGAAATGCGCCCATTGACCCCTAAGGTACTGCCTCTAGATGCAGTCCTGGAGCCCCTCCAGGCCCTGAGCTCCCTCAGACCCCACTGGCCCTATGCCTGACAGCCCAGCTCATCCTACTGAGAATGCAGTGAAGGAGGTAGGGGAGACCCCACCCATGTTTATGCTCCGCCACCAGGGTGGCATCTCAGCTTCCCAGCCCTGGGCTCTCTCCTTAGCATGGGGTTAATAAAAGTTGTTGCCTTTTTAATGGACTGTCACTTTCAACCCCCACCCCACCCCCCACCCCCCCACCCCCACCCCCCCCCACCCCCCGCCCCATCCAGGTCCCTGCTGGCAGGGGATGGAAACATGCCATTTGTAAAAGAAGAAAGACATTGCATTTGTTCGCTTTTGTAATATTGTGTCCTGGGGATGGGTTGGGGGAGGAGGCGTTGGGTGAAAGCCAGCCATACTTGGCCATGTGGGCGTCAGGGGGCTGGTCCCACAGGGACACCCACAGGACAGTGAGAGCTCTGTCTTCCCCCACCGGCCCTACCCAACACCTGGTCCTTGGTTTAATAAACACTATAAAGAGGCCCTCTTCCCATCATTTGACCGGCATCCACTGACATTCCCTAGACTGGGCCATGGGGCCATAAGGATGAATTGAGACAAGATTGTTCTCTCTAAAAAGCCCAATAACCTCCCAGGATGAGGGGAGTGAGGTGATGTGAGGGAGGGAGTTCCTTGGGGGTGGGTGGCACCTTTCACTGCAGCTAACACTGCCTGCCTTCCTCATTTCCCCTCTCCCTGACGCCCCATCTCCATGAACTTGTCAGGCCCTGCATGCCTCTGCCTTTGCTCAGGCTGTTACTCTGGGACCTGGCCCTTGCCCCCATCCCTGCCTCTCAACTCCTTCCCAGCCTAACAGACCCAGTTCCCACCTCATCTCCTTAGAAGCTTTCCCTGAGGTCCCCGTCCACCTCCCTCTGCTGTGTTCCTTCTTGGCATCTGACTGCTGTGGTATCCTAACTCCTGTTTGCCCACTTCCAGTGACAGGGATCCCACTTCCAGCTCATCTGAATGGCTCTGCTGTCAGCAAGTTCTTCCTTCTAACTAGCCAAGAACTGCAGGAATACCCATCACCATCACTACCACCAAGATTTTCCTGCTGTCTACTCTGTGCCCTGAGACTCGTGTTCCTGGGGTGGGAGGGGGAAGGACACATGGAGGACACCTAACTATAAGAGCAGTACAGGGACCTGTGAGAGCCCTGTGGTGGGATTAGGAAGGCTCCCTGGAGGAGGCTTATCCGTGGAGTTGAGAAGGACAAGTGGACCTGGACAGAGGTGGCTGGCACTTGAGAGGGGTCATGGGTGAACAATAGCACAGATCCCAGGACATTCAGGCCATGGGTAGGGTTGGGGTGCCTGCCCATCATGTGGCTTAGGCCCCCCAGGGCTTGGGCTCCCTGAGCCAGAGGCTGGCCCCCGCCTATATGGGAAGGATCTGAAGTTTGGGGGACAAGGGAGGGTCAGAGTGAGACCCCAGCCTTCACAGTCGTCAGATTGGTACTCCATCCTCCCACATGCCTTGGGACAAGAGAGGCCTCAAATGCGGGGGTGAGGGAGAGATCCCTAGGACTTTCACCCAGTGGGGCTTTAAAGCCGCACTTGAAGAAGGCGTCCTTGGGGAGGGCCATGGAACATAGGGGTCTTAAACTTTAGTGGCGCTGAAAGCAGGGGAAGGGAGGCCGGGACAACTGCTGTTCACCTCCGCCCTGAGCTGCAGCTTCCACATCTGCAAAACGGGGGGGGGGGGGGGGGGGGTGAAGCTCCAGCGGCAGGATGGGCAGACGCCGCCACACCGTGCGGGCTTCTCCTTCCTGGGGGGGGCATCACCTCGCACACCCTCAGCCCCTGCGTGCTGTAGAGAAAGCAGAAGCCCCGCGGGGCAGCCGGCCCGCGGCCCCTCCGGAGGCTCTCAGCCCGCAGCGCCACCTCGTGCTCACGCATGGCCAGACACCCCAGATCAGAGAGGTCGCGGAGCCCAGGGCCTCTGGAGGCCAAAGTGGACCTGCGCAGTTTGCCGAGCCAGCCCCTCTTTCCCCTCGCCGACCGCCTTCATCCGGCCACCCTCCGCCTTCCTGGAATCCCCGGACCGAGAATGAGGTCATTGGAATCTTACAGAATTACAGAGGTTAGTGCAAAGATTCCGTTTTGGAGTTCCCAGAAAAGAGTTAAAATCCTGGTCCATCACGAGCCGGTTGTGTGACTTTGGCCAAGTCACTTTACTTCTCTAAGCCTGGAAAAGGGGATGAAAATATCTCCCTGCACAGGATTGTATGTAGGAAGTAACATTTGTAAAGAATCAAGTACAGTGCCCGGCACAAAATAGACAGTCCAGAAACGCTTGTTTCCTCCCTTATGCAGCCACTGAATTATGAATTGGATTACAGAAACGTGTAGTCTTAGACTCATATTTTGATAACGGATGCAGAACTGAAAGATTTTGTAAAGCTTTAGGATGGTAGAATTGAGGAACAATAGTATCGTTTTCAGGATCTTTGCCCTGTGTACCTAACACGGAATAGACTTTCAACACACATGTCAGTTGAGTTTTAGAGATGGGGAAACATCTGAGTACAGTTTGCCATCATAGCACAGGCTGGGTCACAAACATTTCACTGCACTTCATTAATAATTCAGTTGCCGTTTACTGGGCACATGTCCTTGGACTTGGTGTACATGCTATCATTTCCTCTCCACAACTGCCCTGGATGTTATTGTCACCGTACAGCTGAGGAAAGCAGCCTGTGCCTGGTTTCATCTGTCATATGGCAAGTCTCTCATTCCTGAATGTCCTACCTCAGTGACCGGGCCAGCTGTGCAGATCACATGTGTCAGAGAGGGCAGAGGTGCTCTAAGAAACCAAAAACACTAGGACTCCATTTATTTTTCTGTTGGAAAAAAAAGGGGGGGTGGAGTTACGCAGCTCTAAGTATCTCCAATCAGACCATGGATTCTAGATCCTAGAGCATGAAAAGTCAAAGATAAAATCCTTCCCCTCCTGGCCCCATTTCACAGATGGGAAGATGGAGGCCCAGAGAGGAGCAGCCCAAGGTCACATGGCAGGTGACGTGGCCACATGGCCAGGATTCTGTGCTTCAGATCTGGCTATATAATTGGTGGAACCTAGGGTAAAATGAAAATGTGAGGTCTTTTGTTCAAAATTATTAAGAATTTCAAGATGGCGAGAGCAGAGCCTTAAACCAAGCATGGGACCCTTCTAAGGTCCCACTGCCCATGAAGCCAGCCCTGCTGTGCTTTAATCGTACCATTACAGAGAAGGAAGAAGCAAACACCCTGTGTTGGTCAATATGGCAAAAGAGCATCTGTATGGATTTGTATGAAACCCAAACCCTCTGTAGCTCAGGGAGCTGATTAGACTCTTTCAAATCCAGTAATTTCCCTCCATGGGTGTTATCATACCACCCCCTGATTTCCCCAAATTGTCATGGCCAAGGGGCCAAAGGGTTGCCCTCTTGGAGAGAGAGGGCAGATGGCAATGGAGATACTAACACCTACCAACTGCCTCCAAACCAGCTCATAGGATGTTTCTCTGGACAAGACTGCCAGGCATGTGGGGGGCAGAGGCCTACCTCTACTCGTACCTAATGTCCACCAAGACAGTAGAGGTCATCATAGGCTAACAGGGCTTGCCCACTGATGCTCAGTGTTCTGTGTGGGCTAATTTGACCAAGGAGCAAATGTCCACTGATACCTCATATTTATCAGTACCTAACGTCCATCAATGACAGCCCTCACCAATGGCTGATATCCACAAAGGGAAAATGTCCAGTGGTGGCAGCGTCCACTACTGCCCAACACACACCAGTGCCAGTGCTTGCAGGCAGCTCATTGCAATGATCGTTGCTCTTCGTGTCACTACCTAATGTTGGTCCAGACTTAACATCTGGCGACAGCAAATAACCATCTAGTTAAGTTACATGCCCTGTGTTTATTCTTCTCTTTTATTTATTTAACTCCCAGTGATTGTATTTATGGGGATTATTGTGTTTGTTGAGCTGGGTGGGAAAGTCTTCCTGTGTTTACTGTTTAATTCCAAAAGCTATTTATTATTTTATTTGGCATACCCATTAGTCAAAATATTCCAAATTAGGAACACAAGCATACATTTATGTTTCTTGACATATACACATATGTACATGTAACATGTATATATAATTATTAAATACAGGAATGATACAGAAAGACAGAAAAAGAGAAACTGCTTTGAGAACAGAAGTGTCAAGACAAGAAAAATGTTTTAATTAGTTGATTCTTAGAGGAAGCAACTTTTCCAAAGTTGAGTGATTATTCGAGACGTCGGACCTCCTGCTCTGGCAAAGGACAAAAAGCCCTACGCTGGGCTGAGAAAAGCTAGGTTCTCTAATAACATTAAGACACTGATGCAAGGGCTCCTTCGGGCAGAAGAGCCAGTGGGTAAGGCACAGGCTCCAAAGGGAGGCTGCCTGGCTCAAGGGCAGCTCTGCTACTTCCAGCTAAGCCACTCAGCCTCTCTCTCCCTCCCTTTTTTTTTTTTTTTTTTTGGCTGCATCGGGTCTTCGTCACAGCATGTGGGATCTTCGTTGTGGCGTGCAGGCTCTTCATTGCAGTACATGGGCCTCTCTCTAGTTGTGGCGTGCAGGCTCAGTAGTTGTGGTGCACGGGCTTAATTTCCCCGTGGAATGTGGGATCTTAGTTCCCCCACCAGGGATCAAACCCGCGTTCCGTGCATTGGAAGGCGGATTCTTTACGAGTGGACCACCAAGGAAGTCCCTCAGCTTCTCTCTGAGCCTCAGTTTCCACATCTGTATAATGGATATGGTAGCCACCTCAAAGAGTTGTTGTGGGAAAGTCAATGTACATAGAACATTTAGAATTGTGCCTGGCATATAATAAGTGGCATATAATAAATAATATGAAATGCAATTGACTCTTGAACAACTCAGGAGTTAGGGAAGCCAACCCCCCAAGCAGTCGAAGATCCTAGTATAACTTTACAGCCAGCCTTCCGTATCCATGGCTCCGCATCTGTGGTTTCAACCAACCATGGATCACGTAGTACACGTTTAGTGAAAGAAATCTGCATATAAGTGGACCCATGTGGTTCAAACACGTGTTGTTCAAGGGTCAACCTTACCTTTTTTTTTTTTAAATTCTTTCTTTTGTCAAGCTTATAAGCATGCTGTGACTCAAAACATTCTCAGACAGGGTTTCTTTGGTGGCCATTGGCTCTCAGCAGGTGATCTCATAGAAGCTGTTATGCTTAGGAATTTGACTGAAACGAGGTTCTACCCTCTGCACCAGAACATTTCAAAATGGCCTCACCACACAGCTTCCTCCCAACACTCAGTGCTGAGGAAACATCCCCATGACCATCCTCCCCAGGCCTGGCAGTCAAAGATGGAACGGCTGACCTGCTGCAAGTTGAGATGCAGGGAAAACTTGCGACTCTTCTCACTCTCCCAGACAGCCTCACTCTCTGTCTGAAATTCTACCGTTACTCTTTGGCTTTAGCTGTGATTGTTGTCTGATGTCCTTGCTAGATAGGGAGGGACCCGGATGTGATGCACTCTAAAAGCTGATTTTGGGACTTCTCTGGTGGCACAGTGGTTAAGAATCCGCCTGCCAACGCAGGGGACACAGGTTTGATCCCTGGTCCGGGAAGATCCCACATGCCACGGAGCAACTAAGCCCATGCGTCACAACTACTGAGCCTGCGTGCCACAACTACTGAAGCCCGTGTGCCTAGAACCCATGCTCCACAACAAGAGAAGCCACTGCAGTGAGAAGCTCGTGCACCGCAACGAAGAGTAGCCCCCGCTTGCTGCAACTAGAGAAAGCCCGCATGCAGCAACGAAGACCCAACACAGCCAAAAATAAATAAATAAAAAATAAAATAAACATGAAAAAAAGACTTAAAAACAGTGATTTTAAGGTGATATGTTGATAGGACAGTTGCTTAACATTATGATCCTAGAGGCAAGATTGTGAGACATAAAGAAGGTAGTTGAAGGATAAGGTGTTTTACATATGCTGCCTTCTCTACCAACCACTGTGATATCCTGTTATATTGGTGACCCCTAACGAACTACATCTGGTATTATCACCCTGTGTAGAACCATCCTCTTGAATCTGGGCTGGGCCTGTGGTTTGCTTTAATCAATCGAATGCAATAGAAGTGGCTCTGGGTCAGTTCCAGACCTAAGTCTTAAGTTCTGGCAGGTTTCCCTTTTGCAATCTTGGGAATCCAGAGCTGCCATGTACAGAGTCTGGTGAGACCATGTGGAGAAGCCCTAAGGCCAGATACAGAGAGAAAAGCTACGCCATCCAGTATCCCAGCAGATAGCAAACCCCATCCAACCCTTTACACACATAAGTGACTGCAGCAAAAGCAGCAGAAGAACCAACCAGTCCTGATTGCAGAATAGTGAGCAAATAAAATGACTGCTGTGCCGAGCCACTATACATCGGAGTGGTTTCTTACACAGCAGTAGATAACCAAAACAACCAAGTCACAGGCTGGGTTTCCCCAGCCCTGTCGCCCCTCCTCCACCCCCTCTGGCTTTCCTGGTGAAAGAACTGCTAACCTAGTCATGGGACATGAGCAGCTGAAGATGCAAAGATGCCAAATGACAAAGCCAGACAGCCAGAGCCTCCTTGAGGAGGGTCAGTCTGAAGGGACCAGGCACAGTTGAAAGGAAACACACGTGCCCGGTATTTTAAAGTTTATGAGGTGCCACCCTGCACATGAGCTCATCTCTTGTTATATTTTTGTCTCACGGCCACCCAGCAGGCTTGGCCTGTCTCCCCTCAGCCTCTCACTCTCCTCTCAGCCCAGACAAACGACTTGCAGGTCCCCAGACAGACACACCTCTCACGCCGGGACTCCCCTTGTCTCTCCACAGCCCCAGCTGGGAACCTGGAGAGTAAAGACCTAGACCCACTGTCCTGCTAGGGGCCTTCTCCTTCCCTCAGGGCCTTTCCTCCAGACCCAGGGACTTACAAGCAGCGAACTGAGACTGGTGGGAGGCCAGGCACTGGGTGGGGGCAGGTGAGAGCAGTCAGAGGAGAGCAGGGAAGAGGGAAGCCAGTCTGGAACACAGGGGACCCTGGGAAAGGTGTCGCCTTTTAGTAATTCCCGCAGACTGTGGACAAAGTCATACTTAGCTCAAGCTTTAAAAATAATCTACACACACACAGACACAAACACTGTAATTTCCCTGGCTGGCCCCATCTGACATCTCTGCAGACACATGGGGGTGGGGAACAGGATGGGTGTTTGGAGGGAGTGTGTCTTAGGTTTGGAGCAGACCCCTCGGGAGTGACTACACGGAACTTCCCTTTGTTAATATGTTCTAAAGGAAGGTGACACTCGAAGGAGTAGGCGAGGAGTCAGTGAATGCTCGCCTGTCCTCACACCCACCAGCCTGATTCCTCCCACTTATCCTTCCTGCCTCAGTGTTCCTGCCACCTCCTCCGGGAAGCCTCCCCGACCACCTTCCCCATCCTTCTCCAGGCAAGGTTAGATGCACCTCCTCTGTGCTCACCCAATACCTCGTCTTCCCTCCAGAGTGACACTCATCACGTTTATTTTCTGTTTATTTTTCCAGCTTCCACTTTACACTGAGGGTAAGAACTGTGCCTACATTTGCTCTTCAAAGGGTCCCTAGCACCCAGGTTGTTGCCTGGCACATAGTTGGTTATCAATACACATCCAAAAAATAAAATACATCCATTTTATTGACGGTTAAATGGAGACCCAGAGAGGTTAAGGGACTTTCCTAAGGCTGCACAGCAAGCTCAGCAAGAAACCAGCTCTTGAGACTTACAGTTGCGCAACAGGACCCTCCCTCCCCTACCCCTCAGGAGGCAGGTGTGTGCACTAACAGGCCTGAAGGGGCCAGCGTTCCCTGGGAGGGTCCAACTCTTCCTCTCCAGCTCCTTGGCAGGGTCCCACCTCTGCTCTGACTTACACGCTGTGTCTAAGTCTGTGCCCCACTTCACCCACCCCAACAGCAGCCCCACTGGCTATAGAAGGGCAAGTCCCACCTCCCAGAGCATGCTTCCGCAGCTGAAAGATGAGTCGGAGATCGGGAGGCTCCTTCTAACTGAGGGTCTGGGAACCCCTATAAATGAGGCTGCAGACGCCTAGCTCGCAGCCAGCTCCACATGGCTTGCTCTGTGGCATGAAGCACAAACCTTCACCAAGCACCAGAAAGGCCCAGAAATCTTGTTTCTATTAAATGTACCAGAATTTTCCTTCAATATTACATAAGTTTCCAGCTTCCACTATTTTGTGTGTGTGTGTGTGTGTGTCTGTGTGTGTGTGCGCGCGCATGGGATGGTAGTTTTCAGATTTTGAAAACAAACAAATCCAGATGATTCTGCTGCATCATCAGGTCTGGGCAACACTTTAAAGTTTACACAGATCTTACATCTCACACCCATACCTCATGTACTGATCACAACCTTATCGCGAGGAAAGCAGGGCAGGGCCAATCACTAACCCATTTCACAGATGGGGAAAATGATGCCTGGAGAGTGGGTGGCAGAACCTGGGACTTGCACTCAAAAGCCCTATTCCAGACTCTGTCCTCTTCCCACTCCTCCGCAGAGTGATTCTGGTTCAGAAAAAAAAAAAAAGGGAGAATGAATATAATTACTTGATAGACCTGCCCAAACAGCTTGCTTACTCCTGGCAGGGAGCTAAATCATCTGGTGGGAAGCCCATTCTCTAGGAGATGGGGGTGAGAGATGACAGGAATAATAAAACTCTGGGACAAAGGCAACTGGATGCTGAGAGAGTGGCTCAAAAGATTAGGGCAGCCCATGGGGTGAGCCCCAGGCCTCAGAGCTCAGGGTCCGCTCCCACACAATTTTAAGCCAGCGTTTGTTAGAAAAACACCACAGTCCTGGCCACAGTGCACCCAGAGGTGGAGCAAACCCAGCCCTGGCCCCCGTGGCTCCTCAGTCTTCGACTGCTGTACAAGGTGGCAAGCGGCTACATAGGCGGGGCTGGAACGTGAGTTCCCATCTGAGGGATGGGCGAACCGGGGCGCCGCGCCGCGCCGCAAGAACGGAGCTGCAGGCCAAGCTCCGGGCTGGGTGCAGGTCTCAGACAGGCCACCAGAGGGAGCTGCCTGGGACACTCCCCTTTCCTTTCTCTGCGCAGTTCTTCCCTCTCGATTCCTGGAGTTGACGCTCTAGCCCAGGCCTGGGGGGTGGGGTGGGGTGGGGGTGGGGACGTCGCGTAAGGACAGAGCCCAGAGCAAACTCAGAGAAGCAGGAGCTAGAAGCAGCAGTGGTTTTCGGCAGTCACCAAGGACTCCATTGCTTTCACATCGTCCCCTCTGATGAAATAACCTCCAATCTTCGTGTTTTACAGAATTTTAAAACTAACGTATTCAGGTGGGTTTTTTTTTTCCAATTCAACAAATGGTTAATGCTTATATATTGACTTATTTCATTCTCACTATACAAAAAGATGTTTGACAGTTGAGAACACTGAGGCTCAAAGAGGTTAAATAATTTGCCCAAGGTCACACAGCAGAGAATATAGATTTTAAAAGTAAGTCTGTCTGATTCTGGAGCCTAGAAATAAACTAAGAATACTAACCTTACAGAATCAGAAACAGAGAATCCCAGAGTGCCAGCCTCCTTGGCTCTTTCCTTACAGAAGCCAAGATCAGCTTGGTGGGGACTTTAGAAGGGACTCTGGGTCCTGCAGGCCAGTGGTCCTGAAACCGTGCACCTCAGATTGGGACTCTAACCCACGAAGCCAGGACTCGAACCCGGCCAAAACCCGCGGTCTTCCAACTGAGATAAAACACCTGGTTTTAGGATTTAATGAAGCTCAGGTTCTTGATGTCTCATCACAGAAAGAATTCAGTGAGAGGGGCTTCCCTGGTGGTGCAGTGGTTAGGAATCCACTTGACGATGCAGGGGTCATGGGTTCGATCCCTGGTCCAGGAAGATCCCACATGTTGTGGAACCTAGAGGAAAGCCCGTGTGCAGCAACGAAGACCCAATGCAAGCATAAATAAAGAAATTAAGTAATTTTTTTAAAAAAAGGGCTTCCCTGGTGGCGCAGTGGTTGAGAGTCCGCCTGCCGATGCAGGGGACACGGGTTCGTGCCCCGTCCGGGAAGATCCCACATGCCGCGGAGCGGCTAGGCCCGTGAGCCATGGCCGCTGAGCCTGCGCGTCCGGAGCCTGTGCTCCGCAATGGGAGAGGCCACAACAGTGAGTGGCCTACGCACCACAAAAAAAAAAAAAAAAAAAAGAATTCAGTGGGAAACAAAGTGATAGGTAAGAACTGGATTTATTTAAAGAGAAACACACTCCACAGACAGTGTGGGCCATCTCAGAAGGTGAGAAAGGCACCAGGGTATGGGGTTGTCAGTTTTTATAGGGGTGGGTAATTTCATAGGCTAATGAGCGGGAGGGGTATTCCAGCTATTTTGTGAAGGGGCGGGGATTTCCAGAAATTGGGCTACCACCCACTTTTTGAATCTTATGATCCTGGCCTTGGAACTGTCATGGTGCCTGTGGGTGTGTCACTTAGCTTGCTGATTTGTTACAGTGAGCATATACTGAGGCTCAAGGTCTAGTGGAAGTTGACTTGTCCGCCATCTTGGACCCATTTGGTTCTAATCAGTTTATGTCATGTCCTAGGGCTATGTCATTCTTTTAGAGGTTGTACCCTGCCCCCTTCCCTCCTGTTTCATTCCCCCTTCAGAGATTTTACTTCCATATTCTTACGGGAAACAGAAGGGCGATGGTCTGTCTTCTGTAACTGCTTCAAGGCTGAGTAGGGGCATCGACCCTGCCTGTCAGGGAGTAAAACTCTCTGGATGCCTGATCTAGGGGCCCCAGGGACAGGAAAGCTACTTGTTTTAAGTCAGTACGGGCTGGAATCCTCACATAGCCATCATCTTGGTGTGGAACTGTTGTAACTGCTTCCATAGCCTTTCTATGAATCTCCTTGATGATGAAGCAGTTTTTTTTTTTCAGATAAAATATTATAGGTTTATTTAAAACTTAGTTCTCACCTTGAATATGCAAAATACAAACTCCACAAAATGTTCATTTTTTTACTGTGTAATTTACAGATATACAAAATAGAAGTTTGCTTAAATTTACATTACATATTTATTAAGGCAAGGAACTATATAGAAAAAACAATTGTTCTGCTTAAGCCATACTTGGGAATAAACCATTGTACAAATTATTGCACATCTGAAACCACAGTGCATAACAGACTGCATAAAATGGTTAAAGTAAACCAGGTGTATTTACCTGAGTTAGGTCATAAATGTAGATCGGAAGACAAAAATAGATTTTCCTTGTCAAAGTATGCAGCAGTTTGAGAACTTTGACCTCATTTGGTACCTTTAGAACCAAGACTCACCGAGCAACGTCGTTTAGGCTATTAAAACACATTTTTTGTACCTGAATTTCTTCCCCTTCTAAAATTGTAATAATGGCTTTTAAAAGGCAAAGAGAATACAAGGTGATCTTTATACTGATATTGCATTGAAACATTCAGGGGATTTTGGTCTTCCCTCTCCCCAACTCACGGGTCTAATTTATATTCTGATATCCAAAACTTCCAGTCACCCCCTTGGCGTTTTGTAAGTCCAGGAATATATATTCAAGTTGGATTTAGAATTGGAATGATAGAAGATCCAGTCACAGACCCCATCTGTTCTTTGTCATTTGGTTTCCTCATGTCTCCTGATTATCCATTCACAAGTTGACTTGTTGGAAACTTGACCATGATTGTAGTGCTTTCCAGCTGGGTTCCTCCCCTCACCGGGAAGACAGTGTGAAAGGTAAAAAATACTGAATTCTTGTCTGGCAGTGTGGGTCATATCCACTGTTTGGGGATTTAAAAGTGCCTCTTCATGTGTAAGGCGAGGTGGTCCGACCTCAAAAAATGCCCCGTCGCACTTCTGGCACTGGAAGGGGCGGTGCCCGGTGTGTTTGCTGTAGTGCCTGGTCAGTTCATCTGAGCGGGCAGATTTCCACCCTCAGCCGTCCCAGTCACAGTGGTAAGGTTTCTCACCTGTGTGGGTTCGCAGGTGTGCCTTGAGAATTGCCTGAAGAGCAATTTGGCAGTACTGACCCAATGCCCTAAAATTTGCCACAGTAATTCCACTTCTAAAACACTCTTCTTAGAAAACAATCATGGAAAAGTATAAAGTTTAGCTACGAGGATATTCATCGTCTACTGATAACAGCAAAAATATTGAAAACAATCTAAAGATTCATCAATAGGGTGGCTGTTTAAGTAACTTATGATATGTCTAAAGATAGAATATTGGCCACTCATTAAAAATTAAGCTGTACACAGGCAAAACCAAAACCAAACCAAAACAACCAACCATTAATCCAAATTTCACACTCTATACAAATTAACTCAAATTAGGATCTAATTGGATCCTAATTGGATCACAGACCTAAATGTAAAACATAAACTTATATAAGTTTCAGGAAAAAAAAACAGGAGAAAGTCTTCAAGACCAAGGGCTAGCCAAAAAGATTTTTGACTTGATATCAAAAGCACAATCCATAAAATAAAAAATTGATAATTAGACCTCATCAGAATTTTAGTTTTTGCTCCATGAAAGACCCCCTAAAGAGGATGAAAAGACAAGACGTAGATGGGGAGAAAATAGCTGGACACCACATATCTGACAAAAGACTTGTATCAAGAATATATAAAGAACTCTCAAATCTCAGCAGAACAAGAACAGACACCCCAAGTAGAAAATGGGCAAGAAAAGAAACAAAAACAGACATGCACTGAAGGAGATATACAGACGGCAAATAAATGTGGAAAGATGTTCAACTTCATTGGCCATCAGTAAAATGCAGATTAAAACCACGAGATACCACCACATACCTCTCAGAACAGCGAAAATGAAAAATAGTGATGATACCAAGTACTGACAAGTATGTAGAGAAACTAGATCACTCGTGCTTTGCTGGTGGGAATGCAAAAGGGAACAGCCGTTCCGGAGAACAGTTAGTTTGTTATAAAACTAAACAGTGTACTTACCACATGCCCCAGCAATCACACCCTTCAGCATTTATCCCAGAGAAATGAAAACTTGTGTTTCACAGAAAATCTGTACACAAATATTCATAAAGGTGATTCACAATAGTCAAGAAATGGAAATAAATGTTCATCGATAGGTGACTGGTTAAACAAACGACGGTATACCCACACCATGGAATACTACATAGCGATAAAAAGGAACGAATTATTGATATATGCGACAGCGTGGGTGGATTTCAAGGGAATTATGCTGTGTTATAAAAGGCAATCCGGGACTTCCCTGGTGGTCCAGTGGTTAAGAATCCACCCTCCAGTGCTGGGGACGCGGGTTCTATCCCTGGTCGGGGAACTAAGATCCCACATGCCACAGAGCAACTGAGCCCGCCTGCCACGACGAAGAGCCCCCTCACTGCAACTAAGACCCAAGGCAGCCAAATAAATTAAGTAATTAATTAAAAAAATAAAGCCAATCCCAAAGGTTATATGCTGTATGCTTCTTTTTATATAATATTCTTGGAGGAACAAAATTATGGAGTACAGATGAGCAGTAGCCAGGGGTTCGGAGTGGGGGAGTGGATGTGGTTATAAAGGAGGAAGGAGCGTTGTGGAAATGGAACAACTAGGTATTTTTATTGTAATGGTGGTCACATGAATCTGTACCAGTGATAATGTTGCATAGAACTACACACATACACAGAAATGAGTACGTGTAAAACTGGTGAAATCTGAGTACTCAGTAGATGCTACCAATGTCCATCTCTTGGTTTTGATACTGTGCTATAGTTACACAAAAATGTGGCCACTGGAGGAGACTGGGTGAAAGATACACTGGATCTCCCTGTACATCTCTTTTGCAACTTCCTGTGAATCTATAATTATTTCAAAATAAAAATTTGGTATGAAGCTGCAACCCCAGGGGTGGGAGGTGGTGGCTGGGAGGGAGCCTGAGGGACCCCTCTGGGGGACGGGTAATTCTGTTCTGTTGATCTGGGTCCTGGTTACACAGATGAGTTTGGTTTGTGAAAATTCAATGAGCCATACATTTACAATCCATGAGCTTTTCTCTACCTATATTATATCAATACTTCAATAAAACATTTTCTTAAAGGTTAAACCTGCAGAAGAATTTTTTTTTTTTTTTTTTTTTTTTTTTTTTTTGCGGTACGTGGGCCTCTCACCACTGTGGCCTCTCCCATTGCGGAGCACAGGCTCCTGACGCGCAGGCTCAGCGGCCATGGCTCACGGGCCCAGCCGCTCCGCGGCATGTGGGATCTTCCCAGACCGGGGCACGAACCCGTGTCCCCTGCATCGGCAGGCGCACTCTCAACCACTGCGCCACCAGGGAAGCCCCATGCAGAAGACTATTTAAGGATGTGAGAAAATGTTCACTTAAATATCTTAAGTAGAAATAAAAGCAGAGTACAAAATAGTATATATTATTTGATACAATATTTGGTTTAAAAATTATATGAATGTGTACATGCATAGAAAAGTGACTAAAGGAAGATATGCCCAAATGTTAACACTGGCTATCTCTGGGTGGTGGAATAATGGCTGATTCTAAATTTTCTTCTTTGGTCTTATTCATATTTGCTATGATAAATATGTATTACTTTTGGAAACACACACATAAAAAGTTGTGTTATATGCTAATCTTTGATATTTGTATGGAATTTCCTAGCTTACAAGTATTATTTAGAAAGATCAGGAAGACAGAGATCATTATTACAATTTTTAAGATCAGGCAGTTGTAGCCCAGGGAAGTGGAGTCACTTATCCAAAGTCTCTCCACATGTACAAATCTGAAGACTAGCGCTCAGGTCTGCCAGCTCTGACCCTGAGCTTTCACCGTCACTACCCTGCTAACATGGTCCCCTTGCTGGGCACCAAGGGGACTTCCAAGGTAACTGAAATCATAGCTCTCTGAGTTAGACCTCACATGTCATTCAGTCCAAGGCTACCATCCTCTACGTTATATCCCCAAATGGCCACCTCGTCCTTTCTTGCATACCTCCAGTCATGGGGAGCTTCTTCCATTCTAGAGCTGCTCTAGTGCTCAGTAAATGGCCCAGCGTTTCCGCTGATCCCAAATCTACGCTGCATGCCTCCACCTTCCTTCATCCATCTTAATCCTGCCCCTTGGGCTACACAAACAAGTATGACCCCCTTTCCTTGTGGCAGTCCTGTAGAATTTGGGAGACAACAATCTGTCCCTGTCCCTAGTTCCTAAGGATAGGACTCCAAGCTTCTAAATTTTCTAGATCCAGAGAAGTTGAGTGACTTACCTAAGGTCACACAGCAATTTCAATATATGATTAATGAGTGTCTGCCTGGGCACAGCACTCTGTCGACTCTGCTGACATGGGTGGAGCTATCTGGACTCTGGGGGACCATCTGGGATCCCCCTTTCAGGACTAGGGAGTGGAAAGGAGACATAGGAGATATCTCTGTGCCAAACTTGTTCTGGGGTCCTCTGGGAGCCAGTATCGCCCTTCCCTCACAAACACACAGGGAGTCTGCATGCACTCCACCCACAGACTTCACTGCTCAGAACTGCTTTCAGGCCTCTAAAATCCCTCACATCTCTCCGGGACTCCCAGCTCTGCTCTTGCAGCCCTGAGGGAAATGAGTCAGGTGGGAAGAGCTGGGGAAGAGAAGGTGAGGGAGGAAGGAAACGGTTACTGGTCTCCCACAAGGGGCTCTGAATGATCTTGTGCAAGTCACTTCTCGGGAACCTCAGCTTCCTCATTTGCCAACCAGGATGCAAGTCCCCACCCTAAACCACTTCAGGGCTGCTGTGAGGATCCAGTAGGATCGGGGATAAGGGAGGGCTTAAGAAAATCCGGGACCTGGGATAACAAAGGTGGTCCAGGAGTTCTTGCTGTTTAAAGTGGTCTGAGACCCTCCTTTCTTCCCTTCTCATCCATTCATTCAGGCGTCCTCTCTTGGCCAAGTCCTTGGCCAGGCACTAGTGGTAGAGAAATGAATCAGCCTGGGTACCACCCTCAGAAGTGTCCATGGTGACAGGAACGGGTAGAGAAGAGGGTCAGAATGTGGATGAGTAAACTAAGAGTTGCAAATGAAAAAGAAGCTCAGGACCCTGTGGGAGATCAACTCAATCTGTGAGGAACAAAGAAGGAGGAAGTGACCTTAGGCCAGGATTTGAAGAAGGAATGAGAGTTTGCCCTGGTGGACAAGATGGGGAAGGGCAGAGCCAACTTACAAAGCAAAGGCAAGGATGTGAGAAAGGGCCTCCCCCTCACGGTCCAAGAAGAGCTTTCTAAAGATCTGAAAGCCTGAAAAGGCTGCAAAGCCTTCCTGGGAAGGAAGGGCATGGGAAGGAGCTGGCTTTGTTTGGAACACTCTGGGGAGATAACATTAAATAGAGAACAGAGAGGCTGGAATAAAAGGCCTTTCATGTCTTTCTAAAGTCTGAGATTCCAGAGTTGACCCTGATTAGAAGGAAAACATAAGGTCATTTTCCCTCTGCACCCAAGAGGAAGTGTAACATCTCAGGACTAAAGAAGGGTCTGGAGCCCAAGTTACAGGATTACCAAACTCCCAAGTGGAATTTGCATGCCACTGCAGGCAGCCTTAAACAGGCACAGCCCCTCCTGCCCTGAGGGCCTTCATCTTCCCAGAATGGGGTTTTAGCTTCCCATTCTGAGCTTCTCCTGGGAGGGCCTGAGCCCCTGCCAGAGTGAGGACTTGTGAAAGAATGTATGCGCAGGGGAAAGGCCTGGGAAGGGCGCCGGCCAGCGGGCAAAGGCTGAGCTCCTGGTAGCAGAGGCAGCCCAGACAGTGCCCTGACTGACCCCCCAAGGCCTCCCAACAGGCACCCCGGAGATTCAGAAGAACATTCTCGTTCTGACACCCCATCACTAATTTCTCCCCTATACGCAGAAGCTGGCCTCCTCAAAACATGGGTACAGCCATCCCCATTAAACACGGTTCTCCCCCCTCTGCCAAGACTAGGAGTTTTGGCTTCGTTCCCTGCCCCCAACGACAGTAGATGAGCAAAGTGAATATCATTCTGGTCCAAGATGATTCAGAGTGGGGAGGAGGAGGCATTGAGGGGAGTCTCTGGGAGGCCAGGCCTTTGTGATGGTCCAGAGAGAACAGACAAGGTCTGAGCTAGGGCTGAGGACCTGGAGAAGAAGAGACCACTGGGTGACTGGTGACTGACTGGTTGGGGAGGTGCGAGGCAGGGAGGGGGCAGGACTGACTCCAGAGTTCTGGCTTGGCTGACAAGCTGGTGGTGGAAACACAGAAGGAAAGACCAGGGGAGAGGGCTACACAGTGAGTTAACAAGAAATACCTATCATGTCTTTTAAAAATTCACCCTGCGCACAGTAGGAAAAACACTGTAAGTAACTTAGATGTCAATAGAGAGTAAGTTAAATAAACTGTTACATCCATACTAGGCAATGTTATGAAATATGAGACATGGGGAAATAGTCGCAGTAATTTATGCTTTGGAAGGGAGTCATAAAGAGTATTGCAGAATAATCCTTTCTTTTTTCTTCTTCTTCTCTTTTTCTTTTTGCGGTACGCGAGCCTCTCACTGTTGTGGCTTCTCCCGCTGCGGAGCACAGGCTCCGGACGCGCAGGCTCAGCGGCCATGGCTCAGGGGCCCAGCCGCTCCGCGGCATGTGGGATCTTCCCGGACCGGGGCACGAACCCGCGTCCCCTGCATCGGCAGGCGGACTCAACCACTGCGCCACCAGGGAAGCCCAATAATCCTATTTTTGTAAAAATAGATGGATGTGTCTATATACAATTTTTTTTAAAAAAACTGAAATAGTAAACATAAAAATGTTAAAAGTGATTATCTCTTGATGATGAATCACAGGGGATGTTTTACTATCTTTATGTATTTTCCTCATTCCTTCGTTGGGAACAAAAACAAATATTACTGCTCTGCTATGTCCTCTGCTATGAAGATACGGATTCTGGACTGACAGTCCCTTAGAGCAACGCCAAAGGGTCTGAAGGTACTTCTGCCCCCATGTGTGTGCCCCCCACCCTGGGTGTTCTGACCAGTGAGGAAGTAGCCCCTTGTGTCTGGGCAGCGGCTGAGTGGCTGCTTCTCTGGGTCCTGAGTGGCACAATCCCTCTTGATTCTTAGACCCTGGTCCAGGTGGGACAGAGGCCACTAATGAATTGCATCAGGATCTCTGGCTTAGGAGGATGCTGGGGACTCCTTCCAAGTGGGTGAGGAGAAGGACAAAGGAAAGATGCTGTCGAGCTGGCCCAGGAGCACATGACAGATGTGCAAGAAAAATACTGAATGAATTAATGAAGGGGCGAGATCAACTTTGTAAATCTTTTTGGATACATTGAGAATTCTTTTTTTCAAACGATGAGTGAATCAGACAGAATTATAAAGAAATTAAATCATCAAGTACGAGTCACTGTACATTAGCTGCCCCAGATTAGTAGAGCTCAGTCCTAGTAAAATCTAAAGGGTGAGAGACACCACTGACCCCTCGAGATTTCCCTGAGCTCTGGAGCAAGAAGGTCGCCTCTTCTCTCATGGTGGGACCCAGTCCGTGTTACATTCCATGTTACATTCCACTAAGTGCAGAGAAGGGGATGGAACCAGGAGTCTCACTAGCTGTGTCTTGTCACCCCCGAGCTCACTAATCTCTCACTATTCCCCCCCAAAAGTTCTGAACACACAGGATGTCGTTGGACACTTGACTGAAATTGACAGAAAGCCCCTGACTTTTTCTAGTGAGAGCATTATTCATGTCCTCTGATTAGAATGACAGCCCATTGCTTTTTTCTTCCTTTCCTGAAAACCTATTCATGGAGTAGCGTCTGGGGAGTTTCAAAGCTGGACATGACCTTGACAGCTTCTCTCCCGCCACTCTGCCTGGGGAGCCCTCAGGCATTCAGTGGTATTTCATGGGCTCCTGTGAGCCTCCCAAGAAGTTCCACAATTTCTGGACTAATTTCCATCTAATCACTCTGACGTCTTCTGAGCAGATGTGATTGCCATTTCCTGGCATTTACTCTTTATCCTGCCTCCTCTGTTGTACACGGCTGTGATTTCTGCCCTCCAGCGTTGGCAGAGGTTTAGAATCAAACACTGGGGATTTCCCTGGTGGCGCCGTGGTTAAGAATCCGCCTGCCAATGCAGGGGACACAGGTTCGAGCCCTGGTCCGGGAAGATCCCACATGCCGTGGAGCAGCTAAGCCCGTGTGCCACAACTACTGAGCCTGCGCTCTAGAGCCTGTGAGCCACAATTACTGAGCCCACATGCCACAGCTACTGAGCCCATGCGCCTAGAGCCTATGCTCCGCAACAAGAGAAGCCACCACAATGAGAAGCCCTTGCACCGCAACGAAGAGCAGCCCCCTCTTGCTGCCAACTAGAGAAAGCCTGCATGCAGCAACGAAGACCCAATGCAGCCAATAAATAAATAAATAAATTTTTAAAAATACCATCAAACACTGAGTCAAGCACTCATGAAGGTCAGAGCTGGGGTGGTCCTTGGAGGGCCTTGTGTCCAATCCCCTCACACGAGAGTTCATTTCAGTTCTTTTCATCCATCATTACCGAGCTGCTCCTCTGTGTCTGGCTCAGTGCCAGGCTCTGGGGGCTCAGAGCTGGCGTTCCTCAGTCTCCCCAGCAGCCCTTGAAGAATTTGTTCACAGTCTGAGAGTAGAAACAGATGGTAAACTTGCCAAATTCGCTCATTAAGATAAGGCTTCAACAGAGGGCTGGATACAGTCCAGGAGTGGGGTTCAGAGGAGGGAATGGCCAATTGAACATGGTGAGGTCAAAGAAAGCAGCATAAGCAGAGGTGATATTTGAAATTTAAAAGTTGACATTTTTCAGGATAATAGTTAAGGTTTTTTTCAGGAAGATGAGGGAGTAACAAACATTTCCAATAGAAACAGTAGCCTAGGAATTCCCTGGGGGTCCAGTGGTTAGGACTTGGCGCTTTCACTGCTGTGGGGACCTGGGTTCAATCCCTGACCGGAGAACTAAGGTCCCACAAGCCATGTGGAACAGCCACAAAAAAAAAAAAAAAAAGAGAAAGAGGAAGAAAGAAACAGTGGCCTGATGGTGCACAGCCTGGGCTCTGGAGTCAGACTGGCTGGGTTTGAATCCACCTCTAACCAGCAGTGTGACCCTGGTCAAGTTACTTATTCATCCTCTCTCAGCTCAACTTCTTCAGCTGTAAATTCACAGACACCTGTAAGCAAGTATGTCCCACGCAGTCATGCAGCATGTCAGGGTGCCCTTCCTAAGGTCGTGCTCTTCCCCACTGAGAGTTGTATGTTTGTTATAACAGTTTTCCAGTGGATGACAGTCAAGTGCTTGCTTTCTCATAATATCATGACACTGTGACAGATGCAAGTTAAGGGTCTTGAGGAAGTGTGCCTTTTTCTAATTTGCACAAAGACACCAAGTGGGCTCCAGGTGACCTGATACTCATGGTGTTTTTCTTTCTCCTTTCAAAAGTGAAACTCTTTCTAACAGACAGGGGTCAGAGGAGCTTTAGTCTTTTTGCCTCTCTTAAACTGTCCACCCAGGAGCACTCCTGACTGTTTGGGCCACTATCCACTGGGCTACAGGTCTCTGCCTCGGGACCTGGGCCATAGCCCCCTCAATGGGACGTGAACACCTTTCTCCACAGAAGCCCTGGAGGAGATGGGAAGGAACGGGGCCCCTTTCCCCCCTTTTCTCTGCCCCTTCAGTCCCCCTAATTACACATCCAATTGGGCAGGGGATAAACCTTTCTGCACAGAAGGATTGGGACAATCCTAAAAGGTGCTACAATGTCCAAGGGGAAGGTCAAGGCTCTCCCTCTCTTGACATTTCCCAGCATATGGAAGGGAAACCCTTAGGATTTTTCATAAAAGAGAGGTTCCCACAGGGCACACCCCAGTTTCTAACCTCCCCTCACTTGCTCTGAGATTCACACCTCTTTTCCTCCAAAAGCCTCCTCTTACCTGCCTCCATTCCAGTCCCACAGAAATCCAGTCCCCCCCACAGTCACCCCCAGATCCATCTACTCAGTCCACCCTGACCCCAGACCTGCTGAATCAAGTTCCTGGGGGGGTGAGAACACATATCTGTGCTTTTAACATGTTTCCGGGTAGTTTTTAGATCCGTTGAGTCTTGGAAACTTCTGCCCCTTGGTTCTCTCCTTCAAATGAAGGACGGGCTCAGATTGACCATTCTAATAAGGATTTTATTAAATGCTTTCGTTCTCTTCTTGATGTATGTGAGGTTTGTGTGTGTGATGTGCATGCATGTGAGTGTTGTGGAAGTATGTGAGAGTGTGTGTTTGTGAGTGTGATATATGTGCATGTGGTGTGTGTGTGTGTGTGTGTGTGTGTGTGTGTGTGTGTGTTGAGGGCAGCAGGCAGGCAGGGGGAAGGTGGATCTTAATAGCTATTTTTCTTTTGCTTTCTCTGTATTTTTCAACTTTCAACAAGGAGAAGTTGCTTAAGTAATAATAAGAAATGTTTTTAAGGAATATTGCACTGTCATCCATCTTGAATCTCTTAGTCCCAGCAAATCCTGTAGGCACCCGCTATCCCAGCCTGATACGTCAGTGGGTGAGATCTGACGGACTGCTTTCAGAAACTAAGCTCTTCATAGGAGCCATCTGGAAATGTGGACCCCACCCTGTTCTGTCATCCAGGGCTTGCCCAGATGGCGTAGTAGGGCCTTGGCAGGGTCCTGAGCGATTGATTCCCAGGGCTCCTGGCAGCTTTGGAGCTGGATCCAGGCCAAGGTAGGGTAACCAGGTGCACGTTCCAGCTCTGAGAGAGGCCTGGTGAGAGCCAGAATGGCACAGAGCAGTCCCATCCAAGAGCTGCTCTAGCGCCTCACCTCCCAGGCATGCATTATTCTCCTTGTATTGTTTTTTGAAATCGGGATGTGTCTGAAAATTTACATGTACGTTTAGTGAAGTGATATTTCTTGGTTTCCCAAAAGGCTCTTATTAAATCTGCGAGTTATACACAGAATGGAGCACAGTGCCTGGCTCATAGTAAAATGTCTGTTAATAAATGAATACACATATGAAAAGGAAAAACTAATATCTATTTTCTTGTAAGAGTAATATGCCTCCCGCTCATCCCAAAGTTAGTGGTGTTTGTTTTGGGGTCTCTTTGGGGCTTGATTAGCTGGACACAGTCTCCCTGGGAACGTCACAGAGATACAGTGACCTGTGAGCCTGCCTGAGGAGACAGGCATTTTCCTTCATGTTTTCATACACACAATGCTCCTCGATCATCTCCCCAAGAGCAGGTGAAATTTCCTGGTACAAAGTTGAAGTTCAGTGCAGGGTTCCGCCGTGTCCAGGCCGCCTCCCATCTAAGGCACGTGGAATTCCTGTCCAGAGCAGGGCTTTTCCTTCAGGAACACCTCTGATCACAAAAAGTAAGGGATGGAACTGAGCAGCCCCAGCGTAGCCAGATGTTAATTTAAAGCAACAGGCACAAAAATAATTAATTTTTTTAAAAAAGCAACAGGCACCTCCTACTCCTATTGCAGGACAAAGGAGTGGCAGTGCTTAAAGGGATACTAAAAAAGAAAAAGGGGATTTATTCCACACGTAGACTATTTCATCACTACAAGAAAATTAAGTGTCTTGAATGATTATCCCTTTGGCCTCAGCAGGGAGTGGCTGAGTCCAGTGGTCTCTCAGTGGGTGCCCTTGGTGGGCTGGGCACCTCCTCTCCCATCCTCTAGCTGCTGTTCCCTCCCACCCCACACACGCACACACACTCTAAACCCCCCTTAGGTGGAAGTGGACGGGAGGTGAGATCCTAGCAGCCAAAGTCAAACCTGACAGGTGCAGACATGACTCGGCATTGGGGCCTTCTTCAAGATAGCTGTCCGGTCATTGGCATTTGTCTTGTGGGAGGGTCCATGGGTCCCTCACAGCCCTTCCCCATCCCTGGGGATCTCCCACCTATGGCACCTTGACATGGCTTTGCCTTTCTGACAGTTCAGCTCCCATTCAACCCGTCTAGGGGTCACCTTCCCTTCTAGAAGGTCCTCTTAACCCTGCTCCTCTCCATGGAGACACATCTGGCCCTAGGAAACAGCCAGGCATTGTTGCCCAGCCAGAGTCTGGGCCCTTCCCAAAGCACGCCATCTCACGACTTGGCCCGAGCGGGTGCTCTAGCCAAGCCCCTCACCCATAGACATTTTCAGCTGTGGGTCAGGGACTAGTTCTACACCCGTTACATGTTAAGGCACACAGAACACATTCTCTGGATGGTTCCCTGGAAGCCCCCTCAGTTGGTTTAAGAAAGGAAGAAGTTCCCCTTTACCCTTCCCACATGGGGGTCGGGACTGGACACAGACGGGGCAGAGATGGACAATATTGTCCACTCTCCAATGAAATCTTCATTTCTTCTTTTTCTGTCAAAGCCTCAGCTTCCGTGTATCTTCACAGCGGTTGTTTTAGTCTCTTAGCTTGTCACGGGTGGGTTGTCTTGCCCTTGGTCATTGGTGCTTCCAAGGACACGCCCAGACAAACAGGAAGCTGTCTCAGCCCTGTCAGGCTTCATTGATTCCAGCAGCCCTTAGATGCACACGGAGTCAGTGGGATGTGGATTCAGATCCCAGCCCTTTGCTTAACAAGCCTCTGGGGCAAGTTACAGAACTCTTGGCTTCCAGTTCCTCACTTGCAAATCAGGTTTAAAAACCCTCAGTTCACAGGGCTTGGGAGAAGTTTAGGGAGATAATATTGCAAGGCAGTTGGCACGGTGTCTGGCTTATGATAAATGTTCACTAAATAGGAATCGTTATTCTCACAGTCCTGCTGAGATGTGAGCTTCCTGCTCTCAGCCTGGGAGGCATTCAGGCTTTCAAGGGCTGTTCTGCAGCAGAGATAACCTCGTCCATTTTGCTGCCAGTTGCTAGTTTGGCTCCCTGAAGCGCTGGGGAAAGACCACAGGGGTTATCTTCACACAAGGCCTGGTTCCCATCCTGCCCTATCACACCTCAGCTAGATGACCTTAATATTCCCGAGCTCCAGGTTCTTCCCCTGAAAAGTGAAGACATCACTCTGTCTTGGAAGTAAACCCTCCTTGGCTTCACTGGGCCGTTGTGACGATGAAATTAGGTGGCATATGGCAGGTGTCTGGCACAAGGCTTGTAGCCTGGGGGCTCTCAGCAGTGAATAATTTCATCACCCTCCCCACTAAGGTGGTATCTGTCACCTACATGTCTTAATCCACAAAACTATTGTGAAGTTTGAAGAAAAGACTATGCAAGAGGGACTTTCCTGGTGGCATGTTGTTTAAGACTCCGCGCTCCCAATGCAGGGGGCCCGGGGTTCGATCCCTGGTCAGGGAACTAGATCCCACATGCATGCCGCAGCTCAGAGTTTGCATGCCACAACTAAGGAGCCGGGGAGCCACAACTAAGGAGCCTGCCTGCTGCAACTAAGACCCGGCACAACCAAATAAATAAATATTAAAAAAAAAAAAAGACTATGCAAGAGTGTACCTTATAAAGGGTCACATGCGTTGTAAAGGATGAGTGGGCTCTGATGATTAGCCCGAAGAATGCAGAGGCCAGAGGGTCTCTGAAAACTTCCTGAAGAAGAAACCACTTTAAATTTCCTTCCTCAAGGAAGATTCAAAAGAGTCTGTTCTGCTGAAATGTGTATTCCTTTCATAGGAATAGCACACACATGATTGGTAAAGGGGATACAGTGTCCATATTATGTGGAAGTCATATTGATTCCTATGCAGTATATTCCAGCCTGTACACATTTTGAAGCAATTAGGAGCACACCTTCTCACCACTAAAGAGGAAGTTGTAGCATTTTATGAAGACCTTAAAAAACACGGAAAATCCTGCAGAAGTGCTTTTCTCTGGTACAAGTCATCACTGGTTTAGTGGCTTCATGAACCACAATCCCTTCCAATGTTAGGCTCTCTGGGGAAGTGGAGAGTGCAGATACTTCCTCTGGTATTTAAGAAAAAAAATGTTGTTGTTGTTTTTGAAGAAGTCTAAACCTTAGATTTTTCACTTTGGTGGACCTAGCCTCTGTTAGAGGCAAATGCCATAAAGATCTTACATCTGGGCGAAAAGAAAAAACCTCAGGTTTAAGTCTGCTAGGACGAAGTGACCATGAGTCTGGGAGCAAATGCTGCTGGTGATTTAGCCCCGCTGCTCTTTTATTGGGATTGGTGCTGGGGTTTTTTGTTTTGTTTTGTTTTGCTTTGTTTTGCGGTACCGGGCCTCTCACTGTTGTGGCCTCTCCCGTTGTGGAGCACAGGCTCCGGATGCACAGGCTCAGCGGCCATGGCTCACGGGCCCAGCCGCTCTGCGGCACGTGGGATCTTCCCGGACCGGGGCACATACCCGTGAACCCGTGTCCCCTGCAGTGGCAGGCGGACTCCCAACCACCGCGCCACCAGGGAAGCCCTCGGTGCTGTTTTTGTTAGAGCTCTGCCTACAAAGACCCATAGGTTTTAAATGATCTGCTCCAAATTTGTTTGTTAAACCCTTTCGTATTTACACCATGTGATTTTGCAAAAGGATTTTGTTTTACTTTGTTTTGTTTTGTTTTCAGGATCATATATATGGCATTGTGGCAAAAATGCCCACATCAGGATCTGATCAGCAAATCAGAATTACCTAAACCTCCAAGAAGCAAAACTAAAGTGCTTTGGGGGTAGTTCATTCCCCCTCACCTACACATTTTCCAGGCTTGATGAAAGTCATGTTACCAGGGCAAGAGAATATTCCTCACACAGAAAAAAGTGAAACTCAGATATAACCTCCTCCAGGAAGCCCACCCCCGCCCCTCATGCAGCCAAGTTGGTCTAGGTGCTCCTTCTCTGGTTCCCCCAGCTTCCTGTATTTCTCTGTCTCTGCTGCTCAGATTACATCGTGTGGTCATTGCCCATGTCCATATCTGTTCCCCGCCCCCAATGTGATGTCACTGGTCTTCCAGGGTCCAGGGCTCAGCATAAGGCCAGCCACTGGGGTGGCATCAGGAAACATTATGAACTGAACAGAATGATATAGGAGCACAGTTGAGGGCTGGTGAATATAATAGTGTGACTCTTTGCCTGTACTTCTAGTCTTTGAGAATTTATTGCAGAGTTTACCATTGTAAGCCAGTTGTAAGCCTGTTGGAACACTTTTTATAAAGCTTGCAAAGTATTTCAGTTTTGTTTACTCGCTCTGGCACAGGCTTCCTCGCAGCCTAAATATCCCCCTGGGCCTCGGAGAGCTATGTGGATGCATACAAAACCAGGGACAGGACCCAGAGCGCTGCGTGTGCACAATGAATAAAACCAGGGCAGCAGAGAATGGGAGGGGGGTGATAAAAAAGCCCGGGGCTCTAAATTAAGCCAAGCTCTAAGCCACACTCTGCCATTCACACACGTTGTGTGTGAGAGTCCCTTTGCCTCCCTGGGCTGTAGTTTCCTTCTCTGTGGAATGAGGGTCTTGGAGTAGGTTCCATTATTTGTTCAACATATACAGGTCTTCAGGACCTGCGCAGTCCCACAGAGGAAAAACTGAAGACAAGGCTGCCCTTGGGAGGTCACAGCCTGGAGAGTGAGACAGGCTCGTGCCCACAAGTCCCTGGGTGGATGTAGGAGGAATTAGCATTTACTGAGCACCAGCTGTGTCCTCAGCACTTTATATCTAATGTCTAATTTAATGCCCCCTCTAAGGTAGCCATTATACCCCCATTTTATAGTGGGGAAACTGAGGCTCAAGAGGTTAAGTGACCACGTGTGCTAGCAAGCAACAGAGCTGGCATTTGAACCCAGGTCTGCCTGACTCTAAAGACCAAGATGGTTCCCACCCAATTTGAACAGTCTATGACTTCATGATTTAAAAAAGAAAAATTAATTCAGGAGAATGCGTGTTCATTTCCTTCCTTAAATCCGGGCTTTTAACTATTTAAATTTTTTAAAAAAATTTGTTTTCTGATTCAGGAAGTGGATAATGTCCTGTTTTAGATTATATGTTACAAAAAGCTGAAAGATGGCTCATTTGTTCATTCATTCATTCACTCAATCATTCAACAAATACTTATTGAGCATTTACTATGTACTGACCATGCACTGCTCTAAGCACTGGATATACCATAATGCACAAAGACAGACAAGGTCTCTGTTCTCATGGAACTGACTTTGTACTGGGAAGCAGATGATAAAGATGAAAACAACTAAATAAGATGATTTCGGTTTATTCTAAATTCTAGGAGAAATGTAATCTAGGAGAATTGATATGGTAGATTTGGGTTCCATCTAAGTTAAGGTAGTTAGAAATGGCCTGAGGAGATGTAATTTGAGCTGAGATCAGGTTGAGAAAGACCTAGCCAAGTGATGATCTAGGGAAAGTGCTTCCTGGGCTGAGGGAATAGTAGGTGAAAAGGCACTGAGGTAGGGCCAAGTGAGAGTCTCTGAGGAACAGAAAGGAAGCCGGTGTGTCTGGAGTAGATTAACAATAGGGAAAGTGGCAGAAAATGACGTAGGAGGGAGATGGGATCATACAGGGCCACGGCACGGAGTTTAGACAGCTAGAGAAAGTCACTGGCGAAAGGTAAGCAAGATAATGACATTCAGCCTTAGAGATGAGAGGAACAGTAGTCATTCTGACCCAAGCATCTCACCTCACATTGGTCCAGCGGAAGAGACCTGCCCAGAGACTAACAGGGTCAGTGAGTGGGAGAGCCAGGAGTTAGTGAGAGACCCCATTGAAGCAGAGCACTCAGCCAAACCACTGACTCCCTGTAATGCAGCTGCCCAGCCACCGCCCTGGCCCAGGCCACCAGTGTGTCTTTCTCCTGATCTATTGCACTAACCTTCACTGGTCTTCTGACTGTCACCCTCACCCTCCTAAGGTTAATTGTCCACACAGCGGGCAGAATGAACATGGTAAACCTTCATTTCGATAACGTCTCACCTCTGCTCAACCCCTCTGACGTCCTCCCTGTACCTCACTGTACCTGTTCATTTGTCTCCCCACCAACCCAGAGAGCAGGCCCTTGTCTTAAATATCCCTGGATCCTTGGTGTGCTGGCTAGAGGCTCTGGCACATAAAAGGCACTCAGTGAATGCTGAATGAATAAATAAACATGCAAATATAAAATCTGCAAATAAGCACACTAGGTGATTTCATTTCTGTCTACGTAGGGGAATCTATCTGGTTATTATTTATGGATAGCACATTGGCTAAGAGCATGGGCTTTGAACTGGACCTCCTGGGTTCAAATCCTCTCTCATCCAGTTACCAATGCTTTGACCTTGGATAAGTCATTAACCCCTTTGAGTCTCAGTTTCCTTGTCTATCTTGTCTATCTAGTGGGGATAATAATAGTATCCAACTCACAGTGTTGTTACAAGTATTACACTAGTTGGTATACATAATAAACCATTCTTGGTACCTCTCAACTATTAGTCATTGATATCATTGTTGATATCTCCATATGCAGTGAGGGAAACAATGCCAGAAAGGTCTGGATGGCTTCAGTGGAGACTCCTGGTATAGGAGACAAAGTGCTGTCTTTGGAAGTTTCCCCTAATTTGCTGGGGCAACCTTGGGCAAGTCACTTCATGCTTCAGAGTCTGTTTCCACATCTGAAAAATGGAGATAATCGTACTCCAGCTGTAGCTTTGAGATTAAGTATATCAAGTTTCTGGCACAGTAACTAGCACCTAATTCCAAAGGCAACAAACGTTTCCTTTTGCTCTTCTCCCCACTGGCCTGTGAGCTTGCCAAGCACAGGATCCTTGTTAATCGGGCCTGAATCTGCCCACCCGCTCATGCCTAGCACGGAGTCTGGCCCTGTGAACAGACAGTAAACAGTGAATAGAGAATTAATACTTGTGGACTCCGAAGTGGGCTCCCTTCGCCTGCTTCACACATCTGTCCCTTCAGTTTTGTTTTTTCTGCCAGAAATCTGGTCCAGAGAATCATCATCTCTCACGGTGGCTATGCCCACAACCACCTACTGAGCTCCCCATTCAGAGAAGGGCTTGTCCCTCCAGCTAACTGAACATGGTGCCAGATTTGTCTTTCTAAAGCACAGACCATGTCCCTTGCCTTGCGCAGAAGCCTTCGTGGCCCACCAGAGCTGCCCCCCACCCCCAGCTCCTTAGGCTGGTGTTTAAGGCTCACTACAGACCACCCCTGGCTGCCCCTGCCATCATGTCCTCTCTCTCTGCCCCTCTAACCTTACACACACACACACACACACACACACAGAGGCACCAGACTGAATCTTAGTTCCTTGGCATCACTGTGCCTTTGCCCACATTGTGCGCCCTGTCTGGAGCGGCCTCCCAAGGCACCAAACCCCCATACCCCAAGGTCCCACTCTAATGCCACCTCTTCACCTGGCCTCACCCACATGCACAAGCTACAAGTGTCCCTCCTGCACCTAAGTTCCCACAGTGCTTCATGGTGCAGCTCCTCACCCACCTGCTGCCCCAGATGTTGTATTGTGTTTACCTCTGTGCCTGGGCTAAGTGGGCCCTCAGTGAACGTGATGGACAACCGCGGTTGGCCTCCCCTCTGGAAGGGTAGGGATGTGTCTCCTTCATCTCTGCACCTTTCCTCTCTGACACACACGTTTTCCTGAACACAGCAGGAGCATGATGCATATTTAATAGATGAGCCACCTAGCCTTGCTGTTCTAGTAAGCAAAGGTGTCTTGAATTGGTCTTTGTTCCTCAGTCCTGCTGACGGCCCGAGGTCAGACCACACCGTCGTTCACTTGGACTGTTAGGCCCCTAGCAGTGTCTCCCTTCTTTCCTTTTGAGCCTGCACAGACTATCGGAGTGACCCTTCTCAAACAGAAATCTCATCATGATGCTGTAAACCTTTCATTAGCTCCAAGTGCCACAGAATGAAGCCTCAGCTGCCTTCCCCTTCAGCCTAGTCTTCTGCTCCCCCAGGTTCCCTTGCCCCCCGCCCCACATACTTCCTCGCATTCCTCCAGAGTTACTGTAATCCCATGGCGACCCTGTGTTGTTTCAGGCCTCTGTGTCTTGACATATGCTGTTCCCTCTTCTTCAAATGACACCCCACCTCCACTCACCGTCCCCCAACATCTGATAAACAGCTGCCCATGCCTCAAAACCCAGTTCTGACAAAAGCTTCCTCTGTGAAGGAGGAGGTGGCTCAGCACATGAACAGCCCCCAATACTAACCATACATCCACCCCACGATACTGGGCATTCACTGTGCACCAGACATCCCCTCTAGGCAGCCGCTGCACTGGCCAGATTCCTGAGGTTGCAGTCGTCACTGTGTCGATATGAACTGTGCTTGCACCTGCCTCGTTTCCTCGCCCGGAGCCCTGAGGTCCGGGCTGCTGCCGGCTGTCATCACTGAGTGCCCCGTGTCCCCTAGTGCTCGCAAGGTGCCGGCACACGTGGAAGACCTGTAAATGAGCCACACTGAGTGCAGGGAGTGGAGGGGAGGAAGTCAAGCGGGGAATAGGGTGGGACAATGTCGAAGGTTTGACCCAAGGCTGCCAGGGCCTCTCGAATCTTATTTCAGAGTCCAGGATCCTCCTGGTTAACAGCAAAAGATGCTTCCGCTTCGGCTGTCCTGGGGCTCCTGCTCAGGCTTTGGGTGAGTGGTTCTCAGTGGCAAAGTCCTCAGGAAATTCCCTGCAACCCCCAAAATGCTAGGCCAATGAACAGGTCCCACAGGCTGCTGACAGCTCAGCACAGTGCGAAATGCGGCAAGAAATAAGTCAGTCTGGCATTGGCTTCAACCATGCAGACCCTCAATGTGTCATTCTTCTCTTTAAAAAAGCTTTGCCGATACTTGCTATGTGCTTGGCACCGAGCACAGAGAGAGAAATTAGATGCTTCCTGCCCTGGAGAAGCGGCTTGTCTGGGGAAGCAGGCTGTGTGATCCAAGACACTTCCTGGAACAAGTAAGTCACCACGTGGCTAAGTCCCAAATAGCAGGTTCCTGAAGGAAGAAGGAGTCTGGTGCATTCCAGGAACTGAGAAGACAAGTGGGGAGCACCTGGAGATCAGGGCCAAGATCCCAAGGTGAACCTGAAGAGACCCTGCAAGGTGGAGGGAGGGGGAGGGGCACAGCCTTGGAACTATAATAACAGCTAACATTTGTGTGGCACTCGTTATGTGCCAGGCACTCTTCTAGACATTTTACATGTGTAAACTCCTTTAATTGTCCCAATAACCTGTAAGGGTAATAATTGTGATTATTATCCTGTGAGTCAAGGGAAGCCATTGAATTGTGTCAAGAAGGGAAAAGAGATCAGATCTGTGTATGAGAAACTTCCCTCTGGCTCTGGTATGGAGCACTGAAGGGGGTCAGAGTAGATGCCAAGAGACCCATCAGGAGGCCCACACTAGTGGTCCAGGGTGGTGCTGGGGGGCGGGTGGAGAGAAGGGAGCGTATCTGAGAGCTGTTAAGGGGGAGAGTTGACAGAACTGGTTAGCAGTTACTCATTAGCAGTACTCAGCCCAGGTCTCTGACAAACCTCCCCTCCTCCTCTAGGCAAGTTAAGGCCCCTCCCCCAGGCTGGCCCAGGCCTTGCTTCCTTCTAACAGTCCTGATCGTACCCAACACCAGACTCCAGGTCAGTTTTCCAACAAGCAAATCACAAAAAGTCAGCTGCCCAAATGAATAATTCCCCAAACCACCACTTTGCCAAATGGCTTATAAGCCAGAAACTAATTCATCAAAAGCCAAATCATTCGAAGTTAATTCCCTAAGTTTGCTTGTTTCTTTTGAAAACTCTTATGCAATTTATAGCAGTTGGTGTTAGGTGGGATAGACTTTTTTTGTATTAATATTAAGTAGGCAAAAAAGAAAACTTATAAAACATGCATAAAGTATTTAAAAATGATACAACAAAACTCCTGCACCCAAAACCAGTTTTTAAAAATGAACACTACCAAAAACAATTTTTATATTTAAAAAAATGAACATTACCATTACCTTGGAAACCCCGAGTGCCCCTCCCTCATCCCATCGCCTTCCTTCTCATCCCAGAGATAATCACTCTCCCAAATGTTCTGCCTTTCTCTCTTGCTTTTCTTTATAACAACATAATTGTATCTTTAAAGAGTATCGGTGTTTTTGTTTTTGTTTTGTTTTTGTTTTTGCCGTACGCGGGCCTCTCACTGTCGTGGCCTCTCCCATTGCGGAGCACAGGCTCCGGACGCGCAGGCTCAGCGGCCATGGCTCACGGGCTTAGCCGCTCCACGGCATGTGGGATCTTCCCGGACCGGGGCACGAACCCGTGTCCCCTGCATTGGCAGGCGGACTCTCAACCACTGCACCACCAGGGAAGCCCAGAGTATCGTTTTTTCAGTTTTGCATGTTTTTAAACTTTATATAAAAGGAATTAGAGCACACCTGTTTTTCTGTGACATTTTTTTCATTCAACATTATGTTCCTGAGTTTCATACTTGTTAATACATAGAGTCCTGATTCATTCATTTTCTTGGTTGTATAGTATTCTGTTTTATGAATACATTATAATTTATGTATCCATTGAGTTGAGGAAAACTTAAGATGGTTCCAGTGTTTTTCCATTACACATAGTGCTAGTAGGAACATTCTTGGATATGTCTCCTAGGGCACATATGCTATGGAATTGATCTAGTTCATTCTTTTTTTTTTTTTTTTTTTTTTGTGGTATGTGGGCCTCTCACTGTTGTGGCCTCTCCCGTTGCAGATCACAGGCTCCGGACGCGCAGGCTCTGTGGCCATGGCTCACGGGCCCAGCCACTCTGCGGCATGTGGGATCCTCCCGGACCGGGGCACGAACCCGTGTCCCCTGCACCGGCAGGCGGACTCTCAACCACTGTGCCACCAGGGAAGCCCCGATCTAGTTCATTCTTTACAACAATCATATGAGGTACATATAATTAGCCTCATTTATAGATAAAGTAACTGAGGTTCAGAAAACTTCAATGACTAAAGATAGGAGTCTAATAAGAAGTGTGAGGCTTTTATATATTGAATCTCCCCACCTCATGAAGTGGTCTCTCAGAGGAGAAACCCACCCTCTGACCCATTCCCTAAGCAAAGAGTTGCTCTCTGGACAACTTCTAATCCGTCCCCTCCCCCTACCCCCCTATCCCATTCCTCACAGCATCCTACCAGTCCCTCCCTCCAAACCTCATTTCTCCTTGTCCCCTCCCTTTCTATGCCTAAACCCCACTACTGTCCAGGTTTCAAATTGATGCTGACCACCCCCTGAGTTAAAACCAAGAGCCAAGGACCTTATCTCCCACCTACTCTTCCCACCTTTCTTATCTCTCAGCCTCTTGCCCCCAGGTAGGCATCTTCCCTCCCCTTCTGACGACACACACCTCTGCCCTACTCTGAGAATCCCGATTACTCTGCCTAGGATGCAGTGTATCCCTCTCCCAGATGGAGTTCTTTGAGCAAGGGTCTTTCATGTCTATTTCCACAGCAGTTCCAGAGGGCTTCTCTAGTGATATTTACACCTTATAGCTCATGTTATTAAGGACCTGTCTTATTCTCCTTTATCTCCCCTGGGCCTTGCACAGAGTGAGTAACAAATATTGAATGAAAGGATTGATTTTCACCCAAACCACTTCCTGTGCCATGCCTGGATTAATTTCAGTTACTGTTTACTGATCTGCTTTAAAGTACCAAATGCTGTGCAAAGCCCTCCTGCTCTGAGCAAGCCGAGTCATTCTCTCCATCTCATCTCTCCAGGCTCAAGCAAAGGGCCTACCCTGCATTTGCATCTACACTACCTTGCTGGCAACAGTCTCCTCTGAGATATCCTAAAGTTCTAGCCCCTAACAAAAAGCACTAACATTCACATAGCTCTTTCGAGTTTAAGCAGCACTGTCAGACGCATTTGATCTGTCCAGCCATTCAGTGCTACCGGTGTCATGATCTCCATTTTGCAGATAAGAAAACCAAAGTCCACAAATATCAAGTGACTCACCCTGATCCACACAGAAAGACTACAGAATTGAAGCCAGGTTTTCTAATTTGAGAGCCCTTGCCTTTCCACTATATTTAGCCATCTTCGCCATGAAGCCTTTGTCAAGGCAATGGAAATTGACATGGTAGAGTGGTGTGGTGGGAAAGGATGCCAGCTTGGGGTAAGTCGGCCTTTGAGTTTGAGCTTCGTCGCTTAGTAACTGTGTGACCTTAATCAGGTCACCAACCTCCCTAATCCTGAGTGCTTCATCTGCAAATGGGGCAGTAGCACCTACCTCACAAAACTACAAGGATTCAATGAAAAAAATGTGTGTGAATTGCCTTACATGTAGTCAGGGCTCAGTAAATCTTAGTCCCTTACCTGGCCCTTCCCCCAAACTCTATGACAATAATCCAGTACTCCAAGTTCTGAGCCTTTTATGTGCATGCTGGGGACCGCTCACCCACAGAAGATGGAGACACTGAGTTCAGCACAATGGACAAATGCATAACTTCCTCACTCTTGGGTCCTGGTCTTTTGTGTTCCTCTGGTTGGTTGGTTGCCTTTTGAGACTTTTGAGAGCATATATGTTTGGGTTTGCCCACAGCTTTATGCAGCATGGTTTAGCTACAGAGCATAGTCTTAGCATTCCTTCTCCCATAATGAACCCTTCACCCTGCCCAACAGCTATCAAGCCGCAAAGGAGTTTGTGGTTCCTTGAAGCCCACATCACCTTCAGGGGATTTTTTTGTAGCTGCTTTTCATCTCAGAAATTATCCCCTGGGCTTCCCAGGTGGCGCAGTGGTTGAGAATCTGCCTGCCAGTGCAGGGGACACGGGTTTGAGCCCTGGTCTGGGAGGATCCCATATGCCACGGAGCAACTGGGCCCGTGAGCCACAACTACTGAGCCTGCGCGTCTGGAGCTTGTGCTCTGTGACAAGAGAAGCCATGACAGTGAGAGGCCCGCGCACCGCGGTGAAGAGTGGCCCCCGCTCGCCGCAACTAGAGAAAGCCCACGCACAGAAACGAAGACCCAACACAGCAAAAATAAAAATAAATAAATAAATAAAACTTGTACTACATGCCAGACGCAGGACAAATTTAAAGGAGAAAATTAAGAAAAAGGAAAGAAAAGAAATTATCCCCTTCCACACAGATGGTTGGTCTATCAGTCCATTTCTGGAGACTTAACTGTGTGCCAGCTCATGTACCACACATCAGAAATAATTACTATAATGACTGAGGCTGCCAGTTCCTGGGCATTTATATGTGTGCAATAGCACTATGTGCATTATACACATGATCTCATCTAATCTTAATAAAATATTGGGATGGGTGGCTACTCCATTTCAAAGATGAGAAAACTGAGGATTAGAAAGGCTTGGTAACCTGTTCAAGACTGCACTAGTTGCAGAACTATGGTTCAAAACCCTGTCCGATTCCAAAGCTCAGAGTTCTTTCCCTGCCATAGGAATCTCCCCAGTCTCTTAATGGGACATAGAAACCCAGAAACAAACACCTCATTCGTTGCAGATAGCCCTTTGTTTCTGATTATGAAAATTGGTTCAGAATATAAAGCCCTACTCTGGGGAGGAGGGTTAAGGAACTGGGGTGAGAGGAAGACTTACTTTTTTTTTTTTTTTTTTTTTGCGGTACGCGGGCCTCTCACTGTTGTGGCCTCTCCCATTGCGGAGCACAGGCTCCGGACGTGCAGGCTCAGCAGCCATGGCTCACGGGCCCAGCCGCTCCGCGGCATATGGGATCTTCCTGGACCGGGGCACGAACCCATGTCCCCTGCATCGGCAGGCAGACTCTCAACCACTGCGCCACCAGGGAAGCCCAAGACTTACTTTTTGAGTACTTTTTTGTACTTGGTGAATTTTTGAACTGTGTAGTTACTTTTCTTTTAACCTAATGACGGGAGGCGGGGAGGGAGGCGGGGAGGGTATGCCATCCCCAAACGTGCCACTTTGGCATGTGGGTTATTTTGAGCTGAAGGCAGTCAAGACCCAGCACTTAGGAAAAGCTTTTTACCACTCCCTTAACGGCCTAAAACAATTTAGAGTGGGGGCCTGAACCAAGAAGAGAGCTGTTACCAGAGACAAGTATTTCATCTGAGAGACATATCCGCGTGGCAGCGCAAACATCTGCTCTTCTCACCTTTCTGTGAATTGCTTCCCCCTCTTTGAAGACCCAGACTCCTATCCCTTTCCTTAGCTCAGGATGGTAGATAAACCTCAATTGCCCGGTTGCCTTTGAGTCTCATATATTTGCAGAAATTTGTTTTTCTTCTATTAATCTGCCTTTTAATTATGGGGGTGGGACGTCTCAGCCAAGAACCTAGAAGGGTAGAAGGAAAATTATTTTTCCTCCCCTACACCAGTTTTTTTAAACCAATTAAAACGTAGTAGCACATTTTGAAAATACAGCTAGTAATAAAAATCATTCCTAACCCCACTTCACACAGATACTCACATCTGCCTTTTTCGCTAGGCACACGCTAAAAAATGGGATTATATTTACACATGCCGTTTTTTGTAACCTGCTTTTTTTCTCATAATACTATCTTACGACATTACTTTTCATGTCTATGAATATAGATCTAATGGTACTGATGCAGTTCAGGTGGCTTCCAAGCCCCTTTATATGTGAGAATGCTGAGACGAATTTTGAACGGGAGTTTGCAGCATCCTGTCACAGCGGGAGGCAGGGACAGCGGGCTCACCGCAGGGCATGCTGGGCCCTGTGCTGCTGGCTCAGGGAACCGAGAGGCCAGGGGCGGGGCCCGGGCCGGAAGGCGGGCCCGAGCGTGGGTCCGGGCCGGGTCAGGGCTGGTGTCCGCTGGTCTCTCCACTTCAAGCTCACTGGCGTGGCTAGAGTTGAGTGGAGTAGTGATCGAGCTGCGGAGGTTCATGGCTGGGATCTGCTCCTGGAGGGTAACTGTGGTTCCTCTCTGGCACTAAACTCGGTGGCACCGGCGGGCGGGCGTCCCCGCCGGGGAGAGTTGCAGACTAGGTTACGCGAGTGCCCAGAGCTTGCTAGACTTCAGACCTGCGGGCGCCCATGGCGCAGGTCGGTCATTTTGACAATGAGGCCCCCAGGCAGCCAGGAGGCTTGCGGAGGCGACCACCGTCAGGGATGGTGGTGGAGTGGCCCAAGGGGAGATTTAGGACATTTCTGGACCCCACAGTGTCTATTTTCCGTGTTCTTAATGAAACCTTTTAAAAATTAGGAAATAAGACATACACAAAAATAGAATAATAAAACCAGTCTCTATGTACTCATTACCCAGCTTAGTCACATCTTAGTATTTTCCTATATTTGCTTCAGCTGTTTTGTTCTTTAGGCAATGAAGCGTTAAATATACAGCTGAATGTCTCTGTGTAACCTCCCTAATTGCATTTCCTTCTCTCCCTGTAGATCGTTGCCATCTTGAATTTGGGGTTTATCAATTTATCAACTCAGTGTGTGTTTTTATGCTTCTAGTACATACGTATTTATCCACAAAAATAGACGGCATATTTAGCATGTTTTAATCTTTATATAAACGGTATTCTCCTGTAACTATTCCTGAATTTCCTTTCATCCCCCTCAATATTTTTGAGATTCATTCAATATAACTGCTGTATAATATTTCATTTTGTGATTACACTCCAGTTCATTTAAACATCCCTCTGTTCAATAAATAATCACACAGTGAACATTCTTGGACCTGCCTCCAAATACACAGGTGTGATAATTTTTTAGGATATATTTCTAGGAGTGTACTTGCTGAATCATGGTGTACGCACAGCTTCACCTTTGCCAGACAGCGCTCCCCAGTGATCATAAATCATTTTACATTCCTACCAGCAATGTATAAAAGTTCGTATTGTTCTATGTGGTTGCCAAACTTGATTTACTTTAATAAAGCTTTAAAAAGTTTCTTTTTTAACCAAGTTCAAATTGCATCTCTTCTCTTTGCTCTCAATTATACCCAGTATGAATTATTTTGCCTCTCTAAGCCTGGGTTTTCTTATCTGTAAAATGGGGATAATGATACTTAACCTTGCTATGATGAGTAGGAGGATTAAAGAAAATAATGCATATAAAAATGCATACTCAAATGCCTGGCTAGAATTTGATAGGTACTCCAAAAATAGTAGTAGGAAGAGGAGTAATATTAGTAGTAATAATAACACTAATAATAATAAATGGTAAATTTGTATTGAGTTCTTGCTATGTGTCAGGCGTCGTCCTAAGTGCTTGAAGCTCATTGTCTCAATTACTTGCAATAGCAACCATATGAGGTTGGTATAAGTATTAGCATAGTTTTTCAGGTGAGGGAGCCAAGGTGTATATAGTTCAAGCAAATTGCTCAAAGTCACAGAGATAGTAAGAGGTACTGCTGGATTCAAATCTCAGGTTTGTCAGAGAGTTTGGACTTTGAAACTGCAGACAACGGAGAATCACTGAAGGAGAATAATTCATTCATTTGCCTGACAGCGGTTTGTGCTACCCTATAAACAGTGATCATTATTATTATGTTGACGAGGCAGTGTAGAGAGGAGGAAGGAGAAAATGTTGGAGTTAGATGACCCACTTTGTGCCTGGCTCTGTGCTAGGCATTATGGATGCACTAGGGACCAAAACACTTTCCTTGAGGTTGCCTGGAGTCTGGTTCAGTGTTTCTCAAGACCTGGTTCCTGGACCATCTGCCTGTCAATGACCCTGGCTGCCTGTTCAACATGCAGATTCCCAACTCCCCCCTCCCCAGAGATTCTGATTCTGTAGGTTTCTGGAGAAACATTATGAGCAGAGATTCTGACATTCACATAAGTTTGAGAGTCACTGATCTTGCTGGTGAGGAAGACAAGTAAACAGATGGCTACAATACAGAATGATAAGAGTTACAAAGGCAGGTCCTGGAAGAGTTTCTGGAGGAAGTCCGGTCTAAGCTGAGACCTGTCAGATAAGAAAAAGCCAAGGGGGCAGAAAGGAAAGGGTAGATTCAAGCTGAAGGGAAAATGAGAGAAGTGGCTCTTTTAGAGAAGAGAATTTTAAAGTATTTTAGTGTGACTGGAGTGCAGAATGAAGCAATGAGGCTGCAGAAGTGGGCAGAAAAGTCACAAAGGTCACAGAGCCTTGCTGGTCATGTCAGTGAGTTTGGACTACCCTAGAGGGAGTGGGAAATTTATTTTTTTTGGGAGAGGGCATCGATAGTTTTGAATTTAAGAAAGAACCCTGTGGGGACTGCCCTGGTGGTCCAGTGGTTAAGACTGCGCTCCCAATGCAGGGGGCCCAGGTTCGATCCCTGGTCAGGGAACTAGATCCCGCATGCCACAACTAAAAGCCCGCATGCTGCAACTAAAAGATCCCGAACACTGAAAGGAAGATCCCGCAGGCAGCAACGAAGATCCCGCACGCAGCAACAAAGATCCCGAGAGCCGCAACAAAGACCCAGTGCAGCCAAATGAATAAATAAATATTAAAAAAAGAAAAAAAAGAAAGAACCCTGTGGTAGACACAATGTAAAGAATAGGCTGCAGGACTGGAATAGGGCAAGAATTTCCTCAGGGCAATCAGGAAGGGAACAGGCACTACTGACTAGGACTGAGACAATGGCAGGGAGAGAAGGTGGGAAGTGGACAGATACGAGAATCCATACGGGTGATAACTGATTGGATACGGCTGGATGCGGATAGGAAGGAGTTAAGACTTTCTTTAGCAAACTGGGTCAATGGTTGTGAATTTCATCATAGTTAAAAAAAACACTGGAAGAGAAACCAGTGTGGAGGGAAAATGACAAGATCACTTTAGGACATACTGAATTTGAGATCCTTATGAAATACCCAAGTAGAGCCGTCCAGAAGATAGGTGGAAATCCTGCTAGTTACTCACTCACTATCCTCTCCCCCTTCTTCTCTCCTAACAGAAGCCAGCTTTGTTTGGGACAGTGAAGTGCCCAATTAAAACATTCACCCTCCTAGACTCTCTTGCCAGTCTTCCCAGACTCTCTGTGGTTGGTTATGAGATCCAGTTCTGACCAATAAGCTCTAAGTGGACATCCTCCAGTGGAGGTTCTGGAAAAGCTATTGTTTTCCTGATAACAACGTACAGGCCCAGGCGGCATTTGCCCTTCACCCTGTCCTTCCCGCTTCCTGCCTCAACAGGGTTGCGATGCTTGGACAAGATACAACCATTTTGTAACTTTGAGGATGAAGGCTTATGCTAAGGAAGGTAGAGGAGGGAGACAGAAGGATTTGGACATTTTGGAGCTGTTATATGGCCCTGGGCTGTTTACCATCTGAGAAAAATAAACCCTAATTTAGTTAAGCCATGGGGACTGGTTTTCTGTCACCTGCACAAAACATGATCTTAATTGATTCAAGGGCGAAAGCTCTGGAGACCGATCTGGGTTAGAGATAGCGATTTAGGTCAGCATCTAGATGGTAACTGACAGTGTTTGGGTCGATACAAGAAAACGAGGCACCCAAAACGCACAAAAGTAAGAGATTCTTACGGGTTAAAGGACAGAGAGGGCTCAGTTTGTGGGCAATGTTGAAAGGCGGAATTCCTGTTCACAGGGCAAGTGTCTTTAGGTTACTTTTTTGTTGTTGATGTTTCCATAACCTCATTCAAAACAAAACAATCCATTTAGGACTATTCAATTCATACTCAACCCACCTGAAATTTATTTTGTAACAACTTTCCAGGTGCTTAAGCAAGGGCTGATGACTCTGGTCATAAGTGTGGTGACTTACTTCCCAGGGTGTGGCATGTCTGGGGCTCGGGAGCTGACTTGGTAAACCTCAGCTGTCCTCTGTTTTTCCTGGAGCAAGTACCCCTGGAGTTCCTTCTGGGAAGGTTGGTGCGAGGGCTGCTGGCCCAGGACCTGTGTTGCAATTTAACCGGCCTGTCCTATCTTTTGTCAAGATTATTTGTCACAGCGTCCTAATTGATTAAGAAGCCAATCAGGCTAATTTTCCTGATTCCTCACTTCTCCCCACCTTGCCCCCAACAAAAAAAATCTCCAGGCCAGAAATCTATTCTCGCTAACACATGGAAACATGTTATTCCCTCTCTTGAACACTTTTGTGGTCTCTAGGATAAAGCCCAAATGCCTTATTACAGCATATTAAGCCTCAATCTTTCCATCCTCCATCCCTGATAATTGCTTCTCTGCACACATGGGCAGCCACCCTGAATGTCTCATTCTGCCCACATTCCTCTTGCCCTTTCAAGCCCTTGCAGGCTGTTTTCTTGCCCAATAATGCTTCCTCCATCTCCTGCACTGACTGCCTACCCACACATACTCATTGCAGCCAGATTCATTTGCTGGTCTTCCAGCAGCCAGGAGTAGCTGGAAATCCAGGAGCAGTCCACTTCCTACTTCTCCCTCAGTCCCTCTGCCCCCCATCCCCAGTCTCTCTCCAACTCCTGTTGATTCTATCCCCTAAACATCTGTAAATTTGTCGTCTCCTCTCTGTCACTCCTGATACTAACCAAATCACTGCAAGTCTCTTTAGGAGCCTCCATGTCTTCAGTCTTTCCCAATTCAATCAATCCATCCTCCCCTCTGCACATTTACCCAGGTCGATCTCTTCCTTAAAACCCTCTAGGTCCCTAAGGGAATCGTCCCTGCAGAACTCTCAAGCCTCATTTTCTACGTTCCAGGAGTTGAGAAAGTTCAAATCCAGTGTTGTCCACAGTCCTCTCTGTCCTGCACAGCCCCTCTTCTGAGCTCCTGCAGGACCAGCCTGGCACAGTACTTAAGAACATGGCCACTGGCACCAGAGTGCCTAGATTCCAGCCTCTGCTCAGCCACTATTAGCTGGGTGCTCTTGGGTGAAACCTCACCATGTCAGTTTCATTACTGGTAAATGAGAGCTAAAGGTAGCCCGCATTCATGGGGTTGTTAGAAAGATCGTAGAAGGTAATGTTGAAAAGTACTCAGAACAGGGTCAGGAACAGAGTAAACATTACATAAGTGTTAACTATTATAATTGTTTGTTACACCTCATTTCTATGCTTGAAATGTGTCTATTTTGTCCTCTTCTATTGTCTAGAATAGTGCCAGAGACACTGGCAGCAGATGGCTGTGGCTAGAGTATGGGAGTGGGGGACAGACTGTGAGAGGAAATAACAGGGAGACTAGGGGCCAAGGAAGTTTAGCTACCTCAAGGAATGTGAAATTGGCTTTTTGTTTTCTGTAATCCAAGTTTCATCTTAGTTTAGAAAGAAGTCTTATGGGAAAATCAGGCCCAAATGTTCCCCAGTATCTTCCCTGTGCCTAGTGGACAGTATGATTCCCTGTGCTTCACCAAGGACGCTTTCTCCTCCCTTCAGAGTAATAATACCACAATACCCTGAGATGTACTGATCTCATTCCATTTCCAGGTACTGTATTTAGCAATTATTTTTTGAATTTAATCTAAACATGAAGTGGGTACTACTGCTTCGCCATTTTATAGATGGGGAAACCTTAGAGAGGTTAAATTACAGCTTATTAAGAGGTGAGTTTGGGATACAAGGTCATGTTTGCCACTTTCCAAAGCCAATACCCTTAATGCTATTCAGGTTGCTTCATAAAAGTGGATTTGTCACTTAATCTGAAAAATATTTTCAGATTTGCTCACATGCTAGACCCAGTTCTGGGCACTGGGAACATAAATTGAATATAGGAGCTCCTTTCTCTCCAGGAACTCATAGCTGCCTTGTGGGTACGAACTAGTCAGCAGGCAGTGAAGCCAAGTGTGGGAAATGCACAGGGACCTAGAGAGCAAGGGGAGGGAAGCATTAACTCTGCCTGAATAGTGGGGCTTGGGGTCCAGCCATAGAAGTGGCAGTTAAGTCTCAAAGTTTGGGATTGGGAGTGATGATCACACTAATGATGTTTCTGGAAACAAAAGCATCGGCAGGTGCATAAAACATTTATTCTTTAATGCTTATCATGTACTGTAAGTGACAACGGGAAGCTCCAAAATGATCTGTATTATTTTATTCTATTTTAACAAAACAATACATGTCTATGGCTTAAGGAAACATACACACATGGGCTCCCCTGGTGGCGCAGTGGTTGAGAGTCCACCTGCCGATGCAGGGGACACGGGTTCGTGCCCCGGTCCAGGAGGATCCCACATGCCGCGGAGCGGCTGGGCCTGTGAGCCATGGCCACTGAGCCTGCGTGTCCAGAGCCTGTGCTCTGCAACGGGAGAAGCCACAACAGTGAGAGGCCCGCGTACCGCAAAACAAACAAAAAAACATACACACACACAGAAAAATGTTTGACCAGTTATATACCAAAATATCAGTATTATCAGTGGTTACTACCAAGTGATGAAATTTCAAGTGATTCTTTATATATACATTTTTTTAATTGTGGATTATATTTTTATTTGTATAAATACATTTTATATTATGAAACATAATTTTATTGTAGAAATGTAAATTGGTACAACCACTTTAGAAAACTATTTGGTGTTATCTAATAAATTTGAAGATGCAAAGACACTTCCATTCACAGGTAACATGTTAAAATTTGCACACGTCTATCAGATTTGTAAAAATGAAGGTTCAGGGTAGAATTGGTTATAATAGCGAAAATGGGAAACAACTTATATCCATCTCAGGAAAATGGATAAATCCACTGTGGCTGTCATACAAGAGAAGACTTTTTTTATTTTTAATTAAAATTTTTTTCTTTTTGGCCACACTGCTTGCGGGATCTTAATTCCCCGACCAGGGATTGAACCCTGGCCCACAGCAGTAAAAGCACAGTGTCCTAACCACTGGACCACCAGGGAATTCCCCAGAAGACTTATTATAAAAGACTAAAAATGAAGAAACTACAGATTTATGGCATAACATGGATGACTCTTAAAAGAATAATGTGGAGCTTAAAAAAGCAAATCTCGGAAGAATATTTATTATATGAGTCCACTTTTATAAAATTCAAAAACATACAAAATTTATGCTCAGGGATACATTCATGTGATAAAAGTATATAGAAAAGTAAAGGAATGATAAAAACAAAATTCAGGAAGGTGGTTGCTTCTGGAAGGAGGAAAGTGATGAGATTGGAGAAGGACACACAAGGGCTTAAGGAATCAAGTTCTATCCCTTAAGCTGGGTGGTGGCTATATCAAGATTCACTTCATTATTATTCTTGATACTTTATATATAAGTGATATATTATTTTATATATCATGTATTTCATAATAAAACTTGCCCTTATCTATATTGTTAATTTTTTCATAATGAATGTGTATTGCTTGTTATATTAAACAGAAAGTAAATAACGAATGTAGTAACACTTTAAAAATTCTTCTTCTCTTGTACCTTTTCCATCCTTGTCTTTTTATGTCATTCATTCACCACATATTCACTGAGGACTTAATCTGTATCAAACTGTATGTTGGGGATTACAGTGGTGTTACATGGTGCCTGTACTCGTGGAGCTTACCTTCATGTGTGCCCTCCATATCCCTATAAAATTCTCAGAGTTAGGCTTCATTCTCAATATTTTACAAATTCATTAGCAATTTTTCTTAACATAGCTGTTAAGCACCCATGCTCTGAAGCTAGAATGCCTAAATTCAAATCCTGGCTCTGCTGCCAACTAGTCATGTATATTCAGGCAAGTTACTCAACCTCCTGGTACTTTAATGTCCCTAACTATGAAATGGGGAAAAGAACAGTATCTAAATACCTCATAGGGTTGTTGTAAGATTTAACTAAGTTAATGTAAATAAAGGACTCAGAACAGGGCCTGGCCCATGGTTAAATGTTTAATAAATGTTACCTTATTATTATTATTGTTCTATGACTATTCCCTGAGCACCAATTCTGTGTCAGGCCTAAGTGAGGGACTGGAGGGAGATACGGAGGTAGAATGCGACAGGGGCTGGAGACCAACTCCTAAACAGACTACTGTGAGGGGTGAGAAGGGCTATGGTGGAAGGAAACCCAAGGGCTGCAGGAACATAGAGAGGCCCCAACCCAGGCTGGCTGTCAGAAGACTCTTCCCAGAGAGGCTTGGGGCTCTGTCCCCAGGTTGCAGTCTATTGTATTTGGGTGATGCTCTAATATCCCCTATGAACGGGGGCTAGGAATTGTTGATAGGCTGCCATGACTGTGCCTCACTGTTAGAGAGGCCAAGAGGTAACTTGTAGATCATAAGGTCGTTTAATCTGTGGTGAGCCTACACACGCAGTCTTGGTGGATTCAAATTTTCCTTTGCAGTTATGAAGTTATGGCGCAATGTATCTCATGTGGAAAAAATGGATTACAGCTGGGATTTCTTTAGTTGTTTTGGGAACTAGTAGAAAGGGTTTCCAGTAGGAATCTGGTTCAAAGCTTTCAAATTCGGGTTCTCATTTGTTAGTTGAAAAATAAATATAGGCTTTGGAAATAACCTAAAAACCTAGAAGTAAGGGAGTAGTAACATGGATATTTAATAATTAAGTAAATGGTGGTTTATCTATAAAATTGAATATAACTATTAATACATTTACAAGGATTTTTTTAATAGCATGAGAAATGTTTATGAAAAAATATGCTGTACTAAGGCATTATTAGCTCTATCATGTGAAAAAGAATCCATAGATAAAATGCTTGAAGAAAATATACCTAAAGGTTGACAATGGTTATTGCTAGTTGGTGAGATTATAGGTGATTTCCTTTATTTTTTACACTTTTTTGGATATTTTCTAATTTTTCCAACATGAGAATGTATTTTAAAGAAAGCTTTATTAAGACATAACTCACATACCACACAGTTCCACTATTTAGAACATTTAGTGTACAATTTAAAGTACACAATTCAGACTTCCCTGGTGGCACAGTGGTTAAGAATCCGCCTGCCAATGCAGGGGACATGGGTTTGAGCCCTGGTCCCGGAAGATTGCACATGCCATGGAGCAACTAAGCCCGTGAGCCGCAACTACTGAGCCCATGAGCCACAACTACTGAGCCCACGTGCCACAACTACTGAAGCTTGCACGCCTAGAGCCCGTGCTCCGCAACGAGAGAAGCAACCACAATGAGAAGCCCCCGCACCAAGACCGCAACTAGAGAAAGCCCACGCACAGCAACAAAGACCCAAAACAGCCAAAAATAAAAATTAATTAATTAAAAAAAAGTATACAATTCATTTTTTTTGTTGTTGCGTATTTACAGAGTTGTGCAACCATTACCACAAACTAATCTTAGAACACTTTCATCATCCCCGAAGAAACCAGTGTGTGCCCACTAGCAGCCACTCTGCATTCCTATTCCCTCTCTCAGCCAACAACTGATTTATTTTCTATTCTATAGATTTGCCTGCTCTGGATGTTTTGTATAAACAAAATCATACAATACGTACCCTTTAGTGTTTGACTTCTTTGATGCAGCATAGTTTTCTAGGCTCATCCACATTGTAACATGTATCAGTATTTCATTTCTTTTAATTGCCAAATAATATTCCATTGTATGGATATTCCACATTTTATTAATTCATTTATCAGTTGATGGAATTTGCTTTGTTTCCACTCTTTGGCTATTGAGAGTAATGCTGCTATGAACATCCTTGTACAATTTTTTGTGGACATATGTTTCAAGTCTTTTGAAGTAGAATTTTATATATATATATGTATACCTAAAAGTAGAATTGTTAGGTCATATGGTAACTCCACTTAGCATTTTAAGGTACTGTTTTTCAAAGTGGCTGCATCATTTTACATACTATCAATGTATGAGTGTTCTAATTTCTCCATATCTTTGTTAACAATTGTTAGTTTGTTTATTTATTTATTTATTTGGCTGCACCTGGTCTTAGTTGCAGCACGCAGGATCTTCATTGCGGCATGGGGAATCTTTACTTGCGGCATGTGGGAACTTTAGTTGTGGCATGTGAACTCTTAGTTGCGGCATGTGGGATCTAGTTCCCTGACCAGGGATCAAACCGGGGGCCCCTGCATTGGGAGTGCAGAGCCTTAGCCACTGGACCACGAGGGAAGTCCCATATTGTTTGTCTTTTTGATTATAGCCATCTTAGTGTGTGTGAAGTAGCATCTGATGGTGGGTTATTTTTTTGAATTTTAATTATTTTTTATACAGCAGGTTCTTATTAGTTGTCTATTTTATACATATTAGTGTACATATGTCCATCCCAATCTCCCAATTCATCCCCCCCCCCACTTTCCCCCCTTGGTGTCCATACGTTTGTTCTCTACATCTGTGTCTCTATTTCTGCCTTGTAAACCAGTCCACCTGTACCATTTTTCTAGATTTCACATATATGCGTTAATATACAATATTTGTTTTTCTCTTTCTGACTTACTTCACTCTGTATGACAGTCTCTAGGTCCATCCACGTCTCTGATTGTGGTTTCGATTTGCATTTCTATTATGGCAAATATGAACATCTTTTCATGTTATTATAGGCCACTTGTATATCTTGCTTGGGGAAATGTCTATTCAGTTGCTTTCCCCATTTTTTGGGGTTATTTTTCTTTTTTTGAGTCATAGGAGTTCTTTATATATTCAGAATATGTCTCTTATCACGTATATGATTTGCAAATGTTTTCTCCTATTTTTGGTATCATTTGTATCAAAAGTTTTAAATTTTGTTGAAGTCCAGTTCATCTACTTTTTCTTTTGTCACCTGTGTTTTTGGTATTTTATAAAAGAAACTATTGTCTAACCCTAGGTTACACAATAGATTTACTTTTATATAAACTTCTAAGAGTTTATAGTTTTAGCTCGTACGTGTAAGTCTATGATCCATTTTGAGTTAAAATTTGTTTATTATGGCAGGAAGCTAATTTAATTCTTTTGCATATTGATATCCAGTTGTCACAGCACCAGTTGTTGAAAAGACTATTCGTTCCCTTGGCATCCTTGTTGAGAATCAACTCACCATAAATGTACAGTTTTTATTTCTCGAGTCTCAATTCTATTCCATTGATCTACATGTTTATCCTTATGCCAGTACTATACTGTCTTGATTAGTGTAGGTTTGTAGTAAGTGTTGAAATCGGGAAGTGTAAGTCCTCCAATTTTGTTCTTTTTCGAGATAGCTTTGGCTGTTCTGGGTTCCTTACATTTCCATGCATTGCATTTATACTGGCGGGGGGTAGTTTTTTAGAAAAGAGAGAAAGGAGGACAGACATTGCTGAAGGACCTATGAAATACATTTGTGTTTTCTGAGTGATACTACTGCAGTGCACCTTTTGCCTTTGTGAGAAAAATTAATTTTCCTCCTCTAAATTTTTCCTGGTCATGGTAGGTCCCACCTCCCTGTAACTGTTGATGTGACAAGGTATTAATTTAGCCAAGACCTCATCCCCTGCTTTGAGTCATTTGGCTGAGTTAGGGGTTCTTTCCACATAAGGGCTCCCGCAAAACCTTAATTTTTGCTTTACTCCTAGCAAGTATTATCACAGTCTACAGTTGTGGTCTCTACAGTTTTTATTGCACTCTCATCAGCAAATCACTTTTAGTATGTATTTCTGCATATTCATTATGAGTATACAAATATATGTATATTTATTCATTTATAAATTATATACACTTATGATTAATATATTAAGAATACACGAGACAGAAATTTTAGAGGACAAGATAAAAAATGACTAGAAATAGAAGTTTTCCCACACCTCAATTTTATTAATCTCTCCGGAGACTGCCATCTTGAATCTTTACTGTTGACCTCCATGTGTTCCTAGCACTCAGCCAAAGGCAGGGTACATAGCAGAAGCTCAATGTCTGCTGTTCAAAAGAAAAATTTCGATATCCCACTATTTCTATTAAAACACAGCCTCTATTCCTAGGATTTGCACCCTGCAAGTAAAGGTTCTGCTTCTGTCATCCGGTAGGGTCACTTTGTAGAGAGGCTGTGTGGGTGCCTCATCTCTCCTTGTTTTTTTTTTTACCTTCAATTACACCTTAATTGACTTATTTCTTTAGAAAATAGCAGTTGTATCCTTAACTATACTCTTCATTTCAAACTGCTTGGTCAGGCGGAGTTCTGGGTGTTAGGACCACAAAGAAGGGAAATCAAACTTTCAGATCAGGATGTATCTATCACTGGAGGATGTGAACAAAGGTCAAGGGAGCTCTTGGGGGTGAGAGTCAGGGAGGGTTTCAGGAAGTTGGATTCTAAAGGACCAGTGGAAATTAGCTAAATGGAGAAGAGAGGAAGGCAGGCAGTCCCAGCTGAACTGCAGGAGCAAAGGCAGGAAGATGGGAGTGGACCCTAAACATTCTGAGCTGGGGAAGAGTTTGGTGTAACTGAACACAAGGGGCAGGGGGCGGTTGTATTTGTGTTTTAAAAAGGTCCTTCCAGCAGCTCTGTGAAGTATTAGGGTTTTGAGGCTGGTAGTAGGGGAGGCTGTTGGTTGCCTTAAGAGTAGGACACAATTATAGATTGCTAGAAGGTAGAAACTTCCGAGCTTGGAAGCCCAAACGGAAGCAGGTAAACTCTGCTTTAGTGCTCTGGCTGCACTGCTTTTTAGGATCCCAAAGCCCCCCCCCCCCCATTCTTTTTGCTCGGTCCGGGGTTTGTTGCCCTTTCCCTTTGTTCCCAGGTGACACTTATACCTTTATCAGAAAATTATTATTTTCTGGGAGTCCCCAGTGGGGCTGGGAGTATTCGGTTTCTGAGCTCCTTTTCAGGCCTGCGGCCGAAGAAAGACACTGTGGTGCCTCTCTGCACTGGTTTCATCAAGCCAGGGCTTGATTGAAGACTTCATCCCACCCCCGCCGCAGTAAAATCAACCCCGCCCGCCCCCCCCCCGCCGCACACACACTGAAGCTCAAGCATCCAGATAGAAAACAGCCTCGGGGATGTCAGGAACGCCCAACCCACAGTCAAGGGCGTGTCGAGGCGGGGCCGGTGGCCCAGCTCACACCCCTTCCCTGGGAAGGAGGGGGCAGGGCAGTCCCGGCGCCCTCCGGCTGGGCCCTGCGCCGGCCGCGGTGGGCGGGGTCTCCGGCCGGGCGGGTCTCTGACGGCACTGGGCCCCGCCCCTCGGGGAGGGAGAGCGGGTGGAGCGCGAGGTTAGCGCGCCAGCAGGGCCAGAGCCGGCCTGGGGATCCGCGGAACCAAGCGCAACGAGCGGAGCGCCTGGGCGGCGGCGGCGACGCACGCTATGGCTCCGGCCGGAGACCGCGAGGGCTACTGGGGCCCCACGACCTCCACGCTGGACTGGTGCGAGGAGAACTACACGGTGACCTGGTACATCGCCGAGTTCTGTGAGTGCGGGTGCCGGCCTGAGGCGGGAGCGAGGGAGGGAGGGCGCCGGTCTGAAGGGGAGACGCCGCGTGAGGAAGGGACAGGGTGGACCTGGCCGCCGGGGGAGGCACGGGGCCTGGCCGGGGGAGGTGGCGTGGGGAGACCGGGCCAGGGGACAGGAACGGGAATGCTGCGGAGGAAGGCAGCAGCTAGGGGAATCCAGTGTGGCGGGCGAGGAGGGCCGGTCTGGACGGGTTGAGGGGGGCCTCGAGGTTGGGGGGCGGAAGAGATGTGGAGAGCCCCTGCTGGACCTTAGGGGAAGCCTGAGGGGCAGGGTTGGGAATGGGGATTTCGCTGCCTGAGGGGCAAGTAGGGGCAGCCCGAGTAGAGCTTGGGACAGTGGGGGACTCGGCTAATTTGAATGAGGGCCCGGGACACCTGCTTCTACTGTTGCTGCCACCACCTTCATCGCAAGGGCACAGGAGAAGGGAACAGGTCCTAGCTCAGTCTTCCCCCAAATACGTGAAAACGCGGTCTTTCCCTTCCTCGTTCTCTGTTCCTGTGAGTCCTCCTTCGGTCACCTCTAGGGAACGGTTTTCCTGCTCTCAGATACCGACCCCCAACCCTTACCCCCCAGCCCAGTCCCACCCAGGGTATTTTCGGGTACCAGCTATCACCTCCTTTCTGAGTACGATCATTCAGCTGTCTCCTTGCACCAGGAGTAGAAGGCAGCATCTAGTCTGTACCTTCCGGCTCGTGCCAGGTTCCTAAGAGCACAAGGGATCAAGTCCCTACTCCACTCTGCCTCCTCTCCGACTACCTGACGAAGGTTAAGGTTCTTCTGAGGACGCTACTTGCACTGATTACACCTTCTGAGGACTTGGGGAAGAATCCTCCTCCAGCTGCTGCCCCTGACTGGCCCCTTGGGTGCTGTGTGTGTGTGTGTATTTCCCCAGATGATTGTTCCTTCCAGGCTAGGAACAGGAAAAATCTGCCACTTCTTTTTCTGTAGTTTACTGTGGTCAAGTTTTGAGAGCGCAGCATTTGATCCTTCTTCAGGTACCTGCTTCTGGCAAGGTACAGAGGATATTTTTTGACTCACTATTACTGCCTTCTTTTAATTGGCTCAACTTTCTCAGGACATGAAGCAAAACTCTTTTTTAGCTAACCTTCCCATTGTTGGGTCTTTGTCCCAGGCAGGTGTTTGGCTTTGTAGGAAAGAGGCAAGACTTTCATGCCAGCTGATCCTACTTTATTGCATTCCCAGTAATTGGCTAGGATTAAAAAAAAAAGAGAACTCTTTTGGTAGTTTTTAAGACTTTCAGTACTATTCCCTTTAAACTGCGATTTAGGCTGAGAGTTACTTTTCCTGAACTACTAGCTTAAATTAATAATTTTTATATGATAATGGATGAATATGGGCAAAGGGGTACATTCGTAGTATAATTACTCGGCAGCTCAAATGTTGGCAAAGGAAGTGCTTTATCAGTTTGCTGTTAGATCACGTTGGCAAACCCATACATGGTCCAGAGGAGGACCACGAGAGAAGGGACTTAAAATTGTGCTTTCTGAACTAGAAATTTGTAATGTGGAAGAGTGAATGAAACTCAGGGTTCTTAAAATGTTGAATGGGCTGTGATATAGAGCAGTTAAGCTTTCTGTATTTCTCTAGAATGTGGAATTAGAGCCTATGGGTGGAAACTGCCTGTAAGGGGAGAGATTTTGCTTCAACGTAGGGAAAATTTTAAAGTTATAATCGTTGAATGGGTTGATTTGAGAGGTAGAGGGCTTGCTGTCACTGAAAGTGTTCAAACAGACCTTGCTCAACTAACTCACATGGATATTTTAGGGGGAATTAATTGTTTGGTAGAGAAAAGGGGTTGGCTTTAGTTGGCCTTTAGGTCCTTTGCAGCTTTATGGGTCAATATAGGTAATAATGACTCTTAGTTTAGAATGAAGGATTAGAATCAAAAGAGAAAACTGAGATTAGAGTCAAGAGAAAACTGACAGTTAAGTCATGTGAGTTATGAGACAGCAAGATACTACTGTTCTGACAGATAGCTCTGAGAAATGGGAAATGGCTTTAGTTCTTAACGACCTCAGAAGAGGAAGCTCTGAGCAGCCGGCAGGGAGGGTTTTGACATAGGGATCAGGGGTTGCAAGAACAGGATGAGTGAGTGTTGGCAGCCCTTTGCACTTGTACCTTGGGAGAAAATGATCTGGAGGAGGTTGAGGTCAACCTTCTCAGCCAGCAAGTGGTGTGTGTCTATCATATCTTTGAGTAAGAGACTTGATCTTTGAAAAATAGGCTGATTAATAATGTGTTTAAAACAAATTCAACTTTATCATCATTATAATATTTACAATAATGATAGAAATATTCATAATAATAATAATGGTGATAATAGCTATATCTAAGTGCTTACTATGTACCACACTTTGCTAAGCACTTCATATATCTTATCTTTTTCGATATTTACCATAATTCCAAAAAGAAGGCATTATTATCCTTATTTCACAGATTAGGAAATTGAAACTCTAACAAATAATTTATCTAAGGTTGCAAAAAGTGGGGTAGAGGTAGTATTCAAGTTGAGGTCTGACTCTAAAGCTGCTACACCATATTACTTCTATCACACATTCACTGTTTTGCCCCTGCCTGCAGGGGATGAAGACAAGCATGACTAATATACTATCACAGATGACAAATTGAATAACTATTCAGGAAGCCTATCTTTCAGCATTGGGGTGTGTGTGTTTTGGGTAATCTAAGGACAAGTTTGGGGAGTTGCATGTAAAGATGGCAACAGTTCTCAGTCACTGAAAAACCTGAAACGCTGTCTTCTTAACGTCATCCAAGATGAGCTCATATTCCTTTTTTGCTTGGGTGGATTGTAAGAATGAGGGGAAAAGGTAGCCAGTTTCTCTTCAGTTGTGAAATACTAAGTGCCTTGATGTGCCAGAAGTTACAGGTACTTTGCCTGGTAGTATGGGACAATACAAATGACCATGCAAGTTAAAACCTGGCAAAGAAATCTTCATAATCAATGAGAAAAGTTATGAGTATTCCATGACCTTTACACATTTTTGTCAAACATTGTAAATCCTCTTATTGTTAGTCATAAATATATGGAGAAATGAAAAAAATGTTAAAACTAATATTTATTTAGTACACTGTAATTTAAAACATTAAAAACATTGAGAATTAAAATGTGTTATTTCTTTGTAGAAGAACTTATCTAGAGTACTTTGAGTAGTACTTGCCTTCTTGTCATATAACCTATGATATGGAATGAGTATTTTTTTCTATGCCTTGGTGGATTGTCATGCTCCTTTCTAACTTTGGATCAGGTTCCAACATTTCATTCTTTGCACTTTCAATAATGTGAAATATTTCTGAGAGTTCCTTTAATGCAGAGTTTTTGCTGGTTCACTTCTGTTCCATCTTCATCCTTTTCTCACAATCACTTTCTTCATTTGTGTCGGTAAGTTTGCCTTCACTAAGTTCCTCTGGCTGCATATCTAGTCTCTTGAGTGGCAACAGCGTCAACATTGTCATGGTCAGTTATTTCTTCTATAACTCCGTTTATGTTTGATTGGGATTTTATTTCCAACACTATTACTTTAAAAAAAAATTTTATTTTATTGAAGTATAGTTGACTTACAATGTTGTATTAATTTCTACTGTAAAGCAAAGTGATTTGGTTATACATATATACATTCATTTTCATATTCTTTTTCATCATGGTTTATCACAGGATATTGAATATAGTTCCCTGTGCTGTACCGTAGGACCTTGTTGTTTATTCATTCTCTATATAATAGTTTGCATCTACTAATCCTAAACTTCCAATCCATCCCTCCCCCACCCCCTTAACACTATTACTTTTTGTTTCTTTGCTGCACTTTCATCATTGTTGGCCTGTTCCACCTTTCAATTACCCATTTTTGTAGCATGTCACATACATTCATCACCAGGAGACAAGGAGGCAACTCAGCTACATGCTTTGCCGTCTGTACATGAACTGAATAACAGATGTGCAGTGACTAAACACCAACAGACTTTGCCCTGGTCTTTTATCTGTAGTTAGAAATTTAGGCAGAGAGATATTTTTCTGTCAGCACTTCGAAGATATTATTCCATTGTATCCTGGCTTTTACTGTTACTGATGAGGAGTCCACCAACGGCCTAATTGTTGTTCCTTTGCAATTTATTTTGCCAAATCCACCAACAAACTTTAAAAGAAGTGACTTGATTAGTCACCGATCGTGATGTGCTTCTATTATTTACATAGTCATTTGTGGATTGAAGATCTAGTAGTGAAGTTTGTACTGTATTCAGTTATTCACAGTTAATATACTATGGTAACTGAAATTTGAATTGTGTTGTCGGGGAATTGGTATTGTTTAACGAAACTGTGGTAACTGAAATTTGTGCATATTAGAGCTCTGCAAAGTGAAGACTGCTTGTGTATTTCTAATCCTAGTAACATTCCTAGTAAGTAGGTGGTGTTATCCCCATTTTATAGGGGAGAGAACTGAGTCTTAGAGAAGTTAACTTGCTCAGTGTCATATAGCTATTAAGTGGCAGAAATGGTATTCAAATATAGGTCTGACAACTCTTTCTACTAAGAAACACTGTAACAGGAAGTGGAATTTCAGGTGCTGTCGTTTTTATGGAAGAAATATTTCCTAAAGGGAAGCAGAAGGGAATTCTGTGTTTTAATTATGGCCTCAAGGGAGAATTACCCGGTTAAATTTTTTTTTCAGAATGTTTAATTTATTCAGCAAGTATTTATTGAAAACTTATTTTGTCATTGACTTAAAATACAAAACTATACAAAGACTGTCTCTCTGTTCAAGGTAGCTAATAAGCCTGTAGAGGTATGAACAGATAAGTTCAAATAGGCATTTCCTACTTTCAAGGGAAATGCATTCCTAAAAATGTATTTGAAAGAAGAATGTTTAAAATTTGATATATTATAAAGGAGGGTTTATTAATCAGAAAGCTAAAAAATATTTTTAAATCCTAATTATGGGTTTCATAGGAGCTACTTCAGTCTGAGGGGGGTAACCTGGCTAGTAAGACTTTCATGGATGGGGAGAATGGATGGTAACTTCTGGTAGGACCATCTAGCTATCTCCCTTTTGTTCTTGGGCTAGGATGATTCAAGCTAGGTAGGTGTCGTCTCTTCTCACAGGTTTGCTGCCCCTCTCCCCATCCTATTCATAGGAATTGAGCAGAAGGGAAGCAGGGCAACCCTCAGTCTTTACACCTTTATGATGGGATTTGCTTAGATGGGGTAAAGGAGTCTGTCTTTCATTGCCAGTGCAGCACAAGACTAGAGAGGCTTTAATCAGCTGCCCCTGCCGTACACATATGCCACTCAAGGCATCTAGCTGCTTGTACCTCCTTGCACCCTTTTCCTTTCGTTTTTTCAGGCCCCTTCCCACTATCTTCTCTGAATAGTAGCCTCAAGGAAGTGAGCGTGCTTCAGGCTTCTTTTGGCCATGGGGTCCTGTGGGCTGGTGGAGTGACATCCTGTCACCTTAAGGAAGATAGTCTTTTTCCTGAGGGTTATTGATGAGCAAGCATCACTGCCTCTGACTCATAGCTCAGAAACACCGTAAGTCCACTGAAGAATGAAGGCCAAATGAAGGGTCAAATTTAGTGTACCAAAGGGTTTAGATTTAATTTATACAGTCAGAGACTGCCAGTAAATTGTTCTGGGTGCTATGATGGACATATGTATATGGTGCTTTGGAATGCAAGGAAGGGGTGCTTATAAAAAACTTAAAGCGTAAAGGCTTTACAGTGTTAGTGCTGGAAGAACTGCCATACCAGCTAGCTAGCTGGTTGGTTGTGTATTTATTTATTTATTAATCATTGTGGAAAGACACACATAACATAAAATTTACCATCTTAACCATTTTTCAGTGTACAGTTCTGTAGTGTTAAGTACACTGACACTGTTGTGCAACCAATCTCCAGAACTCTTTTCATCTTGTAAAACTGAAACTCCATTTCCATTTAACAACTCCGTATTCCCTCCTCCCCCGCAGACCCTGGCAACCAATCTTCTGCTTTTTGTCTCTATGAATTTATATAAGTGGAATCAACAGTGGGTTTTTTTGTTTGTTTGTTTTTGGTGACTGGCTTACTTCACTTAGCATAATGTCCTTATGTAGCATTTTGTAGCATGTGTTAGAATGTCCTTCTTTCCAAAGGCTGAATAATATTTCATTGTATGTATACACTACATTTGCTTATCCATTCATCCATTGATGGACACATGGGTTGCTTCCACCTCTTGGCTGTAGTGAATAGTGAGGCTGTGACATGGGTGTACAAATATCTCTTCAACCCAAAAGTGGAATTTCTGGATCATATGGTGACATAGTGTCTATTTTAACTTTTTCATTAGGAAGAAGCATTTTATTATTTTCTGTCATGGGCTCCATGAATTTATTATTATTTTTATATAAATTGTAACTTATTATTTCTACATAAATTATAATTATTAATGTACTTTATCCCCATTTCAAATAATCAGAGGCACATGTGACTATCAATTAGAGGAGATCTAGTCACTGTTACTACACTGTATTGATCCATATGAGATATATGAGATAAGGTAATGTATTACCTTAATATATTGATATAATTCTAGTCCAAAGCAAAAGAGCATAATAATTTCACTGCAGCCTTATTTCAGATAAATATGATTTTTGAGATACTGAAAATAGCCAATAGAAATAATAAAAGCTAACATTATGGGACACTATGTGCAAAGCTCTGTGTGTATATTATCTTATACGAACCCTTATTATAATCCTTATAAGAACTCTTTTAAAGTTTAAGACGTTTAAGTAACTTGCCCTAGGTCAACACTATTAAGTGGCAGAGCCTAAGGGACCCAAGGGCCATTTGATTCTAAAGCTATGCGCTTAACTCTCATACTATCTTGCCTCCCTCCGTTACTACTTTTTCAGACCCCAGTGCATCCAGGGACCTCAGGTTGGTAACTAGTGGTCTAACCTTCTCATTTTACATGCAAGGAGAAGGACCTTGAGAGTTGACATGATTTGCTCAAGATTATATTGCCAATTAGTTGTGAAACCTAGACCAGAATCCACATTCAGTAGTTTCTCAGTATGGGAAATAGTAGAGCTGAGGAGGATGATGTCAAATATCGTTGATGTCATATTGTTAATGGGTTACCAGGTCATAGGACTTCCTCAGAACAACAAGAGCTCCTAATTAACTTTTTTTTTTTATGGTGAAGATACCTAAGGTCTGTAGAGTGCTTTATAGTAGTTCTGCTCAGATTTTAATGTGCATGTGAATTCCCTGGAGGTCTTGTTAACATTCATATTCCAGTACAGTAGGTCTGGAATGTGGCCTTAGATTCTGCATTTCTTATAAGCTATGAGATGACTCCAGTGCTGTTGGTCTGGAGATTATACTTGGAGAAGCAAGACTTTATAGTTCAAAAAACACTGTTAATTCTTTTTTTCCTATGGAGTGTAAGCGTTATCACTGTTTCTATGTAAGGAACCAGGTTCAAAAGGATAAGTGACCTGTTCAGGATCACAGGGCTGGTACTGGAACCTAGGTTTCTAACTTGAAAATCAAGTTAGGTGTTGATCACTACCCCCCTCCTCCACTCTGCTCTCAGCAGTAACAGGCCAAAAATACTGCATGTGAACTGAAGTTTGAAAATGATTGTTCTGGGTAATGAGCTAAATTGAATTTAAAATTGAACATGTTACATTTTCATTTTAGAAAGTTTTCTTTCCATTTGTTCCCAATACCTAAGCGAAGCTCAAACCAAACTATCTTTCAGACTTTGGTCTATAGTTAGTAATTAGTTGTAAGTGTATCTGCACAGTTCTAGCCTGTTTTGTTCAAGGGTCAACCGTATGTACTGTGTTTTTTCATATATATAAATACCTATGGTAAAATTTAATTTATAAATTAAGCGCAATAAGAGATTAATAACAGCTAATAATAAAATAGAACAGTTATAACAATATACTGTAATAAAAGTTATGTGAATGTGGTCTCTCTCAAAATATCTTATTGTACTGTACTTACCCTTATTGTGATAATCTGAGATGATAAAATGCCTACATGATGAGAAGGTGTTGTGATCTAGTGTTAGGCTACTATTAACTTCTGATTATGCAGAGAAGGAGATTCATTTGCTTTGGGTGATCCTGGATCATTGAACCATAATGATGTGGACGGTTGGATGTCAGGAGCAGATGATGTTGATGGCTGAGGATCCTAGGTGGGACAGAGCAGGACGGTGCAAGATTCATTATGCTACTCAGAACAGTGCACAGTTAAAACCTTATGAATTGTTTATTTCTGGAATTTTCCATTTAATATTTTCAGACTGCAGTTGACTATGGGTATTTGAAAGCTTGGAGAGTGAAACCGCAGATTAGGAGAAACTACTGTACTTGAAGGCTAAGTACAGTTTGAAGTCTAATCTTGATTTAGCATTTACCTAGGTCATCCAAGATTTTAACTAGGAAAAATTGTCATTTGGTAGCACCTGTTGGAAGAAATGATTTATTTCCTTTTTTTTTTTTTTTGGCTGCGCCGTGCAGCATATGGAGGATCTTAGTTCCCTAACCAGGGATCGAACCCATGCCCCCTGCAGTGGAAGCGCAGAGTCTTAACCACTGGACCGGCAGAGAAGTCCCTATTTACTTATTTTAGTGGAACAGTAATTGATGTATGGGTAAATAAGGAGAACAAATACCTCAAATTGTAATTTGGGCAAGTTTACTAACTGGAATACAGAGAATAGTAAACATTTAAAGTTTTGTCCAGTACACTATTATTTCAGGTTGAAATTTTAAGTTGTTTATTTGATTTTGGGGTTCTACCCTTGTTCCTTTGCCAACTGTTTCATAGTGGGCGGAAAAAAACACTCACCCGGAGAGTTTTCGGTAGTGCAACAAAGAGTGTTTTATAATAAATAAGTAAGGGCGGCTTCCCTGGTGGTGCAGTGGTTGGGAGTATGCCTGCCAATGTAGGCGACACGGGTTCGAGCCCTGGTCTGGGAGGATCCCACATGCCGCAGAGCAACTAGGCCCGTGCGCCACAACTACTGAGCTTGCGTTCTGGAGCCCGGGAGCCACAACTGCTGAAGCCCGCGCACCTAGAGCCCGTGCTCGGCAACAAGAGAAGCCACCGCAATGAGAAGCCCGCGCGCCACAGCGAAGAGTAGCCCCCGCTCACCACAACTGGAGAAAGCCCGCACGCAGCAACGAAGGCCCAATGCAGCCCCCCCCCAAAAAAAAAATAAGGGCATGAAGAAACATTTTAGGACCCAGAAAAATGATTGAGCCCAAAAGAGACAGCAAAAGCAGTTTATGGTGACATGAAACCCTACATGCTTTCCTGTGGGGAAAGTACCTGACATAATGACTTGAAGTCAGAATCAGAATCCTCTCTGAACTTTGCTCCATTGAACATTGTGACTTTGGGCAAATCACTTAATCATTCTTTGTACCAGTTTATTTTCTATAAAATGAGAACAATGAATATCTGGTAGGGTTGTGAGAATTAAATGGCATGATACATGTGAAAACGCACAGGGAAGTGCCTGGCAAATACTAGGTGCTCAATAAAAGTCAAATTGGAATCTAGTCAAAATAAGTTTAAAAAATAAATACTACTTTGTTATAGTTGTGACCTTCCTATCTGTGATGGTTAGTTTTATGTGTGAACTTGGCTTGGCTATAGTATCCAGTTACTTAATCAAATACTGATCTAGGTATTGCTCTGAAGGAATCTTGTAAATGTGGTTAACACCTACAGTCAGTTGACTTTAAGTGAAGATTACCCTCAATAATGTGAGTGGGCCTCATTTAAACAGTTGAAAGGCCGTAAGAGCAAACACTGAGTTTAGGGATTGGGGTAGGGAAGTTAAACCTTTATTTGGGGAGGTCTCCTGTCTGACCCCTCACCTTGGTGGACTTCCCCTCCCTTCACCCCTCTTCCCTTTCTTCCTTCTTTGTTTCATTTATTTGAATATTTTGAATATACCAGAATTTTTAGATGTTTTCAGTGGAAAGGTCAGTTGGAGTATCTAGTGTGCCGCACAACCTTAACCCGATTGCTTTTGCATCTGCTGTTCCCTTGTCATTTGTAGCTGCATTCCCAGTCAGTGGATACCTCTTTAAACCTTGACTGATTACTCCTTACAGAATTAGGTGCTTCTTCTGTTTCCATTTGAAGACTTTCTATTGACTGAAGGATAAAGGCCAAATAGTAAATATGGCATGAAAAGCCCCTTTTTTAAATGAATATTTTCACATGTACAGCAAAGTTAGAAGAATTTTGCAGTGATTATCCATTCACCTATTGCCTAAATCCTACCAATAACATTTTAGTATACAGTACTTTTTTTAATCTTATATCTATTTATCCATTCCTCTCTCTATCAATTCATTTTATTTTTTGATACATTTTAAAGTAAATTGCAAACATCTGTATACTTTCCCTCTAAATATTTCAACATACATATCATTAAAGTTCAATTCTCTGTTTTTTCTTTGGATGTAAAATTTGTATTCAATGTAAATGCACAAATCGTGTGTATTTGCTGAATTTTAAGAAGTGCATTTATATGCATAACCAAAACCCCTATCAAGATAGAGAACTTTACCCATCAAACATGAAAGTTCCTCATGCCCCTTCCCTGTAATTCTCACCTTCACCTTCCCCCTTCTCTCCAGGGCAACTATCTGTTCTGATTTTTTTCTTCACCATAAATTAGATTTGTTCATTCTAGGACTGCATGTGAGTAGAATTATATAATATTTACTATTTGGTGTCAGGTTTCTTTCACTCACATAGTATTTTTGATATTCATGTTGTTGCATGTGTTGGTAGTTCCTTTTTATTGCCAATTAGTATTCCATTGTATGAATGTAACATAGTTTATCTATTTTCCTGTTGATGCACACCTGGCTGTTTTCAGGTTTTGGTAACCATAAAGCTGTGATATACATTCTTGTACAGGTCTTCTTGTGGATATATATTTTCATTTCTCATAGGTAGATACCTAGACATTTAGGTTACTTCCATGTCTTGGCTGTTGCAAACAGTGCTGCTATGAACATTGTGGTAGTTTTTGTCTTTTCTGGATATATGCCCAGGAGTGGGACTCTGGATTATATGGTAACCCTATTTTTAGGTTTTTAAGGACCATCCATACTGTTCTCCTCAGTGGCTGCACCAATTTATTGTACAATCCCACCAACAGTGTAGGAGGGTTCCTTTTCCTCCACACCCTCTCCAGCATTTATTATTTGTAGACTTTTTGATGATGGCCATTCTGATTGGTGTGAGGTGATGATACCTCATTGTAGTTTTTTTTTTTTTTTTGCGGTACGCGGGCCTCTCACCGTTGCGGCCTCTCCCGTTGCGGAGCACAGGCTCTGGACGCGCAGGCTCAGCGGCCATGGCTCATGGGCCTAGCTGCTCCACGGGATGTGGGATCTTCCCGGACCGGGGCACGAACCCGCGTCCCCTGCATTGGCAGGCGGGCACTCAACCACTGCGCCACCAGGGAAGCCCCTCATTGTAGTTTTGATTTACATTTCTCTAATAATTAGTGATGTTGAGCATCTTTTCATGTGCCTATTGGCCATCTGTATGTCTTCTTTGGAGAAATACCTATTTAGGTCTTATGCCCATTTTTTGATTGGGTTGTTTGTTTTTTTGATATTGAGTTGTATGAGCTGTTTATATATTTTGGAAATTAAGTCCTTGTCAGTTGCATTGTTTGCATTTTCTCCCATTCCATAAGTTGTCCCCATGTACACACATGCTTTTTTAAAGTAGATGTGAGGGCAGTCTGTCTTTGTTGTCTGATATTCTGTTGATCTGTTGATCACTGGAGTTGATTCAATTAGGCTTGCCAATCAAATGGATATTCTTTGTTCTCACTATTCTAGGAATGTCCAATTTAAAGCTTGACAATTGAAGAGAATTATGACCTTGATAAAGGAGGACTATTCTTTGGTTAAGAGCAGCCATCATTGGGTAAACATTTAGCCCCCTATGTGCCCTTCCCTCATCCCATCTTCTTTCTTTTTCTTCAGAGATAACCACTATCCTTAATTTTGTGTTTCATTTCCTAGTCTTTTACCACTTAAGCATTCCTAGAAAATACAGTTTAGGTTTGCTTGTTTTACATTTTATGTGAGTGGAATTTTACTATATATACGTTCTTCTGCAACTTGTTTTTTTCACTCAAATTGTGGTCCTTAGTATCATCCACGTTCCTGAGAATTATCTACGTTGATAGGTTAGGTAGTTCATTTTTTTTCTTACTGTTGTTTAGAATTTCACTGTATGAATATATTGATTTATCCATTCTTCAGTCGTTGGATGTTTTGTTGTTTCCAGGTGTTTGATATTACAAATAATGCTGTGAACATTCTTGTACATCTTCTGGTACACACAAGTGTAAGAGTGTCTGTATATATTTAGGAGTATAATTATTAGATTGTAGAGCATGCCTATATTCAACTTTTATTAGATCAGAGGTTCTCAGACTTTTTGGTCTTATGACCCCTGTACACATTTAAAATTATTGAGAACCCTGGAGAACTTTGCGAGTTAAGTCTATTGGTATTTACTATATTAGAAGTTAAAATTAGAAACAAATGTTTATTAGTCCATTTAAGATTTGTGTCTATGAGAAATGAGATTTGTCCTGCTGTTGAATCAGTAGTTTGTTCCTTTTTATTGCTGAGTAGTATTTCATTATATGAATATACTATAGTTAGTTTATCCATTTACCTATTGATACTAGGACTGTTTACGTTTTTGGCTATTATGAATAAAGCTGCTATGAACATTCTTATTCAAGTCTTTTTGTGAACATATATTTTTCATCTTTCTTGGGTAAATTCATAGAAGTGGAATTACCAGGTCATAGAGTTAGTTTATGTTTAGTTTTTTAAGGGACTGCAAGACTTTTTTCCAAAGTGATGTAACTTTTCATTCTCATCATGGAAGTTTTGGGTGCTCCACACACTCAAGGACATTTAGCGTTGCCATGCTTTTTAATTTTGTCTATTCTGGAGTGTGTATAGTGGCATCTCATTGTGATTTTTTTTTTATTTTGTTGCGGTATGCGGGCCTCTCACTGCTGTGGCCTCTCCCGTTGCGGAGCACAGGCTCCGGACGCACGGGCCCAGCGGCCATGGCTCACGGGCCCAGCCTCTTCGCGGCATGTGGGATCTTCCCGGACTGGGACACGAACCCGCGTCCCCTGCATTGGCAGGCGGACTCCCAACCACTGCGCCACCAGGGAAGCCCTCATTGTGATTTTAATTAGCATTTACTGATAACTAAAGATGCTGAGCACATTTTCATGTGCTTCTTGGACATTCGTATATCTTCTTTTGTATATTGTCTTTTCAGATCTTTTGCCCATTAAAAAAAGTTGGGTTGTCTTTTTATTTTTAAAATTAATTTTATTTTTGGCTGTGGTGAGTCTTCGTTGCAGCACGCGGACTTTCTCTAGTTGTGGCGAGCGGGGCCTACTCTTCGTTGCAGTGTGCGGGCTTCTCATTGCGGTGGCTTCTCTTGTCACGGAGCACAGGCTCTAGGTGCGTGGGCTTCAGTAGTTGTGACACACGGGCTAAGTTGCTCCGCAACATGTGGGATCTTCCCAGACCAGGGCTTGAACCCATGTCCTCTGCATTGGCAGACAGATTCTCAACCACTGTGCCACCAGTGAAGCCCGGGTTGTCTTTTTTTAAAATCTTTTTAGTTAATTTATTAATTTTTATATTTATTTTTGGCTGTGTTGGGTCTTCGTTTCTGTGCGAGGGCTTTCTCTAGTTGCGGCAAGCGGGGGCCACTCTTCATCGCGGTGCGTGGGCCTCTTCACTGTCTTGGCCTCTCTTGTTTCAGAGCACAGGCTCCAGACGTGCAAGGCTCAGTAGTTGTGGCTCACGGGCCTAGTTGCTCCGCGGCATGTGGGATCTTCCCAGACCAGGGCTCGAACCCGTGTCCCCTGCATTAGCAGGCAGATTCTCAACCACTGCACCACCAGGGAAGCCCCCGGGTTGTCTTTTTATTATTGAGTTGCAAGGTTCCTTATATATTCTGGACATAAGTCCTTTTATCAGATGGATGTTTGGTGACTGTTTTCTCCCTGTCTATGTTTTGTCTATTCATTTTCTAAAAAGTATCTTTTAATGAGGAGAAGTTTAAAATTTTTATGGAGTCTAATTTATCTTTTTTTTTTAATAGTTATTGCTTTCCTTATCCCGTTTAGAAACTTTTGTCTACCCTCAGATTATAAAGGTATTTTCCCATATTCTCTTATAGAAGTTTTATAGTTATAGCTTGATACTTAGATCTATATCCATCTCAAATTCGTTGTATATATGGTGTGAGGTAGGGATTGAAGTTTATTTTTTTCTCATATGCATGTCCAGTTGTTACAGTGTTATTTGCTGAAAAAACATTCCCCCCCACATTGGATTGCTTTTGCTCTTCTGTCAAAAATCAGTGAGCTGTACATGTAGGTCTATTTCTGGGCTCTCTGCTCTGTTGATCTATTTGCATATCCTTATGCCATTACCACAGAGTCTTGATATATATAGCTTTATAGTGGACCTTGAAATCAACTACTATAAATCTTCCAACTTGGTTCTTTTAAAATATTGTTTTGGATATTTAGGTCTTATGCATTTTCATATAAATTTTTGAATCAGCTTGTCTATTATGGTGGTTTTAAAAGATGTGCACTTTGCTATTTCTCTGTAGAACTTAATTACCTTCCCCTTGAGTGTGGTCCAAATTTAGTACCTTGCTTCTAATAAAATAAATTAGAAGTAATGTGATGAAACTTTGGATACTAGGTTATAAAAGGCATGACTGCTTCCCTCTTGGCCTCTTTCTTGGATCACTCACTCTGGGGGAAGACAGCCCTCATGTCATGAAAGGTCTGTGATGAGGAACTGAGGCCTCCAGCCAACAGACAGGTGAATTAGCCATCTCGAAAGTTGACCTTCCAGCTCCATTTAGGCCTTCAGATGACTTTGGAGCTGGCCAACATTTTGACTACATTCCCATGAGAGATCCTGAGTCTGAACTGTTTCCATATTTTTGACTCTCAGAAATTATGTGACATAATAAATGTCTGATGTTTTAAGCTGCTAAGTTTTGAGGTAATCTGTTATATAAAATAGATAATACATCAATTTTTATTTTAAAAGCCTACTGGGATTGTATCATATTATAAATCATCTTGGCGAAACAGACATCTTAAAAATATGAGTCTTACAATCCACCATGTTATATTTCTCCATTTATGTAGGTCTCCTTTAATTTTTCTCAGTAGTTTTCATTGTAGAGGTCTTAAACATCTTGTTAAATTTATTTCTAAGTACTTTATATTTTTTGATGTTCTTATACATTATATTCTTAAAATTTCATTTTTCTCATTGTTTCTCTATTGCTAGTATAGATATTTAAATTGATTTTTGTCATCATCCTTATATCTTCTACCTTGCTAAACTTATTAATTTTTTGTCACTAAGTAAATAATCATGTAATCTATGAATAGAAAGTTTCGCTTCATCCATTTCAGTAATCTTTATGCATTATTTTTCTTCCCATACTGTACTGGCTAGGACCTTCCAGTACACTGTTGAGTAGAAGTGATATGAGCAAACAGCTTTGCCATTTTTATTTTTTAATTTAAGGAGGAAAGCATTAAATATTTTATTATTAGATATGATGGGTTTTTTATTATTAGGTAAGCTGTAGATTTTTTGTAGGACTTCTTGGTTGAGGAAATTCTTTTCTTTTCCTGACTTGCTTGAGTTTTATCATGAGTGGGTATTGAATTTTGTCAAATATTATTCTATACCTGTTGAAGTGATTTTGTCCTTTCTGTTAATATGATGAAGTCAATTGATTGATTTTTTAATGTTGGACCAACTTTGCTTTCCTGGCCCATTTGGACATGATGTATTAGCATCTCTGTCTCTCCTTCTCTATCTCTGTCTATGTCCATGTCCATATCCATATCTATATCTATAAATCTATATCTGGGTTTGATTTGCCAGTACAGTTGCCCCATGAACAACATGGGTTTGAACTGTGCAAGTCCACTTATACAGGGATTTTTTTTCAGTGAATATGTGCTACAGTACTACATGATCCTGGTTGGTTGAACCCACTGATATGGAGCCCATGGGTGCAGAGTGCGGACTGTAAAGTTATGCTCAGATTTTCAACTGCTTGGAGGGTTGGCTTCCCTAACCCCAGTGTTGCTCAAGGGCCAACTGTATTTTTGTTAAGGATTTTGTATCTTTGTTCATGAGAGAGACTGGTCTATAATTTTGTTTTCCATTATGTTTCTTTTGTCAGTTTTTTATAGGTTGTATTTTTCAAGAAATTTATTTTATGTAAATTGCTGAATTTTCTGATGTTCTCTTATTGGTCTTTTAATGTCTGTAGACTCTAAGGTGATCTCTGCTCTTTCATTCCTCATATTGGTAGTTTGTGTATTCTCTCTTTTTTTGTTGATTAATCATCTTAGTGGTTTATTAAATGTTATTAATCATGTCAGAGGTACAACTTCTTGCTATGTTAATTTTCTCTACTTTTTTCTTATTCTATTCTTTTTTCTTTTACTTATTTTTTATTCAATTTATTATTTTTTAGTTTCATGAGATAGAAGCTTAGAACACTAATTTTAGACCTTATTTAAAAAAATTAGAATCATTTATAGTTATAAATTTCACTCTTAGCACTCTATAGCTGTGTGTCAACACATTTTAATATGCTTTATTTCCATTCTTCCTGTGATTTCTTTTACATGACCCATAGGTTAAAGAAGAAATCACAGGGGAAGTAGAAATAAACTATAGGTTATATAGAAGTGTGTTGTCTAATTACCAAATATTTGGAATTTGCAAGGTATCTTTTTGTTAGTGATTTCTAGTTTAATTTCATTATGTTCAGAAAACATATTTTTATTTTTTTAAAAAGTATTTATTTGTTTATTTAATTTTTGGCTGTGTTGGGTCTTAGTTGCGACGTGCGGGCTTCTCTCTCTGGTTGCGTCGTGTGGGCTCTTCGTTGCGGTGCACGGGCTTCTCTAGTTGCAGTGTGCGGGCTCGGTAGCTGCGGTGTGTGGGCTTAATTGCCCTGAGGCATGTGGGACCTTAGTTCCCCGACCAGGGATTGAACCCGTGTCCCCTGCATTGGAAGGTGGATTCTTAACCGCTGGACCACCACGGAAGCCCCTCAAACATATTTTTAATTTAAATTCTTTTAAACTTATTGGCTTGTTTTATGGCTTGTCACATGTTTCACTTGGTGAATGTTCCACACGGATTTGAAAAGGATATATATTCTGTTTATGCATGTAGTATTCTATAATAGTCAGATCAAATTGGTTGCTAGTGTTGTTCAAGTCTTCTGTATATTTACTGATATTTCTGTCTATTTCTGTTAATTATTAAGAAGAGTATTGGATCACCAATGCTATACTACAACTTTAGTAGTATATTTTTCTATATCTCCTTTCTATTCTTATATGTTTTGATGCTACATTCTTAGGCATATACACTTCAGGATTGTCATATAATCTTGAGGTATTCACCCTTTATCATTGTGAAATGTCCTTTTTCTCTGGCAATATGCTATGTTCTGAAGTCTCTTTTGCCTGATATTAATGTAGCCATTCATCTTTCTTATAATTTGCATTGGCATAGTACTTCTTTTTTATCCTGTTAATTTTAACCTCTCTGTATCTTTACATTTAAAGTGCTTTTCTTGTAGTTGCTTATAGTTGGCTCTCTCTCTCTCTCCCTTTCTTTTCTTTTTTTCTTTCTGGTCTAGTCTGACAGTCTCTGATTTCTTTTTATTTTTTTAAATTTTTGAATTTTATTTTATTTATTTTTTTATACAGCAGGCCCTTATTAGTCATCAATTTTATTCACATCAGTGTATACATGTCAATCCCAATCGCCCAATTCATCACACCACCACGCCCACTCCTGCCCCTTTCCCCCCTTGGTGTCCATACGTTTGTTCTCTACATCTGTGTCTCAGTTTCTGCCCTGCAAACCTGTTCATCTGTACTGTTTTTCTAGGTTCCACATATATGCGTTAATATAAGATATTTGTTTTTTTCTTTCTGACTTACTTCACTCTGTATGAGAGTCTCTAGATCATCTATGTCTCTACAAATGACCCAATTTCGTTCCTTTTTATGGTTGAGTAATACTCCATTGTATATATGTACCACATCTTCTTTATCCATTCGTCTGTCGATGGACGTTTAGGTTGCTTCCATGACCTGACTATTGTAAATAGTGCTGCAGTGAACATTGGGGTGCACATGTCTTTTAGAATTATGATTTTCTCTGGGTATATGCCCAGTAGTGGGATTGCTGGGTCATATGGTAATTCTGGTTTTGTTTTTTAAGGAACCTCCATTCTGTTCACCATAGTGACTGTATCAATTTACATTCCCAACAATAGTACAAGAGGGTTCCCCTTTCTCCACACCCTCTCCAGCATTTGTTGTTTGTAGATTTTCTGATGATGCCCATTCTAACTGGTGTAAGGTGATACCTCATTGTAGTTTTGATTTGCATTTCTCTATTAGTGTTGTTGAGCAGCTTTTCATGTGCCTCTTGGCCATCTGTATGTCTTATTCGGAGAAATGTCTATTTAGGTCTTCTGCCCATTTTTTGATTGGGTTGTGTGTCCTTTTCTTCCAGGTTGTCCATTTTATTGGCATAGAGTTGCTTGTAGCAGTCTCTTAGGATGCTTTGTACTTCTGTGGTGTCTGTTGTAACTTCTCATTTTTCATTTTATTGATTTGAGTCCTTTCCCTCTTTTTCTTGATGAGTCTGGCTAATGGTTTATCAATTTTGTTTATCTTCTCAAATAGCCAGCTTTTCGTTTTATTGATCTTTGCTATTGTTTTCTTTGTTTCTATTCCATTTATTTCTGCTCTGATCTTTATGATTTCTTTCCTTCTGCTAACTTTGGGTTTTGTTTGTTCTTCTTTTTCTAGTTCCTTTAGGTGTAAGGTTAGATTGTTTATTTGAGATTTTTCTTGTTTCTAGAGGTAGGCTTGAATAGCTATAAACTTCCCTCTTAGAACTGCTTTTGCTGCCTTCCATAGGTTTTGGATTGTCGTGTTTTTATTGTCATTTGTCTCTAGGTACTTTTTGATTTCCTCTTTGATTTCTTCAGTGATCTCTTGGTTATTTAGTAACGTATTGTTTAGCCTCCATGTGTTTGTGTTTTTAACGTTTTTCTCCCTGTAATTCATTTCTAACCTCATAGCGTTGTGGTCAGAAAAGATGCTTGGTATGATTTCAATTTTCTTAAATTTACTGTGGCTTGATTTGTGACCCAAGATGTGATCTATCCTGGAGAATGTTCTGTGCACACTTGAGAAGAAAGTGTAATCTGCTGTTTTTGGAAGGAATGTCCTATAAATATCAATTAAATCTATCTGGTCTATTGTGTCATTTAAAGCTTGTGTTTCCTTATTTATTTTCATTTTGGATGATCTGTCCATTGATGTAAGTGAGGTGTTAAAGTCCCCCACTGTTATTGTGTTACTGTTGATTTCCTCTTTTATAGTTGTTAGCAGTTGCCTTATGTACTGAGGTGCTCCTATGTTGGGTGTATATATATTTATAATTGTTATATCTTCTTCTGGGATTGAACCCTTGATCATTATGTAGTGTCCTTCCTTGTCTCTTGTAATATTATTTTAAAGTCTGTTTTATCTGATATGAGTATTGCTATCCAGCTTTCTTTTGATTTCCATTTGCATGGAATATCTTTTTCCATCCCCTCACTTTCAATCTCTATGTGTCCCTAGGTCTGAAGTGGGTGTCTTGTAGACAGCATATATTTATGGGTCTTGTTTTTGTATCCATTCAGCAAGCCTGTGTCTTTTGGTTGGAGCATTTAATCCATTCACGTTTAAGGTAATTATCGATATGTATGTTCCTTTGACCATTTTCTTAATTGTTTTGGGTTTGTTTTTGTAGGTCCTTTCTTCTCTTGTGTTTCCCACTTAGAGAAGTTCCTTTAGCATTTGTTGTAGAGCTGGTTTGGTGGTGCTGAATTCTCTTAGCTTTTGCTTGTCTGTAAAGCTTTTGATTTCTCCATCGAATCTGAATGAGATCCTTGCCGGGTAGAGTAATCTTGGTTGTAGGTTCTTCCCTTTCATCACTTTAATTATATCATGCCACTCTTTTCTGGCTTGTAGAGTTTCTGCTGAGAAACCAGCTGTTAACCTTATGGGAGTTCCATTGTATGTTATTTGTCATTCTTCCCTTGCTGCTTTCAGTAATTTTTCTTTGTCTTTAATTTTTGCCAGTTTGATTACTATGTGTCTCAGCGTGTTTCTCTTTGGGTTTATCCTGTATGGGACTCTGTGCTTCCTGGGCTTGGGTGGCTATTTCCTTTCCCACGTTAGGGAAGTTTTCGACTATAATCTCTTCAAATGTTTTCTCGGGTCCTTTCTCTCTCTCTTTTCCTTCTGGGACCCCTATAATGCGAATGTTGTTGCGTTTAATGTTGTCCCAGAGGTCTCTTAGGCTGTCTTCATTTCTTTTCATTCTTTTTTCTTTATTCTGTTCTGCAGCAGTGAATTCCACCCTTCTGTCTTCCAGGTCATTTATCCGTTCTTCTGCCTCTGTTATTCTGCTATTGATTCCTTCTAGTGTAGTTTTCATTTCAGTTATTGTATTGTTCATCTCTGTTTGTTTGTTCTTTAATTCTTCTAGATCTTTGTTAAACATTTCTTGCATCTTCTCGATCTTTGCCTCCATTCTTTTCCCGAGGTCCTGGATCATCTTCACTATCATTATTCTGAATTCTTTTTCTGGAAGGTTGCCTAGATCCACTTCATTTAGTTGTTTTTCTGGGGTTTTATCTTGTTCCTTCATCTGGTACGTAGCCCTCTGCCTTTTCATCTTGTCTGTCTTTCTGTGAATGTGGTTTTTGTTCCACAGGCTGCAGGATTGTAGCTCTTCTTGCTTCTGCTGTCTGCCCTCTAGTGGATGAGGCTATCTAAGAGGCTTGTGCAAGTTTCCTGATGGGAGGGACTGGTAGTGGGTAGAGCTGGCTGTTGCTGTGGTGGGCAGAGCTCAGTAAAACTTTAATCTGCTTGACTGCTGATGGGTGGGGCTCTGTTCCCTCCCTGTTGGTTGTTTGGCCTGAGGTGACCCAACACTGGAGCCTGCAGGGTCTTTGGTGGGGCTAATGGCAACTCTGGGAGGGCTCACGCCAAGGAGTGCTTCCCAGAACTTCTGCTGCCAGTGTCCTTGTCCCCTCAGTGGGGGGACAAGGGAAGCCCATCATTCTTTTCTTTTTTTTCTTGTTTCTCTATGTGCTTCAATTTGTGTAGTTTCTATTTCCTTAGATTTAAGTTCACTGATCCTTTTTTTACAATACATACAATGAATTTTTAAACTTTAAATTTTAAATTTCAGATACTGCATTTCTCAGCTTTAGAAGTTTCATTTGATTTACAAAAATAGTTTATAGGGCTTTCCTGGTGGCCCAGTGGTTGAGAGTCCGCCTGCCGATGCAGGGGACACGGGTTCGTGCCGTAGTCCGGGAAGATCCCACATGCCGTGGAGCTGCTGGGCCCGTGAGCCATGGCCGCTGAGCCTGTGCTCCGCAACGGGAGAGGCCACAACAGTGAGAGAGGCCCGCGTACCGCAAAAAAAAAAAAAAAAAGTTTATATATTTCTCTTTGTTGTATTCATGTTTTTCTTTAAATCCTCAAACATATTTTTAATAGGTATTTTAAATCCTCATCTGCTAGTTTTGCTCTTTTCTTCATTTCTAGGTCTGATTTCTTTCCCCTTGTAGTAAGTCACATTTTCCTGATTCTTTGCATGTAGAGTAAATATAGAAACATTTTTATCTATAGCTGTATCTGCTTTAGTGAAAAAAATATTTTGAAAACAATCTCCAATGTAAAGAATAGTTTCAAGTACAGGACAAGTAACTTTTTCTAAGCCATTTAAAGTAAATTGCTGATGTAATCCTCTGTTACCCTTCATATTTTATTGTATATTTCCTTCAAACAAGGATATTGTTCTACATAACCACAATACAACCATTAAAATCAGAAAATGAACATTGATATATTACTATCATCTAATCCTATCATCCCATTTAACATGTTTTAGTTGTCCCAATAATGCCCTTAATAGCAAGAGTATCCAGTCCAGAATCACATGTTACCTGTAGATTTCACGTCTATTTAGTCTCATTCTATCTGGAATAGTTCCTAAATCTTTTTTGACCATTATGACCTTGACAGTTTTAAAGATTATATACCAGTTAACCTTGTAGAATGTCTGCTAGTTTGCTTGCAGTTTGGGGACACCTCCCCTCACTAGGATTGGGTTAGTTGTAATTCTTGCAAAGGAAAAAAAACTCTTTCCTTTGATCAGATTAAGATTCTACCCTGATCAGACTCTCAAAACCAGAACCCTAGAATTTCAGGGCACAACCCAGATAGTCACTCTTTTAACTCAATACACGTACTACGCATCTTAATAATCAATAGAACCTCAAGATAACTGCAAGAGGAAAACCATGTAATTCTGTTATGCAATTGCCTTGGATACCTTCTGATAACTCTGAAGATTCTTTCAGTATAAACAGTTTGAAGTTCTGAACAAACAGAAATAGTGTAGAAACAAACTGTAGAAACAGGCAGGCTTCTCCGTGGGACCCCAGTGAAGGTCATTTTTACCTTTCTGTGCCAGCTGTTATCTGAGCCCCACCTTGAGCCATTATTCTTCAATTGCTGCTCTCATATGGGTTGGTCTAGGCACTAATTGTTGAATTAAATGAACAGCAACCCTTAAACTTTTTAAGTAGGAAATCCATTAGAGTTACAGTTTTATTTTACTTTTAAGTATGAAAGGAGAAGGAAATTCCCAAAGCTCTTGTAACAAAGAAATATTGCAAGTTTTTATCTTTTTAAAAACAAACAAAACCCTGAACAGATAACAATGTAAATATTATCAAAAGGGCAACAGACTATCAGGTTTACTGCGGTTAATATGGCCAGGTGTGGGTCTGCCATTTTATTATTATTTTTATTTTAGTTTTCTCTGTTCTTTGTTACATTAAAATTCTTTTTGGCTATTTTTCAGAATTCCATTTTAACATTCCTATTGGCTTTTCAACTGTATTATTTAGTTAGTGGTTTTTGAGGGATTACAGTATCTATCCTTAACTTTTCACAGCCCACTTCATGAAAAATGTAGAAGCGTGCAGAATAAGACAGCTGTATAGGTCCATATCTTACTTACCCTGTTCTTTATGTTATAGTTGTTATATTACATCTACATATGTTATGTTCACAACAGCTATGTGTTAAAAGTAAATAAGTTATAAATAAATTTAAGGAAAACAAAATAATTAACTTTTGCATTTAACTGGGGGTTTACCATTTTAATGCTCTTCTTTCCTGTCTGAGGATCTGGATTTCCCTCTGGTATCGTTTCCCTTCAGCAAGTTGAGAGTCTTATATCTATAAATTTCTGCCTTTAAGCATATTTTGGGAAACTTTGTTCATTCTTTAAATATTCTTTTCTGCCTTAGTCTCTCTCTTCTATCATTTGTTTCCAGTTACAAGTATGTTGGACTGTTTGTTGTCATGTAACAGGCCTTTTAAGGTCAGTTCATTTTACAAAAAAATATATTTTTATCTCTCTGTGCATGTGCAGCTTGGATAATTTTGATTGATCTGTCTTCAGGTTCACTTACCTTTTTTCTTTCTGTCATTTCCATTTGTCTGTTAAGTCTATTCAGTGAATAATTTATTTCAGATACTGTATTTTTTTCAGTTTTAGAACTTGCATTTAGTGCTTTTTTATCATTTCTATTTTTCTCCACAAATTCCCTATCTTTTCATTATTGTTAGCATATTTTGTTTTAATTCATTGAGGATAGTTATAATAGCTGCTTTAAAGCCCTTGTCTACCTGGGTGATCTCAGAGTCAGTCTCAGTTGACACTCTTTTCTCTTGAGAATGTATTTCATTTTCCTGATTCTTCATATATTGAGTAATTTTAGATTTTATTCTAGATAGTAAGAATGTTAGGGCTTCCTTGGTGGTGCAGTGGTTAAGAATCCACCTGTCAGTGCAGGGGACACAGGTTCGAGCCCTGGTCTGGGAAGATCCCACATGCTGTGGAGCAACTAAGCCTGTGCGCCACCACTACTGAGCCTGTGCTCCAGAGCCCACAAGCCACAGCTCCTCAAGCCCTGGCGCCTAGAGCCTGTGCTCTGCAACAAGAGAAGCCACCGCAATGAGATGCCCATGCACCACAACGAAGAGTAGCCCCCGCTCACCGCAGCAAAGACCCAACGCAGCCAAAAATAAATAATAATATATAAGAAAAAAGAATGTTAAATTGTGGAGATTCTGTTCTTCTTTTTTTTTTTTAACATCTTTATTGAGGTATAATTGCTTTACAATGGTGTGTTAGTTTCTGCTTTATAACAAAGTGAATCAGCTGATCTCCCTGTGCCATGCGGCTGCTTCCCACTAGCTATCTATCTTACGTTTGTTAGTGTATATATGTCCATGCCTCTCTTTCGCCCTGTCACAGCTCACCCTTCCCCCTCCCCATATCCTCAAGTCCGTTCTCTAGTAGGTCTGTGTCTTTATTCCTGTCTTACCCCTAGGTTCTTCATGACATTTTTTTTTTCTTAAATTCCATATATATGTGTTAGCATACGGTATTTGTCTTTCTCTTTCTGACTTACTTCACTCTGTATGACAGACTCTAGGTCTATCCACCTCATTACAAGTAGCTCAATTTCGTTTCTTTTTATGGCTGAGTAATATTCCATTGTATATATGTGCCATATCTTCTTTATCCATTCATCTGATGATGGGCACTTAGGTTGTTTCCATCTCTGGGCTATTGTAAATAGAGCTGCAATGAACATTTTGGTACATGACTCTTTTTGAATTTTGGTTTTCTCAGGGTATATGCCCGGTAGTGGGATTGCTGGGTCATATGGTGGTTCTATTTGTAGTTTTTTAAGGAACTTCCATACTGTTCTCCATAGTGGTGGTACCAATTCACATTCCCACCAGCAGTGCAAGAGTGTTCCCTTTTCTCCACACCCTCTCCAGCATTTATTGTTTCTAGATTTTTTGATGATGGCCATTCTGACTGGTGTGAGATGATATCTCGTTGTAGTTTTGATTTGCATTTCTCTAATGATTAATGATCTTTTTTGGTTTTTTTGTTTGTTTTTCTCCTGATGAGTGTTGTTTCTTTGGTTTCAGTTGACAGTTATCTTGACTGACTTGACTTGAACTGTAAACTCTGTTTTTGGCCAGCACCTTTTTTGCCTTTAGCTGAACTCCTTTCAATCTGTCATATATACATGCATGGGCCTCTAATGGTAGAGACATGAGCAGACAGAATTTGGGGGTACCTTCTCTGTCTTGTTCCCTTTAAGGATTTCTCCATTCTCTTCAGTAGTCATGTTTCTTCTGACTTCAGTTTCTTGTTTCCCCAGGCTAGAAAGCCTGAGTATTACATTCCACTGCTCCTTGTGTGTTGTACTTTGCCCAAGGCTGAAAGCTGTGAAAATGGGAACCCAGTTTGTATAACTCCCCTTCTTCAAGTATGTGCTTTCCATTGGAGTCTGTCTGCTTCTCTTTTACTCTCCAGTGCTTTCACATAAAATTTCTTTTTGTATTATTCCAGATTTTACCTTTTTTTATGAGGGAGAATCAGACAGTAGGATCTTACTCTGTCATTACTGGAAGCAGAAATGTATTTTGTCTTTTTAAATTTATTCCATTTTTCTCTTCATTATTTTCATGTTTTTCTTTATGTTCTTGAGCATAGTTGTAATAGCTGATTTAAAATCTTTGCCAGTTTCACCATCACTGTCATTTCTGGGTTATTTCTTTTGACTGATTTTCTTGCTTTTTAAACTTATATAGCCGTTTTTGTTTGGATGTTGGAATTGTGATGTTTGTTGAGTGACTGAATTTTGTTGTCTTCTTTTAAAGGGTGTTTGACTTCTTTTTTGGCCAGTGATTAAATTTCTGGTCAGCTTCTCTCTCATGGCTTGTTTTAAAACATGTATTTGGGTGGGTTTAGAGTTGTTGTCTTTACTCTCTTGCTAGTTTTGCTTCCTGACTGAAATGTGACCTTTCTGGGATCCCTATTGAATGCGCCAGGTGTTCAGTGTGATCTGTATTCTGTCTGTGTGCTGTGGTAGTTGTTCATTTTACAGCTCTCTAGTAGCTTTTCTCCCCAGTAGTTCTTTTCTTTGCCTAATTGAGTCTTATTCTGTGCATGTGCAGCTTAGTATTCAACAGATTCAAGAGGATCCCTTTAAAGTTTTGGACCTCTTTCTCTGCAAAGCTACCTCCTTTGGTATTCTGTCCTATAAATCTTAATGGCTCAGTCTTTCTGAAGTCTAATCTCTGTCTCCTCAATTTAGTGAGATGGCTGTGCTATGTTTGGATTCCCTTTCCTTACACCAAGATCTGGAAAGTGTGTCCTCTAGAAAACTGGGGTAATCATATCGCTTACCTCATTTGCTTTCCTTTTCTCAGGGGTCACATTTCTGTACTACCTTGTTGTTCAACGTCTGAAAGGAGGTTTTTCATATCATTTGCCCTCTTTTCTAGTTGTTGACAGCAAGGGAAAGTCCAGTCCCAGTTACTCTATCATGGCTAGATGTGAAAGGCCCTCAGATTATTGTAGTGTCCTTATGTCTATTAGTGCTAATGTTTATTAGTTCAAGCCACTTGTGGTGTTAAAATCTTCTGGAACCCTGCTGATTTGGGGCTGGGGGTGGTGTGGAGAGGAGAATGGGGAAAGTTCCTTCATATTTCAAACACTGAGATGGGTATGCTGATGGATATGATTACTTTCCCTATATTATTCTGTTAGTTTTTGCTTTAAGTGTTTTGAAGCTATGCAATTAAATTAGATATGTGTGTGATTAGGGTTATGATATCTTCTTGGTGAATTGGATCCCTATTTTTGTAATACTTTTTATTTTAAGGTTGTTTTTTATCTGATGTTATGATAGCTATACCAGTTGTTTTTTCCTGTAGTAGTTATAGATTATCTTTTCATTCTTTTATTTTCGACTTTCCTGCATTCTCATATCTTATTTGAAACTCTTATGAACAGAACATATCTATTTTTTATTCATCCCTGTATCTTTAGTACTTAGCATGATGACTATCTCTTATTGGGCAAAGAATACATGTTTTACAAATGATTCAATTATTAAAGTGTATTGAAGAATGATATAAGTAAACTCAGTCATGCTAGGAACTGAAAGGAAACAAAAGGAATTTATTCTCCAGGTGATCCATTCAACAATATTTGTTGAGCATGTACTTTATGCCAGGCCCCTATTTTATTTATTTATTTTTTTATATTTTTTGTGGTATGCGGGCCTCTCACTGTTGTGGCCTCTCCCGTTGCGGAGCACAGGCTCCGGACGTGCAGGCTCAGCGTCCATGGCTCACAGGCCCAGCCGCTCTGCGGCATGTGGAATCTTCCCAGACCGGGGCACAAACCCGTGAACCCGTGTCCCCTGCATCGGCAGGCAGACTCTCAACCACTGCGCCACCAGGGAAGCCCCAGGCACTTATTTTAAAGGTACCTGGGATTTGTTTAATTAGGTATGATAAGACACACAAACATGGAAATGATTGCCATAAAGGAAGAATTTTTTATTGCTGTTCCTTAGAAGCAGGAGGCATAGCACACTGTGCAGTACCACATGGGGAAGCGCCAGGATCAGTCCATGGAGGGGAGATGTGGGTGAGAGCCTTTATTGTGGCTTCTGTGGGAAGGAGTGGGCAAGGTAGGGTAAGCAGGCCTGGGATTGGTTAGTTTGAATAATTTCAGTGGGCTCTGGGGCTTAGGGACTGTCTTTAGTTGTCTGGTACATGGCCCAGAAGTGATTAGGGCAGGGGAATAGTGGCCTAGAGTCTGATAAAGGAGGTAGCTGGGGTTATGGGCTGTGATTGTTTGGTTTGCATATAAAAGGTGTGCTTACAGGCAAGTAGTATGCGAACTAGCTAGCCGTGGGAAGAACAGTCCCACCAAGGTCAGCAAGACCCCACAAGTCAAAGCAGAAATTACAAAACCCAGAACACATGGCTATTACAAGTACTGTTCTAGGAGTTTGTGATACAGCAGTGAAGAAAATAAATAAGATTGCTATTGTCAAGAGATTGCATTCTAATGAGGGAAGATGACAAATGTATAAGTGAGTATATAAAGGCTTCTAATTGTGATAAATGTTATGAAGAAATAAAACAAGGTAATATGATAGAGAATGGTTAGAGGACTTCTTTAGATAGGGTAATTAAGGAAGGCTTCTCTGAGTTTGTAGTATTTGGCATAATATCTAAAGAGTGAGAAGGAATTACCCAGAGATAATCTGGGGTAATGATGTTCTATGTAGTTCTGCTTATGGCCCTGAAACTGGAACGGACTTGGTTTGTTTTTAGGAGCATTAGGAAGGCTAGTGTTGGAATGGGTGGGCAAGAAGAATAGTTAGAAGAGGAAGGCAGAGGTCGATTGTGTTGGCTTTGTAGTCCATGGTAAGGTGTTTGGTTTTTATTTTATTTGTGATCAAAAGCATTTGGAAGGTTTTAGCCAGAAGAGTAAATCTTTCTACACTCAGTTCAGAAAAAGTCAGTTTAGTACCAATGACAATGACAGTGTAACGCTTGGGAGATATATTAACATGTTAAAATTATGTGATTAAAAATGAAGATGTTATTAAATTGGGAAAGTTTTCATGAAACAACCATCTTCTAAGGAAAATATTGATCATGGAGGGAGACTAGGATTGATGAAGAACGAGGATGAAATTTGAAAGGAGAAGAATCCAACAAAGCAGGCCTGTGTGCTCAGGTACCCTCGCTTTTTAAATGTAAGAATTTGTTATCAAGAAGGACATATAGATGAAGTTTAAATTTTAAGAATGGCCAAAATAAATGATGAGAGAAAGGATCTATAATATAGCTATATAGATCAGAGAAGGCCATTGTCCTCAACTTTCTATAAAGTATTTTCAATAAGAGATTGGGGGACTAAAGCTAAATTAGTTTTAAGAAAGGATAAAGATTATGAGTAGGTGATGAGAAAGCAAAAGAAAACTCAAGGCGAGGATCATGGGGTTGAGTTTCGTGGTTGTCACACATCTTTTTATACTTCTAAGTGAGGTAATTGTTTTTATTGTTTTATTTGTTTGTTTTTTTGCGGTACGTGGGCCTCTCACTGTTGTGGCGTCTCCCGTTGCGGAGCACAGGCTCCGGATGCGCAGGCTCAGCGGCCATGGCTCACGGGCCCAGCCGCTCCGCGGCATGTGGGATCTTCCCGGACCGGGGCACGAACCCGTGTCCCCTGCATCGGCAGGCGCACTCTCAACCACTGCGCCACCAGGGAAGCCCTATTTGTATTTTTTGAATATATAACAGCTTTCTTGTTTGTCTGGGCTAGTGGGTACTTTTCTACTTAACTTAGCTACTGACTAGGTAGTCTCTCAAGCATTTTAGCTTTATGTAGATGATCTCAGATCTAATTCCCATCCTTGCATGGTCGAATGCCTCATCTGCTATTCCTGTGTGAGCATTGAAACTCAACCTCCTATGGTACTGAGTCAGGCATTTCACTGCCCTACCTTTTTCCCTTGGTAGGAGAGTCATACCCAGATACCATATTGATTTTCAATTTACTCTCATTTTTCCCCCTCTGGGAATTACCTTTAGTCTTTCAGGAGCTCAACTGTGCATTTAAAAATAAACGTATTAAATATTATCCAGCATATCTAGGTGTTTGTAAAGAGAGGACTTCTGGGTTGTCTGCCAAATTGCCCAGTAGGTATTTATTCTCTTTTAACTAAGGATTTATATATTTCAAAACTGGAAATATTGTTTACTATGTATACATATAAATATGTATACTTACATATATGTAAAATAAGAACTTCAGATAATCAGTATAGGGACACATGGAATATAGAGTTGAGAAGTATAGTGTATGAAGACTTTCACAATCTAGCCCTTGATGACTTTTCTGATGTAATCGCTTTCCTTTTTAAACACTTGCACATTATATTTCAGCAGTATAATTCAGCTTTTATTTCCTTGAACACAGAATGCAGCTTCATGGTTTCATGTGTTTGCATACACTGTCTTTTCTGTTTGGGATGTCCTGCTTTCTCCCTCTCATCTCTCTTATTTGGTTAATTCAGCCTTATTTTTTTCCCTCCTAAATTCACTTTTTGTCTTTAGTTTATGTTTGTTTTTGTTTTTGCGGTACGCGGGCCTCTCACTGCTGTGGCATCTCCCCATCTCCCGTTGCGGAGCACAGGCTCCGGACGCGCAGGCTCAGCGACCATGGCTCACGGGCCCAGCCGCTCCGCGGCATGTGGGATCTTCCCGGACCGGGGCACGAACCCACATCCCCTGCATCGGCAGGCGGACTCTCAACCACTGCGCCACTTTAGTGTTTTTAATTATTATATTTTTTCATTTCTAAAGGTTCTGTTGTTTCTTTTTCAAATCTGCCTGATGATTTTTGATGATTTTTTTCTTCTTTGGTTCTTTTTGTTGCTTTCATTTCTTTAAACATATTAAACATACTTAATATTCTGTATCCATTAATTTCAGTATCTTTCATCTTTGCATATTTGTTTCTGTTGCTTGTTCTTTTACTGATTCATTCTTTATGGGTGCATGTTCCCTCATGTGTTTTTGTGATATTTGACCATGAGTTCATTTTTCTGGAGACTTGGGAAGTCTTTGAGGCCATGTTAAATTATAAAGTCTATGAGGGCAGGGACCCTAGAGTTTTGTTCATTGCTGTATCCCAGGCTTGTTACAGTGTTTGTTACATGAGGCTTTCAATAATAATTACTGAATGAATGATGTGTGTACACTTCACACAGTGTTGTAATTATTTATATATCTGTCTATATTCTCCACTATATTGATAATGCCTCAAGTTAAAAACTTTTAAACTCTAACCTTGTATCCACAGCACTTAGCATAGTGTCTAATATGGATTAAGTTCTCAGTAAATGTTTATTAAACCAGTGAGGAATTGTTTGGCATATTCTGCCCATTGTAATCTGCAGAATAAAAAAGATTTATTTTGCCTGGTTGTCATTCTGAAGCCATTTTGATAAAATGGAGAATACTAGAGAAATGATGAACTCAGATAAACAGTAGTGTGTCTTGGTCATGATCGATTAAAATAGAACCATTTTTCAAACTGAACTCCCAAACCAGAACTTTAAGACCAGTGTCCCTGAAGGATAATCAGATCATTAGCTATTCAGGTACTTACTGATTTCAAGGCATTGTGAATATACAAAGTTTTCAGCATATTTACTAAATACCTACTCGATGTGTATTACTTTGCAGTGCTGTATGATGGGATTTTTTTTCCCAATAGGTTATGTGCTAGCTAGTATATAAACTTAAAAATGTGAAAAGATAAATAGCACAAAAGATAAAGGATTCATTACACCAGTGAAGGAATTGTTTTTAAGACAGTATTGTTTCTTTACTCATATGGATTACAAACGAATAAATTCTGTAGAGGTTCAGATGAATCTAGTATAGTTGCCAGAATTATATGATTTGCTTCCCTCTTAAGAATTATTAGAGGGACTTCCCCGGTGGCGCACTGGTTGAGAATCCACCTGCCAATACAGGGAACATGGGTTCGAGCCCTGGTCTGGGAAGATCCCACATTCTGCGGAGCAACTAAGCCCGTGTGCCACAACTACTGAGCCTGTGCTCTAGAGCCCGCGAACCACAACTACTGAGCCTGCGCGCCACAATTACTGAGGCCCACACTCCCTGGAGCCCACATGCCGCAACTACTGAAGCCTGCACGCTCTAGGGCCTGCGTGCTGCAACTACTGAGCCTGTGCGCTGCAACTACTGAAGCCTGCACACCTAGAGCCCATGCTCCGCAACGAGAAGCCACCGCAATGAGAAGTCCGCGCACGGCAACGAAGAGTAGCCCCCACTCTCCACAACTAGAGAAAGCCCGCACACAGCAATGAGGACCCAACACAGCCGAAAAAAAAAGAGTAAGGCTATTAAAGTTAAAAAAAAAAAGAATTATTAGAGTAGACCAATGCTCATGATTTTGTCTCTTTTGTCCTTTTTCTTCTCTTTTGCTTTTTGTTTTTGCATGATGTGGTAGGAGGACCACAGCTTGTTAAAGAGAAATGGTATGAGATTGAATGTAGATATTTCCATTTAGGAGCAATATGACACTGGGCAAGTTTCTTATTCATACTGTGTCTCAATTTCCTGATATGTAAAATAAGAATGTTAACACCAGCTCACAAGGTGATAGTTTGTATTAGGAGAGATTATGTAGGGCTTCCCTGGTGGTGCAGTGGTTGAGAATCTGCCTGCTAATGCAGGGGGCACAGGTTCGAGCCCTGGTCTGGGAGGATCTCACATGCCACGGAGCAACTAGACCCGTGAGCCACAACTACTGAGCCTGCGCATCTGGAGCCTGTGCTCCGCAACGAGAGGCCGCGATATAGTGAGAGGCCTGCGCACCGCGATGAAGAGTGGCCCCCGCTTGCCACAACTAGAGAAAGCCCTTGCACAGAAACGAAGACCCAACACAGCAAAAATAAATAAATAAATTAATAAACTCCTACCCCTAACATCTTAAAAAAAAAAGAGAGATTATGTAAATAAAGTCACCAGCATGATTCCAGGCATACAAGTTCAATAGATTTTAGTACTCTGTTTTATTCTTTTATTATCTAATTTGTGTGAATTTTTTCACTGTTTCATTCTCTTTATTGTTTAATATAAAATCAAAACCAAGTTTAAAAAAGTAAATAAATTAGTATTTAGATTAAAGGTTAATGGAAAAGACGATAGAAATATTCCAGTTATATGTGTGTATGGGTATAACAGCACTGCTGTTTTATTTGGATCACAGAGAAACCACTGTTTGCTACATGGCACACTTGTCTTGGCTGGCCTATCTCATTTTCTCTGGCTTTCTTTAAAGCAGGTTTTTTCAGACCTTTAAAAGCTGACACTTGGGCAATGAATACCCTGGAAAAAAGACTTGTTCCAGTGGAACTTGGCCCAAAGGATTCAGATAGAACTAGAACAGTTCATTTGAGAGATCTGGGAATTAAAAAAATTTTTAAACTTGTGTTTTACTGTCTTTAGTTTTTTCCTTACCGCTTAGGAATTTAGCATTAACACTGTTTAAGAATTTAAGTTAAATGAATTAAATTCATAAACTTATTTTTTACTTAATGTATTCTTTTGGAAAAAATATATTTAGTTGCTTACACTGTTCAAGAATGAGATACTGTTAAACATTAACAACTAATTATACATTTTCCAAAAATTCTACAACTCAGAAAGCTTTTCATGTTTAGAAAATACATATCTAAATTTAGTTATTTGTTTTCATTATATTGATCTGCAGGCTGACTAAAAGAAATGAATGATTTTTATTTCATTTACCAAAAAACTGTTTAAAATTACCCAGAGGTTAAAGATATGTCATTCAATACGTGTTTAAGAAACATATTTAAAGAAGATGTGGCGCATATATACAATGAAATATTACTCAGCCATAAAAAGAAACGAAATTGAGCTATTTGTAATGAGGTGGATAGACCTAGAGTCTGTCATACAGAGTGAAGTAAGTCAGAAAGAGAAAGACAAATACCGTATGCTAACACATATATATGGAATTTAAGGAAAAAAATGTCATGAAGAACCTAGGGGTAAAACAGGAATAAAGACACAGACCTACGAGAGAATGCACTTGAGGTTATGGGGAGGGGGAAGGGTAAGCTGTGACAAAGCGAGAGAGAGGTATGGACATATATACACTACCAAATGTAAGGTAGATAGCTAGTGGGAAGCAGCCGCATAGCACAGGGAGATCAGCTCGGTGCTTTGTGACCCCCTTGGAGGGGTGGGATAGGGAGGGTGGGAGGGAGGGAGATGCAAGAGGGAAGAGATATGGGAACATATGTATATGTATAACTGATTCACTTTGTTATAAAGCAGAAACACACCATTGTAAAGCAATTACACTCTAATAAAGATGTAAAAAAAAAAAAAGGAAACATATTTATAGCCATCAGCTAGAAAGAGAAGTAGATCAACTATACTTCAATTAAAAAAAAGAGAGAGCAGAAAACCATCACTAGGACATTTAAATTATTTTACTTTAAATTCTGAATTATTAATAATTATCATGATAAGCAAATGTTTTACTTAGTGATTTTCATTATATGGATTTTTAAAACAAAAAGTGAAATAGCACATTTAAATCTAAATCAACATAAGAATAATAGAAGTATAAAGTAGAAAGAAAATAAATTAATAGTACCATTGCATTTGAATCTTGACTTTGCCTTATACAAGCTATGTGATTTTGTATATATTAGGACAAATTACTTAATTTTTATTTTCACTTTCCTTAGCTGTCAAATTGGATTAAAAATGTCTCACAGGTTTGTTTTGAGGATGAAATTAGGCAAAGTAATGACCTTATACACTCTAAAGTACTGTATATAAATGTTGTTTAATGACTTTCTTAAGAATTTAGAATATCAGATTATGCACTTAAATTCGAACTTTCTTTTCATCCATGAACTGAAAAGGTATTCATTTTTCTTCTTTAAAATGTCTCACTTTTTCACTAAAACTGTAAACTCTACCTAACACAGTGCCTAAGCCCTATAATAGGTGCTCATATAATTGTGGAGTAAAGGGATTAATATGTTCAGCTTCTTGATATCAACATTGTATATTACTATTAACCTCTTTAATAGATGAATGCAGATGTCTTTATGACTTGTTTCAATAAACTTTATCAGGATACAGAGATATTACCTTAAATCCTCAAATTACAGCATAGGAGTGTACAATTGACCCTTGAGCAACGTAGGGGTTAGGCTGCCGACCCCTGCATACTTGAAAATCCCTGTATAACTTTATACCTGTGTACAGGGTTCCACATCCACAGATCCAACTAACTGTAGATCGTGTACTACTGTAGTACCTATTTATTGAAAAAAATCAGTGAGTAAGTGGACCTGCTCAGTTCAAACCCATGTTGTTCAAGGGTCAACTATGATTGCTGCAAACACTGGGGGCAGCCTAGTACAGCTGAGAGGCCTAGACCTAGGCTTGAGTCCAGTTCTGCCCCTAACTGGTTGAGCTACTGTGGACAAGTCATTTAATGTTTTGAGCCTGAGTTTTTCTAGTAAATGGTGAGACTGTAAATGGTGGGCCCAGCCGCTCCGCGCCATGTGGGATCTTCCCGGGGGCATGAACCCGTGTCCCCTGCACTGGCAGGCGGACTCTCAACCACTGCGCCACCAGGGAAGCCCCAGTGGGGTATTTTTATGTCGCTTTGGTCATGTAGTCAAGGTAGGCTCGCTAATGAGTTCTGTCAGGTGAAAACCATCAGTAAACACTGATTCAGAGGCCACCAGGGCAGTTTTGGACTCTAAACAGCACATCATAAATCCAACTGACCTTATCTTGTCCAAAGCCAGACATCAAGGTGTCTCCAGAGATAAGGATAGAGCTTTCCTAGTCCAACTATAAATTGACTGTATCCTACACAATTATATTGGAGCACCTACTGTGCACAAGGTATATACTATGACTTTGGCATACCAAGAGGAGTAAGACAACTAGAGAGATCAGAGATTAGTGAAGAAAAAATAGAAAATCAACAAAGTGATATTGGCATTTAGAGGAATAAGCAGCTAACTCTGTTAGGGTGTCTGGTAAAGACTTATTTAAGGCTTCACAGAGGAAATAACAATTTAGATGAATTCAAATGATGAATAGAATTTTGCCAATTTCTAGCACAAGTGACTGACATTCAATTAATATTTGATATATTATAGGTCACCTAAAGTAGGGAACAATATGTTCAAATCCATACATGATGAAAGTGCAAGCTTTTCTGGGGAACAGATAATCTAATGTGATTGTGCATAGGATGCATGGTGGTAATGGAAAAGTGATTTAGGGACAGATTATTAAAGCTTTTATATCACATCTTAATAAGTTTAATTTTATCCTATAAATAATAGTTTATCCTATAGACCAGCAGTTCTTTCTTTCTTTCTTTCTTTCTTTCTTTCTTTCTTTCTTTCTTTCTTTCTTTCTTTCTTTCTTTCTTTCTTTCTCTCCCTCTCCCTCTCCCTCTCCCTCTCTCCCTCTCTCCCTCTCCCTCTCTCCCTCTCTCCCTCTCTCCCTCTCTCCCTCTCTCCCTCTCTCCCACCCTCCCTCCCTCCCTCCCTCCCTCCCTCCCTCTCTCCCTCCCTCCCTCTCTTCTTTCCTTCCTTCCTTCCTTCTGCACCGGGTCTTAGCTGTGGCATACAGGATCTTCGTTACAGCATGTTTAGTTGCGGCATGCAGGATCTTTAGTTGCGGCATGCCGGCTCTTAGTTGCAGCATTCAGACTTCTTAGTTGCGGCATGCGAGCTCTTAGTTGAGGTACGTGACCTCTTAGTTGCAGCATGCATGTGGGATCTAGTTCCCTGACCAGGGGTTGAACCCAGGCCCCCTGTCTTGGGAGCATGGAGTCTTACCCACCAGACCACCAGGGAAGTCCCAGACCGGCAGTTCTTAAACAATTTGGTTTTGGAACCCCTTATACTCTGAAAACTTAATTGAGGACCTCAAAGAGCTTTTGTTTATATAGGTTGTGTCTATCAACATTTGCCATATTTAGAAATAAACATATCAGCTCACTTCTCCGACCATAGTTGTAAGCTGCTTTGAGTTGGCTCTGTGCATGCATAGTTCAGGGGTCTACCAGAGACTTGGGTAGAGTTCATATGCAGAATCTAGGGCTCCCCCATCTGTGTTTCTCCCCTCACTCTCAGGTGGCAGTGGTTGCCCTGGGCTCTACTCCCTGGTTCCTCAGGCCAAAGTGACTGTAGGCTTTCTCTCTGGAGGTTAGCTGCACCGTTAGGACTGTGGCTTGCCCTTAGGCCAAACTGCGAAATTAGGAAATTCAGTTCATATCTGTCCCTCTGTACAGAAGGATTCTTGCTTTTAAATGTTTGAATCCTTGAAACATGTTTTACACATATACCATCCATTGTATCCTTACTGTCTTACCAAAGCCCAAGTTCTGGAGCTGCATCTGGGGTTTTCATGACATTTTATTCTTCCTTTTTATCCTTCCATACAATGGTTAAGGGGAATAAAGAAGACTAGTAGAATCCTTCCTTCAGGGTTTCTCACTACCGTCCCACTAAGTGGAAATCTTTGAGACAAAAGTGCATTATGGGAACTTGGCTAAAGGAGACCTCCCCGACCTCAACTCCCAATTCTAGCTGTTTCTGAATAGAAGATTGGCTTGGGCTAGTGCTGTTCTCTCCTGTTCTCAAACTTTTTGCTTTCAGAACCTCTTTCTACTTTAAAAAATTAAGAATCCCAAAGAGTTTTTATTTATATGTGGGTTTTATCTACTGACATTTACCATATTAGAAATTAAAGGTGAGAAAAAAATTTAAAATATGTTTTAATTTATTTAAATTAATATATCTATTACATGTTAACATAAATAACATATTTTTATGAAAAATAGCCAAAAAAACAAAATTTACTGATAGAAATGGCATTGCTTTATGTTTTTGGGGGGTCTTTTTAAAGTATGGCTTAATAGAAGTCATCTAGGGCTTCCCTGGTGGTGAAGTGGTTAAGAATATGCCTGCCAATGCAGGGGACACGGGTTTGAACCCTGGTCCAGGAAGATCCCACATGCGGCAGAGCAACTAAGCCCGTGTACCATCACTACTGAGCCTGCGCTCTAGAGCCCACATGCCACAACTACTGAAGCCCGCACGCCTAGAGCCTATGCTCCGCAACAAGAGAAGCCACCGCAACGAGAAGCCCGTGCACCGCAACGAAGAGTAGGCCCCACTTGCGGCAACTAGAGAAAGTCTGCACACAGCAACGAAGACCCAATGCAGCCAAAAATAAATTTAAAAAAAAAAGTCATCTGGATTCTCACTTCTGCTTTTGCATTTAATCTCTTGTAATAATGTTTTGATTCAAGTGTATAAAGAAAATCAGGCTTTAAACAGACATATGTAGCTGGAAGAGGGAGAATTATTTTAATAATCGCCTTTACAGGTAATTGTGGATATTCTTCTTTGATAGTGTATCAAAACTTGACAAGTGGCTGTCCTGGGGTTAATTGGAATGTGGAATCTGAGGCTGTATCATTGAACTTTTCTTAACTATGTTACATTAAAATTCATTGGTCTGTCTTGCACTTTGAATGGACTTTTACCCATGCATGATTTTGTAGCATCGTGCATCATTGGTCTTATGGAAAATATTGCTTCACTGTTGATGCCGATCTTCCAGATGTTGACATATCTCTTTATATAATATCAGAAGATCACATTTGTTAATATATCATCTCAGATTGCATTGGAAGGTCTTTTAAGTATTGGGAAGCTATCAGACTCACAATGGCAGATGCAAATTTTTCAAAATTCTAATTTTTGCCTGAAAGCTTGAATTTTATCACTGGCAAAAATACTGTTAGTTTTTCTTGAAGTGACAGGCTCATGTTACTCATTTTTAGGAAAACGTCTTCCAAATACCCCAAAATGAATAATCATAGTTTACCTGTCAGTTCTTTTAAAATGGTGTTCTATGGAAAAAGTAGCTAATTGAGATCACAACTCAAAACAGTCACACAGAATTTCTAGAGATGACCATCATGCTTTAAAATCTTCAGTTCTTTATGCAAATTCCCATTTCATTGCAGAGAATATTAAAAAATTGTCTGCTCAAGAGTTGAGATTTAATACAATTAGTAATTTTTATTTTATCAAAATAAAAAGCATTATTTAAAGTCTTCATCAGAATGAAAGCCTTCATCAAAGGCATTGCTGATTGAAACTGCTTTTTTTATTTTAACACTTTTTTGCCAGATTTAATGAGGTATAATTGACAAATAAAATTGTATATATTTAAAGTTCATCATGATGATTTGATACTCATATATACTCATATATATTGTGAAATGATTACCATAATCAGACATCACTTCACATGAAGCTGACTTTTAAAGAAGCTGTGAATGTTCAGTGGTAGGGAAGAATACAATGATTATAGTATAGTTTGGTTGCTACTGCCCTGATTCGCACGAAGATGCCAGCATTTGTACCCAGAATTACCTTCGTGCCATCAGTGCAAATGTCAATACGGTGAATAAAGTAAATAACTCTCGGTATTATGAAAATAGTTTTGACCTCAAGGACCCCTTGAAGAATCCACAGACCACACTTGAGAACTGTTGCTCTAACCTACTAAAAAAAGATTTATACTCTTAGACATAGTATTTAACATTTCGCTTTTTGAAGTCTAGTACTTCGTAGAAGCGTTTACATGGAGTAAACAGGAAGTAAGAAAATATAATTAATTAGTCGTTTCAGATAATGGGCCCTACTCTATGCATAGACATATTTAAAATGCTCATTGGTAGCCTCCCTACCACTGCTAAATAGTTTGATGTACTTCCTGTTCTATTTAAGGACTCTTTCAGTGATTAGATCTGATGTAATTCCTTATGCCCTAGGCAGTAGGAAAGATTTAAATTCTGAGAACTCAGGCCAGTATTTCAAGGAGGAATCACTATTTGTTAAATATGCAGATGTCCAGGGGAAAATGAGTTCCTTTTGTGGCCTTTTCGATAATATTAAAAACAACAATATTAATACAGCAGCTCATATTTACTGGCACGTACTGTGTGCCAGCCACTATGCTAAGCACCTTGTTTAATTATAATGAAAAATCTGAATAGGATATATTAATGATGATGGCCCTTCATGTTTAAAGTTATTTCCTCCTTCTATGGAAAGAAAGCAGGTAACTTTCTTCACACTTCCGACATTTTATGAGGTTTTAGTAGAGTAGTAATTACATATTTGCATGTTTTTATTTGCCTTTTGCATAATCAACTAGAAACCAATTGGGAGTGCATTCTTTCATCATAGAGAACTTTCTTAGACAAATTTATGCCTACTCTTCCGTTTTCCCCATCTTACAGCTGTCTTAGTTCAAGCCCTCATCATCACTTATTTGGACTATTGCTGTAGTGTCCTCTTTGTCCCCTTCCTACCATAACCAGTCTGTCAGACTTATCTTAAAGTTACTTGTCTTTCTGTCATTCTTCTGCATCATTTGCTTTCCATTTGCTCCCTCTGGGATAGAGTTCAAATTTTTCAGTGCGATAGATAACAACCCATGTTTATATTAGTTCTAGTTTATCTTAGTAGCTTTATCTCCTTACACAACTTGTGTGCTAGACATAATATAGGTTATTTATTGTGGTTTCATGGCACACGGTGTTCTTTCTTGCTTTCGCATATCCATGTTTTATCTCTTCCCTGAATACTGTTCTCTGCACTTGTCTAATTCCTGTTCACCCTTTAAGGCATACACAAATATCTCTTCTGTAAAATTTTCATCAATATACCAAACTAAGGTTTAATTAATTGATAATATTTTTTTATCAACCTCCATTATGGTATGTTACATTTTTTTTTTACAATTTTATTTTATTTTTTTTTGAAATTTATTTTTTTATACAGCAGGTTCTTATTAGTCATCAGTTTTATACACATCAGTGTATACATGTCAATCCCAATCGCCCAATTCGTCACTCCACCACCCTCACCCCCTGACGCTTCACTCCTCGGTGTCCATACGTTTGTTCTCTACATCTGTGTCTCAGTTTCTGCCCTGCAAACCTGTTCATCTATATGATTTTTCTAGGTTCCACATATATGCGTTAATATATGATATTTGTTTTTCTCTTTCTGACTTACTTCACTCTGTATGACACGCTCTAGATCCATCCACGTCTCTACAAATGACCCAATTTCATTCCTTTTTATGGCTGAGTAATATTCCATTGTATATATGTACCACATCTTCTTTATCCATTCGTCTGTGGATGGGCATTTAGGTTGCTTCCATGACCTGGCTGTTGTAAATAGTGCTGCAGTGAACATTGGGGTGCACATGTCTTTTAGAATTATGGTTTTCTCTGGGTATATGCCCAGTAGTGGGATTGCTGGGTCATATGGTAATTCTATTTTTAGTTTTTTAAGGAACCTCCATTCTGTTCTCCATAGTGGCTGTATCAATTTACATTCCCACCAACAGTGCAAGAGGGTTCCCCTTTCTCCACACCCTCTCCAGCATTTGTTGTTTGTAGATTTTCTGATGATGCCCATTCTAACTGGTGTGAGGTGATACCTCATTGTAGTTTTGATTTGCATTTCTCTACTAATTAATGATGTTGAGCAGCTTTTCATGTGCTTCTTGGCCATCTGTATGTCTTCTTTGGAGAAATGTCTGTTTAGGTCTTCTGCCCATTTTTGGACTGGGTTGTTTCTTTTTTTAATATTGAGCTGCATGAGCTGTTTATATATTTTGGGGATTACTCCTTTGTCCGTTGATTCGTTTGCACATATTTTCTCCCATTCTGAGGGTTGCTTTTCATCTTGTTTATGGTTTCCTTTGCTGTGCAAAAGCTATTAAGTTTCATTAGGTTCCATTTGTTTATTTTTGTTTTTATTTCCATTATTCTAGGAGGTGGATCAAAAAATATCTTGCTGTGATTTATGTCAAAGTATTCTTCCTATGTTTTCTTCTAAGAGTTTTATAGTGTCTGGTGTTATATTTAGGTCTCAAATCCATTTTGAGTTTATTTTTGTGTATGGTGTTAGGGAGTGTTCTAATGTCATTCTTTTACATGTAGCTGCCCAGTTTTCCCAGCACCACTTATTGAAGAGACTGTCTTTTCTCCATTGTATATCCTTGCCTCCTTTGTTGTAGATTAGCTGACTGTAGGTGTGTGGCTTTATCTCTGGGCTTTCTATCTTGTTCCATTGATCTATATTTCTGTTTTTATGCCAGTACCATATTGTCTTGATTACTGTAGCTTTGTAGTATAGTCTGAAGTCAGGGAGTCTGATTCCTCCAGCTCCGTTTTTTTCCCTCAAGACTGCTTTGGCTATTTGGGGTCTTTTGTGTCTCCATACAAATTTTAAGATTTTTGGTTCTAGTTCTGTAAAAAATGCCATTGGTAATTTGATAGGGATTGCATTGAATCTGTAGATTGCTTTGGGTAGTGTAGTCATTTTCACAGTATTGATTCTTCCAATCCAAGAACATGGTATATCTCTCCATCTGTTGGTATCATCTTTAATTTCTTTCATCAGTGTCTTATAGTTTTCTGCATACAGGTCTTTTGTCTCCCTAGGTAGGTTTATTCCTAGGTATTATATTCTTTGTGTTGCAGTGGTAAATGGGAGTGTTTCCTTAATTTCTCTTTCAGATTTTTCATCATTAGTGTATAGGAATGCAAGAGATTTCTGTGCATTAATTTTGTATCCTGCAACTTTACCAAATGCATTGATTAGCTCTAGTAGTTTTCTGGTGGCACTTTTAGGATTCTCTATATATAGTATCATGTCATCTGCAAACAGTGACAGTTTTACTTCTTCTTTTCCAATTTGTATTCCTTTTATTTCTTTCTCTTCTCTGATTGCCGTGGCTAGGACTTCCAAAACTATGTTGAATAATAGTGGTGAGAGTGGACATCCTTGTCTCGTTCCTGACCTTAGAGGAAATTTTTCAGCTTTCAGTTTTTCACCATTGAGAATGATGTTTGCTGTGGGTTTGTCATATGTGGCCTTTATTACATTGAGGTAGGTTCCCTCTATGCCCACTTTCTGGAGAGTTTTTATCATAAATGGGTGTTGAATTTTGTCAAAATCTTTTTCTGCATCTATTGAGATGATAATATGGTTTTTCTTCTTCAATTTGTTAATATGGTGTATCACATTGATTAATTTGCATATATTGAAGAATCCTTGCATCTGTGGGATAAATCCCACTTGATCATGGTGTATGATCCTTTTAATGTGTTGTTGGATTCTGTTTGCTAGTATTTTGTTGAGGATTTTTACATCTATATTCATCAGTGATATTGCTCTGTAATTTTCTTTTTTGGTAATATCTTTGTCTGGTTTTGGTATCAGGGTGATGGTGGCCTCATAGAATGAGTTTGGGAGTGTTCCTTCCTCTGTAATTTTTTGGAAGAGTTTGAGAAGGAAGGTTGTTAGCTCTTCTCTAAATGTTTGATAGAATTCACCTGTGAAGCCATCTGGTCCTGGACTTGTGTTTGTTGGATGATTTTTAATCAGAGTTTCAGTTTCATTACTTGCGATTGGTCTGTTCATATTTTCTATTTCTTCCTCGTTTAGTCTTGGAAGCTTATACCTTTCTAAGAATTTGTTCATTTCTTCCAGGTTGTCCATTTTATTGGCATAGAGTCGCTTGTAGCAGTCTCTTAGGATGCTTTGTGCTTCTGTGATGTCTGTTGTAACTTCTCGTTTTTTTAATTTGTTTTTTGTTTGTTTTTTTTTGCGGTAAGTGGGCCTCTCACTGTTGTGGCCTCTCCCGATGCGGAGCACAGGCTCCGGACGCGCAAGCCCAGCGGCCAGGGCTCACGGGCCCAGCCGCTCCGCGGCATGTGGAATCCTCCCGGACCGGGGCACGAACCCGCGCTCCCTGCATCGGCAGGCGGACTCTCAACCACTGCGCCACCAGGGAAGCCCGTAACTTCTCGTTTTTCATTTTTAATTTTACTGATTTGAGTCCTCTCCCTCTTTTTCTTGATGAGTCTGGCTAATGCTTTATCAATTTCGTTTATCTTCTCAAAAAAGCAGCTTTTCGTTTTATTGATCTTTGCTATTGTTTTCTTTGTTTCTATTTCATTTATTTCTGTTCTGGTCTTTATGATTTCTTTCCTTCTGCTAACTTTGGGTTTTGTTTGTTCTTCTTTTTCTAGTTCCTTTAGGTGTAAGATTAGATTGTTTATTTGAGATTTTTCTTGTTTCTTGAGTTAGGCTTGTATAGCTATAAACTTCCCTTTTAGAACTGCTTTTGCTGCATCCCATAGGTTTTGGATCATCGTGTTTTCATTGTCATTTGTCTCTAGGTACTTTTTGATTTCCTCTTTGATTTCTTCCGTGATCTCTTGGTTATTTAGTAACGTATTGTTTAGCCTCCATGTGTTTGTGTTTTTTACATTTTTTCCCCTGTAATTCATTTGTAATCTCATAGCGTGGTCAGAAAATAGGCTGGATATGATTTCAATTTTCTTAAATTTACTGAGGCTTGATTTGTGACCCAAGATGTGATCCATCCTGGAGAATGTTCTGTGCACACTTGAGAAGAAAGTGTAATCTGCTGTTTTGGGGTGGAATGTCCTATAAATATCAATTAAATCTATATGGTTCATTGTGTCATTTTAAGCTTCTGTTTCCTTTTTTTATTTTCATTTTGGATGATCTGTCCATTGGTGTAAGTGAGGTGTTAAAGGCCCCCCCCCGTTACTGTGTTACTGTTGATTTCCTCTTTTATAGCTGTTAGCAGTTGCCTTATGTTTTGAGGTGCTTCTACGTTGGGTGCATATATATTTATAATTGTTATATCTTCTTCTTGGATTGATCCCTTGATCATTATGTAGTGTCCTTCCTTGTCTCTTGTAACATTCTTTATTTTAAAGTCTATTTTATCTGATACGAGTATTGCTACTCCAGCTTTCTTTTGATTTCCATTTGCATGGAATATCTTTTTCCATCCCCTCACGTTCAGTCTCTATGTGTCCCTCGGTCTGAAGTGGATCTCTTGTAGACAGCATATATATGGGTCTTGTTTTTGTATCCATTCAGCAAGCCTGTGTCTATTGATTGGAGCATTTAATCCATTCACGTTTGAGGTAATTATCAATATGTGTGTTCCCATGACCATTTTCTTAATTGTTAGGTTTTTGTAGGTCCTTTCTTCTCTTGTGTTTCCCACTTAGAGAAGTTCCTTTAGCATTTGTTGGAGAGCTGGTTTGGTGGTGTTGAATTCTCTTAGCTTTTGCTTGTCTGTAAAGCTTTTGATTTCTCCATCGAATCTGAATGAGATCCTTGCCGGGTAGAGTAATCTTGGTTGTAGGTTCTTCCCTTTCATCACTTTAATTATATCATGCCACTCTTTTCTGGCTTGTAGAGTTCATGCTGAGAAACCAGCTGTTGACCTTATGGGAGTTCCCTTGTATGTTATTTGTCGTTCTTCCCTTGCTGCTTTCAGTAATTTTTCTTTGTTTTTAATTTTTGCCAGTTTGATTATTATGTGTCTTGGCATGTTTCTTCTTGGGTTTATCCTTTATCCTCTCTGCACTTCCTGGACTTGGGTGGCTATTTCCCATGTTAGCACAGTTTTCGACTATAATCTCTTCACATGTTTTCTCGGGTCCTTTCTCTCTCTCTTCTCCTTCTGGGACCCCTATAATGCGAATGTTGGTGCATTTAATGTTGTCCCAGAGGTCTCTTAGGCTGTCTTCATTTCTTTTCATTCTTTTTTCTTTATTCTGTTCCACAGCAGTGAATTCCACCATTCTGTCTTCCATGTCACTTATCCGTTCTTCTGCCTCAGTATTCTGCTATTGATTCCTTCTAGTGTAGTTTTCATTTCAGTTATTGTATTGTTCATCTATGTTTGTTTGTTCTTTAATTCTTCTAGGTCTTTGTTAAACATTTCTTGCATCTTCTTGATCTTTGCCTCCATTCTTTTCCCGAGGTCCTGGATCATCTTCACTATCATTATTCTGAATTCTTTTTCTGGAAGGTTGCCTAGATCCACTTTATTATTTGTTTTTCTGGGGTTTTATCTTGTTCCTTCATCTGGTACGTAGCCCTCTGCCTTTTCAACTTGTCTGTCCTTCTGTGAATGTGGTTTTTGTTCCACAGGCTGCAGGATTGTAGTTCTTCTTGCTTCTGCTGTCTGCCCTCTGGTGGTTGAGGCTATCTAAGAGGCTTGTGCAAGTTTCCTGATGGGAGGGACTGATGGTGGGTAGAGCTGGCTGTTGCTGTGGTGGGCAGAGCTCAGTAAAACTTTAATCTGCTTGACTGCTGATGGGTGGGGCTGGGTTCCCTTCCTGTTGGCTGTTTGGCCTGAGGCGAGCCAACACTGGAGCCTGCAGGCCCTTTGGTGGGTCTAATGGCGGACTCTGGGAGGGCTCACGCCAAGGAGTACTTCCAAGAACTTCTGCTGCCAGTGTCCTTGTCCCCTTGGTGAGCCACAGCCACCGCCCGCCTCTGCTGGAAACCCTCCAACACTAGTGGGTAGGTCTGGTTCAGTCTCTGTGGGGTCACTGCCCCTTCCCCTGGGTCCCGATGTGCACACTACTTTGTGTGTGCCCTCCAAGAATGGAGTGTCTGTTTCCCCCAGTCCTGTCAGAGTCCTGCAAGCAAATCCCTCTAGCCTTCAAAGTCTGATTCTGTAGGAAATTCTCCTCCCGTTGCCGGACCCCCAGGTTCAGAAGCCTGACATGGGGCTCAGAACCTTCACTCCAGTGGGTGGACTTTTGTGGTATGTGTTCTCCAGTTTGTGAGTCACCCACCCAGCAGATATGGGATTTGATTTTATTGTGATTGTGCCCCTACTACTGTCTCATTGTGGCCTCTCCTTTGTCTTTGGATGTGGGGTATCTTTTTTGGTGAGTACCAGTGTCTTCTGTCGATGATTGTTCAGCAGTTAATTGTGATTCTGGTGTTCTTGCAAGAAGACTGAGAGCATGTCCTTCTACTCCAATATCTTGGTTCAGGCTCCACAGTTTTCTGGTATGTTACATTTTAAAAATTGATATTGTATCCATTGACAGATGAATGGATAAAGAAGATGTGGGACATATATACAATGGAGTATTACTCAGCCATAAAAAGAAAAGAAATTGAGTGATTTGCAGTGAGGTGAATGGACCTAGAGTCTGTCATACAGCGTGAAGTACGTCAGAAAGAGAAAAACAAATACCGTATGCTGACACATATAGATGGACTCTAAAAAAAAATGGTTTTGAAGAACCTAGGGGCAGGACAGGAATAAAGACGCAGACGTAGAGAATGGACTTGAGGACATGGGGAGGGGGAAGAGCAAGCTGGGACGACGTGAGAGAGTGGCATGGACTTATATATACTATCAAATGTAAAATATTTGGCTAGTGAGAAGCAGCCACATAGCACAGGGAGATCAGATCAGTGCTTCGTGACTACCTAGAGGGGTGGGATGGGGGGGTGGGATAGGGAGGGTGGGAGGGAGCCGCATTGGGAGGGGATATGGGGATGTATATATACATATAGCTGATTCACTTCATTATACGTTTTACAGCAGAAACTAACACAACAGTGTAAAGCAATTAAACTCCAATAAATATGTTAAAATTTTTTTAAAATAATAAAAATTGATATTATGTTCATATGGATATTCTTCGTGAAAACAACTTTTCTTTTTTTCTTATTAGAAAGTAATTATTTCCCTGTTGTAGAACATTTTTAATTAGTCAGCAAATATTAATTGCTTACTTTCAATATGCCAGGCACAATGCTAAGCCTGAGAGAAACAGTGGTAAAGTCTTTGTGGAGTTCATAGTAGACTTGGGGAAGTATTCAAACAAACAAAGACTTTAACTCTTCAAAATATTGTGAAGGAAAAATTAAAGAAGATATAAAGAAGCAGAAAAAGAAAATGAAAAGCACCAGTAATCACTCTGCCCAGCATTATGTTATAAAATGAAATTGGTAAATATGGGACTTGACCCAAGCAGGTCCATGATGCACAATTAAACTGCACAAGCAGGTGGCTTAGATTCCATGGTACCAGCTCCTACTGCTTCACCATCCCACCATCGTCCCATACCTGTGGCCTCATGGAAAATTTCTTAAGACCAGTTAATTATTTGCTATAAATTTTCCAGACTCTTCTATTTCTGTATGTATATACACATATATTTTTTAAATAAAAATATGATTATGTAATATTTTTGATGTGATTTTCTCACTTAATGAATATAATGAACACTTACATGCCTTTAAAAAGTAATTTACAAGATAAACTCCTATAGAATAAAAAGAAAAGTTTACCTTTAAATTAAAAAAAAATTGAACCTACATTTCTCTATCAAAAGTGAAACAATATCTGTTGACTCCCTGCTTGTAAAATAATACTCTTAGCATGCATTGTTCTTTAAGTTTTCACTTACTTTACTTTTTATCATACAAGTCAAGGTAAGGGCCTGAAATATGGCAGTGACAGTGAAGATGGATGTAAGGGAACTCTAGTCTGGTGAGCATTCTCATCCTTTGTCCATTGACCTTCTGCCTCCTGTGATAGCTAGGACTCCTTTCCTCTTTTCCTTTCCTTCTCCCCCAACCAGAAAGATTCTTCCATATGTATGTAAAGCATAAAGCAAGACACCTGTATAAATGTACATAAATAAGGATTTCACCGAAATACTGTTTAATAGAAAAACATAGGAAACAACCTAGAATGTCCATTGGTATGAGAATAGACACATAAAATTTGTTATATTCCTGTGATAGCATACTATACAGCAATTTAAAGGAATGATCTAGAGCATCATTTATCTAATGGATCTCTCAATTATAATTTTTATTAGTAAAAACTGTTGGTGGGGCAGGAATATACAATGGAGAAAAGACAGTCTCTTCAATAAGTGGTGCTTGGAAAACTACACAGCTACATGTAAAATAATGAAATTAGAACAGTTTCTACATTGACACATCATAATCACCCACAGTCCATAGTTAATCTTAGGTTTCACTCTTGGTGTTGTACATTCTCCGGGCTTGGAAAAATGTATAATGACATATATCCATCATTGTGATATCATACAAAGTACTTTTACTGCCCTAAAATTACTCTGTGTTATGATGTGTCAATGTAGATTTATTTCTGGTAAGAAATGTACCATTCTAGTGAGCAGTGTGGATAATGGGGGAGGCCTTACATGTGTGGGGACAGGGAGCACATGGGAAAACTCTCAATTTTTTTATAAAACCTAAAACTGCTCTAAAAAAAAAAACAAAAACGTTCCCTAACACCATACACAAAAATAAACTTAAAAATGGATTAAAGACCTAAAGGTAAGACTGGATACTATAAAACTCTTGGAGGAAAACATAGGCAGTACACTCTCTGACATAAATCACAGCAAGATCTTTTTTGATCCACCTCCAAGAGTAATGAAAATAAAAACAAAAATAAACAAATGGGGCCTAATTAAACTTAAAAGCTTTTGCTTGGCAAAGGAAGCCATCAACAAAACGAAAAGAAAACCCACAGAATGGGAGAAAATTTTTGCAAATGAAGCGACGGACAAGGGATTAATCTCCAAAATATACAAACAGCTCATGCAGGTCAATATCAGAAAAACAAACAACCCAGTCAAAAATGGGCAGAAGAGCTAAATAGATGTTTCTCCAAAGAAGACATACTGATGGCCAAGAGGCACATGAAAAGATGTTCAACATCACTAATTATTAGAGAAATGCAAATCAAAACTACAATGAGTTATTACCTCACACTGGTTAGAATGGCCATCATCAAAAAATCTACAAATAATAAATGCTGGAGAGGGTGTGGGGAAAAGGGAACCCTCCTACACTGTTGGTGGGAATGTAAACTGGTACAGCCACTATGGAGAACAGTATGGAGATTCCTTAATAAACTAAAAATAGAGCTACCATATGATCCAACAATCCCACCCCTGGCCATATATCCGGAGAAAACCATAATTCGAAAGGATACATGCATCCCAGTGTTCATAGCTTCTCTATACACTTTAAAGAAACTCCCCCACCCCCACCCCCAGTGATGATACCCTGAGGTACAAATTCAGGAAACAAACATTCTTTAAAATACATTGGGCCAGGAACCAGTTATTATGAGAGATACCAATACTCCCTGTCTAGCAACTTTTGTGTTATTATCCAGTTATTTCTTCTACTCTTGAAAGTTTTTGTGTAAATTACAACTCACCAGACACTATTTCAAATGAATCTATTGTGAAACCTGTGCTATTTAGCTAACTTGTTATTAGTGGACTTGCTGCTGGTGTGATTATGTCTCTGTTTCTGTGGTTACTTCTTTCATATTTTTGGCAACAAGGATAACATACTTATCTGGTGACTTTCTTGAGTGCATTTATTTGTTTTCATCCTGATTTTTAACTGTTCAGATTTACAAGATTTTTTTTTTTAATTTTTTATTTAAAATTGTTTTTCACTGTGTAGCATGCAGGATCCTAGTTCCCCGACCAGGGATCAAACCTATGCCCCCTGCATTGGAAGTGCGGAGGCTTAACCACTGGACCACCAGGGAAGTCCACAAGATTATTTTTGAATCTAAGGAAATAAGCCCACAATGTCCAGTTTTATAAAACTATTGTTGCTTATCATGGTATACAAACTATAATTTTCACAGATAACCATTTTTTATTCTTTTTTTTAAGATTACATGTAATTCCAGTGAATCTATTACTGTGTTTTTTCTAACAAATGATTTATAGTTGTATATTTTTCTAAACTCTTTTACCTTATTAGAATAAAACTGTTTATCTTATTATAGAATAAAATCTTAGGAAGGGAACTAACATTTATTGTATACCTACTCAGTTTCCTTTTGCAGTATTTTATCATCATAGCGATAGGTATTGAACCTAATCTACATATGAGAAGATTAAGCCTTAAGGTGGTTAAATAAACTGAATAAACATTTCATAAAATATACTATTAATAAAAAGAAAAATGAATAAACATAAAAGTAATTCAGGGGCTTCCCTGGTGGCTCAGTGGTTAAGAGTCCGCCTGCCGATGCAGGGGACACGGGTTCGTGCCCTGGTGTGGGAAGATCCCACATGCCGCAGAGCGGCTGGGCCCCTGAGCCATGGCCACTGAGCCTGTGCATCCAGAGCCTGTGCTCTGAAACGGGAGAGGCCACAACAGTGGGAGGCCCGCGTACCACACACACCAAAAAAAAAGCAATTCAGTAACCCAAAGAAATATAATGCTACATAATTTTTCACCTCTTAAATAAGACATTATATTATTCAATTTTAGGGTTATACTGTGAGCCACTCAGCCTTACACACTGCTAATAGAACGCTTGTTCCAACCATTCTGGAAAGCAGTTTGGTTGTGTTGTGTAATGTACCCACAAGTAAAATGATTAATAAAGTGATTATCATATGTTGGAACATTATACTGCCATCCAAATTATTATTTTCAAGATTATTAAGTTACATGGATGAATACTCACGTGATAATGTTAAGTACGAAAATTGGCATTCAGTACTATTGAAGTTATAGTATGATTCTAAATTATTGTACAATTGTAAATTTATTTTAATTAGGTGGAAATACATAAAAATATTAACAGTATGGTGGAAAGCTTATGCATGATTTTGATTTTATATTTCTGTGTTTTCCAGTTTTTTTTCCAATGGACATATAGTGCCATTATATTCATAAAAACTATTTTTAGAGCTGTAAAGTTCTTTATTGTTTTTTTTTTTGCGGTACGCGGGCCTCTCACCGCTGTGGCCTCTCCCGCTGCGGAGCACAGGCTCTGGACACGCAGGCTCAGCGGCCCTGGCCCACGGGCCCAGCCGCTCCGCGGCATGTGGGATCCTCCCAGCCCGGGGCACGAACCCGTGTCCCCTGCATCGGCAGGCGGACTCTCAACCACTGCGCCACCAGGGAAGCCCAGTTCTTTATAGTTTTTAAGGTTACTCTCTACAGTGTCTGCTACTGTATGGTGTGTCATGTCTGCTACTCTCTGCCCATCTGCCCTTTTCCTCAGAACAACGTTCTCTGCTTCATTATACACTTTGCCTAAATATGGATGTTTTGACTTTAGCTTTATGCTACCTTTCAGTACAAGTATCCAAAAGAGTGTTGCTTTTATTTGAGTCCTAATTTTAATTTTTCAGTCAAAAAGTCTGGAATTTGTGTGAGATTTGTCTGGGGGGATGAGGGAATGGGGAAGATCTTGTAACCTCCCATTATCTACTCCAGAAGGGACTAGGGAGCCAACACTAAAAGGAAGCTGGACACTTTCTCCAAGAGAAGATTCTACTCCTAGAAATTCATCCTGTGAACTTAATAAAATGAATAAACAATTATGTTCAAGGTTGTAGTGGCTTGAAAGGTATCTCCCCGATGTTTATGTCTACCCGGAGCCTTGGAATGTGACCTTATTTGGAAATAGGGTCCTTGTAGATATAATTACTTAAAGATCCTGAGATGAAGTCATACTGGATTTAGAGTGGGGTCTAAGTCCAGTGACTGATAGTTTTATAAGAAGAAAACACACAGAGACAGAGAGAGAAGAAAGCTGTGAAGATGAGGGTGAGATTGGAGTGATGTGTCTACAAGCCAAGTAACGCCAAGATTTGCCAGCAGCAGCCGCAAGCTAAGAGAAAAGTATGGGACAGATTTTCGCTCAGAGCCTTCAGAAGGAACCAGTCCTACTGACACCTTGATTTCTGACTTCTGGCCTCCCGAAGAATAAATTTTTGTTGTTTTAAGTCACCCAGTTTGTGGTAATTTGTTATGGTAGCCCTAGAAAACTAATACAGATGTTTACAGCATTTTTGTTCCGAAGTAAAAACCTGGAAATAACATAACTGTCCACCAATAAGGGATTGATTATATAAATTATAATATATCCATAAAATGTAATACTATGTGATCATTTGTTAAAATGATAGGTCTCTATTTATAGATTAAAAATTGTTCATGTAATATTTTTTCTTTATTTTTATCTTCCAGTTTTATTAAGATATAATTGACATACAATGCTGTATAAGTTTAAGGTATACAGCATAATGATTTGACTTCCATGCCTCATGAAATGATTACCACAATAAGTTTAGTGAATATCCATCATCACATAGAGATACAGAATTAAAGAAATAGAAAAATTTTTTTCCTTGTGAGGAGAACTCTTAGAATTTATTCTCTTAACAACTTTCATATGTAATATATAGCAGTGCTAATTATATTTATCCTGTTGTATGTTACATCGGTAGTACTATTATAGTACAGTTATCGTATAACTGGAAGTTTGTACCATTTTACTACCTTCATCCAATTCCGCCTCCCCCTACCCCCCACCTGTGGGTAACCAAAATCTGATCTCTTTTTCTATGAATTTGTTTTTGAAGTACAATTGACCTACAACACTATGTTAGTTCCTGGTACATAACATAATGATTTGATTATTTGTAGACATTTCAGAATGATCACAATAAGTCTAGTTACCATCTGTCACCATACAAAGGTATTATGTAATTATTAGCTGTATTCACTACACTGTACATTTCACACCTGTGACTCATTTATTTTGTAACTGGAAATTTGTACCTCTTGATCTCCCTCAGCAATCCCTCTCCCCTCTGGCAACCACCTTTTTGTTCTCTTATCTATGAGTTTGTTTCTGTTTAGTTATGTTTGTTCATTTGTTTTGTTTTTTAGATTCCACATATAAGTGAAATCGTACAGTATTTGTCTTTCTCTGACTTATTTCACTTAGCATAATACGCTCCAAGTCCGTCCATTTTGCTGCACATGTCAAAATTTCATTCTTTTTTTATGGCTGAGTAGTATTTTAGTGTGTGTGTGTGTGTGTGTGTGTGCATGTGCACGTATCTCACATCTTATTTATTTGGGCTGAGCTGCTCAGCTTGTGGGATCTCAGTTCCTCGACACAGGAATTGAACCCAGGCCACAGAAGTGAAAGCCTGGAATCCTAACCACTAGCCACCAGGGAACTCCCACATCTTCTTTGTCTATTCATTTATTGATAGACACTTAGGTTGCTTCCATATCTTTGCAATTGTAAATAATGCTGCCATGAACATTGGGGTGTGTGTATCTTTTCAAATTAATGCTTTCCTTTTTTTCAGGAGTGGAATTGCTGGGTCATATGGTGGTTCTATTTTTAGTTTTTTTGAGGAACCTCTATACTGTTTTCCACAGTGGCTGCACCAATTTACATTTCCGCCAACAGTGTATGGGGGTTCCCTTTTCTCCACATCCTCACCAACATTTGTTATTTGTGGGGTTTTTTAAAAAATAAATTTATTTACTTATTTATTTTTGGCTGTGTTGGGTCTTCATTGTTGCACATGGGCTTTCTCTAGTTGCAGTGAGCAGGGGCTACTCATTGCAGTGCTTCTCTTATTGCAAAGCATGGGCTCTAGGCACACGGGCTTCAGTAGTTGTGACGTGCGGGCTCAGTAGTTGTGGCTCGTGGGCTCTAGAGCGCAGGCTCAGTAGTCGTGGCACACGGGCTTAGTTGCTTGGTGGCATGTGGGAATCTTCCCAGACTGGGGATCGAACCTGTGTCCCCTGCGTTGGTAGGCGGATTCTCAGCCACTGTGCCACCAGGGAAACCTTTTTTTTTTTTTTTGATGATAGCCATTCTGACAGGTGTGTTGGGTGATATCTTACTGTGGGTTTTTTTTTTTAAATAAATAAATTTATTTATTTATTTTTGGCTGCATTGGGTCTTCGTTGCTGCGTGTGGGCTTTCCCTAGTTGTAGCAAGCGGGGGCTATTCTTCGTTGCAGTGTGCAGGCTTCTCATTGTGCTGGCTTCTCTTTGTTGCGGAGCATGGGCTCTAGGTGTGTGGGCTTCACTAGTTGTGGCACACAGGTGCAGTAGTTGTGGTGCATGGGCTTAGTTGCTCTGCAGCATGTGGGATCTTCCCAGACCAGGGCTCGAACCTGTGTCCCCTGCGTTGGCAAGCAGATTCTTAACCACTACGCCACCAGGGAAGTACCTCACTCTGGTTTTAACTTGCACTTCTCTGATGATTAATGATGTTAAGCATCTTTTTATGTGCCTCTTGACATCTGTATGTCTTCTTTGGAAAAATGTCTCTTCAGGTCTTCTGCCATTTAAAAAAATTTTTTTTCTTTTAATGTTGAATTGTATGAGCTGTTTATATATTTTGGATATTAACCCCTTGTAAGTCATATCACGTGTAAGTATCTTCTCCCATTTGGTAGGTGGCCTTTTCTTTTCGTTGATGGTTTCCTTTGCTGTGCAAAAGCTATTTAGTTGATGTAGTCCCATTTGTTTATTTTTGCTTTTGTTTCCCTTGCCTGGGGAGACATATCCAAAAAATATTGCTAAGACTGATGTCAAAGGGCATACTGCCTATCTTTTCTTCTAGAAGTTTTATGGTTTCAGGTCTTACATTTAAGTCTTTAATCCATTTTGATTTTATTTTTTTATATGGTATGAAAAAGTAATCCAGTTTGATTATTTTGCATGTAGCCGTCTGATTTTCCCAGCACCATTTATTGAAGAGACTATCTTTTCCCCATTGTATATTCTTGCCTCCTTGGTCATAGATTAATTGCCCATATATGTGTGGGTTCATTTCTGGGCTCTCTGTTCTGTTCCATTGAGCTATGTGTCTGTTTTTGTGCCAGTACCATGCTGTTTTGATTACTGTAGCTTTGTAATATAGTTTGAAATCAGGGCGCATGATAGCTCCAGCTTTATTCTTCTTTCTCAAGATTGTTTTGGCTATTCAGGGTCTTTTGTGTTTTCATACAAATTTTAGAATTATGTGTTCTAGCTTTGTGACACATGCCATTGGTATTTTGATAGGGATTGCATTGAATTTGTAGATTGCCTTGAACAGAATGGTCATTTTAACAATATTAGTTCTTCCAATCCATGAGCACAGTATATCTTTCCATCTGTGTTGTCTTTAATTTCTTTCATCAGTGTTTTATGGTTTTCCAAGTACAGGTCTTTTCTTCCTTAGTTAGATTTATTCGCAGGTATTTTATTCTTTTTGATGTGATTGTAAATGAGATTGTTTTCTTAATATCTCTTTCTGATAGTTCATTGTTAATGTATAGAAATGCAACAAATTTCTATATATTAGTTTTGTGTGTTACAACTTTACCAAATTCATTGATGAGTTCTAGCAGTTTTTTTGGTGGTGTCTTTAGGATTTTATGTATAGTATTGATATTATGTCAGTTGCAAACAGTAACAGTTTTACTTCTTCCTTTCCAACTTTGATTCCTTTTATTTTTCTTGTCTTGATTGCTGTGGTTAGGACTTTCAATACTATGTTGAATAAAAGTGGCAAGAGTGGTTATCCTTGTCTTTTTCCTGATTTTAGAGGAAATGCTTTCAGATTTTCACCCTTGAGTAAGATGTTAGCTGTCGGCTTATCATATATGGCCTTTATCATGTTGAGGTATGTTCCCTCAGGGCAATGATACACTGTTAAAGAAAAAGGTTATAGCACCCTGATCACTCTTTGGGGGAGGGATACCTGAATCTTGATCAGAGTAACTTGGAGGTAGTGTAACGGTCCAATTTTTTCCCCCTTGTGCCTAATATATATTAAAATGAACTATTTTAAACCATTTTTTGCATGTTTTAAGGCAGTTCAGGAATTTTTTTATGCCACTGGAGAAAACTTAATGAAAATAAATCATAAAAATGTGGACAGTGTCTTTGGTGAGATTTTAATAGTAATAAATAGCTTGCATTTTTATTAATTTAGTCTAAAATTTTAAATGTACTTTACAGGACTTGTACATTCATGATGTTTAAGTGATGTATTTCAACTCTAAGTAAATGAAGGGTGAATGAAAAATTATATGAAATTAGTTTGGAGTGAAGGATGAATCTGTTAAATCAAATTAATTTGAGAGTAAAGAATGACTCCAGGGCTTCCCTGGTGGCACAGTGGTTGAGAGTCCGCCTGCCGATGCAGGGGACACGGGTTCGTGCCCCGGTCCGGGAAGATCCCACATGCCGCGGAGCGGCTGGGCCCGTGAGCCATGGCCGCTGAGCCTGCGCATCCGGAGCCTGTGCTCCGCAACGGGAGAGGCCACAACAGAGAGAGGCCCGCGTACCGCAAAAAAAAAAAAAAAAAAAAAAAAAAAGAATGATTCCATTATATCATAATTGAACTGCATCTAAAATAAAGTCACTTAGGTTTTAAATATTTTTACTATTTTGTAAATTTGATACTAGTTTAATTTGCATGAGGGCAGAGTCTTCTGTTTTCCTTTGTATTCCCTTACATACAATGCTTTTCAGAGTAGATGCTCAGTATTTGCTACTGAATGACTGGATGAATGTAAGGCAACTGCTCTTAAGTTTAACTTAAAGAGATAAGGCATAAATATCTATATTCTGATTTAGTGAAAAGAGAGCTATCTGTGGAAGGCAATCTGTGCTAAGTGCCAGATGAGAGGTTAGAATAAGTGCTGTAAGAAGAGAGTGATCATTTTCAGTAGGGTGATTAGGCAAAAGTAACTTTATTTAGTTGGGCCCTGAAAAGAACATTTTAATAAAAATGGAGAGAAGGTAGAAATTATAAAAAATCTTGATTTCATCAAGTATTTCTCCAGAGAGTTTAAGACTGTCTTATTTCCCTTTTTCTGACTCTTTTCTTCACCATGTTTATCTGTTAACTGTTTATTCTCACTGTTCAGCTCTCATCTTTGAACTTTTTTCAAAGTAGTATTATATACAGGTAATGCTCTTTTTGCTATGAGTCTTTCCTCTCCTCTATAACCTCCGTCTGGTTAGGCTAGAGTTTACCTGAGCCATAATTGATATGGAGCTCCCAGGTTCTTCTCTTATCTCTTTACTGCTATGTATTTGACCTTTCTTCCCAAATCTAAAATGTACTTCCTCTTGAATGTAATATGATCATTTCCATTTTTACAATATGTGGTCTTAAAATATTTTTGTTATCACTTACATGCAGTGTAAGTGCAAGTACATGCACGTGAAAGTGTAACTTAGATGTTTTTTAAAAATAATGTGAAAAACCAGTTTTCATAAATTAAATAATGTTTTTGAAGCTACTTTCTGTGCTGCAGAGGAAGTAGGGTGCTTCTTGTATTGATAGTGATAAAGACTTCTTATCTTTCCCTCTTTCAAGGCATAGCTCAAGTGCCACCTGCTTAATGAAGCCTTTCTTGGGTTCCCTTCTTCCATATGCTGTTTGTGCTCTTTGGTCCTGCTTTTCTCCCTTACTTGTTGTTTACCTGTCTGTCTTTTCTACTACATTGTATATATACTTTCTCAGGACAGCAACTACAGTTGCTAACCTTTCTTCCTATCTCCTGATTCAGTGCCTTGCCCACAGAAAATTCTTAATGAATGTTTGTCAAATTGAATTGAATTTGTGTTTATCGCTTTTTAAAGTAAGACATACCTATAATAGTTTCCTGTTTTTATTCTGATATCTATCTTAATTAAAAGCTGCTAAGGAGCTCCTAGTACTATAACATGCATGTATATAATTTTGTTTTTTAAACTTAGTGAATAAGAGCACTCAACTTTCCTTGTTATTGGTCTGGATTGGAAGACAAACTTTCTCCCTTGTGACAGCTGTTGAGCTGATCCAAGTACGAAGGCAATTCCCAGGCAGCACTTAATTCTTAACATAGCAGGATTGTGGAAGTTCCTATATAATGTTCAGTGGATCTTTCTCATATCAGAAATAATCTTTACATGTGTTATTTGGTCATATTTATTTTCATCATTTTAATTATTTTAAAAGTATTTTTTCCCCTTTTATAGGTCAGGAAACTAAGGCTTAAGCATAAATAAGTTGCCCTCTTCACACAGCTAAAAAGTGGTAGTAGGTATGAACACAGTGTTGCCTTCTATAATTGAGGAGATTAAATTAGATGATCTCCCTGTCTTTTTCTAGCTCCAAAGACTCTGAAGTTCTGGGAATCTTTAACATTATTTGAGCACTTGCATAAACAGTAAAATATTTGACAAAATGAACTTGCTTTGGGGAAAGTACTCGGTTGCTTTCAGGCTCAAATCAGTTAGTTACTGCTTTCATCTAGCTCATTTGCTGACTGTGCAGGAGGGATCCTCACAGTGGCAATGAAGCAGTATAGATCACTTTTTCAGCTTCACCAGGTTTTAATGCTACTATTTTTTGGGGTGGTGGTTACACAATTGTAAATACAACTGAGCTCTAAATTGTCTACCTGGTTGCCCCAGGGCTCTGTATTTTGCCAAACTTGGGAGCACTTTTAAGACTGCTGAGCACACTAGCTCCACCTACTGTCAGGCTGAGGCAAACATCTTCCTACTGTATCTTCATTCAGAGTTGTTTCAAACTTACTCTTCTGCACATTACCTTTTTCCCCTGACCTTCTTTCTTATACTTTTGATATTTGAGTTTTCTTTTCACGTGCTAAAAGGTGGATTTACCTGTTAAGAAGTCTTGAAATTATTGAAATGTCATCAGCTTCGTCCATAATTTGTACTGAGGGGAGAATTCAGAGATATTGTGTTTGGGAGTATAAAAATATGGTTTTCAGATTTTTAAAAAAATCCCATAAGTCCATATCAAAACAAGATTCCCTGTAGAAAAAATAGATTTTTCTTACTTTAAAGTTTTAGTACACTACTGTGTGGTATATGAATGAATCTCTAGTTTTCATTTCTGGAAAAAACCCTGTTTTTTTTTTTGTTTGTTTTTGCGGTACGCGGGCCTCTCACTGTTGTGGCCTCTCCCGTTGCGGAGCACAGGCTCCGGACGCGCAGGCTCAGCGGCCATGGCTCACGGGCCCAGCCGCTCCACGGCACGCGGGATCCTCCCGGACCGGGGCACAAACCGGTGTCCCCTGCATAGGCAGGCAGACCCCCAACCACTGCGCCACCAGGGAAGCCCACAAAAAACCCTGTTTTAATTGAATCTTCTAGAAGCACCCCAAACTCAATTTAACTCTTATAGAAGAAATTTAACCTTTATTTTCTATCATTCCCTTATATTATTAATATTTTAATTTTAAATTACAAGAACAATATAACCACATTGTAGAAAATATGAAAAAAAAGAAGAGAAAAAGCCATCATTTTACCATCTTAAGACTCTCTTATTTTGGTGCTTGGGGAACCCTCATCAGGCATAGTTTGGCCCAGCAATGATAAACATATATGTTTTGGTAACAACAAGTTTTATAGTTGTTATCAGTAATAGTTATCAGTTTATTCCCTCTCTGGCCCAAATTCGTCATTTATCTCATGCTCTGTGAAAATGGACCTGGGCCCTTTAAATTTGCTTCCTTTGCCAACTAGCCGGATGTTAAGCTTTGTCAGTAGAGGGCGCTGGAGAGACGTTGCAAGAGGAAGCGTTTTCCTTCATGGTGGTTGTGTGCTGGCTTGGTGGCTTCTTAAGTGCCTGGCTCTTGCAGTGCCAGTGGTTCATTCAGCCTCTCTCTCATACAATGCCCAGATCCTGAAGTTTGCTCAGCTTCTCCAGTGCCAGCTCATGCATTACTGCAGTCAGCAGCACCCAGTGGCCAGTAGCTCCCCACTCCAGGTGATCAGCTTTCCCCCGCATCCCAGAGGGCGGATTAAAGACAAGTTCCTAAGGGTGGATTTTCACTGAGGTCAGCAGGGGCGGCATCACAGCAACTTCTCTGCTATTTGTTGAGCTGTGGTCATGCCCTCTCCCACAGGGTCTGCATCTCAGCCCTGGCTGAGGCCTCTTCTTTTAGTGTTCTGTCTCCATCTTAGGAGAAGTGGCTGTTCCTTACATCTGCTCTTCCTATATTCTGTAGAGTTCTCTTTACTTACTACTAGCCAATCTCTCATTACTCCAGTTCCCTCTTATAGTTAATGATTCCTTATAGTAAACTTTTCCTGTTCAAATTACTCTGTGGCTTATCGCTCCTGATTGGACCCAGGCTGATAGCATTTTTTAACCAAAAATTTTCAGTCCATGGTAATTTTTTGTGCATTCTTTTTGTTCAGTAAAGTTAAATTAGCTAGTATGCATATATCTCCTTATTTACAAAGCAATTTTGCATCTATTTATCTTTAAATCCAATTTTTAAAAAACAACCTTTTGGGCTTCCCTGGTGGCGTAGTGATTAAGAATCCGCCTGCCAATGCAGGGGACACAGGTTCAAGCCCTGGTCCGGGAAGATCCCACATGCCGTGGAGCAACAAAGCCCGTGCGCCACAATTACTGAGCCTGCACTCTAGAGCCCCCAGGCTACAACTACTGAGCCCACATGCCACAACTACTGAAGCCTGCGTGCCTAGAGCCTGTGCTCCGCAACAAGAGAAGCCACCACAGTGAGAAGCCCGTGCAACGCAATGAAGAGTAGCCCCCGCTCACCGCTACTAGAGAAAGCCCACGCACAGCAACGAAGACCCAAAGCAGCCAATAAATAAATAAAAACAACCTTTTAATCTTCTTGATTTTATTGTCTTAGCTTCTTGACATTTTTAGTCTTTTTGCTTTTGTGGTTCATCCTTTTTGTGTCCTATTGAAAAATTCTTTGCCACTCCAAGGTTGTGAAGATGTTCTCCCATGTTTTCTTCTAAAGATTATACTGTTTTACCTTTCACATTTAGATCTACAGTACATCTGGAATTTATTTTTGTATAAGAAGTGTGAGGTTGGGGTCCAGATTCCTTTTTTTCCCGTGTAAATATCTAGTTGATCCAGTGCCCTTTATTGAAAAGACTGTCCTTTTCATACTGCACTGCAGGGTCATGTTTGTCATAAATCAGGTGACTGTAAATGTTAGTTTGTTCTTGGAATCTTATCTGTTCTACTGTTTTGTTTATCTGTCCTTCCTAATAGGTCTTGATATCTAGTAGTATAAATATTCTAGTTTTGTTGCTCAAGATTGTCTTGGCTCTTCTTGGCCTTTTAAATTTTCATATAAAGTTTAGAGTCAGTTTATCAATTTGTACCCAAAAAACCTGTTGGGAGTTTTATTGATATTATGTCTTGCACACCTTTTATTAGATGTGTATCTAGGTATGTGACATGTGTTGAGGTTATTGTAAATTATATGTGTAGCATCACAGTGGCAGTTACAGGTTCAAGTTGTTGGTCTGACGAGTAAAAAATGTATTTAATACTATATTTACTTAGCTTTATATAGAGATAGAGTGGGTATAGCATCTCTATCTTATCTGGATGCCCAGTGGCTACTCAAATACACAGATTCAAGTATAAAGAAAGAATTCATTGGGAGTGCAGGCAAAAAAGCAAGTCATCTACAAGAGAAAAGTTCAGACTAGCTTCTAACTTCTTCATAGTAATAGTCAATCTGGAAGACAACAGCACAGTACTTACAAACTTTTGAAAGAAAGAGAGACCCCAAAATTTTATAGCTGAGTTATCTTTTGAGTATAAAGGTAAAAGACAATATTCTCACGCACTCAAGAAGTCAGGGAATACAGCATGTATAAATCCTTGAAAAAACTATATGAAGATGAATGATGAAATCTAAACAGGTAAAACTTGGTTTAAAACAAAAAAAGCAAAATGGAAAGAAAAGCCATGGGGAGAAAGACTGGAGTTTGGCACTATATCCATTTAAATAGATACCTGAGACTAAAAACAAAGATGAACATACAATCATGATATGACCCAGGAATTCCACTCCTACGTATATACTAAAGAGAATTGAAAACATGACCACACAAAAACTTGTATATGAATGTTCATAGCAGCATTATTTACAATAGTCACAGAGTTGGAAACAACCCAAATGTCCAACTGATGAATGTATAAACAAAATGTGGTATATCCATACAATGAACTCTTTGTCAATAAAAAAGAATGAAGTTCTGGACACATGCATGCTACAACATGGATGAACCTTGAAGATGTTATGCCAAGTGAGGAGAAACAAACACAGAAGCCTACATATTGTCTGATTTCATTTATATGAAGTGTCCAGGATAGCCAAATCCAGAGACAGAAATTAGATTAGTGGTCACCAAGGACTTCGGGGAGAAGAGATGGGGGAGTGACTGCTAATGAGTCTGGGGTTTCATTTTGGGCTGATGAAAATGTTCGAAAATTAGATAGTGATCATGGTTGCACAAATCTGTGAGTACATTATAAACCACTGAATTGTACACATGAAAAGGGTTATTTTTACGATATGTGAATTATATCTTGATAAATCTGTTATTTTTAAAAAACAAGGATGAAAAATGTGGTTTGCAGAACTAAATGTAAATCCTTGACAATGTGAAATATATAGTCCTTGAAAATGTAGATATGACTAATAAAAATCAGTACATAGTGGAAGGGAGGTGGGAGGAAGTTTAGGAGTGTGAATTGCTTTGTTTCATGGCAAGGATGCATATGCTATAAAAATTAACCATGTAAAAATCAGGACTCTAATCTTTCAGTCGTTTCATACTCAGTTTTACTTTCTTTTGTTAAAACATTTTTATAAAAGAAGAGCATATCTAATAGCCTTGTAAACTTTGTCTTTTCTTTCTTAATTCCCATCCATTCATCTCTCTCTGTATGTGTAAAACTTAGCAATTCTTTTTTTTTTTTTTTGAGCTGCGTTGGGTCTTAGTTGCTGTGCACAGGCTTTCTCTAGTTGAGGCGAGCGGGGGCTTCACTTTGTTGCAATGCACGGGCTTCTCATTGTGGTGGCTTCTCTTGTTGCGGAGCATGGGCTCTAGGCACACGGGCTTCAGTAGTTGCGGTGTGCAGGCTCAGCAGTCGTGGCACGTGGGCTTAGTTGCTCCGCGGCATGTGAGCTCCTCCCGGACCAGGGATCGAACCCATGTCCCTTGCATTGGCAGGCAGATTTTTAACCACTGCGCCACCAGGGAAGTCCCTTAACAAATATTAATGATGATAATTACTGGGTGTTAGGATATTTGATGATTTAATTTTTTTTACACTTTTATGAATTGTTTAAATTTTTTGCAATAAACGTTTGTTACTTTTTAAAAAAGAGTGAAGTTATGCTAAAATAAACAAGCTACCATCTACTATAACCATTGTTAAATCAAAAAAGTAAGAAACACATAATTTTGTGAATAATACCAGGGGATAAAAGGAGAAACTGCTATCCTCAGGTTTCAGTAAGCATGCATGTATGAATTTATTCATTCTACCAGACTTTCCTGAGTGCCTGCTCTGTCCTTGGTATTGTGCCAGTCAAAAGCATACAGATATGAGTAAGACATGGTTGGTCCCTGCCCCAAAAGTTCATAGTCTTGTTACTTTTTTTTTTTTGGACAGCTCTAATTTTAGAATGTTTTGCCTTGTATTGAGTGGAAATATGCTTCTCTGTAACTTCATTGAATTTAATTTTGATGTTTTATAGCCATAGCAAGCCTCATTCACCTTTAGTTTAACATTCCTTTAAACTTTGAAGTTGATATTTGAAGACAGCAGTTATGCCATTCCTCATATGACATGTTTTATTTATTAAGTAAACGATTTCTTTGTTTTAGTATCTCTCTCAGTACTTAGGATCTCTGTTTTGTTTAAAGTAGGGTTCCACAAGTACGTAAGCATTCCAAAAAGAAGCTGAATTAAAGCAGAGAGAAGTAGGATGGTCACTATCCAGCTCTTTCCATTTTTACCTCTAAGTATTGCTTTGAGGTAGTATATTGAGATTTTCCCCCCAAGAATAGTGTACTGTCATCTTTCTGTCTTTGGATCTTTCTCTCAGAGTTGTCCTTATTCTGTCTGTCACAGTAGCCTGTATTTGTCGTCTGCAATTCCTCATTCTAATTTGTAAAACTTTGTGTTATCCTTAATTGAATTTAATGTAGTTTGTGGGACCGTCCCATATCCTCTACCTTTAGAAATGTATTTCTGACTTCCAGAGTATTGACATCTCAGCTAAATTTAATATTATCTGGACCATTGGTCATGTTTCATTTCCTTTATCTCAGTCATCAATAAAGATTTTCATTAGTTTGAATCCTAGGGCTCTCCTAAATGGCATAATATTCAACATCTTCCACAGGTTTACTTAAAGTTATTGATAACTGCTGTTTGGATATATATCTTTCAGTCTGCCTGGCTCCCTACCTTATTTTCACACTTCACCTAGGCAAATTACTTTGTTATTTGTATAATCTGGAATTTACTTAAAACATTTTTAATAGAATACTCTTTGATATAATTTTTTAAATGTTAATAAGGGTCTTCTTTGTGCAAACGCTGTGCTAGTGCATTTAAGGAGAGGAACATTGGCTGTAAGGACAGATAGACCTGGAATAAAATCTTGGCTCCACCATTTGCTTATTGTGAGAATTTGGGTAAATTATATAATCCCGTAGCTTGACTTTGTTTGTTTAATTGGGCGATAATATTTCACAATATTGTTATGAAAAGCAAATGTTAGCACGTGTAAAATGTGAATTCCAGTACCTGGTCCTTAATAATAGGCTCAGTAGATTTTATTGTTCCTTTCTCTCCTTTCAGGGTCTAACTCAAATCTTATCACATCTGTGAAATTATCCCCAACTATTTTATTCCCTTTCTAAAAGTTTCTTTAATTTTTATTTTATTAAAGTAATGCATTAAAAATAGATAAAAATCCAGCCTGTGCTAAAAAGACTTGTAACAAAACCAGAAAGCAGTGCCCTTCCCTAACTCTTTCCTCTCTACCCTCCAATTCTAATCCCCAGAGGCAAAACTTTTTTTTTTTAAAAACAGCTTTATTGAGGTATAGTTGACATGCAATAGAAAGTGCCTATTTAAAGTGTACAAATTAAGTTTTGTCATATGTATACACATGTGAAACCATCACCACAATCAAGACAGTGAACAGATCCATTACCTCCAAGTTTTCTCATGTCCCTTTGTAAGTCCTTCTCCATCCTGCTCTCTCTTCTACCCCAGCCCTACCCACAACCACTGGTCTGCTTTCTGACACTATAGTATAGGTTAGTTTGTATTTTCTAGACTTATATGAAGTGTTTTAATCCTTGTCTGCCAATTCTAACATTTGTATCAGTTCTGGGTTGGTTTCAATTGGTATTTTTTTGGGTTGTTTTTCTTCCTTTTTGTATGCCTGGTAATCTTTTTTTCGGGGGGGGGGCGCTGTGCCATGTAGCTTGTGGGATCTTAGTTCCCTGACCAGGGATGGAACCCATGCCCCCTGCACTGGAAGCACAGAGTCCTAACCACTGGACCACCAGGGAATTCCCTGCCTGCTAATCTTTTTTTTTTTGTGGTATGCGGGCCCCTCACTGTTGTGGCCTCTCCCATTGCGGAGCACGGGCTCCGGACTTGCAGGCTCAGCGGCCATGGCTCGTGGGCCTAGCTGCTCTGCGGCATGTGGGATCTTCCCGGACCGGGGCACGAACCCGTGTCCCCTGCATCGGCAGGCGGACTCTCAACCACTGTGCCACCAGGGAAGCCCCCTGCCTGCTAATCTTTAATTGGATGTCAGATATTGTGCTTCTTACCTTGTTGGGTCCTGGATATTTTTTGTATTACCATAAATAGGCTTGAATTTTGTTCTAGGATTCAGTTAAGTTACTTGGAAATAGTTTGATCCTTTCGGATTTTGTTCTAGCTTTACTGAGGTATAATTGAAATATAACATTATATAAATTTAAGATGTACAAGCGGTTGATTTGATACACATATTCATAAAATGATTACTTCCATAGCATTAGCTAACACCTCCATCCCATCACATAATTTCCATTTCTTTTTTGTGTTAAGAACATTTAAGATCTTCTTTCTCAGCAACTTTTAAGTATATAATACAGTATTATTAGCTGTAGTCACCATACTATTCATTAGATCCCCAAACTTGTTAGTCATGTAACTGGAAGTTTGTATCCTTTGAAAACATCTCCCCCATTTCCCCCACCCTCAGCCCCTGGTAACTGCCACTCTATTCTCTGTTTCTCTGGGTTTGGCTTTTTTAGATTCCACATATACGTGATATCGTATAGTATTTGTCTTTCTCTGGCATATTTCACTGAGCATAATTCCCTCAAGTTTCATCCAAGTCGTTGCAAACAGCAAGATTTACTTCTTTCTCATGGCTGAAATGATATTCTGTTGTATATATATACCACACCTTCTTTATCCATTCATCTGTTGATGGACACTTAGGTTGTTTCCATATCTTGGCCATTGTGAATAATGCTGCAGTGAACATGGGAGTGCAGGTGTCTCTTTGAGGTTCTGTTTCATTTACTTTGGATATATACCAAGAAGTGGGATTGCTGAATCATACGGTAGTTCTATTTTTAATTTTTTGAGGAACCTCCATACTGTTTCACTTAGTGTCTATACCGTTTTACATCCCACCAACACACGTTTTACAACCCTTTTCTCCACATTCTTGCCAACACTTATCTTTTTTAAAAAAATATTTTATTGAAGTATAGTTGATTTACAGTATTATGTTAATTTCTGCTTACAGCAAAGTGACTCAGTTATGCATATATATATATATATATATATTCCTTTTCATGTTCTTTTCCATTATGGTTTATCACAGGATATTGAATATAGTTCCCTGTGCTATATAGGGGAACCTTGTTGTTTCTTCATTCTCTATATAATAATTTGCATCTGCTAATCCCAAACTCCCAATCCCTCCCTCCCCCACCACACCTACCCTTTGGCAACCACAAGTCTGTTTTCTGTGTCTGTGAATTTGTTTCTGTTTTGGTAGATAAGTTCATTTTTGTCATATTTTAGATTCCACATATAAGTGATATCATATGGTATTTGTCATTCTCTTTCTGACTTCTCTTAGTATGGTAATCTCTAGGTCCATTCATTTTCCTGCAAATGGCATTATTTCATTCTTTTTTCTGGCTGAGTAGTATTCCATTGTGTATGTGTACCATATCTTCTTTATCCATTCATCTGTCAATGGACATTTAGGCTGTTTCCATGTCTTGGCTATTGTGAATAGTGCTGCTATGAATATAGGGGTGCATGTATCTTTTTGAATTATAGTTTTGTCCAGATATATGCCCAGCAGTAGGATTGCTGGATCATATGGCCACTCTATTTTTAGCTTTTTTTTATTTTTTAGAAGATGTTGGGGGTAGGAGTTTATTAATTAATTTATTTATTTTTGGTGTGTTGGGTCTTCGTTTCTGTGCGAGGGCTTTCTCTAGTTGTGGCAAGCGGGGGCCACTCTCATCGCGGTGCACAGACCTCTCACTATCATGGCCTCTCGTTGCGGAGCGCAGGCTCAGTAGTTGTGGCTCACGGGCCTAGTTGCTCCGCGGCATGTGGGATACTCCCAGACCAGGGCTTGAACCCGCATCCCCTGCATTGGCAGGTGGATTCTCAACCACTGCACCACCAGGGAATCCCTATTTTTAGTTTTTTGAGGTACCTCCATACTGTTTTCCATACTGGCTGCACCAGTTTACATTCCCACCAACAGTGTTGGAGGGTTCCGTTTTCTCCACACCCTCTCCAGCATTTTTTATTTGTAGACTTTTCAATGATGGCCATTCTGAACAGTGTGAGATGGTACCTCACTGTAGTTTTGATTTGCATTTCTCTAATAATTAGCGATAAGGTGTGAGATGATATCTCACTGTGGTTTTGATTTGCATTTCCCTGGTGATTAGTGTTGTTGAGCATGTTTTTCATGTGTGCTTAAATCTTTAATCCAGTTTGAGTTCATTTTGTAAGATAGAGGTTCAGTTTCATTCTTCTGTGTGTGGTTATCTAGTTTTCCCAACACTATTTATTGAAGAGACTAACCTTTCCCCAGTGAGTGTTTCTGTGGTATTAGTTTTAATATCCTTTTTCTTTTCTCATTTTATTTATTTGAGTCCTCTTTTTTTGAGTTAGTCTAGCTAAAAGTTTGTCAATTTTATTTTTTCAAAAAATCAGCTCTTAGTTTCGTTATTTCCACTCTGATCTTTATTTCTTTCCTTCTGAATTTGGGCTTAGTTTGTTCTTTTTCTGGCTCTTTGAGGTATTATGTCAGGTTGTTTATTTGAGATCCTTTTTCTTAATATAGGCATTTATTACTATAAACTTTCCTCTTAGAACTACTTTAGCTGCATCCCATAAGTTTTGGTATGTTGTGTTTCCATTTTCATTTGTTTCAAGATATTTTTTATTTACCTTTTGACTTCTTCTTTCCCGCATTTGTTGTTCAGGAGTGTGTTGTTTAACCTTGACATATTTGTGAATTTCTAGTTTTCCTCCTATTGTTGATTTTTAGTTTTATGCCATTGTAGTTGGAAAGATACTTCATATGATTTCAGTTTTCTTAAATTTTCTAACACTTGTTTTGTGACCTATTATATCATCTGTCCTGGAGAATGTTCTGTGTGTGCTTGAGGAAAATGTGTACTCTGCTGCCTCTTGGATGGAATGTTTTGTATATGTCTGTTAGATCCATTTGGTTTTAAGTGTAGTTGAAATCCAACTTTTCTGTGTTGATTTTCTGTCTGGATGATCTATCCATTGTTGAAAGTGGGGTATTGAATCCCCTACTATTGTTGTATTGTGGTCTGTTTCTTCCTTCAGATCTGTTGATATTTGCTTAATATATTTAGGTGCTCTGATTTGGGTGCATATATATTTACAACTGATATATCCTTTTGATGAATTAACCCTTTATTATTACATAATGATCTTCTTTGTCTTGTTACAGTTTTTGGCTTAAAGTCTATTTTGTCTGATATAACTATAGCTACCTTTGCTCTCTTTTGGTTTTTACTTCCATAGAATATCTTTTTTAATCCATTCACTTTGAGCCCGTGTATGTCTTTAAACCTGAAGTAAATCTCTTGTAGCCAGCATGTAGTTGGGTCTTGTTTTTTTATCCTTCCAGTCACTGTATGCCTTTTAATTGGAGAATTTAACCCGTTTACATTTAGAGCAATTACTGATAGATAAGGACTTACTAGTTTCATTTTATTAATTGTTTTCTGGCTGTTTTGTAGTTCCTGTATTCCTTTCTTGCTGTTTTCCTTTGTGAATTGATGCTTTTCTGTAGTGGTATACTTCAATTCCCTCCTTTTTGATTCCCTCCAGCAACAATCTTTTGTTGTGTCTAATGTAGGTTTTTGCTTTGTGGTTACCATGAGGCTTACATAAAACAACTTATAGATATAACTTTTTTCCACACTGATAGCAACCTTGCATACTAAAACTCTACCCTTTTATTATACCCTTTTAGGATTTTGATATCACAATTTACCTGCTTTTTATTTTGTATTTATTAACAAATTATTGTAGCTGTAGTTATTTTTAATACTTTTGTCCTTATATCATTGTACTAGACTTAAGTGATTAATACACCATCATATTACAGTATTACAATATTCTGAATTTGATTATGCTTAGCTTTACCAGTGTGTTATACATTTTCATATATTTTCATGCTACTAAGTAACATTCTTTCATTTCAGCTGGAAGATCTTAAATATAAGCACTTATAGCTGTAAATTTCCTACTCAGCACTGCTTTTACTACATCCCATTAATTTTGGTATGTTGTGTATTAATTTTAATTCATCTCTTAAGTATTTTCTAATTTGGTTGGTGATTTATTCTTTGATACATTGATTGTTTAATAATATTTTGTTTAATTTCCACAGGTTTGTGAATTTTCCAGTTTTCCTTCTGTTATTTATTTCTAACGTCATTCTTTTGTGGTTGGAGGAGATATTTTGTATGATAGTTTATATCTGTCTTTTTAAGTCTATTGAGACTTAATTTATGGCCTAACATATGCTGAATGTTCATGTGCACTTGAGAAGAATGTATGTACTGTTGTTGTAGGGTAGAGTGCTTTGTATATGTCCATTAATTGATATTTGTCCTGATATCAGCTCCTATGTTGAAAATCACAAATTTGGAATTTTGAATGTTTTGTGCCACTATATTCCCAGAATAAATGTATAAAATACTACCCAGAATCAATATACAAAATAGTTTAGCCATCTTTTTCCCCATTTTACTATTTATTTCTGCTATTATGGTTTCTATTGTTTCTTTGCTATTCATGTTTCAGCTTTGTTTTTGTAAACAGAGGATCAAAAATCAGATCAAGATCCGTTGCCTTTTGTTTTTACTAGAAACAGAAACTAGGAACTAAAAACATTGCCACAAAAATTAAAGTTTAAGAAGAGATGAAAAATGCAAGCTTTGATTTGTTGTCATTCATTTCAAGAGACAAATTAACTCAGTTCTGTATTTTATCTTGTCATACTGTTATCCATGGACCACCCTTTCAGTAGCATTGGTGTAAGCTGCTTTTTCCAGCTCACTTTTTGCTTATCTTTGAGGTTCTTTCTGAGATACTTTTGCTCTTTACCTTGAGAATTTAGAAGTTCCTTTATTGGATGTTCTGGTTGAAAATTCTTAGTTTCATTTGTCTGAAGGTATCTGTATTTTACGTTGATTTTTGTAAGAAATTTTTGTTGAGTAGAGAACTATTTTCCTTTAGCACCTTGTAAATATCTTTTCATCATCTTTCTAAGAAGACACCTACTTAATTTTTGCTAAGGGCTAACTGTGTATATCTTTATTTAAAATAATATTGATTAATCTCATTATCTTGTGTTTTTTTTTTTTCTATAGGGAATACAGTGAGTAACCTGATTATGATTATACCTCCAATTTTTGGTGCAATTCAGAGTGTTAGAGGTGGACTGGAAAAGCGGTACATTGCTTCCTATTTAGCACTCACAGGTATGTATAACACTTCATCTAAAAAATGATGTGAAAAATATGATGTACCATATTCAGACAGACTGTTTTTCTCATTCTTTCCTATTGTTTCTCAATTTTGTGTTGTTTATTATACAACTTGAGCACATTCTGAAACTTCTGAATTAAAACTCCACAAATCTTGCCAATATTTGAACTGTATTTTGAATAAATTAAAAAAAAAACAAGATATTTCAAGCATCCAGAAAAGAACAGGGATAATATAACAAATATATCCATGTATCTCACCATCCTTCTTTGTCAGATCTTAACACTTTGCCATATTTGTCTCAGTTCTTACTTTTTTAAAGAAATAAACTGCTATAGATAAAGTTGAAACTCCCTTTCTACTCCTGCTTGATTTTATTCCCATCTTCCTCCCAGCTCACCCTGCTAGAGTTAACCTCTATACTGAATTTGATTATCATTTTCTCACATGTTTTTGTATTTATACTATATATGTATGTATCCTTAAAAATATGAAAAGTATCATTCACATATTTTAAAACTTTGTGTAAAGGATATTCTACTATATCTGATCTTCTGCAACTTACTCCTGTTCCTCTACTTGTCTGTGAGACAGGGACTGCATCTTAGTTATCTTTGTATCCCTATTGCCTGGCAAGTTAGTGGTCCTCAGTAAATGTTACATGGAGGGATGAGTGAACTTTACCAGAGCCTAAGATGGGAAAATCACTCTTTCATGTCCTTGCATTATCATCATAAAGACAAAAATAGCAAAGAAAGTAGATTCTAGTTTGCTTCTTTTATGTAACTTTCTAAATTAAACACAATTTCTTTTGTTTTAGTTCAAGGTAGATATTATTTACACATGGGCAGAAGGGACCTCTAATTACCACAAAACTGTAAGCTGTAGTATATCATATCAGATTTTATATAATTATATTAGTCATTGCATATGAGAGAGTTTAATTTCTGAATCTGTTTCTCATATGTGTGGTGTTGTGAGGAAGTTACTTCATTCATCTTCAAAAGGAATACTTGTCCACAAACTTAGCCCTTTGCTTTAATTTCTGGGATGTTTTAAGAATGTTTATAAAATACCAACAAATCACAATCAGTAATAACAATAAGAATAAAAATATTTGAGGGACTTCCAAGTTGCCCTAGGACAATACTGACCTCCTGAGTTAGAATTTGTCCATTCATCCTTCTAGAAAACCATACAGATTAAGAAGGAAAGTAAATAAAACCACACTTAGCCCACACTTTCAGCCTTACTAAGAGAAAAAGAATACCATGAACGTCAAATCATTTTTAAACAAGAAATAAATACCACATTCTACCATAACTGTCTTTAATATTTTAGACTTGGGGAGGTTTGAAAAACTATATGGAAAAGAGGAGAGAAGAGTTGAGGGCTTAATCTGACAAAACACCAATAGAAAGAGAAAGCTTCATGATAAATGCAAAATTTCTGAAAACGTTATGAGACCTGGTAAATCATAGTACTTGATAAAGTACACAGTACTTTAAAGTACCTAGTAAAGGGCTTGAAAGTGTACAAGACCTAAAGTGGCAGTTTGGGAAAGGTATTACTTCTGGGAAAGAAATAACTAGAAAGAGGAAGATAGCCATTGGAAATGTGTAAGTGTAGGGAAAGAAGGAAGTTAGAGTGAGGAATTAAGATCCTACTGAAACAACACAACTATAAAATACATTAGACCCTGCACCCCTGCCTTGCCACCAAAACAAATAAATGTATATGAAAAAGGACACTAACCTTTACTATTCAGAAGGGGGCAGGCTTGAACTTGAAATCTTTTAAGCCACCCCAAACCTTTACTCTTTCCACAAAGTGGAACCCCCGCAAAATCAGTCTACATCCATGCAAAGCTACTGTAATAAAAAAACAGAAAATGAGAATCAATACCTTTTGGCTCATGGATGTTCTTTCCCCACAACTAATTATAAAGCAGAAAGAAACTGCAGCACGGTACTCCTAACTGAATTAGCCTCAAACCAATAAATGAATAAAAATTTAAAAACTAATAACACCTATAAAAATTAATTAAAAAAATAAAAAGTAATAACAGAAATAGCTTCCTCACCCCCCAAAAGAAATAAAATTAGAATTGATTAAACTTAGGAAAGAAATTAAGCCTGAATTACAATGTGTTGAGTATTTAATAAGGGCTATTTAAGAAAGAGAAACAAGCAAGAGAATGAAAATGAGATAAAGAAATAAAAAGGGTCAGAGAGAAAGCGATTGAAATGGAAGACAAAGAAGATTCAATACAACTGTAATTGGAGTCCCTGAGGAAGGAAAATAAAACAATGAAACAGATCTTATATTTAAAATTGTAATTTTCAAATTAATTTGAAAGAAGACTTTTTGGAAATGGAAGAAGACCCATATCTAGATATTGAAAAGTCCATTTTTGTCTCATAAAACTGACTTGGAATGGTCAACTCTGAAAGAGATTAGTAAAATTACTGGATTTTAAAAGTGAAAAAAATCCTCACAGCTCCAGGGAAAAAGACCAGACTACTTATAAGGGCAAGAAAATTAGGCTGGCACTAGACCTCATCAGCAACATAAAAAGAAAGGCATCAGTGGAACTGCATTTTTAGTGCAAACCAAAGATTTTATATTCCAACCAAATTGTTTTTCAGTTATCCAGGTTATAGAAAGATAGTTTTAAACATACAGGTACTCATTGAAAACTGTACACATGACTCCTTCCTGATGAATCCATGAGTACTGCTCTCTCTGATTTAGTACCTGCTAGCCAAATGTAATTTAAATTTAAATAAATGAAAATTAAAATGCAAATTTCAGTTCCTCTGTCACACTAGCCACGTTTCAAGTGCTCAGTACCCATATGTGGCTTATGGCTACTGTATTGGGCAGTGCAGATATAGAACACTGCCTTCATCACAGAAAGTTCTACTGACTGCATTGTACTAGAGAATGATGTTCATCCAACTAAGAGAAGACTGGGCAAACTTGGGCAAAATGTCTGATGATGAGCATTTAACACATTTAACTATAGATCTAAGACTAAAACAGATGTAATAAGGACTGAAGAATAGTATATGGATATTTTATGGTCTGGTAAAGTAGAGAGCATGCAGTTTTTTAAATGGGAGAAGGAAAGGACAAAGTAGAATAAGTTCATTGACTATTGCCTATGTAGTAAGTTGAGTATTGAAGAACATGATCTAAAAGTAACAAACTAGATAGTAAAAGGTTAAGGAAAAAAAGGGGAGAACTCAGGGTTCTATAAAAGGCATAAGTACAAAAGTAACCCCTAGGCCAAAAAAGCCTCTTTTCTAAATACCAAAAGAATTAAGTACAAAAAAGACATTTCACTTAGAGAAATACATTAAATATAAAGTAATATATGTAACTATTTTAATAAAACAATATGACAGAGTTGAGATTAAACATCAGTCATATGAATCAAAATGAATCAGCTTAACTTAATATCAAAAGAAAAAGATTTTTGAATTTGATCAGCAATTAGGATTGAACTTTATGCTATATACAAAAGACACATCTAAAACTAAAGCAAAGTGATTCAGAAAAGTTAGAAACAAATAATAAGAAAGCAGGGGTAGTGATCCTGATATCATATAAAGTGGAATTCCCTTCAAAAAGCATTGTGTGACAAAGAAGGATGTTTTTAATGTTGAAGCCATGATTCAAAGTGAAAATACAAGTTTTTAATAACTCTGTACCAAATAATACAACCACCACTATTATATGGCAGAAACTACAAGAGCTACAAAGAGAAATAGATAGAAACATACGAATAATAGAAGATTTTAATATGCCACACTCAGTACAGGACAGATGAAGTGAACAAAATATATCAGTAATATCTGGAAGACCTAAAGAGCATAACCAATAAAATAGATCTTATGGCTTTATGCTGAACTTTACACCCTTATATTAGAGAATATACCTTCTTTTGAAGTACACATAGAACACTGATAAAAACAAAACAGTAAGTTCTATTAAGTAGAAATATTAAAACAACATCCTCTGGTCACAGTGCATCCATGCTAGAAATTAACAACAAATTCAAACCATAAAAAAGCTCTTCCTCTTTGAAATTTTAAATCTTCTGTTAACTCTTGGTTGAAAGGGAAAATAGAAATGGAAATTATAGGAGTCCTAAAATACAGTTGTAACAAAAAGTCTGCATATCAAAATCTATGGGGATTTATATAAAGCAGCCATCAGAGCATAATACATAGGCTTAAACAATTAAATAATAATAAAAGATAAAAACTAAAGGTAAAAATTAATTAAAATCCCAACTCAAAAGGCAAGAAAAAGACTGCAGAATAAACCAAATGAAAGTTTAAGGGAGGAAATTATAAAGATAAAAGCAGAAAGTAACAAGATAGAGAACAGAAAAACGTTCTAATTAATGAATCAAAATCTATTTTTTTTAAGAAAAAGTAGACAACTAGCTAACTTTAGAAAAAAGGAAGCAAACATAAACATTAAAATAAGAAATGACAAAGAGGAAATATCCACTGAATCAAAGGAAAGAAAAATTTTAAATCTCTATGTAAATAAATAAATTGGATAATTTCCTAGGAAAATACAATTTGTCAAAATTGACCCCAAAGATAGAAAGCTTTAAACAGACCAATTTCTGTATAGGAAATAGAGTAACTTATTAAGGAATTCCTCCACAAAAGTACTGGGTCCAGATAGTTTCACAGAGAGTTCCAATCAACCTTCAAAGACCTGATAGTCCCAATGCTACATAAATTTTTTCAAGCATAGAAAAGAAAACTTCCAAATTCTTTTTATGAGGCAAACAACATTGTTATGTAAACCTAATAAAAATGCCATAAAAAAGAAAATTAAGGACTAATATTGTGAATGAATATCAGTGCAGATATACTAAGTAAATTATTAGCAAACAAAAAGGAATGATACTTTTTGTAAGTACTACTGATACATGTAACAACATGGATGAACCCTAAAAACATTATGCCAGGTGAAAGGAACCAAAAGACGCAAAGGACCACAGATTATATGACCCTATTCATATGAAATTTCTAGAAAAGGCAAAATTATAGAGATAAAAACAAATCATTAGTTACTTGGGGTTTAGAGTGGATGTTGACTGCTAATAGGCATAAGGGAACCTTGGTGGGTGATGGACTTATCACAGAACTGGATTGTGATGATGGTAGCACAACTCTTTAAATTTACTAAAACTCCTAAAACTGTACACTTACAATGAGTGAATTTAATGGTATATCTCAGTACTTGTTTAAAAAATAAAAACCAGGAAATGGAGGAATGTGCACACTATGTGAAAGAAGGGGGGATAGTTAGTCCTTACATCTCAGAGGTGGTGTTGAAGGAAGAAAGAAAACAGTAGAGCAGGAAAAAAAAAAATGTATATATATATATATATATATATACACACACACATATATATATATATGTCAGTGATAGCATGTATAGGTGCTATAACTCTTCCCTAGTAGAATACAACTACTTTCCTTGTCAGGTAGAATCCAGGCAGCCACTCCTGATTGTTCAAGATAGATGAATCCTATTTGTCACTCTGAGGATTTTCTGTTCTCTCTTAACAAGGATCTGGGTCTTATTAAGAGATTTCCTTTGCATGTTAAAGACCTAAAGTTATTTTCTGATCTTTATACAGATAACGATGATTTGAGAAACTATTCCACATACAGTAATCTGCCCTCTTCTAATATTCTTGTGAATATATGGAGGAACATATTTTCTAAATTATTTTTTCCTGTAACCTTCTTCCAACTGAAGAAAGTTGGGGGATATTTTTTATTTTTTTTTATTTTTTTTTTTTATTTTTTATTTTTTTTTTTTTACCTTTTATTTATTTATTTATTTATTTTTAAACATCTTTATTGGAGCATAATCGCTTTACAATGGTATGTTAGTTTCAGCTTCACAACAAAATGAATCAGTTATATATATACATATGTTCCCATATCTCTTCCCGCTTGCGTCACCCTCCCTCCCACCCTCCCTATCCCACCCCTCCAGGCGGTCACACAGCACCGAGCTGATCTCCCTGTGCTATGCGGCTGCTTCCCACTAGCTATCTACCTTACGTTTGGTAGTGTATACATGTCCATGCCTCTTTATTGCTTTGTCACCGTTTACCCTTCCCCCTCCCCATAGCCTCAAGTCCATTCTCTAGTAAGTCTGTGTCTTTATTCCTGTTTCACCCCTAGGTTTTTCATGACATTTTTTTTTTCTTAAATTCCATATATATGTGTTAGCATACGGGTCTCTTGCAGACAGCAAATATATGGGTCTTGTTTTTGTATCCATTCAGCCAATCTGTGTCTTTTGGTGGGAGCATTTAGTCCATTTACATTTAAGGTAATTATCGATATGTGTGTTCCCATTCCCATTTTCTTAATTGTTTTGGGTTTGTTATTGTAGGTCTTTTCCTTCTTTTGTGTTTCTTGCCTAGAGAAGTTCCTTTAGCAGTTGTTGTAGAGCTGGTTTGGTGGTGCTGAACTCTCTCAGCTTTTGCTTGTCTCTAAAGGTTTTAATTTCTCCATCAAATCTGAATGAGATCCTTGCTGGGTAGAGTAATCTTGGTTGCAGGTTTTTCTCCTTCATCACTTTCAATATGTCCTGCCACTCCCTTCTGGCTTGCAGAGTTTCTGCTGAAAGATCAGCTGTTAACCTTATGGGGATTCCCTTGTGTGTTATTTGTTGTTTTTCCCTTGCTGCTTTTAATATGTTTTCTTTGTATTTAATTTTTGACAGTTTGATTAATATGTGTCTTGGCGTATTTCTCCTTGGATTTATCCTGTATGGGACTCTCTGTGCTTCCTGGACTTGATTAACTATTTCCTTTCCCATATTAGGGAAGTTTTCAACTATAATCTCTTCAAATATTTTCTCAGTCCCTTTCTTTTTCTCTTCTTCTTCTGGAACCCCTATAATTCGAATGTTGGTACGTTTAATGTTGTCCCAGAGGTCTCTGAGACTGTCCTCAGTTCTTTTCATTCTTTTTTCTTTATTCTGCTCTGCAGTAGTTATTTCCACTATTTTATCTTCCAGGTCACTTATCCGTTCTTCTGCCTCAGTTATTCTGCTATTGATCCCATCTAGAGTACTTTTAATTTCATTTATTGTGTTGTTCATCGTTGCTTGTTTCATCTTTAGTTCTTCTAGGTCCTTGTTAACTGATTCTTGCATTTTGTCCATTCTATTGTCCATTCTATCTCCAAGATTTCGGATCAACCTTACTATCATTATTTTGAATTCTTTTTCAGGTAGACTGCCTATTTCCTCTTCATTTGTTAGGTCTGATGGGTTTTTATCTTGCTCCTTCATCTGCGGTGTGTTTTTCTGTCTTTTCATTTTGCTTATCCTACTGTGTTTGGGGTCTCCTTTTTTGCAGGCTGAAGGTTCGTAGTTCCTGTTGTTTTTTGTGTCTGTCCCCAGTGGCTAAGGTTGGTTCAGTGGGTTGTGTAGGCTTCCTGGTGGAGGGTACTAGTGCCTGTGTTCTGGTGGATGAGGCTAGATCTTGTCTTTCTGGTGGGCAGGTCCACGTCTGGTGGTGTGTTTTGGGGTGTCTGTAGACTTATTATGATTTTGGGCCGCCTCTCTGCTAATGGGTGGGGTTGTGTTCCTGTCTTGCTAGTTGTTTGGCATAGGATGTCCAGCACTGTAGGTTGCTGGTCGTTGAGTGAAGCTGGGTGCTGGCGTTGAGATGGAGATCTCTCGGAAATTTTTGCTGTTTGATATTATGTGCAGCTGGGAGGTCTCTTGTGGATCAGTGTCCTGAAGTTGGCTCTCCCACCTCAGAGGCACAGCACTGACTCCTGGCTGCAGCACCAAGAGCCTTTCATCCACAGGGCTCCTTAATTTGGGATGATTGGTTGTCTATTCAGGTATTCCACAGATGCAGGGTACATCAAGTTGATTGTGGAGCTTTAATCCGCTGCTTCTGATGCTGCTGGGAGAGATTTCCCTTTCTCTTCTTTGTTCTCACAGCTCCCAGGGGCTCAGCTTTGGATTTAGCCCCGCCTGTGCGTGTAGGTCGCCGGAGGGCGTCTGTTCTTTGCTCAGACAGGACGGGGTTAAAGGAGCCGCTGATTCGGAGGCTCTGGGTCACTCAGGCCCGGGGGTAGTGAGGGGCACGGAGTGTGGGGCGGGCCTGCGGCGGCAGAGGCCGGCGAGAAGTTGCAGCCTGAGGCGCGCCTGTGCGTTCTCCCGGGGGAGTTGTCCCTGGATCCCGGGACCCTGGCAGTGGCGGGCTGCACAGGCTCCCCGGAAGGGCGTGTGGCTAGTGACCTGTGTTCGCACACAGGCCTCCCGGTGGCGGCAGCAGCGGCCCTAGCGTCTCATGTCTGTCTCTGGGCTCCGCACTTTTAGCCGCGGCTCGCGCCCGTCCCTGGAGCTCTCTCAAGCAGCGTTCTTAATCCCCTCTCCTCGTGCACCAGGAAACAAAGAGGGACGTAAAAGTCTCTTGCCTCTTCGGCAGTTCCAGACTTCTCCCCGGACTCTCTCCCGGCCAGCCGCGGCGCACTAACGCCCTGCAGGCTGTGTTCACGCCGCCAACCTCAGTCCTCTCCCGGCGCTCCGACAAAAGCCGGAGCCTCAGCTCCCAGTCCCGCCCGCCCCGGCGGGCGAGCAGACAAGCCTCTCGGCTGGCGAGTTCCGGTCGGCCCGATCCTCTGCGCTGGAATCTGTCCGCTTTGTCCTCCGCACCCCTGTTGCTGTGCTCTCCTCCGCGGCTCCCAAGCTCCCCCACTCCGCCTCCCGAAGCCTCCACCCGCGAAGGGGCTTCCTAGTGTGTGGACACTTTTCCTCCTTCACAGCTCTCTCCCGCTGGTGCAGGACCCGTCCCTATCCTTTTGTCTCTGTTTAGTTTTTTCTTTTGCCCTACCCAGGTACGTGGGGGGTTTCTTGCCTTTTGGGAGGTCTGAGGTCTTCTGCCAGCGTTCAGTAGATGCTCTGTAGGAGTTGTTCCATGCGTAGATGTATTTCTGGTGTATCTGTGGGGAGGAACGTGATCTCCGCGTCTTACTCTTCCCGGGGGATATTTTTTAGACAGGTCTCTTTGTATCAGTATCTCTTCATGGAAAGTCATCCTTATAAAGTTCATTCTCTGAAGTTCAGAGAAAGCCCTTGAGCTCAATTTCTTTCTTTTAATGTTTTCCAGTTACATCACTAATATACATTAACAAGTCCTTATCCAAATCCTTGGGACCAGAAGTATTTCTGAACTCAGATTGTTTTTGAATTCTAGAAAGTTAATAGACTGTGTTGCTATAGTATACCAAGCCCACCAAAACCTGGGACAGCACCCTGTAGGTGAACATATCCATATTGCTGCTTAACGTGTGAATATTCACAGTAACTAGGCTAAATAATCACTATAAATAGCCTCATGTCCAGTTAGGTCAGGTTTTGCTATCAAATGAATTTGCGCCAAACTTAAAGGACAAAACATCTTTTGGTTTTAAAAGATTTTGGGGGAATTTTATTATTAAACAAGATATGTAAATTTATCTAACTCTCTGTTTTCTTCTTTTAAAAAGTAGTAAGCAGTAAACAGAATCTAGTTCGACATTAGGGAAATAAAACAGTTTGTGCCCAGAATGGAAGATAATTCAAATTTAGGAGATCCATTCATGCAATTTACTATATTAATTAATTTAAGAAGAAAAACCACATGATTATCTCCATAGATGCTGTGAAAGCCTTTGTCAAAATTCAGCAACCATTTCTGATTTAAAAAGAAAAACTCAAGAAAACAGAAATTCACAAATCCTGTCTTAACGTGCTAATATACACACATCAGTCCTAAAGCTAGCATTTTACTCAGTGTGGAAGCCCTAGAAGCATTCCTATGAAGGTCAAAACAAGGCAAGTGTGTCTGTCTCCACTGCTATTTAACAAAGTACTGGAGGTATTAATCAACGCATTTATACCAGAGAAAATGATTAAGGACTGGAAAAGAAGGAAAACTATCTCTCTTTACAGCTGTCATGGTATTCCTGAAAACTCTAGCCTAGAAAATCAGTTATCAAGCAAACAATTATTATTCAAACAATAAAACTATTCAGTTTGGTATTAGGTTTAAAATGATCACAAAAAGCAATAGCCTTCATATATACAAACAATATCCCATTAGAGAAGAAGATCCCGTTTACAATAACATCCAAAAGGATAAATATCAAAAGATAAGTTTAACAAGACATGTGTAAAACCTATATTAAGAAAACTTAAAACACTTCTGAAAGACATGAAAATAAACCCAAACAAATGAAAAGTTGTTCTTGAATAACTTAAGAAAACTGAAAGATGTCAGTTATATCTAATAAATAATGCTAATAAAAATACCAATAAGTAGGGGGCTTCCCTGGTGGTACAGTGGTTATGAGTCAGCCTGCCAATGCAGGGGACATGGGTTCGAGCCCCGGTCCAGGAAGATCCCACATGCTGCGGAGCAACTAAGCCTATGCGCCACGACTACTGAGCCTGCTCTCTAGAGCCCGCAAGCCACAACTACTGAGGCCCGCAAGCGTAGAGACCACGCTCCGCAATAAGAGAGGCCACTGCAATGAGAAGCCCGCACACCACAACGAAGACCCAATGCAGCCAAAAATAAATAATTTTAAAAATCCAATAAGTATTTTTTAATTAAACAAGTTGATACTAAAGTTCATATTAAAATATAAACATGCAAAGATATCTAGGCAGTCTTTAAAAAAGAAGAGCTAGAAGGATGTACTAATCCTCCTATATATTAAAACATACTGCAAAACCTGCCTCAGTAAAATAGTAGAGTACAGATATTTTGATAGATAATACAGTGGAATTTAAAAGAAAAAGCATAAATAGACCCAAATCCATATTAGAGTTTAGTGTATGGTGAAGATGGCATCTCTGAGCATTGGGGCAAAGATGAATATTTTAATAAATGATATTTGGAAACATAAAATAGATGTATACCTTACATTATACATGTGAATATGTTCTAAATTGATTAGAGACCTAAATGTAAAAACTGAAATCTTATGGGACTTCCCTAATGACGTAGTGGTTAAGAATCGCCTGCCAATGCAGGGGATACGGGTTGGAGCACTAGTCTGGGAAGATCCCACATGCCGCGGAGCAACTAATCCTGTGTGCCACAACTACTGAGTCCGCATGCCACAACTACTGAAGCCTACGCACCTAGAGCCCGTGCTCTGCAACAAAAGAAGCCACCTCAATGAGAAGCCCGCTCACCGCGATGAAGAGTAGCCCCCACTCGCCGCAACTAGAGAAAGACAGCATGCAGCAACGAAGACCCAACGCAGCCAAAAATAGATATAAAATCTTGCAAGTACTAGAAGAAAACATGTGAATTATTCTATATTTAGTGTGTGGGAAAGTATTTATAACTATAATTCAAAATCCAGATGTAATGTTGGCTAATTAAATAAAACCTTTGGCATGGCAAAAAATACCATATGCAAAGTCCAAAGCAGAAGACCAAATTGTGAAAATATTTGTGACATACACTAAGGATAGAGGTTTAATATCCCTGATACAAAAATGACTTTTAAATATTGAGGATAAAAAAGACCAAACATCCAATAGAAATAAAGACAGAACATTCTCCGAAAAAGATACTACAGAATAGCCAGCATACATAAGAAAAGATATCCAGCTACACTGTTACATTATTTTTCTTTTATCAGATTGACAAAAAGTGAAACACTTGACAACACACTCTTGGCAAGGCTGTGGGAGAAATAGGTACTCTTCACACATTGCTGGTGAGAATGCAAAATTTTTGTAGGTGAATTTGTGAACATCTAACAAAACTGTATATGCATTTACCCTTTGACTCAGCAACCGCATTTAAAAAAATTTTCTGTGAAGATATATCTCCTGTAATTCAAAATTAAATGTGCACAAGATTGTTTATCACAGAATTATTTTTAATTACAAAATAATGTAAACAACCTAAAGCCCATATGTTGGAAATTGGTTGAATAAACTGGTGAATCTACACAATGAGTATTATGAAGATACAGAAAGGGTGAGGAACGTCTCTGAACTGATATGGAGTGATTTCCAGGATTTATTGTTAAGTAAAAGATGCAGCATGTAAAAGTACACGTGCGCGCGCGCACACACACACACACACACGGTATATAATTTTTTTTCTTGGAGAAAGAGGGGAAATAAAATATACATACATCTGCTTAGTTTTTTCAAAAAGAGACATAGAAAGCATGAACCAGAAAAATAATGGAATTAGTTTCTACAGGGGGTGGGTGGAAAGGCTAGAGGAGGGAGTGACACTTCTCTGAGTAAACCCTTTTGTATTTTTATTTTTGCAACCTTGTTATGATTTCACATATTCAAAGAACATAATTAGATCAACCAGAACAGGAGTTGGGGAAATGAGGAAGAGAGACCCTAAAATTGAATACAAAGAAAAACGAATTGCAAAAGACACATCGGATAAAGGACTGTTAATCCAAAATACACACAGAAATTTTTGGACATAAAATATAAATTTAAACTCAATAATAAGGAAACAAACAACCTGATTGAAAAAATGGACCAAAGACCTTAACAGACACCTCATCAAAGAAGATACACAGATGGCAAATAATACGAAAAGTTGTTCCACATCATATGTCATCAGGGAAATGCAAATTAATACCACAATAAGATCCTACTGTACATCTATTAGAATGGCCAAAATTCAGAACACTGACAACACCAAATGCTGGCCAGGATGTGGAGCAACAGGAAGTCTTACTCATTGCTGGTGGGAATGTAAAATGGTACAGCCACTGTGGAAGACAGTTCGGCAGTTTCTTACAAAACTAAATGTGTTCTCACCACACTATCCAGCAATCACTCTCCTTGGTGTTCACCCGAAGGAGTTGAAAACTTACGTCTACACAAAAGCAGCTTTATTCGTAAAGCCCAAACTTGGAAGCAACCAAGATGTCCTTCAGTAGGTGGATGGATTAGGAAACTGTGGTACCTCTAGACAATGGAATATTATTCAGTGCCAAAAAGAAGTATGTTATCAAACTGTAAAGACAGGGAGGAACCTTAAATGCATATTACTAAGTGAGAGAAACCAGTCTGAAAAGGCTACATACTGTATGATCCCAACTATGTGACATTCCGAAAAAGACAGAACTGTGGAGACAGTTAAAAGATCAGTGGTTGCTAGGTGTTGGGGGGAGAGAGATGATAGGCAGAGGACAGAAGATTTTTAGGATCATGAAACTATTGTGTATGATACTATAATGGTGGATATATTTTCCAAACCCATAGAATATACAAAACAAAGAGTGAACTGTAATGTAAACTATGGATTTGGGGTGCTAATAATGTGTCAGTGTAGAGTCATCTGTGGTAACAAATGTACCACTCTGGGGGAGTGGTGTTGATAATGGGGGAAGCCAAAGGGTTGGGGGTGTGAGGAGGACAGGCATTATATGGGAAATATATGTACCGTCTGCCTAATTTTGCTGTGAACCTAAACTATTCTAAAAAAAAAGTCTTAATTTTTTAAATGTATTGTACTCTTTATCAAACAGAGAACATAACCACATAAGAGGAAATTATTAATCTAGTTAACTTTGAAATGGTTTTCTCATATACCCAATTTGAAAACAGAAAGAGAATTCAGTGAGATATTGAACCTTACTTTACTAACTTTATTTACTGTGTATTTATTTATTTACTTTTTATTGTCAGTAATGGTATGAATATAGCAATTCTGAAGTTATCTTTGCATTTTAGGATTAAGCAAATGAGGAAATATATTGATATTGTTGGGGGCTAGGGTTCTCATGTAGAAGAAGGGGATACAAATTTGGATGGAGGAAGGCAAGGAAGAACCCTGAAAGAACATTGAAATCTGAGGTATCAGCATGATTAAAAATAAAAAAAGATTTCACATGTTCTATCCTCTGAAAGGGTCTGGAAGCAATGAATCTTAAGTAGCAATGAACATACCTAGTGCCCACACCTTGGTTTCTAAAAATCTTTCCTCACTAAAAGGAACTAAGGCTTCTTGGAGAAATACCTCATTTCTGGAATAGGGCAGGGAAAGCACGAGATGAGTCTGGAACATCTTATCACTCCAGAAAGTAAGAAAGGGCTGAAAAAATGAGGGAATAATGTCAAAATGACACAGAAGACAGTTTGGCCAAACTGAAAATTTGACCTTCCAAATGGAAAATGACTGTAATGGGTTATGTAACACATGGTATAAGAAAAGAATGCACAAGCTCATACTGATACTAACAAACAAATGGTGTGAGAAGTAGAAAGCTTTTTTTTTAAAGAGTAGAATTGCCAACTAATAAATGTAAACAGAATGATAGGATTTTTTAAAATCATCATTTTGCAACCATCATCGTAATAATTGATTCAGGAGTCATCAGTGAATGCTAAAAATATTGGGTGAAAGTGTTTGGGAACATGATGATTACACAGCCTGAAAGTATCTCCTGATGAATTACTTGCTCATTAGTTACAGATGGAAAAATGGTAACAGCACAGAAATCTGGCAGATACCACCTTATTCAAGTAATCAATCCTAACATCATTAATAACAGTATAAACTAACAACTGATTCTTCCTGGTGTGATGCACTGAAAAGGAAACAACATCATTTATACAATATTATTCCCAGAAGTGCATAACCTGAACCAAATGATGAGAAAACAATCAGAAAAACCCAGTTTGTGAGGGTTATTTTATAAAACAACCAACCTGTTTTTTTTTGTTTTTTTTTTTTTTGAATAAATGTTAAAGTCATGAAAACAAAGGAAGGCTGAGGAACTGTTTCAGATTAAAAGAGACGGACACCTACATGCAATATCTTCATTGGATCCTGAATTGGGGCACAAGGAGAAGGTCTAAAAGGCAATATGGGGCAAATCAGCAAAGGTTGAATAAGAATGGTTTTTAAGTCTGTCCCTTCTACAAGACTAAGCTTTGCTTCCTGAAAGCAGCTGAGTTCTTACTCTTCTGGATTTCTGGCATTCAGCAATACCTGGTGCAAACCAAATACATGAGGCTGTTTGATGAATGAATGGATACTTTATTTTAAACAACAGGCATTTTTGCTAGGACTTCTTTTTCGTGTACTTGTTTGAATTTTTCACTGAGATAAGTCTCCCCACCAAAAAAAAATTTTGTGTGTGTGTGTGTGTATGAGAGAGATTCACATATGCACACACACAGGGAACAAACTTTATCTGGAAACAGATTCGGTTAACAAATCAAGGACATTTACTGAATACCATCTAAGATTTTTCAGTATCTTAATTTTATGACCAAAAATTTATAATAACTACTTAGTTGATATGAACTTTTTGGAGTTGAGGGAGATTTTGCAGAAGGAATTGGAAATTTTGGCATTGTGTAGAAGTATATTAGGAACAGATTGTTAGTAATTTATGAGAGTTGTGTTCTGGCTTAGAGCCTAGATTTACTAAGAATTTAGTCATTTTTTAATTCATTCAACAAATTTTTACTGAGAATCAGTTATGTGCTAGGTCTAGCTCTCAAACCATTGTTCGTTGGAGCTTAGAGTTTAGCAGGGGAAACAGAGATTAATCAAATAATTTTATAATTAAGTATGCACTAACAGTGTGGTAAGTGTTATAAAGAAAAGGTACCAAGTACAGTGAGGAAGAATTAGGGAAGTTAAGGGTTACAGACATTACTTTTAAAATATTTTTTCCCATCCCATGTCCTTGAGCAATTGCCAGTTCTTCCAATAAGCCTGATTTCAGTTTAGTCCACCTGCCCAGTTATAGCTGCTTTGGAACCACCCAGTCCCTTTGTCTAATATTTTTCTCTTCCTCTTTGTTTATTTTTATTCCAAATATGCACATTTTATGAAAGGAAGAGATGCTCATAACATCAATAGAAGAATCAAAAATGTCTTCTCTGATTATTTTTCTAATAGGTCTCTTAGTAAAACTTGCTATTAAAAGGTGGGGGGAGCTTCCCTGGTGGTCCAGTGAGTAAGACTCCATGCTCCCAATGCAGGGGGCCAAGGTTCGATCCCTGGTTGGGGAACTAGATCCCGCATGCACGCCATGACTGAGGGTTCGCATGCCCAGCTAAGAGTCCGCACGCTGCAACTAAGAGGTCCGCATGCTGCAACTAAGAGGTCCGCATGCCGCAACTAAGAAGTCTGCATGCCACAATTAAAGATTCTGCATGCTGCAATGAAGATCCCATATGCCGCTACTAAGACCTGGGGCAGCCAAAATAAAAAAAAAAGGAGGGGGGGATTAAGAACCTAATACTTGTTTTAAGTAAACATTTTTAAAATCAGCAAAATTATTTCTGCTTAAATATAGAGAAGGACGATAAAGAATTCAAATGCATTTGTTACTGCTTGTTCCCTAATAAAACTAGGAGAATAAATTGAAAAGTAAAGACAAGTTATTTGACGCTAAATTCCGCCTGCCTAGTTGCTATTAGTATTTGACGTTAGGACTCTTAACATTTTCCAAGCTTCATGTGGTATTGGCTTAGTCATTACTTTTTATGAGGTCATAAAATTTGCTGCTAATGTTGGTGGAGTTTAGAGAGATAATAGTAATTGTCATTCATAGGGCATTTATTATATACCAGGCTCTGTGGGAAGTACATTAAATTATATTATTATGTCATTTAAAATTCTCTACAATCTATGAGGATCCCTTCAACTTCATTTTATAAAGGTAATATTTGAGAAGAGCAGTAACTTGACCAAGATCACACAATGAGTAAATGGTAGAGCCATACCTTGAACCCAAATATATATGCTTTTAATCATTATGCCATAAGACAGTTATTTACAACTGTGCATTGTCTAAAATAGAACAAACCAAAAGAAGCCCTTCCATGAGATTTGTTTTTCATGAAATTTAATTTTTCTCTTTACTCCCAAAGTCACAAATTGTTGTTTATCTTACTCCTTTAAAATAAGAATAGGTTCGCTTTCCTTTACAAATAATTTTGAGTACATACTACGTGCCAGCATAAAAAGACGAAGTCTGTCCCCAGAGAGCTTATACTACATTGAGGAGAGATGAATTGCATATAAACAACAAAATCTATTTGTAGTTGTACAGATGTATTTGTTATGCAGTTATCTAAATGAGTAGGTAATTGGCAACAAGAAAAAATGAGTGGTAAAATAGTCAAAACATTAATAAAGTAGAGCAGAAAAAGTCTGTTGAAGATAGACTTCAGCGCTGAGATAGAAATATCACAGTCATTTCCCCATGGAGAGGACCACTGGAAATTCTTTGCATGGAGTAGCCTTAAGTTTAGTGTGACCATACTTACAGTAGTCACTGCCATACTGAATCAAAGACATCTGAAGTGATCTTAAGAATATTATACCATTTGTCAAGGGGAAAGTGAGTGGACTGCATACTAGACTAATAATCTTTTAGATTATAGCAATTACACTTAGCAGTGAAACAGGATAAAATCAATATGCTGTGGAAAGGAACTTCAGAAATCATTTCATAACTTGTTTACTAACTTATTTATTCCCCTTGATTTAGTCCCAGTTTTCCAGACATTGCCAGAAACATCAATGGTCTTTTTTTCTAGTTAGTGGAAAAAGTAATATAGTAACATGAAGACAAATTTGGAAGACAATGCGAAATACCCATAATCCCATCACCCAACAGAAATAGTATTTTCTTTTATTAATAGTTCCTGATCTTTGTGCATATGCATCTGTGGTTTTATATGGTTTTATTTGTGGTTTTACTACACTTTGAATAAACATGCCCAACCTAGAAGCCAAAACCCAGGGATAGGTTCAGCCAGAGAAGCAGGAACCAGTCAGCTAAGTAGCCTGTGTAGTCAGTGAACAGGAAGTGAGGAAGTGAAATGGCCAGGAAAATAGCCTGGTAGAAAGTAAAAGTAGAAAGGTAGAAAATAGCCTAAGCCAGGAAGCATGAGCTGTAACAGCTCTTCGTCTGCTTCCTGTGGCCTCAGTTGTGGTTTATGTTTCAGCGTTTTAGGCTGGAGCCAGAATAAGACAATAATTGAATGCAGTTATTTTCTAAGAAAATAAGTATAAAATATCATAATGTCATCTCATTTCTCTTATTATTATGTCTGTTATTATTATTGCTCTAGCTCCATTCTCTTTAACATACCTTAGGCAGTCCAAACATTCCCCTCACTTGGCTATAGATATTCTTAAACAGAATTATTTTGGTTCTCCCTTCAATTACTATATTCTGTCTCATCCATTCTTATCGTTGTTATTTCGTGTTCTTACTTTTCCTCTACCTGTGGAACATTTGCTTGTTACTAACTTAACCTGCCTGAAGGCTTGGATAGAGTTGTTTCAGAACCAGTATGAAAAGTACTAAAGCAAATCACTTAAGGTGGGAATATTTTGACAGGCAAAGTATATTTGGAGCATTGCATGTGAATGTTTCCCCCTCCAAATTCTTTCTTTTTTTAAATTGAGGTGTATTCCGTAAACAGTAAAATGTACAAATCTTAAGTATACATACAGCTCAATGAGATTTTGCCTGTGTAATCACCACCCAGATCAAGATACAGAAATTTTCAGTCATCCCAGAAAGTTCCCTTGTGCCCCTTCTCAGTCAACATATCCCCAAAATGATAACTGATATTCTGACTTCCATGCCGATATATTAATTTGCATGTTCTTGAACTTTATATAGATGGAACCATATAGTATGTACTCTGGCATCTGGCTTCGTTCATTCGATGTAATGTTTTTGACATTCATCTATGTTGTTTCTATCAGTAGTTCATTCTTTTTTATTGATATATAATATTCCATTGTGTGAATATAATTCATTTGCCCATTTTTCTGTTAATGGGCATTTGGGTTTTCAGTTGAGACTTTTATGAATAAAGATTCCGTGGATATTCTTGTATATGTCTTTTGATGGACAGTTGTGCTCATTTCTTTAGGGCTGTATGTCTAGAAGTAGAATTGCTGGATCATAGGGTAGTCTGTGTTTAAATTTATTAGAAACTGCCAAACAATTTTCTAAAATGTTTGGACCATTTACACTCCCACCAGTAATATCTGAGAGTTCCAGTTATTCCACATTGTCATCTATACTTGTCTATCTTTTTTTTTCAATCTTTTTTTTTTTAAATGTATTTATTTATTTGGCTGCATTGGGTCTTCGTTGCTGCACGCAGGCTTTTTCTAGCTGCAGCAAGCAGGGGCTAATCTTCGTTGTGGTGCACAGGCCTCTCATTGCGGTAGGTTCTCGCTGCATAGCACTGGTTCTAGGCACGTGGGCTTCAGTAGTTGTGGCACGCAGGCTCAGTAGTTGTGGCTCGCAGGCTCAGTAGTTGTGGCACACAGGCTTAGTTGCTCCGCAGCGTGTGGGATCTTCCCAGACTGGGGCTCAAACCCATGTCCCCTGCATCGGCAGGCGGATTCTTAACCACTGCGCCACCAGGGAAGTCCTATACTTGTCTATCATTTTAATTTTAGTCATTCTGGGTTGCTATGTGGTGATGTCTCACTGAGGTTTAAATTTGTATTTCCCAATGAATAATGATGCTGAGCACTTGTTATTGACACTTTGGGTATCATCTTTTGTGATGTGCCTCTACAAATCATCTGCCCATTTAAAAATTGGGCTGTCTTTTTCTATCTGATTTTTGTATCACATTTTCTATATGTGAGCCTTTTGTTAGATATTATATGTATTGTGAATATTTCCTCCTAGTCTGTAGCTTGAGTTTTTACTTTACTTCAGAATCTTCAGATGAGCCAAAGTTCTTAGGCAAGAGTTTTAAGAGGCACTTCAGGTACCAGTTTATTAACTAATAAACTAGCCATCTGTTAGTAATTGTATTGGGTTTCTACTGCTACTGTAACAAAGTACCAAAAAAGGATAAGTTTATTATCTTGCAGTTCTTTAAATTAGAATTCTGATACAAGTCTCATTAGTCCAGGTGTTGGTAAGTCTGTGTTCCTTTCTGGAGGCTCTAGGGGGAGAGTCAATTTCCATGTCCTCTCCAGTTTATGTGGCTGCCCACATAATTCCATTTTTTTCCTTCTTGACTTGGACCATTTTCCTCTGTCTTCAAACCTAGCAGTTTTACATCTCTCTAACCATTCTTCCATAGTGACATCTTCCAAAGGTTCCTGCTTTTGAGGGCTCAGATGATTAAATTGAGCACATTGTAATAATCCAAGATAATCTCCCCATCTCAAGGCCTTTAATTTAATCAAGTTTGCAGAGTCATTTTTGCCATTTTAGGTAACATATTCACAGCTTCTGGAGATAGGACATAGACGTCTTTGGGAGCCATTATTCTGTGTACCACACTAGTGTAGTTAGTATGATAGCCCAAGAGTTGCTAAAGTAATGTGGTAGCTCATCTACTACTAATGTTGCAGCATCCATATTGGGTGTGGGGAGAAAGTAATCCAAAATACATTGATAAGGCTAAGTAGGATCTTCCGGCACGTGTGTGTGTGTGTGTGTGTGTGTGTGTATGTGTGTTAGTATAATAAGATTATATACTAGACAAGTGGTAGACTAGAAAAGGGAGTGAGTGATCACTTACCTTTAGGGTAGGTGGGGAGCAATTAGAAAAGTTCTTTTTCAAAACCCTAAATTGGCTTCTTATCATCTTAGGGATAAAGTCCAAACTTCTTAGGACAGCTCTCCAAAGCTCACACTTTTAATTACTACATTCTATGACCTCTCTAATATGAGAGTGCATTTTGTTTCTAATGTGAATGCTAGCTTCTGCTGGAAAGAACAGTCATGCATTCCTATAATTGTAGCTGGCATTGTTTTGACACCACCAATAATACTAAAATGAATTCTGAGTTCATAGGTTTTAAAATAATCACACTTTACACTATTAATGCCTTTGATACTTTGGGGTAATATGCCCTTCTCCTTTTTCATTTATTCTAGGTCCCTTCTTGTGCATCATGGTAAATCTTGGTATAATTTAAAAGGAACTCATAGTATTTCTTGGGCCTTTAAATTTGTGTTGTGGCTACTTCCAAAACCTAGTGATTCCATTCTCTATGTACGTGAATTTTTTTTTGTAGACTGGAAAATAAAATTTGTTGATACCTGTTGTATGCCAGGTGCATGCTAGATAATCCTCACAGCAGCCTTTCATGATATACATTGTTATTTTTATTTTACAACTGAGGCAGCTGAGTCTCAAAGAGATTTAAGCAACTTGCCAAAGTTGATAAGTAATAAGTAACAGTAATTTGGGATGCTAGTTTAGGTCTGATTCCAAAGCCCTTGTACACTCTTTCGCCAGTGTGGTCAGTCAGATGGATCAAAATAAATGTGTATCCGAACACATCTGTATTCTGTCGTAACCTTGAAAAAGTTTGGTAGCATGCCAATACCAGGCTCTTCTCAGTCTGCTGCCTACAAATCATGCCAGTCTTCTCACTGGATGCAAGTGTTCATGGTCTAAGCCAAGCTCCTTTACTTCTTTGAATGCACTACCTTGCCTCTATGTTAGATGATCCTTCTACGTAGGATGATCTCATTTAAAAAAATTCTTTTCACCTGGTTAACTCAGTTTATTTTTAAGTCCTAGCTTATGTGTTACTTCCCCTGATAGCCCTCTTCTGACTCCCTAGGCAAGGTAGTAACCGCTTTGCAAGGTAGTAACCCCTTTGCATAGCTTTGAAATGGCCCCTCTCATATTTTTAGTGGCTTGCTAAAAGTTCTTAAGACAGGAAACATATCTCTCTTGTTCACTCCTTTATCCTAGTGGAAATGCTTGGAACTTTGTTAAGAGCCCAGTAAATATCTGTTGAAGAGGGAATGAGGTTGTGGAGCAACAGGAACTCTCATTCATTGCTGGTGGGAATGAAGAATGGCACAGCCACTTTGAAAGATCAGTGTTTACTAGGGGTTAGGGGAGAGGGAGAGTTGAAATGACAGGGCACATAGGATTTTCAGGGCAATGAAACTATTCTGTATGATATTATAATGGTGGATACATGTCATTATAAATTTCTCTATACTCAAGAGTGAACTGTAATATGAAATATGGACTTTGAGTCATAATGATGTATCAATATGGGTTCATCAATTGTAATAAGAAATGTACCACTGTGGTGGGGCATGTTGATACTGGGGGAGACTATGTGTGTGTGTGGGAGTGGAGGTTATATGGAAAATCTTTGTACCTTCTGCTCAATTTTGCCATGAATCTAAAACTGCTCTAAAACATAAAATCCATTAAACACACACACACACACACACAGTGAGACAAATCTGAAATGTGGAACATTTAATAAGAAAAAAAGAAGGGAATGGGGTAATCACTAGGGCAATGCCAATCAAAACCACAATACCACTTCAATCCATTAGGATGGTAATCAGAAAGACAACCAACAACTAGTATAGGGAGGATGTGGAGAAATTCATATATTGCTGATGGGAGTATAAAATAGTGCAGCCACTTTGAAAAACACTTACACGGTTCTTCAGAATGCTAAACATAGAGTTTCCATATGACCCAGAAATTCCATCCTCAGTATATACCCAAGAGAAATGAAAACATACGTCTGCACAAAAACTTATACATGAATTCTCACAGCAGCATTATTAATAATAGCCAAAATGTAGAAAAAGCCTAAATGTCTCTTAGTTAGCTCAGACTGCCATAACAAAATACCATAGACTTGAACAATAGACTTTATTTCTCACAGTTCTGGAAGTCCAAGATTAAGGTGCTGACTAATTCCGTTCCTGGTGAGAGCCCTCTTCTTGGCTTGCAGAGGGCCACCTTCTCCCTGTGTCCTCATGTGGCCTATCCTTATTTCATGTAGGTGGGGAGAGAGAGTGAAATTCTGTCTCTTCTTCATATAAGGACCCTAATCCCATTATGGGGGCCCTACTCTCTTGACCTCATCTAAACCTGTTTATTTCTCAAAGGCACCATGCCCAACTACTGTCACATTGGGGGTCAGGGCTTCAACATGTGAATTTGGAGGGAACACAAAGGTGCAGTCCTTAGCAATGTCCATCAACTGGTGAATAGATAGATAAAATGTAGCATGTTCATACAATGACATGTTATTCATCCATAAAAGGAAGGTATTATTGATACATGCTGTAATATGAATGAACCTTGAAAATATGCTAACTGAAAGAAACCAGACAGAAAAGACTTCATATTGTATGATTCCACTTATATGAAAAGGCCAGAACAGACAAATCTTTAGGGACAGAAGATAGATTAATGGTTGTCTAGGGCTGAGGAGGGAGGAGGTTTCAAGAGAAATAGGGGTGACTGCTAATAGGCCTGGGGTTTGTCTTTGGGGTCATGAAAATGTTCTAATAATGATAACGGTTGCACAACTCTGTGAAAATATTAAAAACAATTGAATTGTGTACTTTAACTCTGTAGTTTGTGAATTACATCAGTAAAGCTAATAAATTTTAGCAAAAATTGGTACTTTTCTTTAAAGTGGCAAAATATAAAATACTGCATGGAGAAAGGTGATGTTCTTCTATTACATTTCTTTGCATTCTAAATGGAGTGTTGAAAGGAAATAAACTGTAGAGATTTTTTAAAAATCAGACTTTTAATGTGATATAATAAACAGTAACAAGAGGACATTTGGAAAGGTTTGGATAAAAACAGTTGTTGAGTGAGACATGATTTAGTGGCCAGTCTACCTTTCAGGAGGAATAGTCATCCACCTCATTTTAATTTTTTTACTTTATAGTATATTATGTGACTTTAAATAACTCACAGGGTTTGTTTTTTTCCCCTCCTTCCATTAATTTATTCTACTTTGCACCTTCTAATTTCTCCTTTGGAAAAAAGACAGCAACCATCTACTTCCTCATTTCTTTAGTAAGATGAGTGCAATAACTCTTGACTTCTCTCATCTCATTTTGAGCAGTAAATAATGTGATAACGTCTATAATGATTTTTTTAAAAAGCAAGAGTAACAAAGAGTTTGAAATTTATCTCAAGTGGCTTCATACAAATGATTTGGTAACATCCACATTTACCATGTTTGTTGGGCTGACTCTTACATCCTTGAGGCTAACTCCTCTGACGTCATTTTTGCTTTCTCTGACCTCTTTCATAAGTCCCCTCTTCTGTGCTCCTATAGTACTCTATGCATATCTTTTTTTTATCATATCTCCACATACTGGCATCTTCTATTTATCTGCCTGTCTCCTCCATTAGCTTATAAACTTCATTAAGGCCAATGACCGGATCTTATCTTTGTACGTCAGCATCTGTAGTAGAATTTGGCAAATAGGAGGTATTCAGTAAAGGCTTGTTGAACTAAACTTAATCATAGTAGAAACTGTGTTATCAGATGTGATAGGGAGTGATATTTAGTCCGTAAACTTTTAAAGAGTCAAAGCTGTAATTATATTGAAAAAAATGTATACCCACCTTCAAGTTTTATTTTAATTAACAAATAGTTGTATAATCTTTGACAATGATTTGATGTAGGGCGTGGCCTTTGAATATGGGACCCTAATTATAGTTCTACTTAGTCTTTCTTGCATTGAAAAGCAAACAAAAAATTTTAAACCCTAAAATGAAAACAGTTTGTTTAAAATGGAGGCACTTGGAAAGAACTTTGAGACATGAATACAGAATCTTTAGATATTTACTGTTTTTCCCAATCTATAATAGATATCTTATCCACAGCTAATTCAACAGCAATTTTTATTAGCCACTCAATTCTATTGAGTCTGTTTTAAACATTTTAAACAGTTTTTGTAGAAACAGTAGCTCTCTTTTTGCAGTCATACTTCTGATAACTAAACACAGTGGCATTAACAAGTTTAGGAACAAACAGAAGTGACTGGCTCTTATTAAGCATCCACCTCAGCTATTTGGATTAGAACTAGCTAATCCAAAGGAAGTACTGAAGAGTAGCTAACAAGCTGTGATCATTAAAGCTTACCCTGAGCATCTGTAATACATTTTATGCAAAAAAATGGAGAATATTTATTAATCTAATAAATCACTTAGTGGAGGAAATTTATGAGAACTTGTTTATTTCTGTACCAAAATTTCATCAGTTATAGATAGAGCTTAAGCAGGGTCTGCTATATCCTGCCACAAGATTTCATAAATTTGTTCTAAAACTCAGTGCTTTGAAATGTCTTACTGTCTTCTCAAGTCACTCTGGCCACCCCCAAAGAATTTCATGCTAATTGTTTTTTTTTTATTTGTTTGTTTTAATTTCAGTGGTAGGAATGGGATCCTGGTGCTTCCACATGACTCTGAAATATGAAATGCAGGTCAGTAATGACAAAATTGACTTAAATGCTTATTTCTCTTAATCCAGAGACACTTCAAATTTGAGGAAAGAGCACATTACTAGAGGATGATATTGAGGCAAGAAGAAAAAAAGATGGAATTTGTAATCCCTGGAGTTTTTTACTTCAGGCCAAAGGATCCAGGTTGAGTAAGTGAAGGGGCAAGCAAATAAGTGTCCATAGAGAAAACAAGCGAGAGCAGAATGGGTTTTTGACCACCTCTGTGCAGGCATGTATGACTTTAGAGCAGGATTAGAAAGTAGAGTCTCATGGAGACATCTTAAGAAGATAAAATCAGTTCACCAAAGTAATGTATTCTTATTCTTGGCTGCCTACATCCCCTTATGTCTCTCTTGTGGCATCCACTTGAATGGTCTGGTCCCTTTAATAGCAAGGTTTTAGAGCTATGCAAGGATTTTTATTTACTGTCTTTGCTCTAAGGGGGCCATATAGCTAGTCCTCAATCTTTTAACCTCTTTGTTCCCCATCACTAGCCCAGAAACTTCTAGAATAGCACTGTCCAGTAGAAATATAATGTGAACGACGTATATAATTAAAAATCTCCAGTAGCCACATCTTAAAAAGCCACATTAAGAAGAAATAGGTGAAATTAATTTTAATAACATATTTTATTTAACACAGTATATCCAAAGTGTTACTTCAACATGTAATCAGTATAAAAATTTATTAATGAAATGTTTCACAGCCTGAAACTGGGTGTATGTTTCACACTTGCAGCGTATCTCAGTTAGGATTAGGTTTATTTCAAGTGCTCAATAGCCACATAGAGCTAGTGCCTACTGTGTTGGATAGCGCTCTTCTGGAAGGATCTGTTTATACAGTAGTCTAGGAATTATTAATTACAGCTACATTAAAATGTAAGAATTAATTCTTAGAATTGATTTTACTATTCAACACATATTTATAATAAGGTGTCATGTTTCTTGTGCATGCCATGCTTGACATGGAGAATACACAAATGAATAAGACACTGGTCTGACTTAATCGAGCATAGAACACATTTCTTACACTCTCTGGCTGGGAAAGAAGACTTATAAACAGTGATATAATATGGAAATTATTTATTTATTTATTTATTTTTTGCGGTACGCGGGCCTCTCACTGTTGTGGTCTCTCCCGTTGCGGAGCACAGGCTCCGGATGCGCAGGCTCAGCGGCCATGGCTCACGGGCCCAGCTGCTCCGCGGCATGTGGGATCGATCTTCCCGGACCAGGGCACGAACCCGTGTTCCCTGCTTTGGCAGGCAGACTCTCAACCACTGCGCCACCAGGGAAGCCCTGGAAATTATTTTTAAAGAAGTACAAATACGCTATGGCAACACAGTGGAGCTTAGAAGAATCTATAATCGTTAAAGACATTTAAACAGAATCTGAAAGAATTTAGTTGAAACTTTTTAGGTAGTGAAAGGTGAAATGACATACTGCACTTGCATTATGACATAAACAGAAGCAGGGAGTCATTACAATGGTGGTGTATCTGACAACAGTGATAAAGCTAGAACAGTGATAAAGCTAGAATGTGTTTGAAGAAATGACAGGAATGATGTTCAAAAATTTTTGACTGTATGGCAAGAATACCAGCAATCAGAATGGTGATACCAGTGAGCAACAGCTAAATAATAACCCTGAAAATAAGGCTTTGCATTTTATCATACTAAAAAATAACTAGAATTTGTCCAGCTCTAGCAATCATTGAATGCTTCCATATATACTGTCTTAGATAGTTATTACTCATGTTTTATAAATTCTAGTACTAGAGCTGAAAGAGTCTAGTTGATTTGACCAAAATCATTCACAGTTTATAAATGATATACACACACCACACACACACACACACACACACACACACACACACATGCATGCATGCAGATTTCTCTATGCACACATACACACACACACACATCCATGCTACTCTCTGACTCTGTCCATGAGAGGACTTAGGAGCCGGGAACCCCAATACCAAAGAGCATACCTATCATCCAGATCGTTCGTCATTAAAAGGAATCTGGCTGGATTCTGAGGGTTGGGGCAGAAATAAAGGACAATATGAGCCTGAACCATCTTTTTGTGCCAGAAGGAATGAAAATGATAAAAGAATGATGGGAGGGCTTCCCTGGTGGCACGGTGGTTGAGGGTCCGCCTGCCGATGCAGGGGACACAGGTTCGTGACCCGGTCTGGGAGGATCCCACATGCTGCCGAGCGGCTGGGCCTGTGAGCCATGGCCACTGAGCCTGCGCGTCCAGAGCCTGTGCTCTGCAATGGGAGAGGCCACAGCTGTGAGAGACCCGCGTACCGCAAAAAAAAAAAAAAAAAAAAAAGAATGATGGGAAGATGTCAGAAGGACACTGAAGGCAACTTGAAGGGCTTCTCTCAAATTTGAGACAATTTGAGCATCAAAATAAGCAATGATAGTAACAGATTATAAGTTATTAAATCCATTGAAGACACAACCCACTGAATAAAATGGGAAATCATGAGTCCAAACTAAAATAATACATGATATAATAAATGAAACAGTAAGTGATTATGAATAAGTGGATAGATTAAAAGTTTGATGTTGAATTTACATTGTTTCAAAGTACATTATTACAAAATAATTATAAAGGGTAAAAGGGTAACGTTACAGTGGAGGAGACTAGCAGACACCACCTTAATCAAGCAATCAGAATGAGTATCTTCATAATGGGACAAATCAAAATTGTATGCCACCGGAGGATGCAGTGGCAAAAACATAGCATCACTTCTCTGGTATTCTTGCCAAAGATGCATAATCTGAATCTAGTCATACGGAAACATCAGGCAAAATCAAATTGAGTGACATTCTACAAAACAACTGGCATGTAGTCTCCAAAAGTATCCGTGGTCATAAAATTAAAAGATTGAGGAACTGTTCAAGATTGAAGGAGACTAAAAAGATACGAGAATACACTGTGTAATTCTGGGCTGGATCCTGTGTGTGTGTGGTATGTGTGTGTATGTGTATGTGTGTATGCTTATACCTATGATATTATTGCGACACTTAGAAAAACTTAAATGGGGTCTGAGGATTACATGATAGTAATAAATCAATGTTAATTTCCTGATTTTGTTGGTAGTATTGTGAATATGTAGGTGAATATCTTCTTTTAAAGATGTAATTCACATATCATAAAATATACCCTTTTAAAGTATACAAGTTGTTTTAAGTATACTCACAGAATTATGGAACCCATCACCACTCTCTAATTCCAGAATATTTTCATCACTCCAAAGAGAAATCCCATTCCCATTAGCAGTCACTCCCCATTAATCCCTCCACCTTGACAACCACTAATCTACTCTTTCTCCATGGATTTGCCTATTCTGGACATTTCATAGCAATGGATCATACGATATGTGGCCTTTTGGTTCAATTTGGCTGAAATATTCCATTGTTTGGATACAGCACATTTTGTTTATCCATTTATTTATTACTGGATATTTGGGTTGTTTATGAGTTTTTGGCCTTTATATATAATGCTGCCATCAACATTCATACACAAGTTTTTGTGTAGATGTACGTTTTCAGTTCTCTTAGGTATATACTTAGGAGTGGAATTTCTAAGTCAAAGGGTAACTCTATGTTTAACCTTTGGAGGAGCTGCTAGACTGTTTTTCTAAGCGACTACACCGTTTTACATTCCTGCTGGCAATTCTCCATATCCTTGCCAATACTTGTTATTGTCCGTCCCTTTGATTATAGCCATCCTAGTGGGTGTGATGTGGTATCTCATTGTGGTTTTGTCCTGCATTTCCCTAATAATAAGTGATCTTAAAGCATCTTTTCATGTGTATATTGACCATTTGTTTACCTTCTTAGGAGAAATGTCTATTCATATCCTTTTGCCTATTTTAAAATTGGGTTATTTGCCTTTTTGTCATTACATGGTAAGAGTTCTATATATATTCTGAATACTAGACCCTTATCAAATATATGGTTTTCTAATATTTTCTTTCATTCTGTGGGCTGTTTTTTCACTTTCTTAATAGCATCCTTTGAAGCAAAAAAAAGTTTTCAATTTTGCTGAAGTTCATTTTATCTATTTTTTCTCTGGTTGCTTTTACTTTTGATGTTGTATCTAAGGAACCATTGCCTAATCCACGGTTATGAAGATTTATACCTGTGTTTTCTTCTAACATACTTAGAAGTTAGCTTTATAGTTTTAGCTCTTACATTTAGGTCTTTGGTCTGTTTTTAATTAATTTTTGTATGTGGTGTGAGGTACAGGTCTAGCTTTATTCTTTTTTTTTTTTTTTTTTTTGCGGTACGCGGGCCTCTCACTGTTGTGGCCTCTCCCGTTGCGGAGCACAGGCTCCGGACGCGCAGGCTCAGCGGCCATGGCTCACGGGCCCAGCCGCTCCGCGGCATGTGGGATCTTCCTGGACCGGGGCACGAACCCGTGTCCCCTGCATCGGCAAGCAGACTCTGAACCACTGCGCCACCAGGGAAGCCCTAGCTTTATTCTTCTGCATGTGGATATCCAGTTGTCACAAGTCAATTTGTTGAAAAAACTGTTCTTTCCTCATTGAATTGTCTTGGCACCCCTGTCGAAAATCAATCAATTATAAATGTATGAATTTATTTCTTGACGCTCAATTCAACTCTCAGTTGTATTTCATTGACCTATATGTACCTTGATTACTGTAGATTTGTAGTAAGTTTTGAAATTGGGAGCTGTGAATCCTCCAAATTTATTCTTTGTTTTAAAAATGGTTTAATCTATTCTGGGTCCCTTGAATTTCCTTATGAATTTTAGGATCAGCTTATCAATTTCTGCAAAAAGTTAGCTGGGATTTTGAAAGGGATTGCCTTGAATCCATACTTTGGAGAGTGTTGCCATCTTAATATTAAGTCCTCCAATCTATGAACACAGGATGTCTTCCCACTTATTTAAGTCTTTTTAATTCCTTTCAGTGATGTCTTATAGTTTTAACTTCTTTTGGTATTTATAAGTATTCTTTTTGATGCTATTGTAAATGAAATTGTTTTCTTAATTTCACTTTCTGATTTCTCATGCCTGTTGTATAGAAATACCAATGATTTTTGCATATTGCTCTTGTATCCTTGCTGAACTTGTTTTTTACCTCTTACAGTTTTATGTGTATGTGTATATAGATTTGTTAGGGTTTTTTGTGTGTAAAAGATCATGTCATATACAAATAGATATAGTTTTACCTCTTCCTTAGCAATTGGATGCCTTATGCTTATTTTTCTTGCCTAACTGCCCTGACTAGAACTTCTAGCACAGTGGGTTTTTTTAATTGAAATATAGTTGATTTACATTATTATTTTAGTTTCAGGTATACAGCATAATGATTCAGTATTTTTGCAGATTATACTCCATTATAAGTTATTACAAGATGATGGCTATAATTCCCTGTGCTATGCAATATATCCTTGTTGCTTATCTATTTTATATATAGTAGTTTGTTAATTCCATACCCTGATTTGTCCCAGCCCTCTTCCTCTCCTCTTTGGTAACCACAAGTTTGTTTTCTATATTTGTGAGTCTGTTTCTGTTTTGCATATACATTCATTTATATTCTGGACACTGTTGAATAGAAGTTGAGAGAGCAGACATCCTTGTTTTGTTCCTGATCTTAGGAAGAAAGCTTTCAGTTTTTCACCATTAATTATAATGTTAGCTGGAGCTTTACGTAGATGTCCTTTTTAGGCTGAGGAAGTTCCCTTCTATTCCTACCTAGTTTGTTGAGTGTTTTTATCAAGAAAATGTGTTGGAATTTTTAAATGTTTTTTCTGCATCTTGGGATGATCATGTGGGTTTTCTTCTTTATTATATTAGTAAGGTCTGGTATGTTGATTTATTTTCATACGTTGAACCAACCTTGCATTCCTGTGATAAATCCCATTTGGTCAAGGCATATAATGAGTGAATATCCTTGAAGGAAACACACACTAAAGTACTTTGGAGTAATGGAACCTCATGTCAGCAGTTTACTCATATGGTTCAGGGAGAAGAAAATTATTTGTATTGTACTTCTAACTTTTCTGTAGGTTGGAATTGTTTTAATAGTTTCTTTTAAACAGAAAAGCAATATACATATCCTTTGACCCAGTAATTGCACTCGTAGGAATACTTCCTAAGAAAGTAATCAGAGACAGAGAAAAGATTTTCACAAGGATGTTTATCACAGCATTACACGTGATAAAGACTTTTAAATGATCTAAATGTTTTAACAATAGGAAGATTGTTTGGGAATTCCCTGACGGTCCATTGGTGCTGAGGCCCAGCTTCAGTCCCTGGTCAGGGAACTAAGATTCCACAGGCTGTGCAGCATGGTCAAAAAAAAAAAAAACATAAGGAGATTGTTAAATATACTATGATATATCTAAATTAAAATAATATTTTGAAGACTACTTACATGGGAAAATGTTATAGAGACATAAAACTTTATGTAATATGATATCAATTTTATAAATAATAGTGAAAAGACTGGAAGGAAGTACATTTTGCCTCACTTCTTTCCCCTTTCTACAAAGTTTGCAACCTATGGCCCCAAATTAATTATAACTCTTAGCCACCCATACAGATATCCTTAAAGCCCTTGCCCCTTGCTTTTTGAGTATTATTCAGCCCACATCCAGCTCAATTATCTGCCTATTCTGTGCCTGAACTGAGTAGCGAAGTATTGCTCATAGAAATTACATCCCTTTGTTAAATGATCTCACTTTTAAATTATTGAACAGAAATCGCAAATAAGCACTCAATGCTACAAGGCAGTGCCATTACATTTCCCGGATAATTTCACGTCCCAGAACCATTATTTCACACCTGTTCCTTTCTTTAGATTTCTTTTTACATCTCTTTTGCCTCATACCCCATTCTCCTTGCTGATATCTTCTTCAGTATTTCATGAGAATATAGACAGAATCAGCCAAGAACTCCCTCATCTTTCTATCACCTCCTTCTTCCTCCTATTATTACGGAAAAATGTATCAAATCCTGTCAAAGCCAGTGTCCCCTTCCCGGGGCTCTAAACTTACCCCCTCCCTCCTACTCAAAGACTTCACTCCTGCAGTTACATACCCCACCGCAGTCTCTTGCTCTACCACAGTCTTTAGGAAGTCACTACATTCAGTCACTGCCATCTGCATCAAACATGCTCAAACAGTTCCTATCTTTTAAAAATTATTCCGCCATTGACCTTGTGTCCAGCCCTAGCTCTTGAGTCATTGTTCAGTTCCTTATCACATCAGAACCATTTGATTATCTCCTCTCTCTCTCCACTCACCTCCCTCTCTTTCCCTCCCATCCCAGTTAGGCATCTCTTCCCTTCACTTCACAGAAACTGCTGTTGTCAAGGTCAACAGTGACCTTCATCTTGCCAGATCCAATAGACACATTTTTATATTCTTCTTATTTGACCTCTCAGTAGCATTCTACATGTTGTTTGCTTTTTTCTTCATGAAACATTTGTCTTGGCTTCCCAGTTTTCCTTGTTTATGGAAAAGGAAATTCCCCTAGCTTTCTTCCTTACCTCACTGGCTACTCTTTTGTCCTAGGCCACCTTCTCTGTATTCTCTCCAAGGTGATCTTATATAATCTCATGGCTTTGAATGTGATCTATATACTGATGATTCAAAACATCTATCTTCAGCTCTGACCTAACCTTTTAGCTCTAGATTTGTATATCCAATTGTATGTTTGACATATCATAGAAATCTCAACCTTTAATATGGGCAATATATAATTCTTTATTTCTTTTCCCATACCTGTTCCTTCCTGGTATTCCCTTGTGATGCCATCACCCACCCATTTGCTGAAGCCAAAAACCTAGACTCATCCCTGATTTCTTTCCTTCCCTCATCCCTCACATTTAATCTCTTCTTCTGGTTTTACTTTTAAAATATACCTGGATCTGCCTACTCTCCCTGTTTTTACTACTCCTACCTTAGTGTAAGGCATCACCATCCCATTTCCTGACTACTGCAGTAGTCAGCCATTGCCTCTGCAATCAGCCAAGATGATCTTTGAAACTTTAAATCAGATCATGTCATTCTCCTGCTTAAAACTCTCCAAGGGGGACCTCCCTGGTAGTGCAGTGGATAAGAATCCACCTGCCAATGCAGGGGACACAGGTTCGAGCCCTCCCTGGTCCAGGAAGATCCCACATGCTGCAGAGCAACTAAGCCGGTGTGCCACAGACCCTGTGCTCTAGAGCCTGTGAGCCACAACTGCTGAGCCTGCGTGCTGAAGCTACTGAAGCCCGCACGCCTAGAGCCCGTGCTCCACAACAAGAGAAGCCCCCGCAAGAAGCCCCCGCACCACAACAGAGAGTAGCCCCCACTCGCCATAACTAGAGAAAGCCCTCCCGCAGCAACGAAGACCCAATGCAGCCAAAAATAGATAAAATTTAAAAAGATAAAAACCACTCTCCAAGGCATCCATTTGCATTAAAGTGAAATCCGGATTCTTTACCATGGCCTACGTGATCCAGTCAGGCTCCAGTTCTGCAGCTTCAGTGTTTACAATTCCTTTGCATTGTTCACTACATTCTAGCCACACTGGCCTTGTTGTTCTTCAGACAAGACCTCATGCCCTTTGTAATTGCTATTTCCTCTGCCTGCAATACTTTTATCGCAAATTTTTGCATGTCTGGTCCCTTCTGATTCTTCAATACAAATGACATCTATTCAGACATGCTTCCTCTGACCATTTTATGTAAAGCAGTCCCTTCCGTGAATTTCTTTTACTTTATGTTTTTCATAGCACTTATTGCTATTCGAAATTATCTTATTTGCACTTTCCCCTACTAGAATGTAAACTTGAGAGCAGGTATCTCACCTCTCTTAAATACTGCTCTATCTTAGCATATAAAATAGTGCTGACATATGCACGATAAAAGCATACATGGAAGGGAGGAAGGAAGGACATTTAATTAATCACACGAGTGAATGACTAAAGAGTTCTATTGAAATATTAAATTGTAGTTACCCCTGGTTTGTGGGGTTACAGGCATTTATATTTCTTTCTCTCTGCATTTCTATATTTAGGAAGTTTTCTACAATAAATAAGAAGTACTTTTATGATAAGGAAAATACATGTTTATGTTTGTTGTAAAGAAAGGAGACTTTAAAAGACTCCAAAGTTTATTTGGAGGAATAGTAATGCTAATAAGCCAATCAGAATACCCTCATCCTAAAGCAGGCTGCCTCCTATTATTGGGGATATTTAACTCAGTTTTGAGTTTTATTTATGTGGCAAGATTATTTTATTTTCCAAAGATGTTCACACCCATATATCCCATCCCACCTGCTTTCCTTACAAGGTGACACTGACTCTCCTCAAGAGGTGGAATCTCTTGTTTGTTGCCCTTGAATCTGGGCAGGATTGTGACTATAGTAGACCTGAAGCTATATGACATCCAAGACTGAGTCATAAAAAGCAGTACAGCTTCTGCCTAGTCTTCCTGGGACATTTACCCTCAGAACCCAGCACCATATTGTAAAGAAGCCACTTGGAAGAGTCACGTGTAGGTATTCTTGCTACACCTCACTGAAATCCCCAGACTTCAGCCAGCATCAACTGCCAAAACTTTGAGTGGGTGAATCTGTAGATGATTCCAGTCCCCAGCCTTTGAGCTATCCCAGCTCACAGTGAGTGAAGTAGAGATGGGCCTTCCCTTCCCAACCCTGCTTTAAACACACATTAATGAGTAAAGTAAATATTGCTATTTTAAGCTGCTGAGTTTGGGGGGGGAGGTTTTCATACAGTGACAAATAACCAGAAAAATTTACAAAGCTTCTAGTCTGATCCTGTGCATGCAGTATTCTCTGACATTCCCTTAACACATGTTTTCTAAGACTTAAATTTTATTATTATTTATTTTTATTTTTATTTTGTTTTGTGGTACGCGGGCCTCTCACTGTTGTGGCCTCTCCCGTTGCGGAGCACAGGCTCCGGACGCGCAGGCTCAGCGGCCATGGCTCACGGGCCTAGCCGCTCCGCGGCATGTGGGATCTTCCCGGACCGGGGCACGAACCCGCGTCCCCTGCATCGGCAGGCGGACTCTCAACCACTGCGCCACCAGGGAAGCCCTAAGACTTAAATTTTAAAATCTCAAGGATCATTCTTGCTGTCCACTAGTCCTAAAATGTTTACCCTGGAAGTTAGTGTGTGTCTCTTCCATACATGAGGAAACAGCTGGATCAATGTGCTGAGACAAGCTGTCGGGCAAGACTAGGCATCTGAGTGAGGCGGGGCGGTGGGGAGGGGCGGATAGACTCCCCTGCTGTGCGCTGATCAGATCATGACAGGAATATTGCATTCAGGTCTAAGGCCTGACCTGGCTATGTATTCAAATGAGAGACCCCAGAATGGTGAAAGAATTAAAAATCTAGTCATGATACCTGACTAGGGGAAGGAACTGGGAATGTTTAGCTTGAAGAAGAGAAGACATGTTCAGTTACCCCCACTCAGCTGTACACACCAGGCTTTCTCTCCATTCTAGTTTGTCCTTTAAACTCTCAGGCAGAGTGGCAGCTCTTCTAGGAGGCCTTCCATGGCCTCAGGGTGGCATATGTACCCCTCATATGTTCTTCCATATCATGCTCCATGTATCACTATTACTTGCCCTTATCAGTGTTATTTTATGTATATTTATGTGTCTGACTTCTCTATCAGAATGTGAGTTCCTGAGGAGCAGGGACTCTCTCTGCTTGACCTTGGCGTATCCTCTACTTATCCCATGGGTCTGGCACATAACACAACATAAATGTTTTACAAATCAGTATTTAAGTGTTGACACGTCGAAGAGGACCAGGTTTATTCTTTGTGGTCCTAGTGGGGTTAAAGACTAAGAGACATCTTGCACAACATAGGAGAAAATTTTTCTGAGCCCATAGGTAGTAAGGCCTGCCTTAGAAGATCTGGAGTCCTCTGTCCCTGGAGGTACCCAAGCATAGGCTAGACAAACACTTTCATTAGTTCAATAAAATTTTTTTGGTATCTGGGTAACAGTTATGCATAGGTAAAGATTATATAATCCTTCTTTCAAGGAATCTGTGGTCTAGGAATGAAGATAATATGCCAGTGAATACAGTGATTGGAAGGAGAAAGTGATTATTAGGGCGGGGAGGTCAGAAAAGGGGTTTCGTACAAAAGACTCAGACACATGTTTGAATTGCATTGTCAAAGATGAATAGGAATTTGCCAGGCCAACTAGAACACACAGAGTTGTGAGAGTACGTTTGGCTTCTCAGAGCCCTGCAGGTAGTACATTATGGTTGTAGCCTTGGAGTGGGAGGATGTGGTGATGATGGTGACAGTTCTACCAGTAATAATAGCTAACATTTGTTACATTATTGAGCAGGCAGGCAATGAACTAAGTGGCAGGAGATGTGGTTTGGGGAACTAACCACAGGCGCATCAAAGCCTCATGGAATTTATCCCCTGTGAACCATTATTTTAACCTGTATTTTGAGCAGAGGTGGGACACACTTTGATTTGCATGTAAACTTAATAGTTGGCAAGATTGTCACCAAGGTAACATAGCATTTGGATGGACAAGATGGCCTTTGATCCTGAGATCTTTGACACTATGCTTTATCATTATTATCATACTGCTTTATCAACTTCATGGACAAATTTTACACATGCCTTATTTCATTCCCCCTTTGGTCTACACGATGGTGGTTTTATGTGCTTGCCTAACGTGGCAGAAATGACACTTGACCCATTTTCCCAATGATTGAGGAGGAGGGGGGAATCATCAGTATCGAAGGATTTCTTTAAATAGCTTCTCCATTTCTTTAATCTAAACATAACATGATCATGGATATCTCTTGCAGGTTCCCTGTCCTGTCTCCTTTCAGGATAAATTTGACTCAACAGTGTTAGGCCATCATTTGTTACGCACAATCACTGAAGCAAAGTAAGAAATGGCAGTGTTGCCACTTACCTGCCTCTGGTGGTCCGTGAACCATTTCACCAGCCTGAACTTGACTTGTTGTAGCTGTAGGGAAATTGGAGGCCTGTTTTTTATTCCTGCCTAAACTGAGCACAAGCAGATATTAAGAGTGCTGTCTTCAGAATGATTTGGAGCTTGAATGGTATTTTCATCAGATTTATTGTTCCTGGGTGGCTGCTGCATGGGTTCCAGTTATTTATTTATTTATTTGCGTTATGCGGGCCTCTCACTGTTGTGGCCTCTCCCATTGTGGAGCACAGGCTCCAGACGCACAGGCTCAGCGGCCATGGCTCACGGGCCTAGCCACTCCGCGGCATGTGGGATCTTCCCAGACTGGGGCACGAACCCGTGTCCCCTGCATCGGCAGGCGGACTGTCAACCACTGCGCCACCAGGGAAGCCCCTCCAGTTCTTATTCTATCAGTTTACTGGCTATTTGAGCATGGACATGCCACTTAATCTTGCTGAGCCTTAGTTTTCTCATCTGTCTAATGGGTCTAATATGCCTGTAGGAGTATTATGAGGATCAGTTGGTTGGCATATGTGAAAGGACATCCTTATTTAATAGGATCTATTAAATAAGTGTTTAATAAATGTTAGTTTCCTTCCTTTTTCTTCAGTCAGTCAGAATGTTTGAAACCACCATTATTGATTCATTGTTAGTGATTCATTCCTGTAAGTAGTGTTAAATTATGTGTGCCCCTGTGGAGGGTAACATTTTAAGCTATTACTAACTCCTTTTTCTTGATTAATGTGTCACATTCTTGTGGCAGCCAGCCAAGAGCAATACATTTGGGAGTGAGATTGAGGACAGCATTAGAGAAGGGGTAGAGATAACAGGAGTGGAGCAGACGGCCTTCACATAAGGGGTAAAAGGTACCAAAGAACAATTTAGAATCATAGAACTTTAATGTTAAAAGAGATTTTTGAAATTTAGTCCAAATCTATAAATTTTATAAATGGAAGAACAGCCCAAGAGAGGGAAAGTGATCTGACTAGAAGTTAGGAACAAGATTAGGACCCACATTTTGGTTTGTATTCTTTTGTTGCCTTTACCTGTTTTAGGATTTTATCTTGCGTTGATGGTGGTAGGAACTTTAAGTTTTTAGGAGACTTCGCCCAGATTTTCTTTTCATCTGTTCACTCATTCAACTCATTCTTTTTTGCTTTCACTAACTGATATATACAGTTATTGATAATCACAGGGAGGGTAAAATTGAAGGTAATTTCTTAGTTTTTTCTTTCTGTTTTTCTATGTATTCTATACTGAGCATGTAATATGTTTGATGTTAGGAAAAAATGCTAGTAAAAAAAAAGAATGTATTCATGTATTTCTCACAAGTAGAAATAAATATATTTATCCTAGAAAATAAAACCCAAAAAACTGTTTTGATCACTTATAACTTTATTTATAATACAGAAACGAAAACAGCGTAAATGTTAGGTAATGTAAGCTAAGTCAGACTTTATAATGTTAACAGCAGATGTTCTGGTTATAAATACTACCCTTCTTTCTCCTTTGCTCCCTATCTCAGTAAATGAAACCAGCTTACACCCAAAGCCCAAACCAAAAACCCATGATTCATCTCTAATTTCTCCTACTTTTTTCACCTCTACAAACTCTTGATTCAACTTCTGTAATAACTCTTGCTTCAACTTCTGTAGTAACTCTTAAATACGTCTACCTCTAGCTGTCTCCACTGCCACTGCCTTAATCCATCATCTCCAACCCAGATTCCTGTAACTGGTTCCTAATTGGTGTCCCTGCCTCCCCTATCCTTTTGTCACGCTGGAATAGAAATACTCTTCCTGTTTTCATTCTTTTAGCAATGTTTGCTAAGCTTTGTGCGAGTGTTGGGGATGAGATGCATAAATACAGTCCTTGCTCTTCAGATGGCATGTCACTTTTTAAACCTCTTTAATACTTTCCAGAGCTCAAGCGCATGAATTTAAACCACAGGCTTTGTGATCTGGCCTCTGCCTACCTCTCCAGACTCATCTTCAAACACATACCCGACCCCACTCTAGAACTCTGTGTTCTTTTACCAGTCATAATTTTGCTAGTTATGGTTCTGAAATAAGACTTTTGTATTTATATTAACCAGATTTTAAAATCCATGCCATTTTAACATCTGCTTAATTCAATTTAGTTTCTTTAAACAAATAAACAGAAAAGCAGCCAACATCTGGAGTCCAGACCTTTCTTCTCAGCTACAGATCTGTATTTCTAGTTGTCTGATTGACATTTCCACTTGGCTGTCTCACAGGTACCTCAAACTCAACACGTTGAAAATTGTTCTTGTAATTGTCTGTTTTCACAATCTCAGTAAACTATGCTTACCATCAACCGAAGTGTTTAGGCAAGAAACTTGGGAGTCATCCTTGAGAGTTTGTTCTGCCTCACCTTTATGTCAAATCAATCACAAATCTCTGTTTATTTTACTTCCTAAATATTTCTCAAGTCTGTTCACCGAGGTCTATTCCCAATTCTGTTACCTTAATCCAAGTAGCAACCTTGCTTAGTCTGACTTCTGTAACCTCCTAGCTAGTCATCCCACATCCGTGTTTTTTCCCTTCAGAGCACTCTCCACACGTACCTGATCTGGTACCAAATATTTACTACTTTATTGGTCATCTCGGGCTGCCATAACAAAATACCATAGAGTAGGTGGCTTAAACGGTAGATATTTATTTTTTTCACAGTTTGGTGGCTGGAAGTCCGAGATCAGGGTAACAGCATGGTCAGGTCTGGTGAGAGCTCTCTTCCTGGCTTGCAGGCAGCTACCTTCTCACAAGTTCTCTGGTGTCTCTTCTTAGAAGGGCATTAATCCCATCGTGAGGGCCCTACCCTCATGACCTCGTCTAACCCTAATCCCTCCCAAAGGACCCATCTACAAATACCATCAGATTGCGGGTTAGACCTTCAACATATGAATTTGTGTCTGACACAAGCACATTCAGTTCATAACAACTATATTATCTTATGTATTCTTTTTTTTACATCTTTATTGGAGTATACTTGCTTTACAATGGTGTGTTAGTTTCTGCTTTACAACAAAGTGAATCAGTTATACATATACATATGTTCCCATATCTCTTCCCTCTTGCGTCTCCCTCCCTCCCACCCTTCCTCTCCCACCCCTCTAGGTGGTCACAAAGCACCGAGCTGATCTCCTTGTGCTATGCGGCTGCTTCCCACTAGCTATCTGTTTTACGTTTGGTAGTGTACATATGTCCATGCCACTCTCTCGCTTTGTCACAGCTTACCCTTCCCCTCCCCATATCCTCAAGTCGATTCTCTAGTAGGTCTGTGTCTTTATTCCTGTTTTACCCCTTATGTATTCTTGATGTTCTAGCATCTGGGTCCTCGTTGATTAGTAAGAGACTGCCCCTCCCAGGGATAGCCAGTTCTTAGATACAGCAAACAACTCAACCTGGTCTGTGCCTTTCATATGCAAACTAACCAATCCAGAGCCCATTCTCTAAACCACATCTTACACTCCAGGAGGCAGTATTCCTCTGCTCTAATCACCCCAGAGCCAGGTACCAGATAACTAAAGATAGCTCCTATACCCCAGGGCCCCCTGAAGTTATTCGAAGTAGCCAGTTCTAAACCTGCTTACCCTCCCTTGCCTTGCCTTTCTTAAGGAAACCGCAATAAAGGGTCTTGCCCACACTTTTCCTCTTGCTCCTTCTGCCTCCTGACTGACCCTGGTGCTTTCCTATGGTGTCCTGCATTGCATGGCGTGCCCCCTCCTTTTGGGAACTGTGAATAACACACTATCTTTTTTTTTTTTTTTTAACGGGTAAAGTTCCCCCTTAATTTTTACCTCCTATTTTGTTTACTTCCTTGTTTATTTGTTTTGGCCATGCCACATGGCTTACGGGATCTTAGTTCCCTGACCAGGGATCGAACCTGGGCCCCCAGTAGTGGAAGCATGGAGTCCTAACCGCCAGGGAATTCCTTTTCAGTGGCAGTCATCTCCTGATCTGTTGGCTTCACCATACTTGAATAATAATAAAATTTATATTTTGAAACATACTGCCACACTTCTGTGGACTGAATTGTGTCCCCTCAAAAATCACATGTTGACTGTTTGCAGTTGACATGATATACTATACATAGAAAATCCTAAAACAACATCAGAAAACTGTTAGAGCTCATCAGTGAATTTGGTAAAGTTGAAGGATACAAAATAAATATACAGAAATCTGTTGCACATCTATACACTAACAATGAAGTATCAAAAAGAGAAATTAAGGAGGCAATCCCATTTACCATCTCATCAAAAAGAATAAAATACCTAGGAATAAACCTACCTAAGGAGGCAAAAGACCTGTACTCCAAAAACTATAAGATGCTGATGAAAGAAACTAACGATGACACAAACAGATGGAAAGATATACCATGTTCTTGGATTGGAAGAAACAATATTGTTAGAAATGACCGTACTACCCAAGGTAATCTATAGATTCAGTGCAATCCCTATCAAATTACCAGTGACGGGCTTCCCTGGTGGCGCAGTGGTTGGGAGTCCGCCTGCCGATGCGGGGGACGCGGGTTCGTGCCCCGGTCCGGGAGGATCCCACATGCCGCGGAGCGGCTGGACCCGTGAGCCATGGCCGCTGAGCCTGCGCGTCCGGAGCCTGTGATCCACAACGGGAGGGGCCACAACGGTGAGAGACCCGCGTACTGCAAAAAAAAAAAAAAGAAAAAGAGAAAAAAGAAAAATTACCAGGGGCATTTTTCACAGAACTGGAACAAAAAATTTTTAAATTTATGTGGCAACACAAAAGACCCAGGTGTTTAGTGTAAAGTCATTAGATCCTGGTTCAAAACTTTAAATAAAGGAATCTTCTGTATATCATAAAACTGGTGGTAGATTTACCTGCAGTAAGTCATGATATTATACCAGTTTTTTTGAACATTTGAAGGTGATTCAAATGATTGGTTTTGGAGGCAACATAATATAGAGGAGTCCGTTCAAAATCTGGCTCTGTTGCATGTAAGCATGTGATCTTCAGAGGCTCAAGAGGGAGGGAATATGGGTATATATGTATACATATAGCTGATTCACTTTGTTGTACAGCAGAAATTAACACAACATTGTAAGGCAATTATACTCCAATAAAGATGTGGAAAAAAAAAGTTACTTAAACTTTGTAAGCCTCAGTGTTCTCATCTTGGAATGTAGATAATAGTTCCTACCTTAGAATTGTGAAAATTAAATGAAATAATAAATGTGACACATTTAATCATAAGACCTTGCACAAATGCTGTCATTTTCATTCCAATAATTTACTAGAATATATCACTTTGCATAAATTCTCTTCCTTCTTCCTAGAATGCCTTTCTCTGCCATCATTTCATTTCCTGCCACCACCTTTTCTGGCTTCTTTGTGCCCCCTTTTTTGGAATCTTTACTGTGTATTTAATCACATGTTTTTCATTCCCTCTACCTCACTAGACTGTGAATTCCCTGAGGGCAGTGATTATGTGTTGTTTTTATCGTATCCTCAGCCCCTAACATGTTGCCTGGCACATAGTAGATATATTATTAAAGAATTCATCAAATGCATATCTAGTGAATAAATTCTATAGGATTGGTTTAAGTATTAGAAATACCCTATCACAACATGTAGCTGGACACTTAGTGTCCAGCTTGTAGTTTAATATGTAATAGCTATAGCTGTTATTATTGCTAATAATATTATTATTTTTCAGAGACATACTTAGACATCACTTAGATTAACTGACTTCCCCAACAATTTCTATCTCTTTTTATGTATATGACTGAACATTTTATTTATCTTAGGTGCTGTAGGATGGGGGGGAAACGCAAAAGAATACCGATAAGACCTATTACCTATAGATGGTGGACATCATTCTTTCCTGGAGGCATGTTATCATGGTTTATGATACTGAATGATCCAAGCTGACCAGTGAGTCAGGCATCCTACTTAGGTGTGTAGATTAGGACAGATGGGTGGGTAAGCTTCTTTGTTCAAAAACAATAAACTAAATATACACACTGAGAATAAATTAGATGATGATAAATATATGAGAATTAGTAAAAGATATCAGATAATAAGAGGTGACCATCTTAATCATTCTGATGTTTTATTTTGGATTCGCATAATTGCAGCTCTACAATATTCAAGTCCTGTTACCTTTGTTTCTTACAGCTATTGGATGAACTCCCAATGATTTACAGCTGTTGTATATTTGTATACTGCATGTAAGTATTTATGTTTAAAATTCATACGCTTGATACATTTTTAAATTCTTGTTTGCTTCATAGGGAATTATGTAATATAACTAATCCAGTGGTATTACTGGGAGATTGTAACAGTGTAGAAGATTGTAACTTTTGTGATTTCAATGTAGAGTATAATTTCTGGGAAGTTATAATAATATTGTTTATGAACTTGTTTGATCTCAAAACCTTATAGCCAATTTAGATAGAATCTTACTTAAATTAAGTAAGATTAACTTACACAATTTGCCTTTCCTTGAGTTATGAATATATAAAAATTTAGGTAAACATTTTATATATTATGCCATAATAACATTTCTCTACTTTGTACCTGTAATTGTGCTGGGCAGCACACGAAATCATCTCTAAATTCTCACAGTTGTGCAAGATAAATAGGTATTGTCCCCATTTTATCTAAGAATATAAGCAGAGCTTATGCTTAGGTGACTTGCTTAAGGTCATGCGGTTAGTAAGTGTCACAGTTGGAAATTGAACTAGAAGTTTAATAAACTTAACTTTTAAAATATACCTTCTGTTTTCTAGTGTTAATTCTTGAGACTTCTCTGAACCTCTTATGTGATGGTTATCTGATTCTTTTCAACAGGATCATCATTGCTAGCTCAAGAATATCTTCTAAAGATACATAAAAATAAAAATAGTTTGAAAAAATATATTATTTAAAAGAACTCATCAGAAACTTCTTCTGTAAAGGGCCAGACAGTAATTATTTTAGGCTCTCTGGGCCTGTGGTCTCTGTTGCAAGTCTTCAACTCTGCTGTTGTAGTGTGAAAGCAGCCATAGATAATAGGTAAACCAATGGGTGTGACTGTCTTCCAGTAAATTTTATTTACAAAAACAGACTTAGGTTGAGAAATTGGTTCTTGCACTGTAGCTTGCCACCCCGATCTAGAAAAATATTTTCAGGTGACTCTTCTTAATAAGTCATCAGCCTATCACAGTCTGCATCTGTGACAAGCAGATTTGGGCATTTAGAGAACAAGATCAAAAACAAGGAAATCCCATGCACCATTTTCTGAAAGCTGTCCTCAAGACTGAGGCTAAGGTCTTTGCTCTCCTTGACATTGTTTACTGATCTATCTTTTCTGTCAAAACTATATTTATTAAAAGAAAAATAAAGTAACAGTGAGCACTGATATGCTAATGTCCTGATGTACCTGTACCTACATGAGACAAAGCTGAGAGCAGATACTTAAAAAGTACCCAGACAAGTACTACAAGAAAGGGAGAGCAGAAAGCAGAAGATGACTGCTTTCTTACCTCAGTTAATGTTTTGTTCCAAAAACATCCCTCTCAAATAGTCTGGTTATGTGTCTCATTAAATGAAGCAATATGGTAGAACCATCAAGCACAACATGCACACACACAAAGTCATCAAGTCACAGAATTTAAAGATAAAAAAGGTCTTAGTGCTAGTAAGACTTCTCTGAATTCTTTATGCGATGGTTATCTGATTCTTTTCAATATATGATCGCCATTACTTTCCAGCCACCTTTCTTTACAGATAGGGAAATAGGAGTTGGGTCCAATTCCTGTTAATTAGTAAACTGAGAGAACTCTCCTGCTGCTTATACAAAACATAGGTTCAAAGGTTGGATACTTAGCTGATAGCCAAATATATGTTCATATTTACTTATTCACTGAATGTTTCCTGTGTCAGACTTTCCTAGTGACTAGGTATATGAAAAAAAGATTTTATCCCTGCACACAGAAAATTCACAGTCTAGTTGGGGAGACAGATAAGCAAAGAGACAATTGTAATAGAGTAATATTTTCTGTGACAGTGTGCGTTAGTCAGGGATCATTAGTTCCAAGATGTGGAAACCTACCCAAGCCAGTTGATTTAGGAGAGATTTATTTACTATAAGGACATGAGGGAATTATATGGCATAGCAGGAAGTCCAGCTCACCAGAACTGGAAGGGCAACTTCTCTCTCCCTCCCTGTTTTATCTATTCCTTCCTCTCCACATGGCTTCAAGTCTTTGTATCTGCTTTCTTTTTCTCTTCCTGCAGATCACTTCTTTGCTCACTCATCTACTTCAAGTTAGTTGCCCAAATATAAGCATCAGACCTTGTGTCCACACAGCTTTATATGTTGATTCTCTACACTTGATTAAGTCTCTGGCTTCCAAACTCCAAATTTTCAGAAGAGAGCCTCTCACTGGCCCAGTTTAAGTCAGGCATCTACTCCTGGTCCCCATAGCCTCTTGGAGGCTGTAGGCAGTGTGGGTTCTCTAAGATGAGTGTGTGGTTGAGAGGAAATGATGGGCATCACTAGACCCAGGGGCAAGTATACAGGTGGTAAAACAGTGTTCTATTTGTTTTCCTAGTTATATATTCTAAAACAAGTTTCTTTCTCTCTCTTTTTTCTTTTTAAGGTTTGAATGTTTCAAGACAAAGAACTCTGTAAACTACCATCTGCTTTTTACTTTAGTTCTGTTCAGTTTAATAGTAACCACAGTAAGTCATATTTTATTTCTAACAGATTAAGCAAGTAAACTAGCCATTTATGGAGTTTGGTACATTTTGCTTCTAATGTTTGCTTCATGTTGTTCATACTGAAATATTTCTACACAAAACTTACTTATAGATATTGCCCCTTTGTTTCCTGTTTAGGTGTTATTTCTCAACAAAAAGTTGAAACAACTTTTTAAAAAATCTGTTTTTTTTTTTTTTTACAGAAGGGGAAAAAGTCAAAAGGCAAATATTTACTAGCAATGGAAAACAATTAACTTTTCTTCATGGATTCACATATTACCTCCTATTTGTTAAAAAAAGAAATTGGCTCTGCTCCGTAGGGCCTAGTGTGACTCTTTTAATGGTTAACCTTTTCCAAATAGGTTGAGATAGCCAATCACTTCTGATCCTACCCTAGCGCTTTTTTCCTCAAGTGAATTACATTTTGTATTAAGAGATATTAATTTCAACAAGCTTTTATCACAAATCTACCATATCAGGCAGTAGAAAATACAAAGATGACTAAGAAGCAGTCACTATGCTTGAGGACCGCATTCTAGTGGGGAACTTAAACATGTAAACAAAGAATTGGATCGAAAGATGATAATTGCAGTCATACAGGTAAAAACCAGTTATATGATGATGAGATAAATGAGGATTAATGAATTGCTTGAGTGGGTCAAAGAAAGCTGCAGAGAGGTGTGCTTGAGCTGGGTTTTAATTGATTAGGAGTTCACCAGGCCCCTGGGTAAGAGTGTTATGAAGCACTTCTAAATAGACCATTATGTTGTCCACAGGCCTAGAATCTTGGAACACATAGTGAACTGTCGTTTTTAAGTGCTTAGTATGTGCCAGATACTCTACTGAGTACTTTACATTTATTTTCTCATTAAATCATCACTGCCAGTGGAATTGGGAGAGATTTAATATGACTGGATCAAAGTTAAGTGGTGAGGAGTGAACAAGTGTAGTGAATCAGACAAATATCAGATTATGAAGACTCTTATATACCATGTTTAACTTTGGATTTTTATCCTCAAGGTAACATGGAGCCATTAATTGGTTTAAAGTAGAGGAAAAACATCAATAGATACATGTTTTAGAAAGACATGATTATGGATGATGGGTTAGAGGAGTATGAGCCTAGACCTAGGGATTTTTGCATTTGCTTAGGCAAGATATGAGACTCAGACTGAAGTAAAATAACTGTCATAAGTAATCCATGGTACTTGTGACCCACTAAGTAGAAAGGGGTAGAAATGGAGTAAAAAGAAGGAATTGTCTACAATGATTCCTCAGTTTATGGCCTGGTCCTCAGTGTACGTAGTAAGTCCTTAACCAAGACAGGCAACTTGGAACAGGAGCAGATTTTGCAGGAAAGATAATGAGTATGTTTGTGTCACGGGGTAGGGGTAGATAAATTCACTTTAGAATGTGCTGAGGTTGAGGTGCCTGACATTAATGATATCTGAGGCTTAACAAGTAGGTTGGGCTAAAGATGTGGATTTGGTAGTTGTCAGGTTATAGGTAGTACTAGAAATGTGGGAATAGATGAACTGGCACAGAGATAGCATAGACCATTATGATGACCGAAGATACAACCCTTGCAGGGGACCTTCAAGATGGCGGAGGAGTAAGATGTGGAGATCACATTCCTCCCCACAAATACGTCAAAAATACATCGACAGGGCTTCCCTGGTGGCGCAGTGGTTGAGAGTCCGCCTGCCGATACAGGGGACACGGGTTCATGCCCCGGTCCGGGAAGATCCCACATGCCACGGAGCGGCTGGGCCCGTGAGCCATGGCCGCTGACCCTGCGCATCCGGAGCCTGCGTTCCGCAATGGGAGAGCCCACAGCAGTGAGAGGCCCGCGTACCCCAAAAAAGAAAAGAAAAAAAAAAAAACTCCAAAGTTAGCAGAAGGAAAGAAATCATAATGATCAGAACAGAAATAAATGAAAAAAAAATGAACACAGTAGCAAAGATGAATAAAACTATAAAAGCTGGTTCTTTGAGAAGATGAACAAAATTGATAAACCATTAGCCAGACTCATCAAGAGAAAAATGGAGAAGACTCAAATCAACAGAATTAGAAGAAAAAGAAGTAACAACTGACACTGCAGAAGTACATGAGAGATTACTACAAGCGACTATATGCCAATAAAATGGACAACCTGGAAGAAACGGACAAATTCTTAAAAAAGCACAACCTTCTGAGACTGAACCAGGATGAAATAGAAAATATAAACCGACCAATCACAAGCAGTGAAATTGAAACTGTGATTAAAAATCTTCCAACAAACAAAAGCCCAGGAGCAGATGACTTCACAGAAAAGTTCTATCAAACATGTAGAGAAGAGCTAACACCTATCCTTCTCAAACTCTTCCAAAGTATAGCAGAGGGAGGAATACTCCCAAACTCATTCTACAAGGCCACCATCACCCTGAAACCAAAATGAGACAAAGATGTCACAAAAAAAACTAGAGGCCAATATCACTGATGAACATAGATGCAAAAATCCTCAACAAAATACTAGCAAACAGAATCAAACAGCACATTGAAAGGATCATACACCATGATCAAGTGGGGTTTATTCCAGGAATGCAAGGATTCTTCAATATACGCAAATCAATCAATGTGATACACCATATTAACAAAATGAAGGAGAAAAACCATATGATCATCTGAATAGATGCAGAAAAAGCTTTCAACAAAACTCAGCACACATTTATGATGAAAGCTCTCCAGAAAGTAGGCATAGAGGGAACGTACCTCCACATCATAAAGGCCATATATGACAAACCCACAGCCAACATCATTCTCAGTGGTGAAAACTGAAACCACTTCCTCTAAGATCAGGAACAAGACAAGGTTGCCCACTCTCACGACTGTTATTCAACATAGTTTTGAAAGTGTTAGCCACAGCAATCAGAGAAAAAAAAGAAATAAAGGGAATCGAAATCGGAAAAGAAGAAGAAAAGCTGTCACTGTTTGCAGATGACATGATACTATACATAGAGAATCCTAAGATGCTACCAGAAAACTACTAGAGCTAATCAATGAATTTGCTGAAGTAGCAGGATACAAAATTAATGCACAGAAATCTCTTGAATTCGTATTCACTAATGATGAAAAATTTGAAAGAGAAATTAAGGAAACACTCCCGTTTACCATTGCAACAAAAAGAATAAAATACCTAGGAATAAACCTACCTAAGGAGACAAAAGACCTGTGCAGAGAACTATAAGACTCTGATGAAAGAAATTAAAGATGATTCAAACTGATGGAGAGGTATACCATGTTCTTGGATTGGAAGAATCAACATTGTGAAAATGATTATACTACCCAAAACAATCTACAGATTCAATGCAATCCCTATCAAACTACAAATGGCATTTTTCACAGAACTAGAACAAAAAATTTCACAATTTGTTTGGGAAACAAAAGACCCCAAATAGCCAAAGCAGTCATGAGAAAGAGAAAGAGAGCTGGAGGAATCAGGCTCCCTGACTTCAGACTATACTACCAAGTTACAGTAATCAAGACAGTATGGTACTGGCACAAAAACAGAAATCTAGGTCAATGGAACAGGATAGAAAGCCCAGAGATAAGCCCACACACATATGGTCACCTTATCTTTGATAAAGGAGGCAAGAATATACAGTGGAGGGGAAAAAAACCTCTTCAATAAGTGGTGCTGGGAAAACTGGACAGCTACACGTAAAAGAATGAAATTAGAACACTAACACCATACACAAAAATAAACTCAAAATGGATTAAAGATCTAAATGTAAGGCCAGACACTATAAAACTCTTAGAGGGAAACCTAGGCAGAACACTATTTGATATAAATCACAGCAAGATCCTGTTTGACCCACCTCCTAGAGAAATGGAAATAAAAACAAAAATAAACAAATGGGACCTAATGAAACTTAAAAGCTTTTGCACAGCAAAGGAAACCATAAACAAGGCAAAAAGACAACCCTCAGAATGGAAGAAAATATTTGCAAACGAAGCAACTGTCAAAGGATTAATCTCCAAAATATACAGGCAGCTCATGCAGCTCAATATCAAAAAAAAACCCAATCCAAAAATGGGCAGAAGTTCTAAATAGACATTTCTCCGAAGAAGATACAGATTGAAAGGATGCTCAACATCACTAATCATGAGAGAAATGCAAATCAAAACCACAATGAGGTATCACCTCACACGGGTCAGAATGGCCATCATCAGGAAATCTACAAACAGTAAATGCTGGAGAGGGTGTGGAGAAAAGGGAACCCTCTTGCACTGTTGATCGGAATGTAAATTGATACAGCCACTATGGAGAACAGTATGGAGCTTCCTTTAAAAACAAAAAATAGAACTATCATATGACCCAGCAATCCCACTACTTGGCATATATCCTGAGAAAACCATAATTCAAAAAGTGTCTTGTACCACAGTGTTCATTGCAGCACTATTTACAATAGCCAGGATATGAAAGCAACCTAAGTGTCCATTGACAGATGAATGGATAAAGAAGATATGGCACATATGTACAATGAAATATTACTCAGCCATAAAAAGAAACGAAATTGAGTTATTTGTAGTGAGGTGGATGGACCTAGAGTCTGTCATACAGAATGAAGTAAGTCAGAAAGAGAAAAACAAATACCGTATGCTAATACATACGTATGGAATCTAAAAAAAAAAAAATTGTTTTTATAAACCTAGGGGCGGGACAGAAATAAAGACGCAGGCGTAGAGAATGGAGTTGAGAACACGGGGAGGGGGAAGGGTAAGCTGGGACCAAGTGAGAGAGTAGCACTGACATATATACACTACTAAATGTAAAATAGATAGCTAATGGGAAGCAGCTGCATAGCACAGGGAGCTCAGCTTAGTGCTTTTTGACCACCTAGAGCGGTGGGATAGGGAGGGTGGGAGGGAGATGCAAGAGGGAGGGGCTATGGGGATATATGTATTCATACAGCTGATTCACTTTGTTATACAGCAGAAACTAACAACACTGTAAAGCAATTATACTGCAATAAAGATGTTTAAAAAGAAAAGGTACAAACCCTTTGTTACACTGGGCTTTTTATTCTCAGTGAAAACAAAAGAATATGCATTTATGATATACCCTAAAAGTTACAATTGATTTGTCTGTTTGACATTTAAAACCTGTCAATATGCAAATTCTTTTTAAGGGGGAGGGATAGATTGGGAGTTTGGGATTGACATGTACACACTGCTGTATTTAAGGTGGGTAACCAACAGGGACCTACTTATAAAAAAATAAAATTTAAAAAGATAAAATGAGAATGTCTCATTTTATAATGTCTAAGGAATTCAATAAGAATCAACATTTTAAATAAAAATTTAAATTTATCCATTTAAGGTGTACCACATGATGATTTCATATACATAGTGAAAATATTACTACAGTCAAGCTAATTAACATATCACATAGTTACTGTTTCCTGTCTGTGTGATGAAAGCACCTGAAATCTACTCTTTCAGTAAATTTCCAGTATTCAGTCCAGTATTATTAACTGTAGTCACCATGCTGTACCTTGGAACATTGACCACTTGAGGGTCAAGTGAAAGAGATAGAGCCAACAAAGGAGGTAATCAGAGGTGTAGGAAAACCAGGAGAGCTTGATGTCACAGAGTACAAAGAGGTTTCTAGAAAGGGCACCAGTTGCCTCTGAGAGGCTGAATAAAATGAAATTGAGGTTTGACCCATAAAAAAGACCAAGTAACCTTAATGAGGGTACTGTCCACAGCAGATTGATGAAGGCAGAAGCTAGATTTCAGTGAGTTGAGAAGGTGAAAAAGATTGAAAGAGCAAAGATATTGTATTTCCTTATGTTTCTGCATTGCCCTGCGTAGTCCTTTGCATACATACTTGTTAATCAGGAAAGAGTCCTAGAATTTCAGAGGTGAAAGGAAGTCTTGTTACTATATAAAAGAAGAGACTAATGTCCAGAGAGTTTTAGTGACTTTCCTGACCAACCAAATGTATATGGAGAATTGGTGGTAGAGTCAAGACAACTTACCTTTGTAAGTTAAGAGCTGATGTGGCTGAAAACTTAGACTTGGGAGTCAGTCATATCTGAGTTTTGACCATCACTGTTACTTAATAACTGTGGGACTTTGGGTAACTTACTAAAGAGAGAGGTAACTCTCTGCTTTAGTTTTCCTCATCTGTAAAATTAATAATAGCATACATTTCACATTAGTTGTAAGAATTAATACCTGTCACATAGTAAGGACTCCATAATTCTTTTGCCTTAAAAAAATGCTTTTAAGAGGCATGCCCTTCTGTATTTCTTTTATTAGTAATGAGAATCTGAAATTATGTAAAGGAAAATTCGTATTTTGAAATAACAAATTTCAGAGATTAAAAGCATTCTGCCTTACTGAATTTAGAGTTATATAAATGTTCCTACACATCTTACTTAATTTGTTTTTTTTAATTTTTGGCTGTATTGGGTCTTCGTTGCTATGCACGGGCTTTGTCTATTTGTGGTTAGTTGGGGCTACTCTTCGTTGCGGTGCGCAGGCTTCTCGTTGTCGTGGCTTCTCTTGTTGCAGAGCTCGGGCTCTAGGCACGAGGGCTTCAGTAGTTGTGGCTCACAGGCTCTAGAGCACAGGCTCAGTAGTTGTGACTCATGGGCTTAGTTGCTCCGTGGCATGTGGGATCTTCCCAGACCAGGGCTCGAACCCGTGTCCACTGCATTGGCAGGTGGATTCTTAACCACTGCGCCACTAGGGTAGCCCCTACACATCTTACTATTAGAGCTCTATGGGTGCTTCAAGGAAATAATCTCTTGCTGTGGTGAGGGAACTTCCTCCAGGAATAAGAAGTTCTATAGACAAATGATAAAATTACGTAAAATTTATGAGATCAGCACTACATTAAATGAGGCTGTAGAGATACGTAAGAATCGTTCTTTCTGTCAAGAAGATTATTGCCTTGTAGGGGAGAGAAACAAACTAATAAATGCCGTAAAGTTTATGTATGGACAGTCAGGTAAAGAGGATGAGTGATGGATTCTGCTTAGCAGAGAAGGAGTCAGAAAAGATTTCAAGAAAGAGGTATAGTTTGAGCTGAATCTGGAAACATGAGTGTTTACCAGCAGGGGGTAATTTCTGAACAAAGTAAAGCACAGCATGTTTAAAGATACAGAAGCATGAAACTAGCATATTTGTTGGAGCCTAGGATGAGAAAGAGACAAGAGGAGAGGAATAAGACTAAGCAGAAAGGCCGGAGCAAGATTATGGAAGACTTTGAAATTTGGACTTTGTCTTGCATGTGATGGGAGTCATTTCAGGGTTATGATTTAAATTTTGACTCCTCTCTACCATGTCATTTTAAAGGTGTACTGGTTTTCGTTTTTTTAATTAATTAATACATTTTGGGCTGCATTGGGTTTTCGCTGCTGCGCGCGGACCCCTCACTGCAGTGCCCCTCCCGCTGCGGAGCACAGGCTCCAGGCGCAGGGGTCCCAGCAGCTGTGGCTCACGGACTGTAGAACAGGCTCAGCAGCTGTGGCACTCTGGCCCAGCTGCTCCACGGCATGGGGGATCCTCCCAGACCCCAGCTTGAACCCATGTCTCCTGCACTGGCAGGCGGACTCCCAACCACTGCGCCGCCAGGGAAGTCCCTAAAGGTGTACTCTTATAGGGCAATAAATGCATGCAGTAAAGAGGCATTGAACTTAATCACCCACATGACACTGGAGCCTAAAACTAGGGTTTGTGTAACTTTCATGTATTTAGGTGAATGAATTAGAGGTTTTCAGAAGCAGAAGAAAGGACAAGAAATTTGTTTTAAATGTTTTCACCTATTAGCACGTATTATGCGCTAAACACTTACACGTATTTTGGCTTATTATTACTCACCACTATTATTCCCATTATCCAGATAAGGAAAAATGAGTCTTTTGGTTAAGTGACTTGCTCAGGCATGTAGCAAGTAAGTGGCAGTTTAAAATTTAGCTCCTGTCTCCAAGTCCAGCATTCTTGGTGCTGTAGAATAGATCTGCTGCAGGGATTGTCAGCATAACTTCTTCAGCCCTCATGAGTTATCCACGCATCTCTGCCTCTCCTTGATGCTGATGCAGAGGCCAAGAGGCCAGAGTAATCCACAACAGCTTTGAAACATTTAGTTTACCATGATGTAATGAGCACTGGGGCACACCTACCTGTAGGTAACAGCCCTTTTGTGGCATGCCACCTAATCTGATTGGTTTTATATGGCTGGAGTCAGATCTAAGAAGCAAGACTAGGGAAGCAGGAGATGTTTGAGATTTGCAGAGTAGCAGGAATAGGTTTTCTTTCCCCTTTGTAATGCACTTCATTTACATGTATTTCTTTTAATATTTTTCAGGTTTACCTTAAGGTAAAGGAGCCTGTATTCCATCAGGTAATTTTTAAAAATTATTACACATTTTATTATTTAACACTGCCTTGTGTTTTCCTTTTCTAGTAAATTATATGCATATACAACTTCTGTAAATGAAATGGTAGATGTTTTAGGAAAGAACAGTGTTTAAAACAGAGATTACAAACAAGTTCCTGCAGAAGCACATGTAAGCAAAATAGGAATATACCAAGAATAGTCAATGCCCAGGCCGCACTGGCTATTGGTAGATAGTCGTGCAGGTGCAACGTTGCTCTTATAAGCAGAAAAAAAAACCAGGAAGCATTATACACATGCACGTGTAAACAGTCTTTTTTATGACATTATTTTCTAGAAAAGATAAGGGGAAAATACTCAAGGAATGTTCAATCTAACATATTTTAAGTAGTTTTTTGAGGTGGACGGTTATTTATATTGAGGGAAACAAACATAGGAAACTTTGGTATGAGAAATAATAACTTAAGTGCATCCTAGAATGAAACCAGAGTAAAATGAAGTATCAGACCCTAAATAAAAAGAGCTATTATTTATTGAGTGCTATGATGTGCCTGGTCACTATGCTTATTACTACATAGACCCTAATCTCCCCAGCAGTCCTACAAAATATGAATTACTGTCTATATTTTAAGGGAAATGAGCTCAGAGATACTAGGTAATTTGTCCCAGAGTTACACAGTTATTAAGGGACAGAGCCAGGGCTGTAACTAGATTTGTTTGACCCCTGTCATCCTTCTTTTAACAAAGTGGGTAGATAGATAGATAGATAGATAGATAGATAGATATGATAGATATGATAGGTAGATAGATAAAGTATAAATATATAAGCATGCAAACAGGCACATTTCAGGAGGATTAGAGGCCTTGTACTTTTAGAATATTTTGTGCTTACATAAAAAGGTAAATGTTCCTATAATCTTTTAAACTTAAACTAGACAATATCACCTGAAATCTGTTTCTTGAAGAAATAAATTCCAAATCCACGTTATTGTGCCTTGCTTTTTTCCATAGGCCAGCTGAAAGTTGATGTACTAACGTAGATATTATGGGGGGTGGGGCATCCTCACTTTCCTGTTTATTATAGCTTGAAGTGATGTCATTATATATTTACCCCTTTATTAGAAATATTTATTGACACTGTAAAAAATGAAGTTTATTTACGTGAAGAATACTTCAGTTTTTATAAACTTCTTATTTGCCTTTATAAGAAGAAAAATAATAACCACAAAAGAACAAAATTTGGAAATTTTGAGTTAAGTTTTCTAAGTTTATTACCATTCAGTTTTCTGTTTTGTGTTTTTGACTTATTTGACACTGTGTTTATGTAATAAAAGGAACAAACTATTCATATAACATTTCATGCTGCGATTTCCATGTGTTTTTCCAGTAATAAGTATTTTCTTCCCTGTGTATACTTAGATATCTGTATGGTTGGAAGGTAGGCAGGATGAAAACTTATAGCTATGGCTTATATCCTAGGCTTAGAGATTAAAAATCAGGATAGGGAAGTGAAGAAGTAAAGGAATGCTAGGGTGAAGTAGATAAGCAATCTGAAGGTAAGACATTCATTCATCAGGTGTACTTTCTCATTACCAAATTCTAAGCTGGAATTTGGAAATAAAGAGGCAGTAGAGCACAGACTTTTAAGATCCAAAGTGAGGCAGACCTGGATTCAAACTAGTCTCTCTGCTTATTCACAGTATACTCTGGATAAGTTACTTAACTTCTTTGAGCTTTGGTTTCCTCGTTATTCAGCAAGCACTTTTTAAGTGCCTTCAGTATGCCCAGTGCTGTACTAGGCACAGGAGATGTACAAGTGAGTGAAATAATGAGGTCTCTTGCTCTTTTAGAGCTCATAGACCGCATCTCTGAAGTCGGTATAATAATCTCCTATAGTTGTCTGAGTATTAAATGAAATAATGCATTTAATCCTTAGCACATAGTAAAACACTCAGTAAATGTTAACTCATATTAATATACTAAAGCACATAAGACATGGCTGCTGGTCTCAGAGAACTCACTATCTGGTCAGGAAGATTGACTTGTAAAAACGTATTTGTAGTATATACGTTTTGTAACAAACATGTAAAAGTAGTACTAATGTAGGCAAGGGCACAGTCTGTTTAGATGACTCAAAATAGGATTACAAAATACACCTAGTGCATGTAGCTAAACTATTACTTACTCTAGTACTGAAGAACAAGTTAAGAAAAATAGCCCACTAGTTTGATACAATAGTATTCCTCGCTGCTTTGTAAAGTTTTATTTAAAGAGACCTTTGCTTCAAATGTCTAATCTAATCCTATGCTGGTCTGTAAAGTAATTAGAATTGATACTTTCTATTGATATTTATACTTAAGGCTTAAAAAAAAAATCTTTCCCTAATTATTTTCTGGGTATCATTCTTAAGAAAAGAGAACTTCTTTTTCTGAGAATCTTCTAATTGTCAAAGTTTGGAGTATTACTTTCAGTTCTTTCAGGTAACTTGATATTTTTATGTGTAGAAACTTAGAAAAATTGTTTTAGAATTTGTAAGTAGAAAATTGTTTTGAAATTTGTGACAAGATTTACAATATTTTTCAAGATCTTAAAAATAATGGAAAAGGAAGGAAAAGCAGTGTGGTCTAATCTAAAGGAGCTCTGATTAAGACTGGAATCTTGATTTCTTACCACTTTGATTTCTTGAAGTTCAGAATCTCTATTTCTTGCCATTTTGTTATCCACCAACGAATTTCTTGCTGTACCTATTCTTCAGTATCTTCATCTGTAAAATGTTCAAAACAAGGAAAGGTACTATTTCACAAGGATTATATAAAAATAATTAAGGTAATGCAAAGCACAAGGCAATAAACATACTAACACTGTGTGATACTAAAAGTACTTAGTAAGATGTGCATAAATTTCTGCCTATGATGATCATGGAAAGCTTCTAAAAGGAGATATTTGAGTTGAGCTAGAGAGATAAGTAGCGATAGTACAATTAAAAGTATCTGTCACAACAAGGATGATTGTCTTACTAACCAGATTAGCTTCCCTGAGGGAGAATATACTGATAACAGTTCTACTTTACTGTATTAAATCCAAGGTGATCCAAATATCTCCCAAAGAGAGCCAAATGCCATTTATTCATTTTGATGGCCTTGCAAAGGATAATACTCAGATCACATAGCTGTCACATTCAATAGAAACACCAGCATATCTCAAGAAAACAAAAAGAAAAGCATACATGAGGATAGACTAAAAGAACATTTAAGAAGTTATTGAACCCTCTTAAAGTAGCTAATTGACAAATCAGTAGTTGAATATCTCAGATGAGATCTCATCTAATGTCTCAAAGAGTACTGTTGCTTAAAATCTTCTTGCCAAAGTAGATGTCTCTGAAAGATTCTTTCTAGACATGACGTAACAGTATTTTATTACTACCCCTTCTAATTTGACCTTCAAGGTTTGCAAGAAAGAACACTATGTAAACAATTTGAAAAACAGGAACTTGGGTAGATTTTTTAAAATTCTATTATGTTTCATTTGTGCCATTTTATTACAAATTAGGGTAGAAGGAAACTACTGTATAAGCACACTTGGAAAAGAAGATGACGCTTTTTAGTATCTACTATGTGCTAAATATTATATATTCTTTCATATAGTTTATATAGATTGACTCACTCATTATCTTACCAAACTATCAACAAACCTGTTTAGGAATTATCTTCATTTTATAGGTAAGGTAACTGAGAGTCAGAAGGGGTTAAGTAATTTGCCCAGTGTTTCTCAACTAGTTAGTGGCAGAACTGGAAATGGAAACCAGATCTTTTTTTTTCCCCCAAAGCCCATATTGCTTTTATGATATGATATGTCGTTATAGCAGATTACTTTGGGATCTAATTTATTGTCAGATGTTTTTCAAAAGAATGAAAAATACTATTTAGATTTTTTGTGCAATAATGAACTTGGAAAAATGTGAAGACTGAATATGTAAAACTTAGGTATAGCTGTGGTTTACTTTAAGTAAACTTCAATTCAGTTATCAATTCAAAAAACTGCCCGAAGTCAAATATAAGTGAAGTACTTTGGGAATAAAAAGAGATTAAGTAATTTTTATAGAAGGATTTCAGGAAGGCTTCACATAGGAAATGACATTTGAGCAGGATTTATTTGACCATGGAACCCTTTTTTATTGAATATTTCTTAATATCTCTCAGCACGGTGGTATTCTGGGGCACTGTTTGGGAAATCCTATGCTAAATACGAGATCCTGCAGAACATGAGAAGAGAAGGAAGGCTGGAACCAAACTGTGAATCACTGGCTGTCATGCTAGAGTTTGAAACTTACGATTTTGCCATTGACAGAGGCATAAGATTATAATATCTGTTTCAGATAATTCTGGCAGTTGTATGTAGGATGGATTAGAAGGCTGTATAGTTTGGGCAGAATTAAGATTTTTAACCAATTCTGAATATACCTACAAAAACTATGTTTTTACCAATAGACCACATTGCCTTATGAGACTTATGAAATTGTTTTATAGTTAAAAAGTAATATCTACATTTAGCTTATTACTATTTAAACTATCCTCTACGTATGTAGGAAGCACCAACCTTTTAGCCTTATCATATGAGAATAAATTTATATATTAACTCCCAAAATAAAATGCCTCTTACATCCCTATTTTGACTATGATTATAGAAATATGAAACCATAGTCACCTAGTTCAGTCCCTTCATTTTACAAATGGGAGTCCAAGGCTAAGATAAATGAAGTGACTTATTCAAAGTCATGTACTGAGGCAGTAATGAGGTGGTAGAAAAATCTAGAATCCCCCAACTGCAGCCCTTGGCTTTTTCTGTTAGAGGTTCTCTTTACTATGTTTGGGCAATTGAATGAGTCCATTACAAACTTCAAATGCCGAAATCCCATTACCTATTAGCACCATAGGTTCCCACTCATTGGGGCTTTATCCACAAATCCCTACCTGATCTCCCACCCTAATAAACTGTTCGTGACCACAGGTGAGCTGAGTGCCTTTCTCCTAGAGTGAAAGACTTGAGCTCCCTCTGCGCATTCAATGTGAAGCTAATAATTATTCTAGCGGGTTAGTATGGAATTCTTTCTTCATCTTTTAAATGTCTTTTATTTTTAAACAATATCAAACTTACAGAAAAGCTGCAAGAACGATAAAAAGAACTTTTCCACCTGAACCACTTGAAAGTATACTGTCAACCTGTTGGAGCATGACGACTTATGATAGTGTCTATTAGACTTCTCCATTGTAAAGTTATTCTCTGTCCCTTCATAATTAATAAGAACTTTGTAGTAAAGTACTCTGAGACTTACGAAAATACTCTTAATTATTAAACTTTGAATTTATTTTTTATTTCTATGGACTCTCTCTTGTATTCCTATTTTATTCAGTGAGTTATGATGTTACTAACATGGTTTATTTTGGTGTAAAAATTGTCTCAGATTTGGCAAGTGGAGCACTTTCAGGCCGGTGTCTGTGTCCTTTTGACCTGTTCCCATCGTTCTTTGAATATCTCTTACTTTTTGGCACAAGAAGATGTTCTTGGCTCATCTTGTTCTTTCCCTGATCCAGGCCTGATCTCCATGGAGGCTTGGTTTCTTTGAGTGGAGAATGGAATTTAGAAACCAGATCCACGTACTAGATATGTGATTACATGTGTCTCTCCTTTATTAGACTGAACTCTTTGAGGTCAGGAATAGGGTGTCTTTTCATCTTTGAATGATGAATGAATGTCTCGTCCAATGGCTGTCATTCAGTCGGTGTTCAATAAGTATTGGATTGGCCAAAAAGTTTGTTCGGGTTTGTCTGTGAAATCTTACGAACAAACCCGAACGAACATATTGGCCAACCCAATACTTGCTAGAAAATAAACTGGTCAGTTATTTGAAACTCCTCTCCATGTTTTGGCTTAATCCAAGGAATAGACCATAAGGAACGAGTCTATTCCTTAGTGGAGAATGTTAGCTCTGAAGAAATATTGTAAGTCAGTCTCCCTCATTATCAAAATAATTATTGTATATCTACAGTTTCCATGGTCCCACACTACAGCCGCATCCCACTTAATTTGCCCTCTTTACCTCTCTGTTTCATCTATCTTCAGATCTTTCCACACAGGCATCTTAATGCCAAGTCACAGAACAAAAAATTGTTTTTCTACTTTGCTCAAGATACTTTTCTTTTTACTGATAAACAAAAACACAACATGCTTTTTTCCTAGGCTATAGGCTCCTTAAGGATAAATACCAGGTCTCAGTTTACACACAGCATATTTCTATGATGTTTAGCAGGGAGAAAACACTAATAATATTTTTATAGTCTTTGGCGTTTGAAGATCAAAAAAATTATTAAATATGGAAAGATATGAAAATTCCTTGTAAAAATATTTTTAGATGAAAATTGCAGGGAGTGTAAAAGTATGTATTCTATTATCTTTTTATTTAAAAAATGACTTATCTTAAAATATGCATAGAAAAAAGGTTATGTGGACACCTCTAGCTTCAAGAAAGCCTGGGAAATCAAGATTTTATAGCTGGACATATTGCCAGCCTAATAAAATCAGTCTTCTATAAAGACAGAGGCAAGAATAGATACTGAGTAGGCCACTAGCAGGGTCTGCTTCAGATTCCTAGGGGAGAATCAGAATGTATAGGGTCGAGGTGCTTGTGAAGAGAAGAAAATTCATTTGAAAAATCCCCATTGCACTTCCAGTGCATACATTCTTATCCAGCATTTGTTATGTTTAACATACTCCCTGAACAATCCATTTCTTTTGACTTCTCTATGCTGATGAGTCATAAATCTGTTAATTCAGCTCAGTTTTTTCTTCTAAGGTTTAGACCCAGATATCCAACTCCTGCTAGAGATCTCCACTTGGATATCTAACTGGCACCTCAAACTCGAAACATATCCAGAAATGAAGTCAACATTTTTATCCCCTGTCTTTCTTTTCATATTATTCTTTAACACAACAAACAATTTCACTATGCACCCAACTGCCTAAGTCATAAACCAGGCTATCATTGATTTTTCCCAACTTATACTAACTCACATATCAAATTAATTATCAGTCTAAGCCCTAAATATTTCCCTAATCTCTCCATTTTTCTCCTTTCCCAGTAACACTACCCTAGTTCAGGCCCCATGTCTCACCTAGGTCACTGCAATACTTTGTCAGTGGTCTGTTTTCCATCAGTCTTGCCTCCTCCTAATTCATTCTCCACCTAACATAACGGGGACATCTTTCTAATACATGAGTGATCATTTTGAGCTACTGCTGAAACTTTCATTCACTTTGCATTGTTCTTAGGATAAAGTCCAACTCCTTAACATGACTTGAAAAGCCAGACTTGACCTCTGCTTACCTTTCTGACTTCATTTTTCCCACTCTTCTCTCCAACAATATATTCTAGACAGCATTACTTTTTTCTAGTCCCCAGAATGTAAGCTATGACCATTACTGTCTTCCACCTTCTCTTAATGTTTGTTATTATTAATAATGCTTGTCCTATTAATACTTCAGTTATAAAATTAAACATTAAATCCTCCAAAAAGTCTTTTTTTCCTTCCAGTTTTGTTGAGACATAATTGACATACAGCACTGTATAAGTTTAAGGTGTACAGCATAATGATTTGACTTACATACAACATGAAACGATTACCACAGTAAATTTAGTGAACATCCATCATCTCATATAGATACAACATTAAAGAAATAAAAAAAAATGTTTTTTCCTTGTGACAAGAACTCTTAGGATTTACTGTCTTACCAACTTTTATATATAACGTATAGCAGTGTTAATTATATTTCTCATGTTGTACATTACATCCCTAGTCCATGGAAGTCTTTCTGATCTGCATACGTTTGGATTAGGTGGCCTTCCTATGTGCTTAGAAAATACTCTGTTCAGTCCCTGTCAGAGTTAAAATACTACATTTTAACTGCCTGGTTACTTATACCTCTCTTTACTAGATTGTAATTGCAGTGAGGGCAGGGATCGTGCCTTTCTTGTTCACGATTATAGCAGCATGGCTGCAATTATTGATTCAGGTGGGCAATCAGTCTCTAATAGGCTTTCATCTAATACTGTGTTTACTTAGCTTTATTGTAGAATACTAGGTCGAGGATACAGCAAGTGTAATGTTTTCATCTCATCGGGAGATTCAGCGCTATCCTTATACACAGCCTCTTTTGCCCTCTCATCCACATAAGTTCTGTACATCTGCCAGGGATGAGAGCTAAGTGTAGTGGAAGTCACTGTAACATGCAGAAGCTACAGCCCCTTTTTATTTCTTTTTTTTTTTCCCCTACCATTCTTTATAATAGGCATCTTTTATACTGTTCTAATGCAGGCCCCAAGAAGCAGACACAACATTCCCCATTTATCTTAACTGTTGTATTCAAGGCTGGAAGACTTGAGGTCATACGCAGCCAGGCCTACATCATCCCAGGCTGGATATTAGTTAACCCTTTACTCAGACTATGATGTCCCCAGGGTCTAGTACAATGCTCAATACATATTTCTTGGATTCCATTTAATAGAGAGACCACAAATAGTAGGCAGGAGTCATAGCAGGGCCTTATAAGAGTGTCCACCTAAAACATCAGGGTATAGAAAGGTTGAAAGTGAAAGTATGGAAAAATATATATACCATGCAAACACTAAGCAAAAGAAATATGGTATAGTTATTTTAATATCATACAAAATAAACTTTAAGGGGAAAGTATGTCTATTGATAGAGAAGGATTACTTTGTAGTATTAAAAATATTCAATTCAGAAAATTGTATTAATTTAAAACTTGTATGTACCTTTAATATATATAATACCTCAACATATATAATGAAAAAAAGACTGAACTAGAAGAAAAAATAGAAAAATCTATAATCTTTGGGGATTTTAATATACAACTCTCAGTAACTCAAGAAGATATAGAAGATTTAAACTGCTTGATTAAAAAACTTGAGCTATAGGGCAAATGTAAAATACTACACCCAACAATTGCAGAAACACTTTGTTTTTCCACATTTACAAAAATTGACCATATACTTGCTCATACTGTAAGTCTTAACAAATTTCAAAGGACTGTAATCAGAATATAATTTCTGACTGTAATGCAATTACGTTAGAATTTAAGTAATATAATTTTAAATAATATAGATCAAAGAAATATAGAAATTTCCAGTCATAGAAATTGGAAAATATTTTGAATTGAATCAATGAAAATAAATACATGTTAAAACTTGGGGGACCTTCTGGTGGTCCAGTGGGTAAGACTCCATGCTTCCAATGCAGGGGGTCCGGGTTTGATCCCTGGTCAGGGAACTAGAACCCGCATGCATGCCGCAACTAAGAGTCCACATGCCGCAACTAAGAAGTCCGCATGCCACAACTAAAGATGCCGCACACCTCAACGAAGATCCCATGTGCAGCAACCAAGACCCAGAGCAGCCAAAATAAATAAATATATATATATATGTATATAAAAGAATAGCCACATTAAAAAATGTAGCTATTGGATTCAGCAAAATTCATATGTGGAGGGAAATATCTAGCCTTAAAATGTGTGTACCAGGAAAAAAAGGCTAAAAAAGGAAACATATAGCATATATTTCAAGAAGTGAAAGATAAAACCAAAAAGGAATACAATAGAAAACAAATATACTATGGGGAGAATCAGCAAAGCCAAAAGTTGCTGCTTTAAACAGACAAGTAAAATTAACATACTCTTGGTGAATTTGATCAAGAGAGGAAAAGGCAAGCACAAACAATATCAGATATGAAGGGACTTCCATGGTGGTCCAGTGGTTAAGAACCCGTCTTGCAGTGATGGGGATGCCAGTTTGATCCCTGGTCGGGGAACTAAGATCCCACATGCCATGGGGCAACTAAGCCTGCGCACCACAACTACTGAGGCCTTGCATCACAGCTAGAGAGCACGCGTGCCACAACTAATCAGCCCATGTGCTCTGCAGCCCGCGCACCACAACTAGAGAGGCTGTGCACCTCAACTAATGAGCCCGCGCACTGTGAGATCTCACATGCCACAGCTAGCGAGCTCGTGCGTCACAATGAAAGATCCCACGTGCCGCAACTAAGACCTGACGCAGCCAAAAAATAAATAAATATTAAAAAAAGAAGAAATGAAAAAGTGATATCACATCAAGCCCTGGCGACATTAAAAAGTTAATTGAATATTATGAACAACTTTATGCCAATAAATTTACATTTTTCATTTTTATTTTTTTAAATGGACAAATTCCTAAAGAAAGTATAACCTGTAGAAACTTACAGAGAATACAAAACCTGAATTGTCCTATAACAATGAAAAGTGGTTCAATAAGTAGTCAGAAATTTGTGTGCAAATATGACTTTGCTAGAATGTTTACCACACATTAAAAGAAGAAATAATTCCAGTCTTACACAGATTCTCATAGTGAATCGAACAAAAAGAAGAGATACTCTCCAACTCATGTATGAGGCAAGCAAAACTTTAATACCAGTAAGGAGAGTTTGAAAGAGTTAAAATAACAGGCAGAAGTCCTAGGCAAAATATTTCCAAACCAAATCAGCCAATATAAACAAAAATAGGATAAAGCATCATGACTAAATTAGATATATCCCAGGAGTATCAAGTTGGTTAGACTATTAATCAGTATTAGAAAATTATATTAAAAGATTAAAGGATAAAAATTATATGATTATCTCAAGAGATACAGAAAAAGTATTTGATAAAATATATTAATTCATGATTTTTAAAAACTCTTAGCAAACTAGAAATAAAAGAGGGCTTCTTAATCTGATAAAGATTATTTTAAAAAAAATTTTTTTCATCCTACACTCAATGTAACACTTAGTGATGAACCATTGAAAGCTTTCTCTTTGAGACTGAGCATGAGATAGCAGTACTTGTTATCACCAGTTCTATTCATATTGTACTGGAGGACCAGGCCCACTCAGTTAAGCAAGAAAAAGAAATTAAAATTATTGAATTAAAAAGGGTGAGACAAAACTGTAAATATTCACAAGTGATATACAAATGTATATAGGGAAAACCTAAAGACTCTATACAAATAAATTATTAGAAGAGATTTTAAAAGGTAAAGTCACATTATATAAAAGCAGTTTGCAAAAAATGGTTGTATTTATATATAATAGCATCAAACAGGTAGAAAATGACATTTAAAAATTACTACTTATGATAATCATCTAAAAATATTTATGAAGTACCTAGGAGTAAATCTAGCATAAATGTCTAAGACCTATATATGGAAGAAATTATAAAACACATTTACAGACATTAAAGAATATATAAATGAATAAATAGCTATACCATTATTACAAGACACAGACAACACTAATTTAATCTTAAAATTAAGAATTTACGGTCATAAAAAGACACCATAAAGAGAGTGAACATATAACACTATAGAGTGGAATAAGATATTCGCAACACGTATAATCAAGCAAAGACTAGTATATGAAAAGACCTACAAACCAATAAAAAAAGTAGGAGACCCAGTAGAAAAATGGATGAGACCTTTCACAAAAGATTATATCCAAATGGCCGATAAACATACGAAGTGGTATTCAATCTATATTAGTCATCATGGAAATGAAAATTGAAAACACAATGAAATACCACTACATACTCAACAGAATGGCTAAAATAAAAAAGACTTTATAGTACCGAGGGCTGACTAGCAAGGCTATTAAGCAACACTCATACACTGCACATGGGAGTGTTAATCAGTATAACCACCTTCGAAAAGAGTTTGTAAAAACTACTAAACTTGAGTTTATGCATACGCTATGATCCAGCAGCTTGGCTCCTAGGCATATGCCCAGTAGAAATCCCTGAACGTGTACACCAAAAATTACATACACACACACACACACACACACACACACATTTTTTAACATCTTTATTGGAGTATAATTGCTTTACAATGTTGTGTTAGTTTCTGCTGTATAACAAAGTGAATCAGCTATATGTATACATATATCCCCATAGCCCCTCCCTCTTGCATCTCCCTCCCACCCTCCCTATCCCACCTCTCTAGGTGGTCACAAAGCACCGAGCTGATCTCCCCATGTGATGCAGCTGCTCCCCACTAGCTATCTATTTTACATTTAGTAGTGTATATATATCAATGCTACTCTCTCACTTTGTCCCAGCTTACCCTTCCCCCTCCCCATGTCCTCAAGTCCGTTCTCTACGTCTGCATCTTTATTCCTGTCCTGCCCCAGGTTCATCAGAACCATTGGTTTTTTTAGATTCCATATATATGTGTTAGCATACGGTATTTGTTTTCCTCTTTCTGACTTACTTCACTGTATGACAGACTCTAGGTCCATCCATCTCACTACAAATAACTCAATTTTGTTTCTTTTTATGGCTGAGTAATATTTCATTGTATATGTGTGCCACATCTTCTTTATCCATTCATCTGTCGATGGACACTTAGGTTGTTTCCATGTCCTGGCTATTGTAAATAGTGTTGCAGTGAATATTGTGGTATATGACTTTTTGAATTATGGTTTTCTCAGGGTATATGCCCAGTAGTGGGATTGCTGGGTCATGCGGTAATTCTATTTTTAGCTTTTTAAGGAACCTCCATTCTGTCCTCCATAGTGGCTGTATCAATTTACATTCCCATCAGCAGTGCAAAAGGGTTCCCTTTTCTCCACCCCCTCTCCAGCATTTATTGTTTGTAGATTTCTTGATGATGGCCATTCTGACCCGTGTGAGGTGACACCTCATTGTGGTTTTGATTTGCTTTTCTCTAATGATGAGTAATGTTGGGCATCCTTTCAGTTGAAAGACTGGTGCCTTTCAACCTGTATATCTTCTTTGGAGAAACGTCTGTTTAGATCTTCTGCTCATTTTTGGATTAGGTTTTTTGTTTGTTCGATATTGAGCTTCATGGGCTGCTTGTATCTTTTGGGGATTAATCCTTTGTCCGTTGCTTCATTTGCAAATATTTTCTCCCATTCTGAGGGTTGTCTTTTCATCTTGTTTATGGTTTCCTTTGCCATGCAAAAGTTTTTAAGTTTCATTAGGTCCCATTTGTTTATTTTTGTTTTTATTTCCATTACTCTAGGAACTGTGTCAAAAAGGATCTTGCTGTGATTTATGTCAAAGAGTGTTCTTCCTATGTTATATATGTTTATAGCAGGATTATTATAAATAGCTAAAACTTAGACCCCAATGTCCATGAGCAGTAGAATGGATATATAAAATATACATATTTAAATAATGGAATATTAGATAGCAGTGAACACTGATATACCACAGCTCGTATAACAAGTTGAATGAGGCTCACAAACACAATACTGAGTAAAAGAAGCTTGACACAAGTTTATAAAACAGTTCCATTTATATTGAGGTTCAAAACAGGCAAAACTGAACTCTAATGTGAGAAGTCAGCATAGTGGTAACCCTCGGGGTAGAGAAGGGTATAGAACTTGAGAGTGGTATGAAGTTGATTTATGGTATTCTGCCAAAGTTCAGTTTTCTGACCTACGAAGTCAAAAATTGCAAAGATATTTGTTTTGTGATAATCCTCAAACAGTGTTTATGTTTTGAGCACTTTGTGTGTATGTGTTATATTTTAATTTTAAAAGTTTTTTAAAGTTGAAACAGGAACAAGTAAGTAAGAAAATGACAGACAACCGAATAAAAAAATAGGTTTGAACAATAGCAGATATCAATTGGCCAGTGAACATAACATACAGTGTTCAACCTGTAATCGGAGAAATACATATTAAAAACCACATAGACTGACAAAAATTTAGAAGTCTGACAATATCATGTTTTGAGTATGTGGCATAAAAGAAACAGTCAGAATACACATTGGTTGTAGTAAAGGTTGGTATAACCACTTTGGAAAACAGTTTGACATTTTTAGTAATTTTGATAATAATATACCCTCTGACCCAGCAGTTACATTCCTAGGTACATACCCTGGAGAAACTTCTGTATGTGTGTATTAGAATATATGCGTAAAAATGTTCATAGAAGTGAAAACTGGAAATAACCTCAAAATGTCCATCAACACAAGAATTCGTAAACAAATTGTGGTATTTGTTTATGTGATATCAAAAATGAATGAACTATGGCTACATATACAACATAATTGAATTCTAAAAGAAAACAAAAACAAATGTATGTAACATTATTCTATTGTAAATTAAAATTTTAAAAACTTATTTAGGAGTGCATATTTAGGACGCCAGCTTAAGTTAGTAAACACGTAAAGAAAAGCAAGAAAATGTGTTTATTTTAAAAGTCAGGAGAGTGGTTTCCTCTAAGGAGTAGGGGAGAGGGTTGGACTGGGAAGAGATAACATGTGTCTTGACCTGAATGGTACTTTCCCAGTTATTGGCTTTATAAATATTTAAGTTATACATTTATATTCTATGCAGTTTTCTTGTATTTAATATTTCACACTTCTAAAAGTTAAATTTTCCCACTAGGTTCAGGTTTCCAAGTAGTAGTACCTATCCAGTGCTCAATATAGAAGAGAAAGAGGTTAGTTGTTGGAGCCAAGTCTGGGAAGATATGGGAGCATATAGAATAAAGAACACAGGGGAGTAGATTAACCTCAGTCAAGAAGAAATGGGCACTTCTTTCCTTAGAAACTAGGAATGGGAGAAAGAATGCAGGGAGAGGATGCATATGAATGCACAAACACTTGGGAGGAGAGTTTAAAAGAGTTCAGATTTATAAGATGGGAAGTAGAATCATTTGCTGAATGTGAAGCTAACAAGAAGGAAAGGATTTCTAGGGAATATGAGGCAAAAATACAGCATTTGTTCAGGTTTTAGCATATATTTAAAATTTCATGGAACCATTCAGAATTAAAATTGACATGAGACTTCTGATATTGATTATTCACAAGCAGGCTCTTTCCACAAAGGTTAGTATAACTCTTCATTATATAATTATACATCTGTTCTTTAAAATGTAATGAAAGATAATAAATGTTTACATTTAACCGGGAGGACTATTTTTGTAGGCAAAATATACTTCCTTTGCCAAAGAATCATGATTTTACTAACTTCATTTTCCCTTTCTTCTTCAGGTCATGTATGGAATGTTGGTCTTCACATTAGTAGTCCGATCTATTTATATTGTTACATGGTAAGTAGTTTGGATCATGAAAAGAGTACACTTAGGTGGTAAATCTGTAGCCTGAACTGAAATAACACATAAAACCCAACTCCAGAAGGGATACTGGTAGAAAACTTATAACCCAACATTTATTATGGTATATTGCAAGAAATACTAATTCTTTAAATAAGTTGTTAATAGGCATCACATGAAACCAAGGGTTCTAAAATTAAAGAAATTTGAGGAAAGCTGTGTGTGATGGCCTCCTTTTGAATATTTATAATGTACACGAGTTTATTAAAGGCCTTGAAAAATCCTACAGTAGAAAAGAAAATAATTGTTTTTGTGTTTCTCAAACTACTTAATTAAGGAACCCTTTTTGCAGAACACCTCTCAAGAAGACTATTAGTGTCACAGAGAAACAGTATTCCAGAAAGATCATTTAGGAAATAGGCATAATATTTATAGAGTTCATGAAAAATAAAATAAGAAATATTTCATGTGAGTACCTGACATAGGGCCTGACCATATAACAGATGCTCAGTAAGTAAATCGTATGATTTATGGGTTTGTTCCTGTTTTTTTTCTTTTTTAATTAAACTTTTTGTTTTGAGATAATTGTAGAAGCACATGCAATTGTAAGAAATAATAGATCGTCTGTACCCTTTACCAGTTTCCTCTAGTGATAATGTCTTGCAAAACTATAGTACAATATTATAACCAGGATTTGACCCTGACAGAGTCAAGATACAGAACAATTCTATCACTACAAGGATCCCTGTGTGGTCTTTCTGTAGCCACACCCAGTTCCCTCCTACCCCATTTCCTTACCCCCTATTCTTAACCCCTAGCAACTACTAATCTGCCCTTCATTCCTCCAATTTTTCAGAGTGTTATATAAATGGAATCACACAGTATATATAACCATTGGGATTGGCCTTTTGCACTCAGCATAATTCACTGGAGATTAATACAAGTTGTTGAGTGTATCAGTAGTTCACCCTTTCTATTGTGAGCAGTATTCCGTGATATGGATGTACCACAGTTTAATCATTCACCTGTTGAATAACATCTGGATTTCCAGATTTTATTTCTAGTTTTTTACTATTACGAATAAAGCTGCTATGAATATTTATTTACAGGTTTTTATGTGAATATAAGTTTTCATTTCTCTGGAATAAATGCCCAGAGTGGAATTTCTAGGTTGTATGATAATCATATGTTTAATTCTTTTTAAAACTTTCAGACTGTTTTTTTTTTTTAAATTAATTTATTTTTGGCTGTGTTGGGTCTTCGTTGCTGCACGTGGGCTTTCTCTAGTTGTGGCGAGCGGGGGCTACTCTTCATTGCGGTATGCGGGCTTCTCATTGCGGTGGCATCTCTTGTGGAGCATGGGCTCTAGGGCACACAGGCTTCAGTAGTTGTGGCTTGCAGGCTCTAGAGCACAGGCTCAGTAGTTGTGGTGCACGGGCTTAGTTGCTCTTTGGCATGTGGGATCCTCCCAGACCCGGGCTCGAACCTGTGTCCCCTGCATTGGCAGGCGGATTCTCAACCACTGCACCACCAGGAAAGCCCAACTTCCAAACAGTTTTCCAGAGTGGCTCTACCATTTTACATTCCCACCAGCAGTGTATGTGTGACCCAGTTTCTCTGCATCCTTGCCAACATTTGGTGTTGTCACTATTTTTTATTTTAGTCATTCTTACAGATATGTACTGATATCTCATTGTAGTTTTAATTCTTGTTTCCCTAGTGGCTAATGATGTTGAACATATTTTCATGTGCTTATTTACCATCTGTATATCCTCTTCGGTGAAACGTCTGTTCATGTCTTTGCCCATTTTCTAATGGGATTGTTTCTCTTTTTTTAATTTGAGTTTTGAGCATTCTTTACATATTCTAGATACTCTTCATCAAATATGTGGCTCACAAATATTTTCTCACAGTCTGTACCTTGTCTTTCATGCTGTTCACAGGGCCTTTCACAGAGCAAAAGTTTTTAATTTTGATGAAGTCAGTTTATCAATTTTCCTTTTACATATCGTGCTTGGGCGTCCAGGCTAAGGACTCAATGCCTAACCCTAGGTTTTCCCATTTTTTACAAAAGTTTTGTATAGTTTTACATTTAAGTTTATGATTTATTTTGAGTTAATTTTTATGTAAGGGGTAAGGAGTAGGTTGAGGTCCATTTTTTAACCTACAGAGGTCCAGCTACTCCAGGACCACTGGTTGAAAAGGCTGTTTCTTCACTGAATTGCTTTTGCACCTTTCTCAAAAATTATTTGGGTATATTTGTGTGGATGTATTTTTGAGTTTTTTTATTCTGTTGCATTCATTTAGGTGTCTATCCCTCTACTGGTCCTACTCCCTGATAATTGATTACTCTACCTATAAAATACCTCTTCAAATCATATAGATTGATTCCTCTCACTTCTTTTTCAAAACTGTTTTTGCTATTTGGGTTCCTTTGCCTTTATGTATAAATTTTAGAAGAATAATGTCTATATTTAAAATCTTATTGGCATTTTGATAGGAATTGCATTAAACCTGCCTATCAATTTGTGAAGAATTGACATCTTTACTATGTTAAGTCTTCCAGTATATGAACACAGTGTGTCTTGTGTGCCTCTCCATTTATTTAGATCATCTTTGATTTCTTCCATTAGCATTTTGGAGTTTTGATTTTCTTCTTTTTAATTTTTGAATTTTATTTTATTTTTTTATACAGCAGGTTCTTATTAGTCATCCATTTTATACACGTTAGTGTATACACGTCAATCCCAATCTCTCAATTCATCACACCACCACCACCACCCCCCCGCTGGGGGGTAGCACACAGTATTGCTTTAAAGGGTCTGCATGTGCTCACCCAACCTAACCAATCCTGTTCGTGTCCATACATTTGTTCTCTACGTCTGTGTTCCAATTTCTGCCCTGCAAACCGGTTCATCTGTACCATTTTTCTAGGTTCCACATATATGCATTAACATATGATATTTGTTTTTCTCTTTCTAACTTACTTCACTCTGTATGACAGTCTCTAGATCCATCCACATCTCTACAAATGACCCAATTTCGTTCCTTTTCATGGTTGAGTAATATTCCATTGTATATATGTACCACATCTTCTTTATCCATTTGTCTGTCAATGGGCATTTAGGTTGCTTCCATGACCTGGCTATTGAAAATAGTGCTGCAGTGAACATTGGGGTGCACGTGTCTTTTTGAATTATGGTTTTCTCTGGGTATATGCCCAGTAGCAGGACTGCTGGGTCATATGGTAATTCTATTTTTAGTTTTTTAAGGAACCTCCATACTGTCCTCCATAGTGGCTGTATCAATTTACATTCCCATCAGCAGTGCAAGAGGGTTCCCTTTTCTCCACACCCTCTCCAACATTTGTTGTTTGTAGATTTTCTGATGATGCCCATTCTAACTGGTGTGAGGTGATACCTCATTGTAGTTTTGATTTGCATTTCTCTAATAATTAGTGATGTTGAGCAGCTTCTTGGTCATCTGTATGTCTTCTTTGGAGAAATGTCTGTTTAGGTCTTCTGCACATTTTTGGATTGGGTTATTTGTTTTTTTAATATTGAGCTGCATGAGCTGTTTATATATTTTGGAGATTACTCCTTTGTCCGTTGATTCGTCTGCAAATATTTTCTCCCATTTTGAGGGTTGTCTTTTCGTCTTGTTTATGGTTTCCTTTGCTGTGCAAAAGCTTTTAAGTTTCATGAGGTCCCATTTGTTTATTTTTGTTTTTATTTCCATTACTCTAGGAGGTGGATCAAAAAGGTCTTGCTGTGATTTCTGTCAAAGAGTGTTCTTCCTGTGTTTTCCTCTAAGAGTTTTATAGTGTCCGGTCTTACATTTAGGTCTCTAATCCATTTTGAGTTTATTTTTGTGTATGGTGTTAGGGAGTGTTCTAATGTCATTCTTTTACATGTAGCTGTCCAGTTTTCCCAGCACCACTTATTGAAGGGACTGTCTTTTCTCCATTGTATACCTTCGCCTCCTTTGTCATAGATTAGTTGATGATAGGTGCATGGGTTTATCTCTGGGCTTTCTATCTTGTTCCATTGATCTATATTTCTGTTTTTGTGCCAGTACCATATTGTCTTGATTACTGTAGCTTTGTAGTATAGTCTGAAGTCAGGGAGTCTGATTCCTCCAGCTCCGTTTTTTTCCCTTAAGACTGCTTTGGCTATCCAGGGTCTTTTGTGTCTCCATACAAATTTTAAGACTTTTTTGTTCTATTTCTGTAAAAAAATGCCATTGGTAGTTTGATAGGGATTGCATTGAATCTGTAGATTGTTTTGGGTAGTAGGGTCATTTTCACAATATTGATTCTTCCAATCCAAGAACATGGTATATCTCTCCATCTGTTGGTATCATCTTTAATTTCTTTCATCAGTGTCTTATAGTTTTCTGCCTACAGGTTTTTGTCTCCCTAGGTAGGTTTATTCCTAGATGTATTATTCTTTTTGTTGCAATGGTAAATGGGAGTATTTCCTTAATTTCTCTTTCAGATTCTTCATCATTAGTGTATAGGAGTGCTAGAGATTTCTGTGCATTAATTTTGTATCCTGCAACGTTACCAAATTCATTGATTAACTCTAATAGTTTTCTGGTGGCATCTTTAGGATTCTCTCTATATAGTATCATGTCATCTGCAAACAGTGACAGTTTTACTTTTTCTTTTCCAATTTGTATTCCTTTTATTTCTTTTTTTTTTTAACATCTTTATTGGAGTATAATTGCTTTACAATGGTATGTTAGTTTCAGCTTCACAACAAAATGAATCAGTTATATATATACATATATTCCCATATCTCTTCCCGCTTGCGTCTCCCTCCCTCCCACCCTCCCTATCCCACCCCTCCAGGCGGTCACAAAGCCCCGAGCTGATCTCCCTGTGCTATGCGGCTGCTTCCCACTAGCTATCTACCTTACGTTTGGTAGTGTATATATGTCCATGCCTCTTTATCGCTTTGTCACCGTTTACTCTTCCCCCTCCCCATAGCCTCAAGTCCATTCTCTAGTAAGTCTGTGTCTTTATTCCTGTTTCACCCCTAGGTTTTTCATGACATTTTTTTTTCTTAAATTCCATATATATGTGTTAGCATACGGTATTTGTCTCTCTCTTTCTGACTTACTTCACTCTGTATGACAGACTCTAGGTCTACCCACCTCATTACAAATAGCTCAATTTCGTCTCTTTTTATGGCTGAGTAATATTCCATTGTATATATGTGCCACATTCTTTTTCTTCTCTGATTGCCGTGGTTAGGACTTCCAAAACTACATTGAATAATAGTGGCGAGAGTGGGCAACCTTGTCTTCTTCCTGATCTTAGAGGAAATGCTTTCAGGTTTTCACCATTGAGAATGAAGTTTGCTGTGGGTTTGTCATATATGGCCTTTATTGTGTTAAGGTAGGTTCCCTCTATGCCCACTTTCTGGAGAGTTTTTATCATAAATGGGTGTTGAATTTTGTCAAAAGCTTTTTCTGCATCTATTGAGATGATCATATGGTTTTTCTTCTTCAATTTGTTAATATGGTGTATCACATTGATTAATTTGCATATATTGAAGAATCCTTGCATCTGTGGGATAAATCCCACTTGATCATGGTGTATGATCCTTTTAATGTGTTGTTGGATTCTGTTTGCTAGTATTTTGTTGAGGATTTTTACATCTATATTCATCAGTGATATTGGTCTGTAATTTTCTTTTTTGGTAGTATCTTTGTCTGGTTTTGGTTATCAGGGTGATGGTGGCCTCATAGAATGAGTTTGGGAGTGTTCCTTCCTCTGTAATTTTTTGGAAGAGTTTAAGAAGGAAGGTTGTTAGCTCTTCTCTAAATGTTTGATAGAATTCACCTGTGAAGCCATCTGGTCCTGGACTTGTGTTTGTTGGAAGATTTTTAATCAGAGTTTCAGTTTCATTACTTGCGATTGGTCTGTTCATATTTTCTATTTCTTCCTCATTTAGTCTTGGAAGCTTATACCTTTCTAAGAATTTGTTCATTTCTTCCAGGTTGTCCATTTTATTGGCATAGAGTTGCTTGTAGCAGTCTCTTAGGATGCTTTGTACTTCTGTGATGTCTGTTGTAACTTCTCGTTTTTCATTTTTAATTTTACTGATTTGAGTCCTCTCCCTCTTTTTCTTGATGAGTCTGGCTAATGGTTTATCAATTTTGTTTATCTTCTCAAAGAAGCAGCTTTTAGTTTTATTGATCTTTGCTATTGTTTTCTTTGTTTCTATTTCATTTATTTCTGTTCTGATCTTTATGATTTCTTTCCTTCTAACTTTGGGTTTTGTTTGTTCTTCTTTTTCTAGTTCCTTTAGGTGTAAGTTTAGATTGTTTATTTGAGATTTTTCCTTTTATTTGAGGTACGCTTGTATAGCTATAAACTTCCCTCTTAGAACTGCTTTTGCTGCATCCCATAGGTTTTGGATCATCGTGTTTTCATTGTCATTTGTCTCTAGGCATTTTTTGATTTCCTCTTTGATTTCTTCAATGATCTCTTGGTTATTTAGTAACGTATTCTTTAGCCTCCATGTGTTTCTGTTTTTTACGTTTTGTCCCCTGTAATTGATTTCTAATCTCATGGTGTTGTGGTCAGAAAAGATGCTTGATACGATTTCAGTTTTCTTAAATTTACTATGGCTTGATTTGTGACCGAAGATGTGAGGTATCCTGCAGAATGTTCTGTGCGCACTTGAGAAGAAAGTGTAATCTGCTGTTTTTGGTTGGAATGTCCCATAAATATCAATTAAATCTATCTGGTCTGTTGTGTCATTTAATGCTTCTGTTTCCTTATTAATTTTCTGTTTGGGTGATCTGTCCACTGGTCTAAGTGAGGTGTTAAAGTCCCCCACTATTATTGTGTTACTGTCAGTTTCCTCTTTTATAGCTGTTAGCAGTTACCTTATGTATTGAGGTGCTCCTGTGTTGGGTGCATATGTATTTATAATTGTTATGTCTTCTTCTTGGATTGATCCCTTGATCATTATGTAGTGTCCTTCCTTGTCTCTTGTAACATTCTTTATTTTAAAGTCTGTTTTATCTGATATGAGAATTGCTACTCCAGCTTTCTTTTGATTTCCATTTGCATGGAATATCTTTTTCCATCCCCTCACTTTCAGTCTCTATGTGTCCCTAGGTCTGAAGTGGGTCTCTCGTAGACAGCATATATATGGGTCTTGTTTTTGTATCCGTTCAGCAAGCCTGCCGTCTTTTGGTTGGAGCGTTTAATCCATTCAAGTTTAAGGTAATTATTGATATGTATGTTCCTATGACCATTTTCTTAATTGTTTTGGGTGTGTTTTTGTAGGTCCTTTTCTTGTCTTGTGTCTCCCACTTAGAGAAGTTCCTTTAGCATTTGTTGGAGAGCTGGTTTGGTGGTGCTGAATTCTCTTAGCTTTTGCTTGTCTGTAAAGCTTTTGATTTCTCCATCGAATCTGAAAGAGATCCTTGCTGGGTAGAGTAATCTTGGTTGTAGGTTCTTCCCTTTCATCACTTTAAGTATATCATGCCACTCCTTTCTGGCTTGTAGAGTTTCTGCTGAGAAATCAGCTGTTAACCTTATGGGGGTTCCCTTGTATGTTAATTGTCATTTTTCCCTTGCTGCTTTCAATAATTTTTCTTTGTGTTTCCTTTTTGCCAGTTTGATTACTGTGTGTCTCAGTGTGTTTCTCCTTGGGTTTATCCTGTATGGGACTCTCTGCGCTTCCTGGCCTTGGGTGGCTATTTCCTTTCCCATGTTAGGGAAGTTTTTGACAATAGTCTCTTCAAATATTTTCTCGGGTCCTTTCTTTCTCTCTTGTCCTTCTGGGACCCCTATAAACACATTGTTGTGTTTAATGTTGTCCCAGAGGTCTCTTAGGCTGTCTTCATTTCTTTTCGTTCTTTTTTCTTTATTCTGTTCTGCAGCAGTGAATTCCACCATTCTGTCTTCCAGGTCACTTATCTGTTCTTCTGCCTCAGTTATTCTGCTATTGATTCCTTCTAGTGTATTTTTCACTTCAGTTATTGTATTGTTCATCTGTGTTTGTTTGTTCTTTAATTCTTCTAGATCTTTGTTAAACATTTTTTGCATCATCTCGATCTTTACCTCCATCCTTTTTCCAAGGTCCTGGATCATCTTCACTATCACCATTCTGAATTCTTTTTCTGGAAGATTGCCTATCTCCACCTCATTTAGTTGTTTTTCTGGGGTTTTATCTTGTTCCTTCATCTGGTACATAGCCGTCTGCCTTTCCATCTTTTCTAACTTTCTGTGAACATGGTTTTTGCTCCACAGGCTGCAGGATTGTAGTTCTTGCTTCTGCTGTCTGCCCTCTGGTGGATGAGGCTATCTAAGAGGCTTATGCAAGTTTCCTGATGGGAGGGACTGGTGGTGGGTAGAGCTGGCTGTTGCTCTGTTGGGCAGAGCTCAGTAAAACTTTAATCCACTTGTCTGCTGATGGGTGGGGCTGGGTCCCCTCCCTGTTGGTTGTTTGGCCTGAGGCGACCCAACCCTGGAGCATACCCATACTCTTTGGTGGGGCTAATGGCGGACTCTGGGAGGGCTCTCGCCAAGGAGTACTTCCCAGAACTTCTGCTGCCCGTGTCCTTGTCCTCTCGGTGAGACAGAGCCACCCCCCACCTCTGTAGGAGACCCTCCAACACTTGCAGGTAGGTCTGGTTCAGTCTCTATGGGGTTACTGCTCCTTCCCCTGTGTCCCGATGTGCACACTACTTTGTGTGTGTCCTCCAAGAGTGGAGTCTGTGTTTCCCCCAGTCCTGTCGAAGTCCTACAATCAAATCCCACTAGCCTTCAAAGTCTGATTCTGTAGGAATTCCTCCTCCCGTTGCCGGACCCCCAGGTTCGGAAGCCTGACGTGGGGCCCAGAACCTTCACTCCAGTGGATGGACTTCTGTGGTGTAAGTGTTCTTCAGTTTTTGAGTCACCCACCCAGCAGTTATGGGATTTGATTTTATTGTGTTTGCACCCCTCCTACTGTCTCATTGTGGCTTCTCCTTTGCCTTTGGATGTGGGGTATCTTTTTTAGTGAGTTCCAGTGTCTTCCTGTCAATGATTGTTCAGCAGTTAGTTGTGATGCTGGTGTTCTCGCAAGAGGGAATGAGAGCATGTCCTTCTACTCTGCCATCTTGAATCAATCTCCGGAGACTTCTAGGAAAACCACTGACTTGGTACTGAGAAGGAAGCCAACTAAAGCTTTGATTTTTTTTTTTAAGCAATTGTAAATGGTATTGTATTTTTAAATTTTGGTGTCCACACATTTATTGCTATTATATAGAAACACAGCATATTAATAATGGTACCAGAGAGATCAAGATAGCAAAATAGAAGGACATGGAGCTCACCTCCTCCCACAAATACATAAAAAATACACCTACATGTGGAACAGTTCTCACAGAATAACTACTGAACACTGGCAAAAGATCTCATACAACAAGAGCCACAAGAAAGATCACCATGTAACTGGGCAGGATGAAAGAGAAAAAAAAAAAGGAATTGGTGTTCGACCTACACCCTGGGAGGGTGCTATGAAACAGGAGAGGTTCCCTCACCTTGGGAACCCCCATTGGTGGCTGGAAGATCAGCCAGGACAGAAAGGGAGCGTCAGAGGTTCAGAGGAGAGTGCAGCAACTGGCTTGTGGCAGGCAGAACGGAGAGAAACCAGCACAGTCATGGCCACCTTGCTGCATTCCCCAGCCTGAAACATGCATCTGCTGGTGTGTACAGGGCCTGGGTGCTGAAATTCGGGCTTCAGAGGACAAACCTCGGGAGAGGACTGGGGTTGGCTCTGCGGAGACAGCCCGAAGAGACTGGAGTGTGGCCCAGGCCGCAACTTGGGGTATGGGCAGGACTGAGCCCAGGTATGCCATAGAAGCCCCATTGTTAACGCACACGCAAAGGGAGGGAAGGGGCCCCACCACAGCAGCTTCATTTTCCTCATTGCTCACAGCAGGCACAACTCCACCTCTACGAGCTCTGGGAGCTTGCAAGTCCTGGCAGTTGCCCACACCCAGAGGCAGGGCTGAAATCTGGGCTTGCAGCTTTACGACTGATGGATTTACAGCACTGGTGCCTTTATTAGCTCAGTGCCTTCTGGCCATCTCAGTGGATTACTGGTGCTCCTGAGCCTGGGTTGGGTCCAGATCTAGCACCTGTTGGCTTTGCGGGCATGTGCACACAGAGGCGGGCCATGGTCTGTGCTGATTCCATAGCTCCCATGGCAAGTCCCTGTGTCTGACTTTGGCAGATCTGTGCCAGCAGCTTTGTGATCACAGCAGCTGAGGGACATTCAGGCCGATTGCCTGTATTCCCTTGACTGAGACGGGGCCGAAGGCAGTACCAAGAACAGTGTACTTTGTGAGCGTGCACAACCGGTGACAGATGACACCACAAAGCTCACTTTCTGGTGGACAGCTCCTGCGGAGGAATACTTAGTGGATCCTCTTCCAGTGGAAGTGCTCCAGTTCCACCTACCCAACACTGCACTTAAGAATTGGATGTGGGGGCTTCTACTCCAACAGCTGGGGAGCAGATCCTGCCCCTGACAGGGCTGTGACAGCCACAGAGCAAAGAGGAGGCCCCACTCAAGATCCAGTACGGGCTCTGGTCTCCACAACACAAGTTACACCCCCTGTCAACGGGATAATGGCCAGCACACGCTAAGGAAAGAGACAGCAGGCATCCATACTAAAAACAGCCCTCACACCAAAAATATTAGACTCATGCAGGCTCCACAGGAATGTTTCCACATACAAACAGCCCTTAAAGACCACAGTAGATAACTGTTTCTCCTAAATTCATAGAGTCAAAGAAATATAAGTAAAAAGAACCAGAGGAAATAGTCTCAGTTAAAAGAATGGGAGAGGGCTTCTCTGCTGGTGCAGTGGTTGAGAGTCTGCCTTGCTGATGCAGGGGACACGGGTTTGTGTCCTGGTCCGGGAAGATCCCACATGCCGCAGAGCAGCTAGGCCCGTGAGCCATGGCCACTGAGCCTGCGCGTCTGGAGCCTGTGCTCCGCAACGGGAGAGGCCACAACAGTGAGAGGCCCGTGTACCACAAAAAAAAAAAAAAAAAAAGAACGGGAGAAATCCCCTGAAAGAACAATGAAACAGACCCCTCCAGTCTAGTAGATCCCAAGTTCAAAAAGGAGGTAATAAAAATTCTGAAGGAATTAAGAAAGGCTATTGACAGAAATACAGATCACTGTAACATGGAACTAGAAGCTATAAAGCGGAGCCAATTAAAACTAGAAAACTCATTTGCTGAGATGAAAGCCAAGCTGTAAGCAATAAATAGAAAACTAAATAATGCAGAAGAACGAATAAGTGATTTGAAAGATAGAATAATGGAAATCACCCAATCAGAACAGCAGACGGAAAGACAAATGAAAAAAAAATCAAAGCAATATATGAGACCTATTGGATAACATAAAGTGAGCCAATCTATGTGTAGTAGGAATCCCAGAAGGAGAAGAAAGAGAAAAGAGGATTGAAAGTATATTTGAAGAAATTATGACTGAAAACTTCCTAAACGTAAAGAAGGAAACAGATATCCAGATACAGGAAGCCCAGACAAGATGAACCTGAACAGACCTACACCAAGACATGTTATAAGTAAAATGGCAAAAGATAAAGATAAAGAGAAGATTCTAAAGGCAGCAAGAGAAAAACAAAGAGTTAGTTACAAGGGAATCACCATAAGTGTATTAGCTGATTTCTCTACAGAAACATTGCAGGCCAGAAGGGAGTGGCAATATATATTCAAAGTCCTGAAAATAAAAAGCCTGCAATCTGGGATCCTCTACACAGCAAGATTATTATCTAGAATAGAAGGATAAAGAATTTCTCAGACAAGCAAAAACTAAAAGAATATAGCAATACTAAACCTAACCTAAAAGAAATACCGAAAGGTCTTTTCTAAATAGAAAAGAAGTAGGGAATTCTTTGGCAGTCCAGTGGTTAGGACTTAGCACTTTTACTGCTGGGGCCCAGGTTCAATCCCTGGTCAGAGAACTAAGATCCTGCAAACTGCACAGTGCAGCATAATTACATACATACATACATACATACATAAATCAATAGAAAAGAAGCAAGAATCTATAGGAGGGCTTCCCTGGTGGCACAGTGGTTGAGAGTCCACCTGCCAATGCAGGGGACATGGGTTTGTGCCCTGGTCTGGGAAGATCCCACATGCCGCGGAGTGGCTGGTCCCGTGAGCCATGGCCGCTGAGCCTGCACATCTGGAGCCTGTGCTCTGCAACGGGAGAGGCCACAGCAGTGAGAGGCCCACGTACTGCAAAAAAAAAAAATCTATAAGAAAGAGAAAAATCACAATTAGAAAATAAATCCCTTAAATAAGGCAGTACGTAGATTAAAAAAAAACTTTTCTGTGTGCAAGCAATGGTAACTATGATGAACAGCCAAAGTATAAACATGAAGATGTTAGAGAGGACATCAAAATCATAAAATGTCGGGGAGGGGAGTAAGAAATTGTAGGGGTTTTTTTTAGAGTGTGTTTGAGCCTATATGACTACCAGTCTAAAGCAAGTAGTTATAGTAATGGGTTATCATACTTGAAAAACAGGGTAACCACAAATCAAAAACATAGTTGATTCACAAAAACCAAAAAGTAGAGAACTCAAGCATAGTGCAAAAGAAAAACTTCAAACTACAAAACGAAAAACAGAAAAAGAAAGGAACAAACAAGAAATACAGAATCCACTGGGAAACAAGGTTTAAAATGGCAATAAATACATATATATCAATAATTACCTTAAATATCAATGGACTAAATGCTCCAATCAAAAGACATAGAGTGGCAGACTGGATAACAAAACAAGAGCCTACAATGTGCTGCCTACACATAGATTGAAAAGTGAGCGGATGGAAAAAGATATTTCATGCAGATGGAAATGACAAGAAAGTGAGACTTCCAGTACTCATCAGACAAAATAGACTTTAAAGCAAATGTTATAAAGAAAGATAAAGAAGGACACTATATAATGATAAAAGGATCAATACAGGAAGAGGATTTTACACTTATCACCATATATGCACCTAATATAGAAGCACCCAAATATATAAAACAAATACTAACAGACATAAAGGGAGAAATTGATGGGGATACAATAATAGTAGGAGACTTTAACACCCCACTGACATCAGTGGACAGATCTTCCAGACAGAAAATCAATAAAGCAACAGAGATCCTAAATGATACATTAGAAAAGTTAGACTTAATTGATATTTTAATTTTGATACTATGACATTACATCCAAAAAAAACAAAATACGCATTCTTTTCAAGTGCACGTGGAACATTCTCTAGGATAGACCACATACTAGGACACAGAACAAGCCTCAACAAATTTAAGAGGACAGAAATAATTTCAAGCATATTTTCTGACTACAACAGCATGAAACTAGCAATGAACCATAGAAAGAGAAACAAAAAAATCATTACTAAACAACATGCTATTAAAAAACCAGTGGTCAACTTGAAATCAAAGAAGAAATTAAAAAATACCTTGAGACAAATGACAATGAAAACACAACCATACAAAATCTATGGGATGAAGCAAAAGTAATCCTAAGAGGGAGGTTCATAGCAATATAGGCTTTCCTCAAAAAATAAGAAAAATCTCAAACCACCTAACGTACCACCTAAAAGATTTAGAAAAAGAAGAACAAATGAAAGCTAAAGTTAGCAGAAGGAAGGAAATAATAAAGATCAGACAGGAAGTAAAAAAAAAAGAGAGAGATTAAAAAAAACAATAGAGAAAAATCAGTAAAACCCAGAGCTGGTTTTTTGAAAGGATAAACACAATTGACAAACCTCTGGCCAGGCTCACCAAGAAGAGGTCCCATATAAACAAAATAAGAAATAAAAGAGGAGAAATAATATCTGATACCTCCACAGAAATACAAAAACTCGTAAGAGAATACTATGAACAATTATATCCCAACAAATTGGACAACCTAGAAGAAATGGATAAGTTTCTAGAAACATACAGCCCACTAAAACTGAATCAAGAAGAAATAGATAATTTGAACAGACTTATTACTAGAAGTGAAATAGAATCTGTAAAAACAAAAACAAACAAAAACAAAAAAACACCTCCCCGCAAACAGAAGTCCAGGACCAGATGACTTCACTAGGGAACTCTACCAAACATACAAAGATGAACTTATACTAATCCTTCTTAAAGTCTTCTGAAAGATTGAAGAGGAAAGAAGACTCCCAAAGTCACTCTATGAAGCCACCATCACCCCAATACCAAAACCAGACAAAGATACTACCAAAAAAAGAAAATTACAGGCCAGTAGCACTGATGAACATAAATGCAAAACTCCTCAACAAAATATTAGCAAACCAAATCCAGCAACACATAAAAAGGATCAGACACCATTATCAAGGTGGATTCATCCCAGGGTCACAAGGGTGGTTCAACATAGGGAAATCTATCAATGTGATACACCACATCAACAAAAGAAAAGACAAAAATGACCTCAATAGATGCAGAAAAAGTATTTGATAAAATTCAACATCCATTCATGATAAAAACTCTCCCCAAAGTTGGTATAGAGGGAACATATTTCAACATAATAAAAGCTATTTATGACAAATATACAGCCAATATAATACTCAATGGTGAAAAGCTGAAAGCCTTCCCACTAAAATTTGGAACAAGACAGGGTTGCCCACTCTCACCACTCTATTCAACATAGTATTGAAAGTCCTAGCCACAGCAATCAGACAAGAAAAAGAAATAAAAGGTATCCAAATTGGAAGGGAAGAGGTAAAATTGTCATTATATGCAGATGATATGATACTATATATAGAAAACCCTAAAGATTCCACACAAAAGCCACTGGAACTGATAAACAAATTAAGCAAGGTAACAGACTACAAGATTAACATACATTTCTTTACACTAACAATGAATTATCAGAAAGGGAAAGTAAAATAACAGTCCCTTTTAAAATCACATCATATATATATATATATATATATATATATATATATATATATATTTACAAATAAACTTTACCAAGGAGGTCAAAGACTTTATATGCTGACAACTATAAAACGTTGATAAAGGAAACTGAAGATGCTTCAAAGAAATGGAATGATATCCCATGCTCTTGGATTGGAATAATTAATATTGTTAAAATGGCCACACTACCCAAAGCAATCTACAGATTTAATGTGATCCCTATCAAACTACCCATGACATTTTTCACAGAACTAGAACAAATAATCCTAAAATTTATGTGGAACCATAAAAGACCCAGAATTGCTAAAGCAATCCTGAGGAAAAAGAACAAAGCTGGAGACGTAACCCTTCCAGACTTCAGACAATACTATTGATGCAAATGTACAGTAATCAGAACAGCATTGTGTTGGCACAATAACAGACATGGATCAGTAGAACAGAATAGAGAGCCCAGAAATAAAACCACATACCTATCATCAATTAATCTTTGAGAAATGAGGCAAGAATACACAATGGAGAAAAGAAAGTCCCTTCAGCACGTGACGCTGGGAAAGTTGGACAGCCACATGTAAATCAATGAAGTTAGAACCCTCCCTCACACCATACACAAAAATAAATTCAAAATGGATTAAGGACTGAATTATAAGACATGATACCATAAACTCCTAGAAAACAAGATAGGCAAAACATTCTCTGACATAAATCATACCAATGTTTTCTTAGGTCAGTCTCCCAAGGCAACAGAAATAAAAGCAAAGATAAATAAGTGGGACCTAATCAAACTTATAAGCATTTGCACAGCAAAGGAAACCATAAACAAAGCAAAAAGACAACCTACGGACTGGGAGAAGATATTTTCAAATGATGCGACCAACAAAGGCTCAATTTCCAAAATATACAAACAGCTTATACAATTCAATAACAAAAAAAAACTAATACCAAAAAAAACAAACAACCCAATCAAAAAATGGCCAGAAAACCTAAATAGGTATTTCTCTAAAGAAGACATCCAGATGGCCAGTAAGACACAAAAAGATGCTCAATATTGCTAATTGTTAGAGAAATGCAGATCAAAACTACAATGAGGTATCACCCCACACCAGTCAGAATGGCCATCATTAAAAAGTCTACAAATAATAAATTCTGGAGAGGATTTGGAGAAAAGGAGACCCTCTTACACTGTTGATGGGAATGTAAATTGGAGCAGCCACTGTGGAAAACAGCATGGAAGTTCCTTAAAAAACTAAAAATTGAGTTACCATAGGATCCAGCAATCCCACTCCTGGGCATATATCTAGAGAATTGACGGATGAATGGATAAAGAAGATGTGATGTGTGTGTGTGTGTGTGTGTGTGTGTGTGTGTGTGTGTGTGTAGTGGGATATTATACAACCATAAAAAAGAATGAAATAATGCCATTTGCAGCAACATGGATAGACCTAGAGATTATACTGAGTGAAGTAAGTCAAGCAGAGAAAGACAAATATCATATGATATCACTTGTATGTGGAATCTAAAGTATGACACAAATGAACTTCTTTTTTTTAATTTAATTTTATCTTTGGCTGCGTTGGGTCTTCTCTAGTTGCAGTGAGCAGGGGCTACTCTTCGCTGCAGTGAGCAGGGGCTACTCTTCGCTGTAGTACATGGGCTTCTTATTGTGGTGGCTTCTCTTGTTGCAGAGCACGGGCTCTAGGCGCTTGGGCTTTAGTAGTCATGGCTCGCGGGCTCTAGAGCACAGGCTCGGTAGTTGTGGCACACGGACTTAGTTGCTCCGCAGCATGTGGGATCTTCCCAGACCAAGGATCGAACCTGTGTTCCCTGCATTGGCAGGGGGATTCTTAACCACTGCGCCACCAGGGAAGTCTCTGAACTTTTTTTCAAAATAGAAAGAGACTCACATAGAATACAAACTTATTGTTCCCAAAGGGATACCAGAGGGATAAATTAGGAGTTTGGGATTAGCAGATACAAACTAGTATATATAAAATAGATAACAACAAGGTCCTACTGTATAGCACAGGAAACTATATTCAGTATCTTATAATAAACTATAATGGAAAAGAAAAAAATAAAAAGAAATCAGTGAAATTTCTTTTAATCCCATTATATATAACCAGTATGTCAAGATATCATCAATTCATTGTGTAATCAATATAAAAAATATTGAAAATGTTTAAAAAAATTAATGCCTACTTTGTGGGGTTCTTATGAGGCTTAAATGTAGTAATTCATGCAGAGCATTTTAAGCTCTATGAAGAATACCCAGAGCATAGGAGGCACTCAGTAAATATTAGCTTAAATTTTAAAAAGAGAAAAAAATGCGATTGATTTTCTTTTTGTTTACCTTGTATTCTGCCACCTTGCTGAACTTAATAGTTCCAGGAGACTTTTGTAGATTCCTTGAGATTTGCTGCAAGTAGAGACAGTGGTTTATATCATTCTTTATAATGTATGTGGTTTTAATTTCTTCTTTTGCCTTATTGCCCTGACTAGAACTTCTAGGACTGTGTTGAATAACAGTGGTGAGAGCAGCTATCCTTGCATTGTTCCCAGTCTTAGGGGAAAAGTATTCAGTCTTTTACCATTAAGTACGATGTTATCTGTATAGATTTTATAGATGCTTTTTATCAAGTTGAAGAAGTTACTCTCTATGCCTAATTTTCTGAGAATCTTTATCCTGAATTGTGCTGAATTTTGTCAGATGCTTTTTTCATATCACTTGATTTGATCATATATTTTTCCTTTTAGTATGGTGTATTCACTGATTAATTTTCAAATACTGAACCAACTGTGTATTCTGAATGAACCCTACTCAGTCATGGTGTAAAACTCTTTATATATTGCTGAATGATACTTGTTAATATTTTGTTAAGGATTTTTACATCTATATTCAAGATAGATATTGGTTTATAGTTTTATTTTTGTACTGTCTTTGTCTGATTTTGATTTCAGGGTAATATTAGCTTCATAAAGTCAATTGGGAAATGTTCCCTTCTCCTTCTATTTTCTGGAAGAAATTGCATAGAGTTGGTGTTAATTCTTCTTTAAATGTTGGGTAAAAATTCTCCACAGAAACCGTCTGGACCTGTAGTTTTCTTGGGAGACCAGGATATGGCCTTTCTTGGCATATGTTCCATATGTGTGCTTGAAAAGAATACGTATTCAGCTGATGCTGGAGGAACTTTTCCATAAATGTCTATTAGATCATGTTGTTTGATGGTTGTGTCAGGGATCTCCAAGACCACACTCAGGTTCAAAGATTTTCCAGAAAGACTCACAAAGCTCAGAAAAAATGTTATACTCATGGTTACATTTAACCTGAGGTTAAACTGATACAGTGTGCCCAGCACCCTAAGCAAAGAAACAAACAAAAAAACAGACATTTACTATTAGTCACATTATTAGTGTAAACTTTATGGTGTGGCCCTAGGTGTCAGGTATAAAAAGACACTCTTATAGAACAGGATATTCGAAGGAATTAGGCGTTATCTCCCACGAACCAGTCAAGGGCCAATCCTGTCTTTGGGATGTACAGTATTTGCACAGCCCAATCCCAATGAATTAACCATTTGCTGCACAATGGTGTCTTTGAGTTTTTTTATATCCTTGTTGATTTTCTGGGTAGTTGTTCCATCAGTTGAGAGGGGGATGTTGAAGTCTCCAAATATACTTGTGGATTTATCTATTTCTCATTTATTCTATAAATTTTTGCTTCATTCGGTCATCTACCCTATTTTGCAGTTCTCTTGTTTGATGCATAGACATTTAGAATTCCTATGTCTTTTTGGTGGATTGTCCCTTTTGTCATCACGTAATGTCCTTCTCTGTCTCTGGTCATTTTCTTTGGTCTGAACTCCACTTCATCTCTCATTAATATAGCCATATCAACATAGATTTCTTTTGATTAATGTTTGCATGATACACTTTTTCATACTCTTGCTTTCAACCTGCCTGTATTGGTATATTTGAATTGAGTTTCCTTTTGGATATCATATGCTTGGGTCATGATTTTGAATCCACTTTTCCAGTCTCTTTTAATTGGTTTATTTAGATCATTTATATTAACATAATTTTTATATTAAGGATTAATTCTACTATTTTATGTTTTGTTTTCTGTTTGTTCTATATTTTCTTTTTCCTGCCTCCCTGTGAGTTACTTGAACATTTTTTAGAATTCCATTTTAGTATATCTCTAGTGTTTGTGAGTCTTTCTCCTTGTACAGTTCTTTTAGTGATTGTTTTTATTATTACATTATATATACATGATGCCAAAATCTCACCCTGTGTACACTGGTGCCAAGTCAAATATCAGAGACAGAGTTTTGGGTGAAGTAGAAAAGAATAGCTATATTGCTTTCCCAGGCAAAGGGGGACACAGCGGGCTCCTGCCCTCGAAAACTATGTGTCCCAATCTGGGATGATTTGATGAGGGGTCTTATAGCAATAGTTCAAGGGTGGGGTTGCTGACAAGATTAGGGTGTGTGCAGCGCTTACACTCCCTTCATCTTGTCTCAGGTGGTCTCCTAATCTTGATGGGCTTCTCTGGTCCCTTTATTCTTGCCTTAGGTGGTTTCTTGGCTGCTCCTCCCTTGATTAGCAACTGTTCGAATCTGCAGGGAAGGTCATGGAGGCTGGAGTCTTGCCTACAAGAAATGGGAGACAAAGCAGGCCTCCATGCCCAGGAACCCCACAGGGCCCTGCTCGGTTTCATACATAACATCACAGTCTAATGGTGTTAACATTTTACCAGTTCCAGTGAAGTGCAGAAATCTTACCTTCCCTTTACATACCTATACTAGTTTCCTAGGGCAGCTGTAACAAAACACCACAAGCTGGATAGCTTAAAATAACTGAAGTTCATTGTTCTGGAGGCTAGAAGTCCAAAATCAAGGTGTCAGTAGGGCCATGCTTCCTCTGAAACCTGTAGGGGGATTCATCCTCACCTCTTTCTAGGTTCTGGTGGTTTGCTGGCAATCTTTGGCATTCCTTGACTCTTATCTGCATAATTCCATTCTCTGCCTTTGTCATGACATGGTGTTCTCCCTGTGTCTCTGTGTCTTCACATGGCTGTCTTCTTACAAGAATTTGAGCCATATTGGATTAGGAGCCCATTCCACTACAGCATGACCTTATCTTAACTAGTTATATCTTCAATGACCCTATTTCCAAATAAGAGCACATTCTAAGATACTGGGGGTTGGGACTTCAACATATCTTTTTTGAGGGAAAACACTTCAACCTGTAACACTGCCTTTTTCCTGCCCCATTTAAAGTATAATTATCTTAAGTATTTTCTCTGCATGCATTTATAACCACATCAGATAGTATTTTGATTTTTGCCCAAATCATACTTTGGAAACTCAAGAGAAGTAAAATGTATTATAATCTAACCAAATTTTTACTCTTTCCATTTCACTTTCTTCCTGCCTAACATTCCAAGATTCCTTCTTTCATCATTTCCTTTCTGTTTTGAAAACTTCCTTAGCCATTCTCTTAGGGTAGATCTGGCAACATATCCTCTTAGTTTTCCTTCATTTGAGAATGTCTTGATTTCTGTTTCATTCCTGAAGAATATTTTCACTGGATATAGAACTCTAGGTTGACAGCTCTTTTCTTTTAAAACTTGAAAAATGTGCCACATCCTTCTGGCCTTCAAGTTTTCTGATGAGAAATCTGTCATTCAGATTGTTTTTTGCATATGGTGTAGGGTAAGGTATTGTTTCTGTTACTGCTTTTCAACATTTTTCCCTTGTCTTTAGTTTTCAGAAATTTGCCTGTGTTGTGTCTTGATGTGGATTTCTTTGGTTTTAACCTGTTTGACGTAGGTTTAGCTTCTTGAATCTGTGGGTTATAGTGTTGTTGTTCGTTATGTGTGTGTGTATGCCAGCTTTGAAAGTTTTCAGCCATTATTTCATGAAGTACTTTTTCATTCCTGCCCTCTTTTTCCTCTCCTTCTGGGACACCAATAACATGGATGCTAGATCTTCCTTATAGTCCCATAGGTCCCTGAGTGCCACCTCATTATTGCCAGGTACAGGTAGGAGTCCAGGTTCTTCCTTGCCATCTCTTGACACACAAATGGGGGGAAAGAGCTCCTCATTACTGCTGAGCTGGGGTAGGAATTTCCACTCTCTACTAGGCCTTCCTGATCCTGCCTGGGAAGGGCAAGAGTGCCTAATTATTTCTCACCATGTGGCCTCCACTGACAGCTCAGTGGTATGACCTTGTTACCTCTGGTCAGTGGTAGAAATTCTGACTCCCCAGTAGCTCTACTTTCATACCACCTCGTTATTACCACATGAAGATGGAAGTTCGGGCTCCCCATGTGGTCTCCACTGACACTGCAGGAAGTGGAGAGCTTGTTACTGCTGGGTGGGGAAAGATCCAGCCCCTTCCTTCTTGACATTACTGTGGCAGGAGGTTAGGGCACCTTCTTAGGGCCTGATGAGGAATGAAGTCTAGGCTTCCCACTCAGGCTTTGAGAATGGATGGGGGTGAGGCCACAGTTTTTTTTGTAGTGTTTGGCTGTAGAGTGGTTATTGTGTAAGTTTTCTATCTTGCTAGACTGCCTTTTTCCTGGTTCTTTGGAGAGAGAGCAGGCTTTTGTTGGGCTGTTTTTTGTCTGTGCCTAGTGGTGTTTCTGGTTTACTAGTTTCTTCAGTTCCAACTCTCAGGTGTCTGAGGCAACAAGAAAACACATGGAATTTATCACAGTAGCATTACTCGGGTCCCAAAGTCCTGAACCAGTCTGCCTCCTTCTCTCCACCTTTCAGAGTCTTCTTATGTTTTTTATATATAATGTTCAAGGTTTTAAATTGTACTTAGTGGGAAAAATAGGGAAGATTATGTTCGTTTCATCTTCCCAGAAGCAGAAGTCTCCAGTTTTTAGTCTAGGCACCTTAGGGAAATATAAAGAAGCATATAAAACACAGTCCTTGCCTTAAATTCAAGTCTGATAGATAGGGTACCAATACTTTTAGAAATAAATGATGGACCTATATAAAATGGAAATCCTCTGAAATAAAAACGTCTTTCTTCCATCTGCTTTACCACAGCTTCTTTCTTATATCTCCATTTTGTGATCGTTTTGTACTGTTCATTATTTACTTATCTCTTTGCCCAACTGGATTGTAAGTTTTCTTGAAGTCTTAGTTATCTTGATAACTCCTGGAACTCAGAATAGTGCTTATCAGTAAAGATTTTTAAAATCAAACTGAAACTCTGAAACTTCTGTTTCTTTTATTATGTCTGACAAGATACGTGAAAATCTCTCCTGTAACAAAACATCTAGAAATTTCAGATAAAATACAATAGATGTTCTTTTAAATGCATAGCTGAGCTCAAAAGAATGTAAAGAAAATTCCAAAGCGTTAACTCCAAAGGTGGAGCTGAATACTAGACTGACAAATGATCATGACAAATCATGATCAACTTGAAGGCATTTGCAGATACCAGGAAATCAGAACTTTAGGTTTGAGATTGAAGGTAGATAGAAGACAAAGCTTAGGGCATGTTTAAGATGAGCAGTTGGAACTCCCTCTCCACCACCACACACACATGTACACATAAAGTCAGGACCATCAAAGAGATACTGTCAGTGGAAGCCTGGGCTAGAAAAAAACGTGCCCTTCAGTAACAAGATGACAAGGCAACTTGTCTTTCAGCCTCAGTTTTAGGTAGGAAATATTACTTCCCTGAGAATCTATAATCACTAGTATGCCTTCACACATGTTTGAGATTCAAATGTACATAACCTTCATTGTCTGGGAAACCTCAAGATGTAAAATTAACTCAAACTGATCCACCTTTTATAGAGTCCCAATGTATCTAAGAGAAGCAAAAGCAAATTAACTTCAAAGAAATATACCTTAATGTAGGCCCCTCAGGATTTCCACAGATTGGCGCTCAAACATATGTGCACAATCAATAATTCTAAAACGAGAGTAGGAAATAAGCTACCATAAGCAAAAGTCAGGAGAAACAGAACAGCAGAAATAACCCCCGCAAATCAGATGCTGAAATATAAAGTAACTATTCTTTAAATATTTAATGAAAAAATAGAGAAAATTAAAATATGACAAAGGAACAGATTATTAAAAATGAAATTACAGATTTGAAAAAGAATCAAAGACATTAAAAATAATCATTGAAATGAACCTATCTACAAAACAGAAACAGGCTGATAGACATAGAGAACAGACATGGTTGCCAAGGGGGAGAGGGAGAGGGAGAGGGAGAAGGATGGACTGGGAGTTTGGGGTTGGTAGATGCAAACTATCACATTTAGAATGGATAAACAACAAGGTCCTGATGTATAGCACAGGGAACTATAGTCAATATCCTGTGATAAACCATCATGGAAAAGAATATTAAAAAAGAATGTGTGTATAACTGAGTCACTTTGCTGTACAGCAGAGGTTGCTACAACATTGTAAATCAACTTCAATAAAAAAAAATCATTGAAATAAAAAAACTCAATGGATAAGTTAAAAGTAGATAAGACAGTTGAAGAGAGAATTAATTAAATGGAAAGACAAGTCTAAAGAAATAAGCCAGAAAGCATCACAGAGAAATAACATGTCTAATTGCAGTTCCAAAGAGAGAGAATAGCAAAAATGGGGAAAGAAGAGATATTCAAAGAGATAATAGGTGAGAATTTTCTAGAATTGGTAAAAGACATAACTCTTCAGCTTCAAAAATAATAATTCCCAAACAGGATAAATGAAAGAAAATCTTTCTCAGGTATGGCAGATTTGATAGATTAGCTCATTCAACTTTGTTTCAGCCTCTTTCAAGTGAGCCTTCCTGTAATGTAGATGCTAAAAAGCTAAAACCTATATTTCCCATCTTACCTTTGCAGGTAAGTTTTCAGATACATTCAGGTGTTTTGCCAATCACATGTATTCACATGAGTCTTGAATTCAGAAGCAAGTTAAGTGGGAAGGAGAAGTGGTAGTATGTAGGCATCTGTTTACTTATATGGATCTAGGGTGTGCATCATAGCTGTGGAACAAACAGGTGTGATGGCAGCTTCCTGACTGTGAATTATAGCTAAGATGGTATGATGGTATGATGGTGGATGCAGCAGTTGGTCCAGAGGCTTTCCAGTTCTCTAGCTTCATAAATGTGAAAAAGAAAAATATTCCTTTGGCAAGATAATTCTGTAGTAGTGTTTGTAAGTCATTCCCAGAGAGCCTAAATCTGTTGAGCATTTCTTTCAGAATTGAAACTATTAAATTATTTTCTGCTTTAGATAGAGGTATTATCTGCAGTTGAATCCTGATTGACACCTGTTTTCAAAAAGCACACTAAAATTGCTGAAATCCAAAGACTAAGATCTTAAAACCATCCAGAGATAAAAAAACATGTTACCAACAAAGGCATAACAAATAGTCTACAGCAGGCTTATCAGCAGCAACAGTGGAAGCCAAAACACAGTAGACTATTACCTTCAAAGTGCTGAGAGAAATTAACCATCAAGTTAGAATTGTATACCCAAATATCTTTCAAGAACAAGGGTTAGGTGAAAACATTTTGAGACAATTTTACTAGTACACCTCACTAAAAGACCTTCTAAAAGATATTCTTTAGGAGGAAGAGTTGAGATACAAGAAAGAACAGTGAAGGAGAAAAAGTGAAAAACCTATGCGACTATCTGAACAAAATATTATGACTTTAATAATATCTAATTTGAGAGTTTTTTTTTCTTTTAAGGAACTAAAATGATGACAAAATAACGTGAGATACAAGAGAATAATCTTAGTCACATAGTTCCTAAGGTCTTTCTTATTTGGGGATAGGGTACATTCAGTGATTAATTTTGGATTTTACATGTGCTTTTTTGGTAACCACTAAAAACAGTAATTGATTTCACAATTTCAGTTACAAAAACCTGAAGGAGTAAATGGGATTATAAAAACTGAATCCAAAAGAAATCAGGAGAAGGGGGAAAAGGGATGCAGAGAAAAGTGAGGACAAATACAAAGCAAAAAATGAAGGGGTAGAAATAATTCAAAATATATCAGTAGTCACAGTAAATATAAATGAACAGAGCTAAGCAATTAAAAGACAAAGACTCAAATGGGGAAAAATCCAGGTATCTACTGTTCATAAGAAACATGGTTAAAATATAAATACATAGTAATTTTGAAAGAAAAAGATACAAAAAGATACATGCCATACAAGTATTGACTAAAAGAAGGCTGGAGTAGCTATTTTAATAACAAAGAAATTTAAGGCATTATTCATAACAAATGTGTTCATTACATTGTTATTATAAGATTCAATTTACCACACCCCAAAAAAAGACAACTCTAAACTTGTATGGAAAACTTTAAACAAAAATTGACAGAATTACAAAGGAGAGATAGGTAACTACTCTATCATGAGGAGGTATTTTAACACAGTAACTCAGCCCAAAAAATATGAATAAGATTGATAAAATTTGAATAACGTAACAAAATGATTTACTATACTCAACAATTAAAGGATGCATGATCTTCTCAACCATGCATGGAGTAATTATTAAATCTGCCAATACTAGCTTTAAAGCAAAGTTCAACAAATTTTAAAGAATTGGTATCATGCATAGCATGTTCTCTGACAATTAGTTAAAACAAAACAGGATTAATCAAAATAGCCCATATATTGGGAAACCTAAAACTATACTTGTAAATATGAGTTAAAAAAGAAATCATAATAGAAATATTGAAATACTTTGAATGGAATCATAATGAAAATACTATAAACCAAAGTAAGATGTAGCTAAAGTGGTTCTTAGAGGGAAATGTTTACATTAAATATTTATATTAGAAATAGAGAGGCTGAAGAATAATGAACTAAGTATTCAACTTGAGTAATTAGAAAACAGATGAATAGAATAAACCCAATGAGAAATGAAGAATGATACTGATAAAAGGCAGAAATTAATAAAAAAATAAGTACAGTGTTGAAGATCAACACATATCTAATTTTGTTCCTTTCTGAAACCCTAAGACTACAACAAAGGAATTTATTTATAAAGCATAAATCCACAAGGAGAAGACTCAATAAAATTTTAGAAGCTAGAAAGTAAATGGATTACTGCTAACTGCCTTAACCCAAGAAAGCCAGATTCTAAGTCAAGAATCTCCAGTTTACATCAGAGAATTGATTCTTGAGTATCAGGCATTAGCAGCAACAGGCAGTTTGGCAAAGGAGATGGAGGAGGGGTCTAAAATAAAGAGGTTTGGTTAAAAGCTTTAAGAAACTGTTAATTGCTTAGGCAACTGCATGCCATGGAGCAACTGCAGAAGTCTGCAGGTTTATTCTCTGGAAAGGGTGAACAGTATCTCTAGGTTGGATTTTGCCAGGCACAATTGAGCACGCAAATACCATACTGAAATCAGGTAAATGGGGTGACCTTATGCTTTATGAATGCTGAATGCAAAGACATCTAGGCAGAATATTGAAAGAATCTTCTTATAGGGAATATGAGCAGCCTAAAAGACCTGATGATATTGGGGGTTCCCTAACAATTGGCCCAGAAAAATAACCCTATGGTGAAGGTTACTAGTCTAAAGCCCTCAACCATATGCTCAGAGCTTGTGATCACCTTTTTAGTTTTGTACTCTTTAAAAATGAGGAGGGGCTTCCCTGGTGGCGCAGTGGTTGAGAGTCCGCCTGCCATTGCAGGGGACATGGGTTCGTGCCCTGGTCCGGGAAGATCCCCCATGCCGCGGAGCGGCTAGGCCCATGAGCCATGGCCGCTGAGCCTGCGCGTCCGGAGCCTGTGCTCTGCAATGGGAGAGGCCACAACAGTGAGAGGCCCGCGTACCGCAAAAAAAAAAAAAGAATGAGGAGACAGTGCCAGACATATGATGAATTGCATTCAATATGAAAGAGTGGGTGGAAATAGACCCATGCCAGTTTAAGAATTATAGACAAGGACATGTACGAGTTTATAGAGTTAGAAGGCAGATATACACACAAAGGATCAGGGATCAGAATGGTTTTGGACTTACCAAAGCAAAACTGGAAGCCAGAATTATAGGATAGTAACCTAGCCAAACTGTCTATAAAATATGGTGACAAAATACATTTTCATACATTCAAGTTCTCAAAAAAACTTATATTCCATAAACTATTGCTCAGGAACCTGTTGAAGGTTGTGTTTGACCAAAATGAGAGAGAAAACCAAAAAGGAGGAAGACATAGGATGCAAGACATAGGAAATCCAACACAGAGAGAGGTGAGGCAATTCCCAAGGTGAAGGCGAAGGGAAGGGACTTTTCAGATGATAGCAGTACACTAGAGAGGCAGCCAGTCCAGAAAGAAGCAGTGTGACTCCAGACACAGATATGTTGAGGGCATTCTGTATTATACTACTCTTGACCTGATAATATATAGGTAGTCTGTCCCCAGAATCTTATCTGTACTTAGCTTGCATGGACCATGTGCTGATGAAGTTCTTGCTCTCTCTCACGTGCCCTGCTACCTGGATAACCAAAGACATTCATTTCACCCCACAGAAGAATTTTGCTTTGAACTACTTCTGAGAGCTGAAGATTGGCCCTGGTAAGTAAGCTTAGAAGGAGAAAATAGAGAGTATCCCACCCCCACTGATCATATCCCTGTCACATCTCAGCACCTGGCCCACACTGCAGTTCTGCCAAATGCCTTCACTGTGCTGAGCTCTGTGCTTCCTGGGACTCATTCTTGCCTCCCTCAAATGGGGCAATGATAAACTCAGAAAAGCTGAAGGCGTACTATGACTCTCTTAAGCTCATCTCTGAGAACCTTCATCAAACAGTGGCAATAATGTCCTTTTCATGCACAGCCAGGTTTGTGCTTTCCTGATGATTTCTAAGTTAATCACCCCTTTCATTTGTTTATATGCAAATACTTATAGTTAAAATAACAGAATATAAAAACTGCATGATGATAGCAATAGATTCAGAGAAAGCATTCTGAAAAATTCAGCTGCTATTTATGATCTAAGTAAACCACATAAACAAAACAAAACCCTTTACAAACTCAATAGAATGAAACTTTCTCAACCTGTAAACTACAGCATCTAACACATTTAGTCATGAAATGTTTTTAAAAGTTACCTTTAAAATCAAGAATAAAACAAGGATATCCGTTGTCACCACTTCTGTTCAACACTACACTGGTGGAAGTCCTATCCAACGTAGTGTTTGCAAATGACATGATCGTGTACAGAAAATACCACAGAACAGGTACCAAAAAACTACTAGAAGCAATAAGTGGAAATCAGCAAGGTCATGAGATTCAAGTCAGTATTCAAAAATCGTATTTCTTTGTATTAGCACCAAACAATTGGAAAGTGAAATTTTTGAAAGTACAATTTACAGTACCATCAAAAACATCAAATGTTTAAGGATTAAATTTAACAAATATATGCAAGCTCTGTATATTGTGGTGAACAGTTTTTTGCTGAGCAAAATTAACGAAGCCCTAAATAAATAGATATATCATTTTCATGGGTTAGAAAACTTCAGTGTTATTAAGATGTCAGTTCTCTCCAAATTGATCTATAGGTTCAAAGCAATCACAATCCAAATCTCTGCAGGTTTTTTGGTAAAAATTGAGAAACAATTTTTGAAATTTACATGGATTGCAAAGGACCTAGAAGAGCCAAAACAATTTTGAAAAAGAGCAACAAAGAGGCTTATCTACAGAACAGAAACAGACTCACAGATGTAGAGAACAGACTTGTGGTTACCAAGGGTGGGGGGTGGGGGTGGGGAATGGATTGGGAGTTTGGGATTAGTGGATGCAAACTATTATATATAGAATGGATAAAAAACAAGGTCCTACTGTATAGCACAGGGAGCTATATTCAATTTCCTGTAATAAACCATAATGGATCAATGCAATCTCTATCAAATTACCAATGGCATTTTTTACAGAACTAGAACAAAAAATCTTAAAATTTGTATGGATACACAAAAGACCCCGAGTAGCCAAAGCAATCTTGAAGGAAAAAAATGGAGCTGGAGGAATCAGACTCCCTGACTTCAGACTATACTACAAAGCTACAGCTATCAAGACAGTATGTTACTGGCACAAAAATAGAAATATAGATCAATGGAACAGGATAGAAAGCCCAGAGATAAACTCATGCACCTATGGTCAACTAATCTATGACAAAGGAGGCAAGAATATACAATGGAGAAAAGACAGTCTCTTCAGTAAGTGGTGCTGGGAAAACTGGACAGCTACATGTAAAAGAATGAAATTAGAACACTCCCTAACACCATACACAAAAATAAACTCAAAATGGATTAAAGACCTAACTGTAAAACCAGACACTATTAAACTCTTAGAGGAAAACATAGAAAGAACACTCTTTGACGTAAATCACAGCAAGATATTTTTTGATCCACCTCCTAGAACAATGGAAATAAAAACAAAAACAAATGGGACCTAATGAAACTTCAAAGCTTTTGCACAGCAAAGGAAACTATAAACAAGATGAAAAGACAACCCTCAGAATGGGAGAAAATATTTGCAAACAAATCAATGGACAAAGGATTAATCGCCAAAATGTATAAACAGCTCATGCAGCTCAGTATTTTTTTTAATAAATGTATTTATTTATTTATTTTTATTTTTGGCTGCATTGGGTCTTTGTTGCTGTGCACGGGTTTCTCTTGTTGCAGGGCATGGGCTCTGGGTGTGCGGCCTTCAGTAGTTGTGGCATAGTTGTGGCTCACAGGTTCTAGAGCACAGGCTCAGTAGTTGTGGTGCACGGGCTTAGTTGGTCTGCGGCATGTGGGATCTTCCTGGACCAGGGCTCGAACCCGTGTCCCCTGCATTGGCAGGTGGACTCTTAACCACTGCGCCACCAGGGAAGCCCGCAGCTCAATATTAATAAAACAACCCAATCAAAAAATGGGCAGAAGATCTAAATAGACATTTCTCCGAAGAAGACATACAGATGGCCAAGAGGCACACGAAAAGCTGCTCAACATCACTAATTATTAGAGAAATGCAAATCAAAACTACAATGAGGTATCACCTCACACCAGTTAGAATGGGCATCATCAGAAAGTCTACACACAGCAAATGCTGGAGAGGGTGTGGAGAAAAGGGAACCCTCTTGCACTGTTGGTGGGAATGTAAGTTGATACAACCACTATGAAGAACAGTATGGAGGTTCCTTAAAAAACTAAAAATAGAATTACCATATGACCCAGCAATCCTGCTACTGGGCATATACCCAGAGAAAACCATAATTCAAAAAGACACGTGCACCCCAATGTTCATTGCAGCACTATTTACAATAGCCAGGTCATGGAAGCAACCTAAATGCCCATCAACAGATGAATGGATAAAGAAGATGTGGTACATATATACAATGGAATATTACTCAGCCATAAAAAGGAATGAAAGTGGGTCATATGTAGAGACATGGATGGACCTAGAGGCTATCATACAGAGTGAAGTAAGTCAGAATGAGAAAAACAAATATCGTATATTAACGTATATATGTGTAATCTAGAAAAATGGTACAGATGAACCGGTTTGCAAGACGGAAATAGAGACACAGATGTAGAGAACAAATGTTTGGACACTGGGGGGGGAAATGGGGGTGGTGATGGTAGTGATGGGATGAATTGGGAGATTGGAATTGACATATATACACTAATATGTATAAAATAGATAACTAATAAGAACCTGCTGTATTAAAAAAATTCAAAAAATAACAATAAAATAAACCTACATTAACACATCAAAAAAAGCCATAATGGAAAAGAATATGAAAAAGTATATATATATATATATAACTGAATCACTTTGCTGTACACCAGAAAGTAACAGAACATTGTAAATCAGCTATACTTCAATTTAAAAAAAAACCTTTTTTTTAAGAATCCAAAAGAAAAGAAAATGAAAGGCAAGTCACAGACTTGGAGAAAATGTTTGCAAAATATATGTCCAACAAAGGACTTACAATTAGAATATATAAAGAACTCTTGCAACTCAATAATAAGAAGGCAAATAACAATTTTTTTAATGGGTAAAGATTCAACAAACACCGTATCAAAGACGATACAGGGTTGGCAAATAAACATATGAAAAGATACTCACTAGCAATCATTAGGGAAATAAAAATTAAAACCACAATGGGATACCTCTATACACCTACTGAGGCAACTAAAATGAAAAAACCTGATGTCATAGCAAGTGTTAGTGAGGATGTAGAACAAAAAACACTCCTACCCTGCTGGTGGGAATGTAAAATGATACAATCACTTAGTAAAACAGTTCAGCTGTCTTAAGTTTAACATTTACCTGCCAGACAATTCAGCTCTTCTCCTAGCTTTTTACCCAAGAGAAATGAAAGCATATGTCCATACAAAGAGTTATTTATTAATGTTCATAGCTGTTTTATTTGTCATAGGAAAAAATGAAACAACACAAATGTCCACCAACATTTGGACAGATAAACAAATTGTGGTATATCCATATAGTGGCGTACTACTCAGCAGTAAAGGGAAATGAGTATTGATACACATAACAACATGGATGAATTTCAGAATAATTATGCCAAATGAAAGAAGCCATATAACAAAGAGAACATACTGTATTATTCCATTTATATAACATTCTAAAAATATATATAAACTAAGCTTTTAGAGGTGATGGATAAAACTATAAAAAATACATTAGCTATACGTGTTATTTTGGATAACTCACCAAGCTTCAGTTCCCTCATCAGCGAAGCAAAAAGAATAATACCTGCCTCACAGAGTTTATTTGAAGATTGTATTCATGTGTGTGTGTTTATGTATATATATTGTGTGTATCTAACATACTGTAGTGCCTGACACAGCAAATGACTCAATTAATGTTCTTTCTATTCCACCACCCCTCTGCCTCTTCCAAGTGACTGATAAAGTTACTGGGTACTTTCAGATTACTCTCTTGATACACTTAGCAAAGTCTTAGTGGCACATTTTTTTCTTAGTACCTTTTAATGGCTAAATGTAATAGGCAAATGTATTAGAGAATTTAATAGATAAGTTTGCTTTTAATACTTATGAAAACCTTTTCCTGTCATGACAGTGATGACTTCAAGCTCTCGTCATGACATGAATTGACAAAATTTCATTTTGCTTTTTTTTTTACCCACAGGGTTTATCCATGGCTTAGAGGACTGGGTTATACATCCTTGGGTGTATTTTTATTGGGATTTTTATTATGGAACATAGATAACATCTTTTGTGATTCACTGAGGTAAGATATATTTTCAATCTCTGAAAAATATTTTTGGAAGCTATTAAGCAGACCATTTCATAGGCATATAGAATTATTAGTGCACTGAAGTGAATTTTTGGCATCATTGAAATTAAAAATATACATATAGCACAATAAAGCTAAATTCTGGGAATGCTTGTTTAAATTATGTAAAAATTTGGACCTAAGAATATTCCATAACATCTGTAGGGATTTTTTGTGTGTGCATTGCAGTACTATACAGTTAATCAAATATTGACTAGGGCTTTGAAATCTGCCTAATCTGCTTTACTGAAGAAATAAGAAATGGGAATGATTTGTAATAAGCATATGAAATACGTGTATATAATTTTGTACTTTAATATGCTTAATGTTATTTTCTAAGAAAGGCAAGTATTCCTTTTTACTACCTTTTCAGCAATTACATATTCACTGGAATTTTAATCTTGGGTCTCTGGACTCTAGTCTGTCACCTAAGACACTGTCTGTCTGGGCCTCAGTTTCCATAAAATGAACTTGTTAAGTAGGTTAAACTAGTGGATCCTTCCAACTCAAAATTCTGACTTAATAGTTTTGCATAATCATAGACAACAGAGGAATGTATTGAATAGCACCACAAAAAGGCAATCAGCAAAATTCAAACTGTGGGAGATCTATAGAATGAATGACCTAGTCTCTTCAGCAAGTAAATTGCAGAGGGGGCAAAAAAGGAAGGAGGAACATAAGATTAAAAGAGACTTAAGAGATATTATCAACCAAACTCAATGTAATTACTTTTTTTTGGATCTTGATTCAAACCAACCAAGTGTTTAAAAAAAAAAAAAAGCTTATGATCAGTAATCGAATATCTAATGATGTTAAGGGATTATTGTTAATCTTTTAGGTGTGAAAATGGTATTATAGTTATGTTTTAAAGAAGTTTTAACCTTTTAGAGGTATATACTGAAATATTTAGGGTAAAATGATAACAATATCTGGGATTTGCTTCAAAATAATATGGGAGGGGAGAAGTTTAGATGATACAAGATTGGCCATAAATTATAATTGTTGAAGCTGGGTAATGGGTACATTATTATTTTGCCTACTTTTGCATATGTTTGAAATGTAGACTTTACATGCACATAAACAAATAATACATCTTGCTTAAAAAACTAAAATCTAAGTGAGTGGTTCTGAATCAGTACCATAATATCCATCAGAACCCCAACTGGGGCTTTTACAATGCAGAGGTAAGTCATCATCCTCTGGGTGAGATCCTCTGTTTCTACTAAGAAATAAAGTAGGTTCTTAAAGATGTCTGCAAAATTTGTGGGGATATCTAGAAAATAATTTGGTGTTTCACATTGAATTTCCCCCCTCTAATAAATGAGAATATTAATATGATACACACTTAATCAAAAGATCTAGAATTTGAGACTCAGCTGTACCACTAGCTGAGTGACTGGGGCAACTCAATAATCTCTCTGCATTTTAGGTTCCTCACCTTGAAAGCAAAGCTTGTAAAGCCACCTGAAAGACTCACTATGAAGTGAAATAATATTATAAATACAAAAAGACTTTATAGACTGTTTGGTGCTCTTCTGAAATGATGGTTGTACATAGGGCATAGAAAAAGCTCATGTCTAGTTTCTTGAATGAATAGCTAAGTTGACCAGTGTTTCCCAAAGTGTTTTTCCAGGAAACACTTGTTCCGTAAGGTGTTAATAAGATATTACCTGAAAGAAGGGTTCCTTCTTAATTAGCAGGTTACCTGAAAAAAATGAAGATAACCTGTTTAGTTATGGTAGGACTTTTTAAAGCCTATAATTTGTTAATATGCATTACAAGTCTCCAAGAGGGCAATAACCTATGTACTGTTTCCTACATTTGTTTTGACCAAAGAGTCATTTCTTCATGGAACTTCTGCTAGGAATACCGTTCCTCATAATACACTTTGGAAAACAGTACAGCAGGCTACAGCAGACATAAGGAAATTAAATAATTGCCGTGTTTGAGAATGACATTTCAAAATGCTCTAAGACTGTCAGCATTAGTTGTTAAATATAAAAAATAATTGACATGCATATTCCCCCCCCCTCTCCACACAGGAACTTTCGAAAGAAGGTGCCACCTATCATAGCTGTTACCACACAGTTTCATGCATGGTGGCATATTTTAACTGGCCTTGGCTCTTACCTTCACATCCTTTTCAGGTAGGAAATAGACTTTTTTAGCCTAGTATTGGAGTGTTTCTTTCTTTACTCTTCAAATACAACAGTGTCACAGACGGAATCAGAAACTTATGTTCCAACTTTGCCTCTGCCACCGGGTGATCTTAAGCGAGTTGCTTACTCTCTCTGAAGCTGTTTTCTCATCTTTAAAGGGTGACAGCTCTAGTAACTGACCTCTGGCACATGATCTACATTTTAAGTAGATCATTCATCTCCTTTTTTAGTGCAAGTAGGATATAAACATTTCAATTTCTTGTTGATCATCGTATCTTTGTTTATAGAGAACAAATTTATGGGGAAAAAAGCAGCCAGGTCCCCCGAGTGGGGACTGGGAAAGCACGAGTATCTGAAGTCCCCAACTTAATTTGTCTCCTTCCCTGAAATAAATTGGTTGCCACTTTTCTTTCCTTGTTCCCCTAATAAAGAACTTGTTGGGGCTTCCCTGGTGGCACAGTGGTTAAGAATCTGCCTACCAATGCAAGGGTCATGGGTTCAAGCCCTGGTCCAGGAAGATCCCACATGCTGCTGAGCAACTAAGCCTGTGCGCCACAACTACTGAGCCCATGCGCCACAACTACTGAAGACCACGTGCCTAGAGCCCATGGTCCGCAACAGGAGAAGCCCATGCACCGCAGTGAGGGAGTGGCCCCCACTCACCTCAACTAGAGAAAAGCCCGCACACAGCAATGAAGACCCAACACAGCCAAAAAATAAATTAAATAAATAAATTCAAGTATTTGTTGGAGGTCAGCCATTTATAGCAAAAATGGAATCAGAATTCTCTCTGATCACCCTGCTCAAATAATACGTCTGTATCACTCTTTCCCCTTACTAAGCCTTAGTTTTCTTCACGGCATTTATAACCAGTCATGTGTTAACTTGTTTACCTCCCCCAACTAGACTGTAAGTTTCTTGAGAGCGAGGACTTTATCTTATTCACTGCTACTCTCCCAAGTGTTTAAATCAATGCCTGTCACATAGTAAGCACTCAGTATATATTGTTAAATGATTTAATGAATGAATGTGTACATATTGATCTCTTTACCAGGGGATCAGTCTATGTTTAATCTCAAATTCATCTCAAGAATTGAGAGAGCCGAAATATTTATAGAAAGGGGAAGAAAATTTTCCTTTGAACCAATGTGAAAATTTACTCTAGTGAAATTTTTAGAATACCTTTTAAAACATTTGCATCTCACCTGTCTAGAGATCAACTTATTTAGGCAACCTGAATTTAACTACTTGAGAATGATATAAAAAGAACTTCTGGGCAACCAAATAAAGATCACTGAATTCATACTGTGAAGATCTCAAGGTTATTAATCATGGAAGAGTTCTTTAAACTCTGGCTCTAAGTATAATTATTTTATTTTTTGCTACTTCTTACTGCATTGAATATTTGGATTCTCAGCCCATAGAATATTAGAAATAACTATTTAAGAGGGAGGGTTATGGGAGGAAATGCTTGGGGAAACTGGCAAATGATAGAAAAGGAGAAACAAAAATAACTATAAAGCAAACCCGAGAATTAAAAACTTGGCACTTTAACACTGCCTACGAAGTCCCAAGGACATAACTGCAGTGTAATATAATACAGCAATGAATACTTCTTACCTGACAGATGGCTTGCCTCAGAGGGAGCATCTCTAGAGAACCAGGTGGAAGCAGTGGGGCCTTTTATAACCTAGTCTCAACTCAAATTGTATCACTCTCACAATACTCCATTGGTCAAAGTCATAGAGTCTATCTCTTGACAGGAGGAGTATTGAAGAATCTGGGGACTCCAAACTCATGTCTGAACAGGCGGCACTGTTCAGCTGGAGCTGGTATCTGAGCTCAGAGGAAAGTCCCCATGGGGCTGAGACCCAGGACTCTTAAGAAGGGTACTGCTGGGCTTCTTTGGTGGCACAGTGGTTAAGAACCCACCTGTCAATGCAGGGGACACGGGTTCAAGCCCTGGTCTGGGAAGGTCCCATATGCCATGGAGCAGCTAAGCCCGTGCGCCACAGCTACTGAGCCAGCACTCTAGAGCTCGCGAGCCACAACTGCTGAGCCTGCGTGCCCCAACTGCTGAAGCCCACGTGCCTAGAGCCCATGCTCCACAACAAGAGAAGCCACCGCAACGAGAAGCCCATGCACCACAACGAAGAGTAGCCCCCGCTTGCCACAACTAGAGAAAGCCCACATGCAGCAGCAAAGACCCAATGCAGCCAAAAATAAATAAATGTATTAAAATAATGGTACTGCTGCTACAGGAAAAAACTGTTGCTGCCACAGTGATGGAGTGTTGTTAGGATGCTCTTCACAAGAACCACAAGCCAGTGGCCCTCATAAAAATGAAACAAAAATGAAAAGTCCTTTCTCCTCCAGCTTTTCAGTCTCTCTCAAATGCCCTAATTAGCAGAGCCTCTTAGGGAGCATCTGGCAAGACAGGAATGTAGTTTGTAGTCTCATCTCCTTCATCACAAATAGGATGGAATATAGAAGAGTGGATTTGGAGCTGAGATAGATTAACTTAACAGCTGACCCATCTGGTGAGACTAAAAGAGAAAAGGGGAAAAGCATAAATAACCAGTATCAGAAATGTAGCAAGAAACATCACCACAGATGCTGCAAATATAAGGAAGATAAGGAGGTATTTTTAACAACTTTATATGATAGGTACTTTTGTTTATGTTTGAAATTTTCCACAATAAAAAGTTTGAATTTTCAGCTCATAGCCTCATCTGGGCTTGATATATATTATTCCTTTAATACTCACGATGGTCCTGTTTTACACTTGAGGAAAGACAGGCTCAGAGAAGTCAGGTGCCTCACACATGATCTTAGTGTTATTGCCTGGATTTGAGCCCAGAGTTTTCTGTCTACCCAGACCAATCAAGACCTTAGAAATCAACTAATATAACTTCTTAATTTGATGGTGAAGGAAACTGGGGCCCAGAGAGAAGTGACACTCAAGGTCACTGGCTAGTTGGAGTAGAATATATTGGATAATGATTAGACAGCACCTGAACTCAAATCCTGCTTCTAGCATTTACTAGCTGTAGCACCTTGAATGAAATATTTGACCTTTTTTGAGACTTTCTCATATGCAAAACAGGAATAATAATACCTACCTAGTACGGTAGTTTAAGAATGAAGTGTGTATAAAGCTCTGGGTCCAGTGCTTGCCCCCATGCTGTAGGTACTTAACAAATAGTTGGGAGCGGTGGAGGTGACAGCAAGGGTTGGAACCCAGGGCTTCTCTGCCCCAGTCCAGGACTCTTCACTAAAGAGAAGAGAAAACATGGCAACTTTCTTTTAGAGATTAACATCTGAAAAATTGTCAGAGTAAGATTATATTCTAAGACAGTAAAGTATTCATAATATATGATGCTTCTCTTTACAGTTCCAGTTTTGGGTACATTAGAATGGCATCATAGCCACACTAAGTTACTCAAATTCAAACATACGTGCTCTTTTTCATTCTCTTATTTAAAGGAGAAAATTTTTCATGCTATAAAGTTATGTTTTGCATACGTACTTATACTGTATATTACTATTCAAATACAGTTAAATCGTGTACTATATATAAACTATGTATGCTGTTAAGTTATGGACAGTTTAATAAATTTTTCAGAGATAAATTTAACTTTATTTTTGCTGTACGGACTGATATATTAGAATCTGATCTCATCTTTATTTTTTTTAAATAAATTTATTTATTTATTTTTGGCTGCATTGGGTCTTCATTGCTGCACACGGGCTTTCTCTAGTTGCGGCGAGCGGGGGCTACTGTTCGTTGTGGTGCACAGGCTTCTCATTGCAGTGGCTTCTCTTGTTGCAGAGCACAGGCTCTAGGTGCGCAGGCTTCAGTAGTTGTGGCTTGCAGGCTCTAGAGTGCAGGCTCAGTAGTTGTGGCGCATGGGCTTAGTTGCTCCGCGGCATGTGGGTTCTTCCCGGACCAGGGCTTGACCCCGCGTCCCCTGCATTGGCAGGCAGATTCTTAACCACTGTGCCACCAGGGACGCCCAGAATCTGATCTCATCTTTAGAGGTGACTCATTTTAAAGGATTCTCTGAAGAAGTGATACCTTCCTGGTTATTTCATACCTGTATTGTAATCCTGATAGAGCTGGTATAACCGTTTCTAAAATATTCTAGGAATACACTACCTTAATTCTTACTACCATATATCTTCAGAGATGAAACTGGCAATCATGACATGAATCACATCAAGCATGAGCAGAATGCTCCCTACTAAACTACAAACATCCTGAGGTTACAATCTGAGAGTTGATCATTTCTATCTTCCTTAGGATCTTGCCAACTGTTCTGCATAGAGTAGGTCCTCAAAAAACGGTTGCTAAAAGAACAAAGTTTATTTGTCAGTGTTGCTTTTTCTTTGTATATACAGAGGCACTGTGGTTAAATTTGTCAGTAAGCCAGTTTGCGTGAATTTAAAAACTTGTCTGAACTTATTTACAAAACAGAAATAGACTCACAGACATAGAAAACAAACTTGTGGTTCCCAAAGGGGAAAGGGGGTGGGGAGGGAGGGATAAATTAGGAGTTTGGGATTAACAGATACACACTACTATAAATAAAATAGATGAACAACAAGGATCTACTATATAGCACAGGGAACTATATTCAATATCTTATAATAACCTATAATGGAAAAGAATCTGAAAAAGAATATCTGTATATCTATATATCTATATATATCTATCTGAATCACTTTGCTGTACACCTGAAACTAACACAGAATTGTAAATCAACTATACTTGAATTTTTAAAAAATTTGTCTGAAAAGCTTTCCCCTCTCCCCTTTTCTTTCAGTTTATATACAAGAACACTTTACCTGAGATACAGGCCAAAGGTGAAGGTAAGTCCACTTCCTAGGGTGTGTGTGTGTGTGTGTGGAGGACGGAGGTAATGGGAGGATGGGATGGAGGTGGAAGAAGGGGGTGGGGTGGAGATGTAGCAGAGAGAGAGTACAGGCTATGGGACGAGATGCTCTTGGATCTTAAGTCTTCCACTTACTGCTCTATGACCTTGGGCAAGTCTCTTTTCTTTAAGCCTTAGTTTCTTCAGTAGTAAAATGGAGCTGTTAATAGCTACATTGTAGAGTTATTTTAAAGATCTGAGATGATTTAAATGCCCAGCTCTATGCTTGACAAAGTAGATGCTTAATATATTTAAATAAATTAAATAAAAATAGTTTCTGGGATCTGGTGTAGACCTACAAAGAATATGGTCTGCTCAGGTTATTAATACCAGGACAACCTCTAGCAAACCACTGTAGTCATAGCCCATGGGTTCTTTTTCATCCTTTTTCAAGGATAACATGGAACAATTTTATCTTCTTTCATTTTGTCCTAACTTGTTTCCAAACAGTTTCTCTTCGGAATCTGGCCAGTGATCCTGTTTGAGCCTCTCAGGAAGCAGTGATGAATTATTTCACCAGTAAAACGAAATAGCACGTACCATAGGCCGGGTCAAATGATTAAGGAAATCTTTAGAGATCTACACGTTCAAATATATCATGACCATCGCAGCAAAGGAGTGACTTTCTGACTAATGCTGCCAGCCATACAGAGAATGAGGAATGGGGCTTGTTGGATGTTTAGCTTGTGTCTTTATCTCATTTGTCTTCCTCCTCCTCACCCTCACTCTAAGATGTTTCAAAAGAAACAGACATGATGTGTATGTATATACTCGAATGCTGGAAATATTGGGCTTTTCTTAACAGGTTAACAGTTTGTGCTGATCATAGGAAATTAACCTTTTTCTCTCTTTTGACAAGGCTTGCATGTGAATTAAACTTTTCTTAATATTTGATTAAATAATGAAAACAGTCAGCTAAGGACTGGCAAAACCCCATATCCAGATGGCCAGCTATGAGGCAGCACTTAGCTATTTCAGCCTTGATTTATATTTTTGTCATAGTAACCTCATGGATGGTTTCCCAAGGTAAAAAAAAAGAAAGAAAAAAGAACTATCTGTGGGATTCTGGTAGTTCTTCATTGTCTGCCTCTGTGCTGGTCCGAGTGTTATAAGCAAGCTCAGACCTGCCACTGGGTTCTATACTTGTCACATTCCAGATTTGCAGTGGTCTCTGGGATGTCGTTTGTGGTCACAGCCCGGCAGGGTGGGTGGGTCATCTTGTAACCTTTATGAAGGCCACCAGGACACCTGTAGAATGTTCCACCTCCACCCAGTTAAAGGTGGTTGCTCCATTTCCTTTGCTCTTTGCAGATCTTTAAGTTGTCACTTTTTATGGCTAGGCAAACATGATTGGTGGGCAAACATGTTTCATCCTCCTAGAATAACTCATTTGAAGTTACCAGTAAATGTCGTTATAGTCTGACTTTTAAAATTACGCAATATTTTCCAGTTTTCAGAGAGGCCATGGTTATGCCCAGGGAAATGTGTTGGGTGAACTAGAGCTAAAATGATCAGGATCTTATGTACATAAAGCTTATTAGAATACCTGCTCCTTCATTTTGTTGAAGGAAAGTAATATAAGGGTTGAAAACAGCTCTAACTTACTTGAACTTGTAACAGAACTACCAAAAATTAAAGTGCTAAGACATGGCAGTGAAATCTCATTGTAAGGCAGCTAGTTCTAATGTGGATTTGAATGTATAACAAATTGAATCACGCTTCACAAACATAACACCTGCCTGGAATAAAAACCTGATTTGACCCCTTTGCTCATATATCACCATATTTGTAGCTCTGTACCATTTAGCATTTTTACAACTTTTCCCTGCTTATACATTATTATAAAATCCAGATTGTTTTTACTACATGGTGTCATTACCCCAGACTAAATTCTGAGCTACGGCTTCCAAAGGAAAGTCACTTTTTTCTTAAGCAAAGGTATAAGACACTTCTGTTGTTTTTCTAGTATTCAGTAAGAAGCCTTGGTACAAATTTAAAACAAATACAGATTTTGTTGTTTTTCTTCACTTGCTGGCCTTAGTTTTAGTCCAGGTACTCTTTTCCTTACTTTAGCATGCCAACATGCCATTAGGCAGATACTTCCCACCTGCTTTTATGATCCTCCAGCAAGAAAAACACTTGCCAAAATATAAATCTAAAAGAACTTTGGTTGTGCCTTAGGAAAATATAAACTAAACAGTTCCAACACAAGCCTGTAAGACTGTTCTTTATTTTGCCACAAGATTCTGGAGTCTGGCTACATTCGTGTGCAACTACGTAGGCTGTCAGTCATCTAACAATTTTTAATGAGTTCATTTGTTTCACACCATTGTCGTTTTTGTACTTTTCACTAAGAAGTATTTCTGTACAAAGAATCTGTATAAAAACAAAGGTACATCCTTCCTAACAATGCTAAACGCTGTGAGGCTAAGGTTTTGCAGTATTAAGGCCGGATTAAGGGTACAGAGAGCATGCCCTGACACTGAGGCCCTTTAGAGCAGTTTGTTGAATGAGCAGTTCAGCCACTGCCACCTGTAGTTTCTTATTGAATAAAGCTGTCCAGCACCTTAGAGACTCGTAACACTGTGGCCAAGTCTTCAAAGACCCTTGTTTCTGTTGTAAAAACAAACGGCATGAAACTGCTCAGCAAAGAAGTTTTAGAAGGGTTGAGCAGAAAGCAGAGACTAAATCCAGGCTCTTTAATTTTCCAAGTTAGTTTTTGTCTCACACATGGCTCCCTTTTTAGCAACCTAAGTATTAGCACACTCAAGACTGTATCTGTGCCATGTCAAGTATTGTGGAAATACTGGGGACCTTTAGGATATTGCTAAATTGTCTTTATTTCAATATGGCTTAATTTTTTTCCTTTCTAGGACTCTGGGTTGTATTATTACAGGGTTGGATTATTACCGTTCCCCCACACACACACTTTATTTTCTTGAGAGAGTCGCTGTTAACTAGAGTGTACAAAAGGACCTGTTTCCTTTTGAGCAGATAGTGGCTTGTGTGCATATCAACTGATGTGAAAGGTGCTCATCTCTGAGCCCTACAGCAAATTGTATTCTAGAAAACATTAGTACTTTATGAGGATGTGAAAGAAGCAGTTAGCTTGCACATTTTATTATACTACCTATGCTGCCATTTTCACTCCAGAAAATTGAAAGCAGTTTGACTCTTTTTAAGGAAAAACTAGGTGAAAGGTGGTTGTGTTCATCTGATTGGTCACTCTACCTGCCTACCCCTTCACACCTTGGTGCTTTCATGAAACATTGCCACTCCTGAAGTGATCTCTTTTATCCTTGTGATATTATATAAATTAATGATGAACAGCAGAAACATTTGTTTTTGAATAATCCACAAATAAGACCCCCAAATAGTGGTATTTGGTTTAGAATTAGCTCAAATATTTTGGTTTAACCTCAGTGCAAAATTTCCAGGACTGGGCTTTCCTTACACCAAGAGGGTTTTTCATATACGAAGGAGAGGAAGAGGTGTGAGTCAAAGAAAATCAAGAGACCAAAAACTTCAGGTACACGATGCATGAAAATCTTTAAATGCCTGAAAAAAATTAAGTTCTGTTTTAATGCCAACACCCTCAGAATTTAGCCAATGTCCCTAGAGGTGACTAATAATTTAGTTCAAGGGTTTCTTATGAGTCCTATGGGTTGCATATTACTTTGCTCTTGAAAAAAATCATCTGTTGCTAAGTTTAACAGTTTTAGCTCTCAATTCCACATTTACATGACAGAAAAAAATTATTCTAGCCCTGTGGTTTATGATGTGCTATTGGATAAGTGTTTATGTAAAACTGATGTTTCAAAGAGAACCAGTTCTAATTGGAATTTGCAACTAAGTGGCAATATGCAGATCTACCTCTGTCTTACATTGTGCATCATATCAATACCATAATATAATTAGTTTGATCACTTTGTCTTATTTTTCAATGTCTAAAATTACAGTTACTCACCATGCTGTAAACATTTGGAAGTAATGACTGAAATTTGGCTAAGTATCCTTTGTGCAGGGGACAGTAAGTGAAAAAAAGCAACCGTCAAGACCCGTCTGAATGGAAAATTTCAGTGCTGTTTTTTAAACTCCTGCACTTCCTTTAAGAATAAGGAAACTTTTATGTCTAATTGGAGTTGCTGGCTGGCGAAAAGCTGCCAGTGTTCCTGAGGTTTATGGGAGCGTGCCACTGTACTTAACGGTTTCTCCAGTTGCGGGGGAAGCCTCTCCTCTACCCTCTTAGATTCAGTTGTTGAGGCCTGTGAAATAAACTGACAAAGGACAGATTAGCAAGAGAAAGGGCAGATTTTTATTTACATATGTAAATGGAAGTTCAGAGAAAAATGTAACTTAAGGCAGAATTTACAGCTTATATACCATCTTAATAAGAGAAGGGGACAGCAAGAAAGGGCACTTAGGGGAAAACAAATGACTTTTAGGAAAGATAAATGGGCCCTTAGGAGAATAGGTAGGAGAAAAGATAGTTCTATGACAGTGTCTTTTTAGATGTGGCACTGAAACTCCCAGGAGAGGATTTGACAGTTGAGTCCTTTAGGGAGGTTCTGCTTTTAGTCAGATAAAGGGAATTCAGGAAAAAAGCCTCTTCCTGCATCTGTTGATTCTCAAATGCATTCAGCTCGAAATGTTTTTTATGCCCCAGCGGTGTATTCTGGACCCTTTTATTTCCCCTGTCTAAAACTTTCCAAGAAGTTTCACAGACCAGAAGCCAAGTTGGTGGCTGTAGAGAGAAGATTCGGGTTAGAAGTTAGGAGAGAAGAGATCTGTAAAGGGAAGGAAGGCATAGATGTATGGAGAAACAAAAGGAAAAGCAAAAATTAATAGTTGGAGCAGATTATATAGACTCAGTTTTTGAGTACAGAGGGCAGTCAAGCCAAAGGATTTCTAGATGTTGGTCTTAAGGCATCTTTATTTAAGCAGTGGAGTCAGGATAGTAGTGGCAGTCTCACACACGTGGTTATTTCCCAGAGCTCAAAGGACCATGTTCTGGTGAACTTCCTGAGTGGCCCAAACTGTAGTGGTGGTAAATCCCTTAAAGTTACATCCAGCTTCAGTTTGCAGGGCTTCAGGAAAAGGGCAGTTTTAGTTCTTAGTAATGCCAAGTCAGAAGGATGGTAGAAAATTGGAAATGTTAATTAGTGACAAAATGCGCAAGATGGCAGGATCCAGCTTACAAAGAGGTGAAAATAGCTCAAGGAGAATGAACAGGACTAGAATCTGATAATCCACATGGGTATATTATACTTTTCCATTGAAACATAAAATTTGTCTTTATAATCACCCTAGTTTTGTCAAAGGTAATCAAGGTAAGACGGTTGTTTGCAAAACGAGTCTAGTCTCATCAAACTTGGCCTGATTGTTTATATAAGTGCAATGAAAATAGTAAGTGATGACACAGGCCTTTTGAACTTTTATTAGGAATCCCAGATGGGACTTTTAAATTCCTCGAGTCTAGGAAGCCAAGCTGAGAACTTGCCATCAGACTTCCCTTGCATGCCTTCACATTTGGATGAATCCCTCCTTCTCCAGGTCCCCAAAATATCTTAAGCTTTCTGGTCCTGCCAGGAAGTGGCCTTCCTAACTCACCCGTAAGGCTGGGACCCCTGTAACCCAGGCACTAGGCAGCTTTCCAGGAGGGCTTTGTAAGCACTGGCTCCTTAAAGTCAGCCTTATTAATTCCTTAAAACTGGTCATATCTATGCACATCATCCTCAAATATGACATTCCAGTCAAAGCCTTGGTAATATAATCAGTGTTTCCAGTTGTGTCCTGTTAACAGGGAGAACAAATTCTTATTGAACTTGTTCAAATAACTATATTGCCATGGAAATAAGTATTCAATAAGAGTTTTTCCAAATTTTGGAGGGTTCAGACAGGGAGAAAAGATAAATGCTTCATTTTTGTTTACAAAGATATGATCTACTAAATTGCTGTAAGTGCTAGATAGCTTAAGAGAAAAGGCATTCCTTAAGTCCAGAAAATAGAACATTAAAGAACCAGTAATAAGGGACTTCCCTGGTGGCACAGTGGTTAAGACTCCGCACTCCCAATGCAGGGGGGCCCGGGTTCCATCCCTGGCCAGGGAACTAGCCAGGACTAAGGAGCCTCAACTAAGGAGGCTGCCTGCTGCAACTAAGGAACCCACCTGCTGCAACTAGGACCCGGCACAACCAAATAAATAAATATATATATATATATATATTTAAAAAATGAAGAACCAGCAATATTCCAAGCAAAAGTCATAGAAGGAATCATAATCATTCTTCATTACTCTACTCAGTCCCATGTGATAAATTCAGGTCTTTCTTGATTTCGGTTAGCAATTTCATGAACCCATGAGCTTCTCCGTTAGTTCTGGAAATCCTTATTAAGTCCAGTGGTGCGATCTTAAAGTTATGTAAGCCTGTACCTCAGGGTACCTGTTACAGTCTTTTCCATGGATCTCTGAGAAGATCTTGAAAATGAAGCCTGTAGCTGATTACAAGAGTTTTCAGGAAGGCTTCAGAGTAAAACAATATCTGTGAATGATGAAAAGCTTAAAATGGCTATGGTTAAAGGTCTGATGAGTTCATTAAAATGTAGTTGAAAAGGAAATTTGGTTGACTCTGTGACATTCAGCATTTCAAGATAAATGGAGTTATGACATTATACCAGGACATATCGTGGACAGCTATGACATTAACAAACTTCTAGAAATTTCATACAGTTCCTGAAATACTTATATTAATAACACATACCCATGGAACTATAATCTAGGGAAGGTTAAGCATCACTTATTTGACAATGCTTGCCATGCAATTTAACATATCAAATAAACCTAATTAGTTTAACACCTCTCTTTTTACGAAGTGAGAGAACAAATCCTTTGAGGTTTTCCAGGGGCCCTCTGGGAAATCTCAAAGTCAGAGGTCAAGAAGACTTCATTTAGAATTTGATTTGGAGAAGTTGTTAAAAGGTTTGAATGCTTAATTAAATAATATTATAGGTCACTGTGAAAAAATACTTACCTATGTAACCAAAGTGACAGTAATTGCTTTGTCTCATTAAATACAGACCAATAATCCAAGAAACTCCGTCCTTTTAACAGGGAATTTCAACCTCTAGTTTTGCATTTGTACACTATTGAGCTCTTTGTGTGTGTGTGTGGGGGGGGGTGAAGGCAAGTACAGCATTTATTGCAGGCACCAAGCAAGGAGATCAGGCAGTTCATTGAGCTCAGTTTTTTAAAATTATAAATAAATGCATTCAGTCTTAGCCAGCTTGACCACATGAATAAGATATTCTCCCCGGCCCCATTCCCTTCTCTACCTCTCCTCCTCCCCCCACCATCTGCAGCCCCTTTACAACTTTCTATACCCATTCAGGTTTTTGTCTTTACTTTCCTCTTTCTCATTCTGGTAAACCATTTGACAACCTCTAAGCAACTACTTTAGGACAAAATTACTCTCCTTTTTTCTTTAACAAAAACACATCCTTCATTTCTTTCAGACCTTTCAAGATTGCTTTCCTTCTTTATTTCTAGTATTTTTATGTATATTGATTAGAATTCTTAACCCTTAGTAACCTTAATTTCCAGTGAAAATGAGGAATTAGACAATTGTGAACTGTCACATCAGAATTCTGTAGTAGATTAACAAATTTATGAATACACCACCTCAATTTATAGAAGCATATGTTTCTTTTTTTTTCTTAATTAATTAATTTACTTAGTTTTGTCTGAGTTGGATCTTCGTTGCTGCGCATGGGCTTTCCCTAGTTGCAGCGAACGGGGGCTACTCTTCATTATGGTGCACGGGCTTCTCATTGTGGTGGCTTCTCTTGTTGCAGAGCACAGGATCTAGGCATGCAGGCTTCAGTAGTTGTGGCGCACGTGCTCAGTAGTTGTGGCTTGCAGGCTCTAGAGTGCAGGCTCAGTAGTTGTGGCACACAGGCTTAGTTGCTCCACGGCATGTGGGATCTTCCCAGACCAGGGCTCGAACCTGTGTCCCCTGCACTGGCAGGTGGATTCTTAACCACTGTGCCACCAGGGAAGCCCAGCATATGTTTCTTTATAGTACAGTTTTTGAATGTGGTAAAAGGACATGTTTATCAACAAACCCAAACATGTTTAGTCCCTCTGTAAAAATAAGTCAAAAGTAGATAAATTTATGCTTAGTAATTAATGTTTCAGTAGTTTATCTTTTTTTTCAGTATTTTATCTTATTTGGACATTACCTAGACCCAGATAAAGACACTTCTTCACTTGAAATTCACACTGAAGATAAAACTCTAGCTTTAGACCATAACCTTTCACCTTGGGTAATGAAACCTTGACATATTTGAGGGAAAGGTGGAAAACAAAGGTGGCAATCAGAGCAGCTAAGGAGAAGACAGATCACTAAGGAATTTAAGCGGTATTGCTACCTACAGAATTTCTGCTGTTGTTGATGCACATTTGGAATAAGCAGACTGACCACCGTCTTTACACACTTTAAATATCTGGTATTGTTTCACAAGACCTTCATTATCATTAAATCAGCAAATTGCTGCCTGTTTTGATTGGTAGCTAGCGTAGAAAATGATCACAAGAATATTTCCTACTAGAAAACCCTAAAACCCACTCGATTACAGGCCTGCAAGTGACCTAAAATTGTCCCACTCTGTTTAGCTCAGCAGCTGTCAATATTACAGCACCAATCACAGGTCACACTTTGCTCTCAGTTCCTTTTTAACCCTCATTACGAGACCTGCTTCATGGCTTTTAAGGAGCACAGTGTTGCAATGTGCACCAGATTTAGTCATTGGTAATTTAAATATTTACGAAAATGTCATAAAGCTTCTGAAACTTCTCTGGCAAATGTCAGATCTGCATATCATCACTTTTAAATCGAGTGTGCAGAAGTAACTCTAAGGTTGCAGCAGAGCACATTTATTAGAGAAATCTTTAAGCACAGAAATACGGTTCCCTACAAATATTCATCCTGACATCATCTGCACCTAAAAGAAAACGATAAAAGTTCTGTGATATCCAGTGGCTCTGGACCAGGGGTTGGTGAACTACAGGCCACAGACGAAATCCAGTCTGCGGTTGTATGGCCTGCAAAGTAAGAATGATCTTTACACTTTAAAAGCATTGTTGAAACATACAATAATAAGGAGAGGAGGGGGCTTCCCTGGTGGCACAGTGGTTGAGGATCTGCCTGCCAGTGCAGGGGACACGGGTTTGAGCCCTGGTCTAGGAGGATCCCATATGCCGTGGAGCAACTGGGCCTGTGAGCCACAACTACTGAGACTGCACATCTGGAGCCTGTGCTCCACAACAAGAGAGACCGTGACAGTGAGAGGCCTGCACACCGCAATGAGGAGTGGCCCCCGCTCGCTACAACTAGAGAAAGCCCTCGCACAGAAACGAAGACCCAACACAGCCAAAAATAAATAATTTTTAAAAAAAGAAGAAGAATATGTTACAGACGTGTGTGTCCACAAGGCCTCAAATGTTCACTATCTCGTTCTGGGAGTTTGCCCCCCATTCTCTAGACCTTCCGCAAATATGGAAGGTCGAAAGTCCTTCCCACTGCACTTCTCCATAGGGTGATTCCAGTGTGTATTTGTCAGAATGAAATATACATTTGAGACATCGCTCACTTCTTTGTTGAATGTAATCATAGGGTTTGTGTTTAAATATTTACACTATAAAGTATTTCTTCATACCAGTTTTACTAGATTGGCAACAGCCTGCTGCAAAGTGCCTAAATCTTTGGGGGAAATTACATGATTTTGTTTTCGTTATAAAGGAAATTCCATTCCCTGCTATAAAGTCCAAAAATGCTACTTGCATTCAGCTTTTGAGTTGATTTCCAGAAAGATGAGATCATTTGACCATTTTTTTCTCATGCCATGTAAAATGTGTCATGTGGTAATGTCAAGGGACTAATAAACTATCGTAGTCGTGTACACATTTTTTTACTTTCCAAAAGGAGAAGTTCGAAATCCTTTCCACAATTAGTACTTGTTTGTTTTGGCTCTTTTAGAACTAAATTACTCAATAGCAATTAATAAATGAATCATTTTAAGAAATAGGTATAATTTTCGTTTAATGTATTATAAGGCATTGTTTACTCTCAAACATTTCCATACTTTGGATATTTCTGAGTCATTTATCAGTGTGACCATTAGGTAAACTTTCCAAGCTAGTACAGGGTTTCCTGGTTTCATTTTGGTGCAGATATTTGTTCTACTAGCAATTATTTAATAAACATAGGTGGTCGTGAATCTATACAAGGAACTAACCATTTTCAGGTGATCTCAGACTTGCTTATTCACTTTTTCTGTTTGATTTGCCAATGCCACAGTTATTTTTCTAGAAGATAGAATTGTGTAATTTTATACACAATTCTGCTGTAATCTAGGCTATATGTCAGCATTAATCACCTCACTATAGGTGAAAGTATTAAATGATACTGTTCTGAATAAGACTTCTGGTAATGTTTTATCCCTGGTTTCTATTTAATGTATCTGTACACTTATATAAAGGCAGGGCCACATGTTTAGTTATACAGTTTGTGCACTGCACAATGGTACCCAGTTGGGGGAGGGGGTTAGTACAGGCTGAAGCCTCACGGTATGTGCCTTGGAAGAGTTGCGTCTCACGACACACTTTTTTCCAATTTCTGAGTGAAGGGGGCTGTATAGGCCAGCAGCAATCCTGTTCATGGGAAGGATGTTTAGTAATTATGACTTTTTTTGTCATTAGTCTTAAGTGATACTGCAGTAAATTTCTACTCCAAGCCTGGGTGATTTACAAGGTTAAAAGCTAATAACTTTTCAATTAAACATTAATGATCCATAAGTACACAGCATTCTTAACTTTATGAGCTCTGGAGTAAATGCATGAACCTTCCAGCTTCACACAATGAAGGGGGACATATTGGAAACAGAAAAAACTTACTGCATAAGCCACATATGTCTAGGGTCCTATCTTTGGTAATGACCAAAGTGCCTTATAAGATGTAAAACAAATTAGAATTTCCAGGCTTCCCTGGTGGCGCAGTGGTTGAGAGTCCGCCTGCCGATGCAGGGGACACGGGTTCGTGCCCCGGTCCGGGAGGATCCCACATGCCGCGGAGCGGCTGGGCCCGTGAGCCATGGTCGCTGAGCCTGCGTGTCCGGAGCCTGTGCTCCGCAACGGGAGAGGCCACAACAGTGAGAGGCCCGCTTACTGCAAAAGAAAAAAAAAACTGCTGGACAGACCTGAGGGGTCAACCCCTCTTCCACTGGCCAGTTCAACCTGGAACAACCAACTTTCCTCCCCTTCCTGGTCATCTGGCTGACCTGTGCCCACAGAACCTCTTTGTCTTGGAGGTGGGGACGGGTTCCTCTGCCTTATCCCATCCCCCGTTTTTCTGACGAATGTGTGGCAGGGCAAGCAATGGACCAAGACCTTTCACACTAGGTGAAAGCAATCACCCACTGTAAAGGTGAGGGCTGAAAAGGAGTTAGGATTGCTTTACTCCAGCTCTTTTGTTCCACCTCTGAACAATACACCTCTCAGATACCACCCTACCACCCACACCCAGTACATACATCTCACTCAGTTCCTCCCTGGCCATTCCAGAACCTTCCTAGAGAGGTCATCACTGCCTGTCCTAAAGTCTGGTCACTTTATTCCAATAAGCTTACCATCATTTAACTTTCTCCCCACTTCAATTCACCCCCAAACTTCCCGAAAGACATTTCTGCTAAAGAGAAAAGATGAGTTTTTAGGGAGCTTGGAGAAAGTGAGTTAACAACATTAAGTCATTGGGCCAACCTGGATGGATGTCTGCTCTGTGTCAGGCCTTGGACTCAGCCATGAGTGGGACAGGAGTTGACCAGTCTGGGGAGGAATACAGTCAGGCCCGTCCCACCACTCTCCCCTCATACGGATCCTCACTCTTCTCTCATCCAGACATCCCCCTTGCCCCTGCCCAGCCCCTCTAAATTAGCAAGGAGAACAAGGAACCTGAGAGGTGGAACATTCTTACAGAATCCAGTAAGTTACCAAGCTCTGAGGACACCATCCCTGACCTTCTGATGACCCCTGCCCAGTTCAGGCCTGGGCCTCACCTCTCTCTCATGGATCACTGTACCCGTCTCTGGGTTCCCTTCCTCCACTATTTCCCTCTTTGGCATCTATACCACATATGGGCTGCTACAATGGACTCTTTTTTTTTTTTTTCTTTTTGCGGTACGCGGGCCTCTCACTGTTGTGGCCTCTCCCTTTGCAGAGCACAGGCTCCGGATGCGCAGGCTCAGCAGCCATGGCTCACGGGCCCAGCCGCTCCGCGGCATGTGGGATGTTCCCGGAACGGGGCATGAACCCGTGTCCCCTGCATCGGCAGGCGGACTCTCAACCACTGCGCCACCAGGGAAGCCCTGGCAAGCGGATTCTTAACCACTGCGCCACCAGGGAAGCCCTACAATGGACTCTTGAAAACACATACAGACTGGTCAAAGCTTTCAAAGGATCAAGTTAAAACTCCAGGTACGGCATTCAAGGCCCTTCTCAGGAACCTCTAATTTATCTTTGCACCTTCAACTCCCAATATTTACCCTTCCAACGACACAAAACGTGGAATGTTTCCCAGACATGTCCTGTTTAGTCCCACCTCTGTACCTCTGCCCAGAGTGCCCTCTCCCTCTTTACACCACTTCTTACCTGCTGGGAAAACTCCCTACCACCTCAAATGCCATGTGGTAGGTTAAATATGGCCACAAATTTTTGGAACTCCTCCTCACCCCTTTTATCTGGGCTGGTCTTGTGACTTGACACTATTGCCATTTGGGGTAGGGCGGTTCCTGAGCATGAGAGAGCATTTAGCCGTATGCGTGTCGTCTGCCCAGTAGATGCTAGAATCACACCCCGAGTCATGACAGCCAAATATATCTCTAAACATTGCCAAATGTACTCTGGTGAGCAAAGTCACCTGTGGTGGGAACCACTGGCCTAGAGGAAGGCAGGGAAACAAGAGGGCTTCCCAGTTCACTCCAGGAAGCCGGGCTGCCCATAGACTGACCTGGAATACTCAGCTCAAACTATTGAGAAGAACAAAATAAACCTTTATGTTTTTTGAGCCTCTGGGATTTTGTCAGCACTTTGTTAGGGCAGCCTTGCCTTATCCCAGGTAACCTAATGTGTCCTCTCTGATCCCTGTTTCCCCCCAACCAGACTGACTGCTCCCAGAGGGAGGTACCATGTTTGAATCACGTCGGGTGTTACCCCGCAGAGGGAGGCCCTGGCATCTTGCAGGCTCACTCTTGGCTCTGGGAGGTGGAAAGAGCAGGAGGAAAGGCACCATCCAAACACCCTTTCTGCAGTCCCAGTGCCTTGGCCACTTGTCCCTTGCCGGCCTTGCTTCTGAGCAGAGTCTGGCTCATAGTAAATACTTCCTAAATGCTTTAGGGGTGAACAAATGAATGATGTGCCCACTCATTTGTGCCCATCTGTCCGAGTGGCGTGAACTGTATCCATCGGGAGAGTGTATCAGTTTCCTATTGCTGCTGTAACAAATTACCGCAGACTTTCTGGCTTAAAAACACAAACACAGTTATTATAGCCCTACATATCAGAAGTCCAGAATGAGTCTTGCTGGGATAAAAGTCAAGGTGTCAGCAGGCCTGCATTCCTTCTGGAGGTTCTAGGGCAGAATTTATTCCCCTGCCTTTTCCAGCTTCTAGAGTGTGCCCACACTCCTTGGCTTGTGGCCTCCCTTCATCTTCAAAGCCAGCAGTCACATCATTCTGACCTCTGCTTCCACTGGTCCCATATCCTCCGACTCTTCTGCCTCCCCTTTCATTTATGAGGACTCTTTGATCACACTGGGTCTGCCTGGGTAATTCAGGATTATCTTCCTGTTTTTTCTTTTTTTATAAATTTATTTATTTTTGGCTGTGTTGGGTCTTCGTTTCTGCGCGAGGGCTTTCTCTAGTTGTGGCAAGCGGGGGCCACTCTTCATCGCGATGCGCAGGCCTCTCACTGTCGTGGCCTTTCTTGTTGCAGAGCACAGGCTCCAGACGCGCAGGCTCAGTAGTTGTGGCTCATGGGCCTAGCTGCTCTGCGGCATGTGGGATCCTCCCGGACCGGGGCACGAACCCGTGTCCCCTGCATCGGCAGGCAAATTCTCAACCACTGCACCGCCAGGGAAGCCCGCTGATCAGCAACCTTCATTCCATCTATAACCTTAATTCCCTTTTCCCATGTAACCTAACATATGCATAGGTTTCAGGGATTAGGGCCTAGACATCTTTTGGGGGCCATTATTTCTCATACGACGGTGTCCAATAAGTATTTGTTGAATAAATGAACAATAATGAAATAATGAACAAAAATTAATAAATTAACAGATGTGATTCCTTCACACGGACCTCTGTGATGTGAACTCATTCTGGACAGCTGAGTATCATTAACCCTGAATTCTCTTCCCACTTGCCATTTATCAAATGCTTGTAACAGACAAGAAAACAAGAAGGCTGAGGAGTCGGGAGAGGACGCCTCTGTGTCCTTGGAAAAGTCTGAATTCTGTGCTGTGACAACTTCCTCCCATTTTCCTGACAGGCAGGTGGATTATCCCCACTTTATGGGTAAAGAGATTACGATTCAGGAAACTCACAGCTCAGAAGAGTCAGGACGCCACATTTATAGGCCTACTTTGTCACTCTGGGTCCTGGTCAATCCATCTCTGAAGCTGGGCTGCTCACTGTCACCAGGCCCAGCGAAGGCCTACGGCCCGCGCAGCCCTGGCACCCCCTGATGTTACCTGGTCCCTTCCCCTCGCCTGGCTCATCGGGCTCTTTTGCGCCCCGAAGCCGCCAGGGGGTGCGCCCTGCATACAGTTTCCTTGCGAAGGCGGGCGGCTGGTCTTTGGGTCTGGGTAAATCTGGGCCCCAGGAGCCTGTGCTCCCAACTCCCTTCACCAGGCCGGCCTAGCTGACAAGAACCCAACGAGCAAGGAATATGATAGGGCTGTCTCACTAACAAACACAGATGCAAAATCCTATACGAAACGCTAGTAGACAATGTGGCAGTATGTAAAAAGGATGTCAGAGCACCCAGATGGATTTATCTCAGAAATTTGAGGTGGGCTTAGCATTAGAAAAGGAATCAGACTACATGGATAAAAAAGGAATATCTGTCAATGTGGCACATCACATCAAGAGAAATATGAATCTCTCAGACGTGGCGGGGGGAGGGAATGTTTGATAAAATTCAACATCCGTTCGTGATTTAAAGAAAATCTTGGTAAAAGGTGAAAGCATTTCCTTTAAGAGTCAGAAAAGACTAGACGTGTCCATCATCACCACTGTTCAACATTGTCCAAGGCTTGAGAGCACAGCAAGGCAAGATAAAGATTTAAAATGATAATGAGGGAATTCCCTGGTGGTCCAGTAGGTAGGACTCCACCCTTTCACTGTCGAGGACATGGGTCGTCCAGGAACTAAGATTCCACAAGCCATGCAGGGCAGCCAAACAATAAAAAAATAAAATGATAATGACTTGAAAAAAGAAAGAAAATTATCAGAACTTCAGAGGCTTGCAACCCTATCAGATCCAATTTCCCCACAAAATTAATGCTATACTCCCTATTCTGAAATGAAATTCTTAGAGAATATAATCTGTCCACACATATATTTTCCAAAACTCAATACAATTCTTTTATTGTAATATAAAAGGTTAATAAAAGACAAATAAAATTGTATGAATTATGATGTGTAAATTCTTGGGCACAACAAAAAACTCCCTTACAAATTTTCAAATCTCCCCCCAGGGGGCAGTACACCTCATTGAGAACCATTAGCCTACTTAGAAAACCCACCAAAACACACACACAAATCCTACAGTTAATTAATTAAAATAATTTTTAAATGTACCAAGTCTTCCAGTACAAAATCAATGTACAAAAATCAATTTAACTTCTATATAGTAGTAACAAGCGATCAGGAAAAGTCATTTGTAAAAGTACCATTTATAATAGAAATAAAAATGTACCTAGGACCGAATCTAAAAGCAATGCAAGAAAAAAATGTTAAGATATTTTTAAACACCTAAATTAATATGTCGAGATATCATGTTATAAAGCACCTCCAAGCCCCTGACTTCCTTGTATCCTCCCCCCATCCAGGGAACAGAGATTATTATCATCCCCATTGGGCAGATGTGGAGACTGAGGCCCAGGTAAGTAAATGACCGGGCCTCCTGCCTGCCATTCCTGGGCCCTGACCACTGCCCCGGGCACCATGCCTGACGTCCACCACACCCAGAGCCGAAGGCTGCAGCGGCACAAGGCCAGAGGCCAGGTCTCTAGGCTCCAGAGAGAAGGAGGCAGACAGCAGTTTGCCACACACACACACACACACACACACACACACACACACACACACACACACACACACACACACACACACACACACACACACACACACAGCCATGACATTATTTGTGTCTTCAGCAAGGGAAAACCCCCTCAACCCATCTCAGCGGCATTTGGGAGCAGGAGGCAGTAACCCTTCGAAGCAGGAGGGGAGGGTGGAGCTCAAAGGTAAGGCCCTACCTCAGTTTCCTCCACCCAGATGCCATACCTATCCCCTCCCTCAAACCCGGAAGAAAAGAGCAAATAATGATTCTGGGGAGACCAAGTCCGAGCCTGAAGGGCCCAGAGAGATGCCTTCCCTGCCCCCAGCCCCAGTGGAAGGGAAAGCGGGCCAGAAAGGCGCAGTGGCTCCAGCGTCGCACAGTGAGGGCCCCAGGCCCGACCCCAGCTCGGAATGCAGCCCTGGGGAGCGGATGCTCTGGGGTTTGAACAATAACTACTTCGACTGTTTGTCTGCTCGGGCCCTGAGTGAAGCCCCACCCGGCGCTGCCCAAGCAGAGTGAGGACTCCGCCCGTCAAGGCTGGGCTCTGAGCCGGAGGCTGAAGCCGGGAGAGCAGAACCACCGGCTTTGAAGGGGCCTCCCGGGCTGGCTGCCCGGCTTTCGCGGTGGGGGTGGAGAACTCTCAACGTGTTAGCCTTGACTCAACGTCGTAACAGTTGTTGGAGCTGGCCTCTCTCCACCCTGGGACGGTCATTCGCAGAATGATTCTGTAGTGGTGACGACCCTCTCCTCCCCTCCAGCCTAGACTCAGCCTGGCCTTGGAGGAACAAACAGGCCCATTAACCTATTCTCCCAGCTGAAGAGCAGTCTTTCCGAAAGGTTAGTTCTCATACTCCCAAGAACACAGAAATGACGTTTTTAAAATGTCTTTTTTTTTTCTTTCTTTACTCCTGGTCTCAAGAGTTTGAAGCTATAGATAAGAAATTGGATTTGTATTCTAGAAAGTTCAGTTGGCTGTGGGAGAAGGGATCTGAGGGGCAGAAGGGGTCCTGGGGAGAGTGAGGCGGTTGTTTATTTTATTTTTGGCTGCATTGGGTCTTCATTACTGCGTGTGGGCTTTCTCTGGTTGCAGCGAGCGGGGACTACTCTTCCTTGCGGCGCGGGCTTCTCTTGTTGCGGAGCACAGGCTCTAGAGCGCAGTCTCACTAGCTGTGGCACACGGGCTTAGTTGCTCCGCGGCATGTGGGATCTTCCTGGACCAGGGCTCGAACACATGTCCCCTGCATTGGCAGGTGGATTCTTAACCACTGTGCCACCAGGGAAGTCTGCCACCCATTTTATTTATTTATTTATTTATTTATTTATTGCTGTATTGGTTCTTCGTTTCTGTGGGAGGGCTTTCTCTAGTTGTGGCAAGCGGGGGCCACTCTTCATCGCGGTGCGCGGGCCTCTCACTATCGCGGCCTCTCTTGTTGCAGAGCACAGGCTCCAGACGCGCAGGCTCTGTAATTGTGGCTTACGGGCCCAGTTGCTCCGCGGCATGTGAGATCTTCCCAGACCAGTGCTCGAACCCGTGTCCCCTGCATTGTCAGGCAGATTCTCAACCACAGCGCCACCAGGGAAGCCCAGCCACCCATTTTTAATTTTAGAAGCTTTTATTGTTTTATGTCTGCTAAAGCTATTTCCTCCTCATAGTATTACTTTTTCAGTGTTCCCATTCTTGCATGTTTATCTTTCCATATGGACTTTGCATCTTGTCTATCTTCATAAGAGAGCTTGCTGGTATTTTTATTGGGATTGTATTGAATTTACAAATTAACTTAGGGAGAACCAACATCTTTATAATGTTGAGTCATAAAATTCAAGAACAGGGGATATCTTTCCATTTGTTCTTAGTTGGTGTCTTTCAAGAATGTTTTAAAATTTTCCTCATGTAGGTTTTATGCATTTCTCATTAAATTTGTTCCTAAGCACTTAATCTTTTTTTGTTTTTATTATGAAATGTGTTTTATCTATCCTTATGACCTTTGTTTATTATTTGTATATATAAAGGCCGTTGAATTTTGTATTTTAATTTTGAATCCTGCTACTTCACTGAACTCTTTCACTATTTGAATTAGTTTTATCATTGGTTCTCCGGTTTTTCTCTTTTTTTCAGGTATAACATTATATCATCTGCAAATAGATATAGTTTTTTTTTTCTTTACTCAGTCTTAGGCCTTACGTTGATTTATTTTGTTTAATTGCATTAGCTAATACCTCTAGTACGATGTGGAATAGTGGTGTAGATAGAGGTTATTCTTGCCTTGTTTCTGGTCTTAGTGGAAGTGCTTCCAGTGTTTCTTGATTAAATAAGATGTCGGCTTTAGGACTACATTTTATTGTGTTGAGAACGTATCCCTCACTTCCTATTTCATTGAATGTTTTTATTGTGAATCGGTGTTGAATTTTGTTAAAGGCTTTCTTGGCATCTAGAGAAAAAAATCATGGTTTTCCCCTTAGGTTCATTAATATGGTACATACTGGTTATGGGTTGAATTGTGTCCCCCCAAAGATGTTGAAGTCTAACTTCCAGTGCCTCATAATGTAAATTTGGAAATAGGGTCTTTACAGAGGTGATCAAATTAAAATGAGGTCATTAGAAGGACCCTAATCCAATATGACTGGTGTCCTTATAAACAGGGGAAATTTGGACACAGAGATAGACAGACACACAGGGAGAACACATGTGAACATGAAGGCGTAGATCATGGTGTTGTGTCTACAAGCCAAGGAGTGCCAAAGATTGCCAGCAAACCACCTGAAGCTAGGAGAAAGGCACGGAGCAGATTGTCCCTCACAGCCCTCAGAAGGACCCAACCCTGATGACACATTGATCTTGGACTTCTAGCCACCAGATCTGTGAGACAATAAGTTTGTGTTTAAGCTGCCCAGTTTGTGGTACTTTCTTATGGCAACCCTAGCAAACTAATGCTATTAATGGATTTCCTGTTATTAAACCAACTTTGTATTCCTGAATAAATCCCACTTGGTTTTGGCTGGTTCTTAATAATATCCAGGATACTAACAAAATATAAGCAGTGTTTCAGAGTAGCATGGAATTAAGAGCAACTCAAAGTTCATTTTGTCCTTCATATCCCTATTTTCCATGGTGTGTGCTCTCCCCTGGAGTCCAGTGTGACTCTCCCATTTCTCAAACTCTCAGGAGAATACTATTAGTTCTGCATGTCCTGAAAAGTTCTGTATGTCCAACTCCACTTCTCTCCCTGCGATCCCGTCCCCTTGGCTAGATGGGTGTGGGGGAACTTGAATGGTTACTTGAATATTTTACCCTAAGACACCAGGCGTTAGGAGCCTTCGTGTTGAGCCATTTCCCATGCCAAGGGGCTTCCTTTAGGGTTCTCAAACAATAGCTAGACAATTAGATCTGTTGGGATTTTTAAAAGAAATTATTATTATAAGGATTTCACTTGGGAAACTCGTTACATACAGGAGCAGTGAAGATAGGGGTTTGCTGGCCTGTAGCAAAGAAGATTCTCTCCAGGGCTCTGGTGGGGTGGAGGCTATGGAGTCCTGCAGAGCTAGGAAGAGGGAACTAGGTCACAGCTCTGGGTGACAGAGACTCTCCCAAGACAAGTAGAAAGGGCTGCCCTGTGAGGAAATGAGCTCCCAGTTACAGGGGGATGCAGCAGAGGTTGGACATCCAGTCAAGAAGCCATCAGAGGTGGCCTTTCCCTGGGGGAGAGAAGAGGAGGAGGGGGATAGAGGAGGAGGAAGAGGGGAAGGGCATGAGTGGAGTCAGACAGGGTAGGGAGGATCCCAGTTCTGCTATTTCCTGATTGTGTGACCGGGGCATCTCCTGAGGCTCAGTTCTATCATCTGTAAAATGGGGCTAATGAGGGCTCCTGCCAAGGTGGTTGTGAGAATTACATGGGAAAAGCACCTGCACAGCAGGCCCCGTGATGGCATGGGAATCAGTTTATAGCAACCGACCAGCAGGGACCTGGGGCCAGAGCATCATCCCCAGCCCCTTCCCCCAATTTTTTGGGAGACCAAGCTCTTCCTGGCTTGTCTGGAAACCTCTCCATCTTAACCCTCAACAAGAGCAGGGCCAATGCCTCCCCCACTGCACCAGGCTGGGTGCCCTGGACAGGTCACTGTCCCTCTCTAGGTCTCTTTCCTCATCTGTCAGAGAAGGTGGGAGCTGCCAGAGATGGGCTCTGAGGTGGGCCCTTCCAGTTCTAACATCCTAGGATGGCTGGGCTTCTAACCAGCCATGTGTACATGTCTCTGCTCTTGGGACCCAGTGTCTTCAGAAAATGAGGGGGTTGGGCTAGATTGAAATAACATCGAGAGCACTTACTTTGAGTCAGGGCCCACTCTAGGGGTTTTACATGGCTCAGTCCATTTAATCCCCACAACAACAGCATGGAGTGGGTGCTACTATAATAATTTTATAGGTGAGGTGACTGGGGCACAGAGAGTTTGGGTCACTTGTCCAAGGTCACACAGCTAGTAGGAGCCCAGGCAGTGAGTCCAGTGTACATTCTTGCAACCACCACGAAACACTCCTCTTGTGGCTCCAACAGTCGGAAATACAAAAGGGGGGCTGATTAGTCAGAGTGACTTAGAGGTACACTGGGAACACTGGAAGGAGAGATGAGTGGGTCTGAGCTTCTCCATCTGCGAAGTGGGCTGACACAGGCCTCGGATGAGCATAACAAACACGTCTGCCCTGCCATCCCAGAGCCCCTACTGTGTGCTAGGGCTGGTCACTCACAAACCTTCTCAGTCTTATGTGGGATACATGCCCCTCCTGCTGTCGCCCCATCATAGCATATTGAGTAAATAAATACTCAATACGGGCCTGGAGCTTGCTTTCCCCATCTGACAAGGGCCCTCCTTGTGACTCCTGGGGTCTGGGTCCCGCTCCTCCATCCAGAATCTTGGGGATGGATATGGACATGGAGATAGCGCTCGCCTCTTCCAGTCCTTCTTTTCCCAGCCCCCTGCCTCGGTGCCGACCTAGGCTGGGCTCTGGGGAACTCCCGGAGATGCTGGGAGGGAGGGGCCGGAGAACGCGGGCCCGATCAAGCCGAGAGGGGTCGGGCTGCGCCGCGCAGGCCCCCAAATCCTCGTCTACTCTCCAGCGGGAGCTCTGCAGCCACCTTCCTGCCCGTTCGCCTCACAGCTCGGCGCCAGTTCGCATGCGCTGCAATCCTGGCCCTCCCGCCCAGCTGGAAACCACGCCTCTGTCCCCCCAATGGGCGGAGGCCGCTGGGCGGGCCCGGCCGCCCGGGAGTCCTAGCTCGAGCCCCGCCCCAGGCCAGCCCCAGCTGATCTCCGGCCGGAGCCAGAGGCAGCTGAGGGGGCCGGTTCAGCTTCCGCTCCAGTGCCAGCGCCGAGCCCGGCATCCCCGAGTCCGCTGGTCCCGCGGCGGCGCGGCAGGTAGGAGGCGCTGCGCAGAGGGAGGTGTGTGTGAGCGCGCGTGTTCATGTGTGTGTTTCGGAGGTGTGTGTGTGTGTGTGTTATGGGTGCAGCGAGGGCCAGCGCGTGCCCTGTGAGCGCGAATCGCTGGGTGTGGGGTTGCACATCCTGCAGCCGGGGAGGAAGGAGGTGAGCGCTGGCTTTGAGGCCCCGGGGGGGGGGCGGGCGGGGACCTCCAGGATCCGCCCCGGCCCCGGGGGTTCGTCCCCACCCCTGCTTGAGGCTAGGGGCCTCTTCCCACTGTACCCGAGTGTCCGGAGCTGGTTTCATGGTGCTTACGCGCCGGGGTTTACCTCCTGGGGCTTGACCGGCCCTTGCCCTCCTCTTCCTCACAATTCCCCTTTCGTGTCCCTTCCCAGGCCTCCGCCCATTCAATTCCACAACCCCTCCCGGGTACCTCCCCATCCTCCGTCCCCCGGCTTGGGAAAGGGGGCAAGGCCACAATCGATTCCCTTCCTCACCATCTTCCCAGGTTGAATAGGGGCCTTTTCTCCTGGGCTGCTGGGCTTGGGTGTGTGTGTGAGGGGGCCAGGGAGGCAGGGACAGCTGGGGGAGAATGGATCTTGGGCTGCTCTGATCCTGCCACCACCTTTCAGAGTTGGGCATCTGAGGAGACCCACCTGGGTTCCAGAGGTGAAGCAGGACGGATCGTTAACAGGTGCCAAGTTCTCGCCAGGCTTCATTTCCTGTGGTGGGATTCAGCCCCAGACCCCACAGGGTGGAGGAGAGTGAGGCACAGAGGGTGAAGTGACCTACTCTCTCTCTCAGGGTTGCTGAACCAGAATTTGCAGCTGGGTTGCCCTGGCTCTCAAACCAGAATCCTCTCCCTACACCAGCTTCGAAGAGAGAAGTGCCCAGGGCAGTTATTTGTAGGATTCTGGGGAGGGAGAAATCTGGGCAGACTTCCTGGAAGGGAGGGTGTTTGAGTGTGGGGCTCAGCCTACCCTATGAGTGTGAGGCCTCCTGAAGAAACTACTGTATTCTGCTGCAAGGATTGAAAGCCTCCCACCCAGGGTCTTTGGGCCTAGCCTTTGCTGCAGTCCCCAGAGTCCTGGGGTGGGGGTGGGGAGGCCTGGCTGCTTTCCCAGGCTGAGGGTGGGGCAAGCTGGGCCCAGCTGTTGCTGCTTCAGGCCAGAGCTGGGAGCCTGGACGTGGATGTGCTTAGGTGGGGTCATCGCCCTGAGGAACCTCTCTTCTGACCGACGAGGCAGATGGGTCAAACCGAGAAGGCCCTGCCCAGATTTGCACCCAGTGCTGGGTGCCAGTCCCTGCCCAGGAACTGGGGAAGGTTTCACTGCAAAGGATATATCGGTGCTGGGTGCTGAAGGATGGAAAGTTCACCAAGCAGAAAAGCAAGGGCAGGGCACTGCAGGCCCAAGGAATAGATGGGTAGAGGCCTGGAAACGTAACTGAATGATAGCCCATAGGGAGGGGCATTAAATCATCAGAAGTGCATCCCAGAAGTGTCGTCTTTGGCTCTGTGGTGGGTGAGTTGCTAGGGAGCCCCGAGCAGTGGGAGGCCCCTTCCTCTTTCCCCTCGCCTCTCCCCTCCCCAGCTCCCCACCCAGGGCTAGGCTTGGCACCTGAGGGGGGCATCTGATAGGGCTTCCCAGAGCCTGCACAGGAGGGGTGGTGGAGCAGGGGGGAGGGGGGGAGGGGAGCCCTATCTGAGACGGAGCCACCACTGGGGGTGGAGCGGGTTTGGGGGAAGTTGATGAAGTGTGAGAGGCCTGTGGGCTTCGGCGGATGACATCCAGGCCACTGCTCCCAGGCCAGTGCTGTCTCTGGCTGCTTCTGCCCCTGCCTTCCCTGTGGGCTCTCAGGACAGCCCTGAAGCCCTGATCCCTGAACAGGTGGCCCTCCCGGAGGCCCCAGTGGCCACAGGGAAGCCTGTCTCCATGACCTCTCCTACCTGCAGGGCCTGTCATTGTGTCACGCCTCCTCCTCGCTGAGACTGGCTCTGCACGTGACCTTGAGACAGGGAACTTCCCCTGTGAGTCTCAGTTTCCTCATATGCAAAATGGGGGTAAATGCTGCCTAGTCATAGGGATTTAAGGGTTGATGATGAAGTTAAGTCCCGAAACGAAGTACATGGTGTCTGGTAGTCATTATAACTAATAGTACCTAACAGTCAGCACCACTTAATCCCTTCTTCCCTGGGGGAGGGACAACCCAGAGGAAGGAGGGGCCGACTTTGGGAGGAGAAGGGTGAAAGGAAACAGGGTCTCTCCCATTGAAGTGGAAGCCCCTCTTGGCTTCAGTGGTTGAGAACTGTGGCCTACTCAGCCCTCCTGTGGCGGGGCTCACTATCGGGGCCTGGCAGGTGAGAAGTCTGTCTGCTGCTGGTCTTCTCACCTCACGCCTGACTTTCTCTGCCCCAGGGTCCTCAAGTGTTTTGAGTGCCTTTAGAACCCCCTCCCCTCCACCCCTCTAGCCCCTCCGGAGACCTCTTCTGCCCCTTCATGCCTCGCCCTTTCTGCTCAAAACATTCCTTGGCTGGCCTCCCGGGCCTCGCCTTGAGGACCGCAGACTCTGCAGCTTCTTCTCCTCCCTGGGTCGATGGTGATGCCCTGGGATTGCCTCACTTTAGTTCAGGCCGAGCTGCTGACTTCACTTTGGCCTCAGGCCTTGCCTTTCCCTGTTCACTAATGGCAAAATGGGCCAAGTCCCTTTGGGGTTCTAATCCAGGTTTTTTTAGGAAGCCAGCCTTCAGGCTTGGACGTAGGAAGTTGCGAAATGTGAACATTTGCTGGCCTGTAATGGCCCGAGCTATTGCTCCCCGTTCTGATTGTTCAGGGATGTGTTTCTAGGGGTCTCAGCTTTCCCAGGACCAGGGGTATGAGGGTGCCACTGGCTGGGGCCATGGTGGCTTGTGGGCGTGGACTGTGGTTTTCTGCCACAATGGTGCATGTGGTCAGCTGTGAGACAGGGGACTGGTGGCCGGACTAGACCAAGCCCATTCATTGGTACCCAGCCGGCCAGCACTTTCAGGGTATGCCCAGGATGGCCTCAGGATCTTGCAGCCTGGGGGACAAAAGGCAGAGAGCCTGCTGGCCTGATCTGCCTGCCCCTGCCCAGCCAGCCCCTGCCCCATTGCCCACTGCTGGGTAACTTCTGCTAGTCAGGGTGCGGTGGTAGGACTCAACTGGTGTGTTACTAATAATATAGTAACTAAGACACTGGAGTTTGGGGTGGCTTTGTTTTCCATTGGAGCAGTTCATCCTCGCTCACTCACTTCCTTGAGCAGGAGAGAGGTGTGAGACTACATACTTACCCACAGGAATGATACTAATGGTATACATTGCCTTTCGCTGCTGTAACAAATGAACACCAATTTAGTGGCTTAAAACAACACAAATTTATCCTCTTACTGTTTTGGAGTCAAAAGTCTGGAAAGAGTCTTATGAGCTAAAATTAAGGTGTCAGGCTGGTTGCCTCTGGAGGCTCCAGGGGAGCCTCTGTTCCTTGTGGCTGTCGGCGTTCCTCACGACCTCATCACCCCATTCTCTCTACTTCCGTAACCTCATTGCCTTTTCCTCTTTTGGAGTCAAATCTCCCTCTGTCCCCCTCTTAAGGACACCTGTGATTACATCTAGGGCCCACCCGGATAATCCAGGATAATCTTTCCATCTCAAGATCCTTAATTACATCTGCAAAGTCTTTTTTGCCGTCTAAGGTAACATTCTCGGGTTCCAGGGATTGGGATGTTGGCATTTTGGGGAGCAGTTATTCAGCCTACCACAGGAGCCAACTGCAGTGTCATTGCAGGCGCCATGGGTGCCCACAGCTGCTTCCCCGAGGGGGTCACCCTCAGTGTCTGCTTCCGCCTCAGCATAGGAGCCTTTGCCGGCAGAGCCTGGGCTGCTGCAGCTCTGGCCCCGAGCCCAGCCTGAGGCCACAGTAGGCAGAGCTCAGGGATGTTTGGAAGAGGGGAGTGTGCTGGCGTGTCCCCACGGGTTGACCCAGAGACCAGACCCCATCCTGGGGTCCTTAACATAAGAGTAGGTTAAGTCTTCCAGAGTGGAGTGCATCTCAGACATTCATTCACTAGCCCCAGTGCTGTGCAGGGTCACTTGATCCCCACCGTCACCCTGTGAAGGCCAGGCTGGGAGCCCCATTTCGCAGATGCGTATACCAAGGACAGCTGGGGCTAAGCCCTGCCTAGAGCAGAGATGTGTGAGGGGAGCCAGGGGTGAGGGCAGGTTGGGCCAGCAGAGTGGGAGACCTGCATTTCATAGATGAGAGCTCTGAGGCACAAAGAGGTAACTGTTCTTGTCCCTTTCTGGCCTCATTCTCCCCATCTGAAGATAAGGATGTGGACGGGACATTCCGAGGCTCTGATTTCTCCTCTGGGCACGGGGAGGAGGAGGCACTGGCGTTCAAGGCTGCTTCGGGCAGGAATGTGACATGGGGCCCGGAAGTGCCGCCAGCACGCCGCTTGCCCAGAGACGTGGTTGTCATCCTGGGAGGTCGTGAGCCTCCTGGTGCCTCCAAGGAAGGACCCCCAGCCAGACCCCCAGATAGCGCCTGGTTGTGTGCTGCGGCCCCTGGCCCAGTGTGGGTCTGCATGGATCTCCATGGCCAAGGCCATGCTTTGCAGGTCCATTTCTACAGCCTGGTCTCCCTGCCTGCGTCCTGGCCTCCTTTCCATCCAGACTTCTTGTGAATCCTCCAGGAGCCCAGCTCACACCCTGGCACTCTCCCGAGTCCTTAGCCTGGCTTTCAGGGTCCCCATAACCTGGCTGTGGCAGTGTTGCCTTGCTAGCCCTTTCTTCCTCTCCCCTGCACCCTGTCCTCCCGCCTTGCCTAAATGGTTTCCTCCTCCCAGGAGGTTCCGTCTTCCTCTGAACCTTCCAGTTCTGTCTCTTAAAAATCACAGCCCACCCTATGAGCTCCTGCTTAGATGCCGCCTCCTCCTCGAGCCTTTCCTGCCCCGTCTGAACGCATCACTGCCCTCTTAGAGCAGATCTCTCTGGCTGGTGCTGGGGTTGCTGTCTCTCCTCCACCAGGCTGACCTCCCGGGCTGAGCCTGGTCCGACTTTTCGCTGCCCCCTTGGCCAGGCGCAGAGCAGGTGTGGGAAGGTTGAATGGGAGCATGCGGCTGAGTGGGACTCCCTGGAGCTGATGAGTGGGTCGCTGCCTTTGCTCGAGGGAGGGAGTGGTGGGCCAGGCAGAGCAGAGCCCTGACATGAGGCAGGCTCCTGACTGTCCTGAATGCACCTCTTCCCTCTCTACGCCCCCTGGGCCTCATCTGTGCAATGAGAACAGTACAGCTCATTTCTGAGGGTGTGCAGGAGTTTGACCTAGGAATTGAGCCTCAGTTTCCCAGTCTGAGAAATGGGCACCATCCCACCAGGTTTCCAACCTTGGTTCTTGGAGGCAGATGGTGCGAGAGGCACAGACTACCTATGCAGGAAGCAGAAAAAGAGGCTGTCCTGGTGACAAACATAGCTGATTGGAAAAGAGCAAGAAGTGTCCCCCTCTCCACCATTCAATGGTGAGAGCCTGCAGGCCAGAGAGGGCAGGGTCTTGCCTGAGGTCACACAGCCCAGTGGATCTGAGGCAGCTTCAGTGACCTGATCAAGTCTCATTTTTGTAGGTTGTTTCCCCTGTGGGGAGTGAACAGCACCTGTGAGCTGCAGGTGTCTACCCCGCCCCAGTAGGGTAAGAAACAGCCGCTGCTGCTCCGGCGCTCAGTGGCGCCTGCCCCTCCCTCTGCACTTTCTCACCAGATATGCTGCTGGGCTGGGTTTCCCAGGCCCAGTGACCTTCAGTGCCCAAGCCAGCTGCTCACCCTGCCCGATGCCGAGCCTTGGCCAGCCTGCTGCCCACGAAGGTTCCCAGCTTCTTCCTGTCCCTGCTGATGCCCGGCAGATCCAGCTGGATCTCACCTGCTTACTGAGGCTCCCCGGCCCCCTCCTCACAACACCCAAGTCCCAGTGGGAACCGCTGAGGGGCAGAGGCCTGGGGACTCAGCCAGGGCCACACAGCGAGCCAGCCCCGAGGCTAGCTTTCCCCTCATATACACGGCCGGCCGGGGGACACCAGCACCCCAGGACCAGCGAGGGACCCTGAGCCCCAAACACGCCTGGCCCTGCCCTCCAGACCCACTTGTCTCTTAGCACAGAGCGCTTGGTAGGGTTTACGTATTAGAAAGCTCACTGCAGCTGGGTGGAGACTGGATTGGACACAGATAGAAACCATAAGGGGAGGGCAGTGGAGAAGAAAGACAGGATTTCCCAGTCCCGGTGACGCCTACTTGGCCTTGGCCAGAGTGACTCACTGGGCCTGGCCCCCTGGTTCTGCTGCCGGAGCCCCCGTGGCCCCTACGCAGCTCACGCTTCTCGCCCCTTCTCCCCCACCACCCTGCCATCCGTTCCTCAGCACATGGTGCATGGGGGAGATGGGGTCCTGGGAGGCCACAACACAACCACAGTCGGACACAGAGAGATGTGTTGAGCATGTTAATGAAACGGTGGCTCGTGGGGCAAGAGAGGAGTGGGAGTGGCTCTACAATAAAAGGGAAGGAACTCATTGATAAAACCCAAACTCTGAGGCTCCAGGCCCCCTCCCTGGCCTCTGGCCTTCCCTGCCCTGGCTCTGGCTGAGGCTCTCCCTGGCCCACGTTACTACTTCAGCACCTGACCCTCGGTCTCACCCCTCCACCCCTCCCTGGCTGCCCCATCCCCTCAGTGAGAGCCCACTTCCCAAAGCCGGCATCCCAGTCTTGCAAACCCGGTCCTGCCAGCTTCCCCACTCAAAGCTCTGCACCCTGGCCTTCCCTCCACCTGCAGTGCATCCTGCCTGCGTGCTCCCCCTGCAGATTCCCGCCTAGCCTTCCAGCCCTGCTCTGTCCAGTTCCATCTTGGAGAGACACCACCATTCTTCCTGCCCCTATAGCCCCACCTGCAACATGCATTGCTTCTGGGACCACTGACCACAGTGTGTCTGGCTTAGTTCTTGGTCTGTGCCTGTCACCCTGTGCCTCTCCTCCCTGGGACTGCCATGAGGGTCTGACCCCCTCCTGTCAGCTCAGGACCAGCCCAGTGGGGTGCCAAAGAAGACGAGCATGTTGGAATTGACTGTTCCCTGAATTACAAGCTGCAGCTGTTCAGCCCTTCCCTGGTCATGTGGCGTAGGGGAGGGGGCTCTGTTGCCTGGAGTGGGATGTGGTGGGAGGTTGAGGAGCGGGGCCGGGGTCGGGGAGCTTTGTCTGTCGGGCATGCTTGGCTCCTTCGGCCGGCCCTGGATGACACCCACTCTGCCAGGCCATGCTGCGCCATGGGCACCCACTGTGGGGTGTGGGAACTGGGGCACAGAGGAGGGACCCGCAGCAGGCCTCCTGCAGTCTCCTTTCACTCCCGCAACTGGCTGGTCCCCAGGTGGAGTTGGGTCTGCCTCCCACCCAGCTCTGCGTTCACACATGGGCACACAGGCTCTCTGGCCTGCCTTCCGGTTTTGCTGCCCTGGTCGTGTCCTTTTCCAGTGCATTCTCCATGTGGCAGCCAGGTGGATCTCAAGTCCCTCCCCTGCTCAGCACCCTTCCCGCTCTCCATCACCTCAGGATGAAGCCCGATCCCTGCGCCTGGCCTTCCGGGACCTCTGGCTGGGATCCTGGGCAGTCTTGCCTGTGGTCTCCTCCCGCACCCACACCGCCACTCTGCCTCAGCTCAGTTCCTTTCCCTGAGCGCCCTGCCTGCCCTCAGGGCCGAGAACATCTCCTGAGGATGGGGCCTGGCTGGTTGGTACCCCCTCCTCAGAGAGGAAGCTTTGGAGGTGTGTGCCCTGTGGGGTGTGGGGCTGCCACCCCGACCTTGTGGGATCCTCTCTTGGACTTGAGCACCTCAAGGGTCAACGCCACAGGTGTCCTGAGAGACAGAGGAGGCGGCTCGCAGGAGGTCACAGCCTGTGCATGAAAAAGGCCGAGCCCGGACTAGTGCTGTGACCCAGCCTGGGCTTCTTCCCTGCTCTACACCCCCTGGGTCTTCCCACCCTGGGTGCCAGGCAGAACCCTACGGCTATGTAATGTCCCCAAAACTGGTGGGATCGGGGTCACTAGATTCAGCTAGGCCTTCTTCCCAGGGCCCCTGCACAGGCTTTTTCTGTTTAAGATTTTATTAAAGCACAACTGACCTACAGAACAATGCTTAAGTCATAGATACGTAGCTCTGTGACCCTATCCGTGCGGCCAGCACCCAGATCAAGGAGCAGTGTTACTGGAACCCCAGAAGCCCCCCTCCTACCCCTTCCAGTCACTAGCCCCAAAGGCAGCCACCATCCTGCCTTCAACTCACCATAGATGGCTTATATCTGCTTTTCAGTTTTTCATCAGTGGAATCGAAGTATTGTTCTCTTGTTTACTATTGTGCTCATGAGAGCCACCCGTGAGTTGCATGCAGCAATAATTTGTCCATTTTCATTACTGTATAATATTCCATTAAACACCACATTCATCCTTTCTTCTGGTGATGGACATTTTGGGTTGCTTCTAATTTTTATCTATAACAAATACTACGACACTAAACACTCTTGTACTTGTTTTTTGGTGAACATGTGCACGTGCTTCTGTTCAGTATCTACTTAGGAGTAGAATTACTGAATGATAGAGTATGCATTTGTCCAGCTTTAATTGATGCGGTCAGATGTTTTTGCAAAGTGGTTGTATTAGTTGACACTCCCACGGCCAACGTGGAAGAGCTGGACTTGGGGGAGAGAGAGAGAGAGAGAGAGAGAAAGAGAGAGAGTGTGTGTGTGTGTGCACGCGTGCGCGCGTGCGCGCGCGCGCGCGCAGTGTTTTCCCCTGCAGCCATTCCGGTCAGGGCATAGTGGTATCTCATTGTGCTTTTAATTTGCATTTCCTTGATGATTAGTGAAGTCCAGCACTTTCCTTCCATCTATTGGCCATTTGGATATGCTCTTTTTCTAATATTTTCTTCAAAAAGCTTCACTGTTTTACCTTTCGGTTAGATTTGCAGTCTATGTGGAATTGCTTTTGAGTGTGGTGTGCGTTCGGGGTCAAGATGAAGCTTTTCCCACACGGATAGCTAGTCAACTGAGCACCGTTCATTGAAAAGACCATCCTTTCCCTAATGCACTGTGATGTCACCTTTTGTCAAAATCAGGTGTCCTCGTCTTGGAGGGCTCTCTAGTCTGTTTGTCTACCCTATGCCAGCCCCACACTGTGTCAATCACTAGAGCTTTGTGAAAGGTCTTGTCACCTTGAGTGTGAGTCCTCCAGCTGCTCTTTTTCACGTGGGCTCGGCTGTTCTTGGCCCCCTGAGTGCTGGCTCTGTTACCCCACCCCTTAGAGGAAGCTCCAAGGCTCAGAGAGGTGAGGTGACTTTCCCCTGCCACACAGTTCTGGAACGCAGTCTTGGCTTCTTCCTGGGCAGCACCCTGCCCTCCAGGTGTGATGTAATGCTACGGTTCCGCCTGCACCACCAGGAACTTAACAGATTTCTTGAAATCACCTTCCTTCTTCCTTGATATTTTTGAAAGGAAGCTGTGCGTTTACTCTAAATGGAAAGTCAGTATTACTCTCTAAGTACAAGGTAACTGGAAGAATCTTAAAACTGAATGAAAACAACAGAAAAATCCCTTCCGTTGCAGCCAGGTGCTGTTGCTGTGAGCCTGGGGCTGGCTCTTCCTTTGTTAAGTAGGTGGGCAAGGGCCGTGAGGGTTTCAAGACTTGCTGGACCGAACTGAGTTCTCCTTGAGAGAGAAGTGGATGGGGAATAACTTTCTTACTGACTTATTTACTGCCACGTAAAGCAATTTAGAGCGACCCCTAAAATGATCACAGTACTAACGTGGGGCCAGCTTTGGGAAGCCCCGGTGTGATGAGGAGGCTGGAGGCTTGAGGTCCAGCTCATGGGCTGCAGGTTTTGTGCATGTTCCTTTTATGTTCTCATCTAAAAAATGGGACTGAAACTGTCTCCTGTTTCCCCCTGGCTGCGGTGGCTGAACTGTCCAGGAAGGCTCAGTGCTATCTGCCCCCGCTGTAGCTGACTCCTTGTGGCCTGCTGCAAGATGAGCCCTTACTCTGCCCACGCACCCCTGGCCTGTCCCTGCCACCTCCAGCAGGTCCAGGGACAGCAGATCAGGGCACACCCTCCCGGAAGGAGGTACACACTGTTTCCAAGGTGAGGATAGATAGAGCTCCTATGGGGCAGGCCCCGGGGCAGATGCCACCTTACAGGCTGGAACCAGGAAGGGCTGATAGCAGTTCAGAGGGGTTAGTAAATTGCCCAAGGACACACAGCGCTAAGTGGTGCAGCTGGGATTCAAACTCAGGTCTGACTGACCTGCTGGAAGGCTGGGTTCCCTGAGCTCCCTGGTGGGTGCTCCCATGCCCTTGTTCTGACCCGGGTCAGTGCCCCCATGCTCAGTCTGTGGAATCCCACTGTGCCAGCTGGGTCTGAATCAACTTGTGCTTTCCTGCCTCTGAGCCTTTGCTTGAGCTATTCCCTCTGCCTGGAGTGGCCTTTCTCTCCTAAAGCACAGCTGAATTCTGGGTCCAGGCCTTTGTGAAGGCTTCTTTGTGTCCCTCTTGCTGGAATGACTCATATTCCATGCTGCCTTGTGTCTGTTGGCTGCAGGAGACCATGAAGTTCCTTGGGGACAGGAACCCTGAATTGTTGTAACCCTCCTGGCAGGGGAGGCACATAGTAGATGTGACCCAGACATCCGTGCTGACATCCCCCAGGGACACAGTGCATTGAAGTATGCCAAGTGCTAGTCCATGCGGCCGTGTCTCATTTGATCCTCCCAGAGGCCCTGGCACATTATCTCTTCCTTCCACACAAGGACCATGCAGACCAGAGAGGTGACGTGGCCTGTCCAGGTCTCACAGCTTAGGGGGACATTGCGAAACTAAAGCCAGGTCTCCGTCAGGAGCTAGAGAAGGGCTGGGCCACAGCAGAGAGCTCCAGGGCTTTAGCTGCATTTTCCACGGACAGCATCAGGAACAGGAGGGGAGGAGGGGAGACAGAGAGAGAGAGAGGCCTGATCTAGTGGGAAGGGGCGAGCCCTGGCCTTCAGGAGACCTGAGAGCTGGTGCAGCTCTGACACGGAAAGCTGATCCCCCTTGGGAGTCCTGGGCACTCTTTGAACCTGTTTTTCCCATCAGTGAAGGAATTCCTCATGCATCATCTGTGTTGGTTCATTCAACCCAAATTCACTGAAGCCACCCCCGCTCCCCAGTGTTGGACACTAGGGATACAGAGAGGAGCTGGACATGGGCTCTGTCCTGGAGGGGGGTAGGCTGGGGAGACAGACGAGTCATATGCAGATGGGGTACAATGTAACGGGCGCTGTCACAGGGGTTCCAGGACTGTGGAGGTAAGGGGAGGAACAATGTCGCACAGGTGGGAGGTACTTGGGCTGAGTCTTGAAAGGTGACCAGAATTCTCCAGGTGTGCATGTGTGGATGGAACAGTGTGTGCAGAGGCCCTGAGTGGACCACAAGGAGCTCGTAGCACTGGAACCTAGGCCCAGGGTGGAGAATGGTGGGGGGAGCGAGATTGGCAGGGGCAGAGGGAAGAGGGCAGGCTGGGGGGCAGCTGGGAGGCTCAGGCTGTCCTGGTAGTGCCTGGCTCAAACTTCAGTGTCCTGAAGACAGGACGTGCCCCAGCACCAAGCTCAGACCCAGGGAGAAGAGGCCAGGGTTTAGAAGCTGGCCTTCCTGATTGCTGGTTTATCTGTATCTATCAGTGGTTATGCCTGGAACTAGAGGGAGAGAGCAGAGCTCAGAGGCTGGCGACTCTGACCCCTTGGGCGTGTTGACTCAGTGGGTGGAGTGGGAGGCGACCTTGGGGCAGATGGAGGGTGCAGGAGGACGGTCGGCATGAGGTGCAGCCTGTGCAAAGGCCAGGGCCAGAGAGCCTGGCATAAGTAGGCCAGGGTCAGCCTGGCGGCCAGGGGTGAGGCTGGAGAGATGGCTGAACTGGGTCAGACCCTCAGCCAGCCAGGCCTGGTCCCGGTTCTGGACCTGGGCCGAGCCGAGCTTCCCCCTCTCTGTTCGCTCCTCCCTTCTGTCCTAGGAGCAAACCTTCCCAGCAGCGCTGGCCGCTGCGCGGCCTGGAGGGTGGCCAGAGCCCTCATTCTCCACCGGCCTGGCTCTGTGACCTCGGCCAGCTCGCTCCTCCTCCTTGGGTTCTGGGCTCTGAACACTGGAATTGCTAGAGCTGATTTCTGGGCTCCTGCTTTCAGCTTCTTTGATCTAATTCTTGCAGCTTAAATTGCTTCCTAAACAGGCCTTTCAGGAAACTGTGAGGCTCATGGCGCTGCTGGTGGCTGTGTGCAAGAGCCCAGGGGCTGCCTCTCCAGGTCCCCCCTTCTCTTTCCCTCAGGCCCCCAACGCTGGGAGGGTGGGTGGGAAGGGGCAGGGTTATTGGCCTTCCCGGGTAGAGGGATGGCCAGAGAGGTTAAGGGGATTGTCCTGAGGTCACACAGCAGTGGGACAGGTGGGCCCTGTATGACGTATGGGCAGAAGCTGAAGTGGCTGTGGGTCCAGAGCAGGGGACAGGCCAGCCCTCAGACCCTCGGCAGGCGGGGACCATCAGCCCCGCTCTCCCTTCTGTGCATCCGTGTTCCACCCTCACCCCTCCATTCTCACCTCCTTCCTTCCCTGTTTCTCCCCTCCTTTGAATCCTGTGGGGCTGGCTCAGCCAGGGTGTGTGTGGGGTGAGCCCTGCCCGCGCTTTGGGGTCACCAGGCCAAGATGAAGGCTCCAAAGTCAGAGGATGTGTGTTCAAGTCCAGACTCTGCCATGGAACTTGGGCAAGTTGCCTCCCCTCACTGAGCCTCAGTTCTCTTTTCTGAAAAATGGCAACAGTGAAAGGCCTACCCAGCAAATCCTAAACGCCAACCTCTAGCCAGGTGGTTTGCACACGGCAGGTGCCAGAGACGCGGAGGTTCTCTCTTGGGAATAAGAGGGGCTTTTCTACTTCTGTTCTTCCTCTTCCCTCTGGCCTGCTAAGCAGTCTCCGCAGCCTCTGGTTAATTTTACTGGCATCTTCCAGTTACTGAAGCAACGTTGTTCCCATCTTGGAGATGAGAAAATAGGGAATCAGAGAGGTTGAGTGACTTGTTCAGGGCCACACAGCAGGTGAGTAGTACAGCTGGGACTGACACCCGTATCAGTTTGCTCACAAACTCATGTTGGCCCTAGAAGCTGGCCTAGCTTGCCTCAGTTTCCCTCAGCTAGGCTGCGAAGTTGGGGCCTGTGTCTTGGGGGTGCGGGATTGCAGCGTTGCCCTGAGCAGGCCCAGTGATAAGTAGGGTGTGGAGATCCCGGCTGGAGCCAGCAGCCCAAATGGAGTGTGAGATACAGGGCCATAGATGGGGCTGTCAGTCAGGTGCCTGGCTGTCCCAGCCTCTGTCAGGGCACCTGGCTGCGGCTCCCTCTCCTCCCCTCCCTCCCAGAGCCCTTTCCTGAGTCGGTCCAGTCTGGGTCTCTTGCATTTGGTCAGCACACGGCTACAAGGTTCAGGGTGCTGGACTGCGAGGCGCTGATAGGCGCGGCACCTTCATGTGCCAGGGCTGCGTGTGGATTCAAGTCCAGACTCTGCTGTGGAGTCTGGGCCTCGCAGGAGACGGGCCAGTTGGAAGCCTAGAAGACGGGTCCAGGCTGAACAGAGGGATGTGGGGGTCATCCATCTGCCAGGGGACCCCTGAGGGGGAGGGGAGGTCAGAGGGGGAGTTGGGTCCGGACCAGCGCTAGATGCCCCCGAGGCCTAGGAAGAGGAGACCGACCGTCCAGGAGTGTGAGACGCTGCAAGGTCTGGGAGGCCGTGTGGGAGAGTCTGGCTTTGGAGACTGGAAGGTCACAGGGTGGGGCTGGGAGTCCTGGGGGAGGTTAGGTCACCAGCATGGAGGAGAGCGCTCCCTACAGAACTGGAGGCATTTATTCCGAAGTGCGGTGGAGAAGGCAGAGTGCTGGAAGGAGGTGGTGAGAAGGGATGTGACTGAAGGCTGGACGGGCCTCCAGGGCCAAGGGTTTTCCACACAGGACAGAGATGATCTTGCGACTCTAGGCTAAGGCATGAGGGTCCGGAAGAGGGAAACTTGGAGACAGTGCTGCCGCTTTCCTGTGGGTGTGACACCAGCCAGGGAACTGCTGGGTCACCACTGGTCTGATTCTGTCCGGGAGCTCTAGGAAGGCTGGTGGAACAAAGGAAGGGAGGTCGTGGGTGCGGCCAGGCAGCCCTGAGCGCCATCATGGTTGTGCCCTGTCGGCCCGCGGGCCTGGCGTCATGACCTCTAGGCATCAAAAATGAGGAAATTCAGGCTGTGGAGTTAGTCGGTTCCTCTCCCTGCTCTGTGCGTACCAGCTGTGTGACCTTGGGCAGGTCTCTCCCCCTCGCTGAGCCTCAGTTCCTGGCCTGTGCAATGGGGATGAGGGTGCCCACTTCCCAGACCTGTGGGGAGGGAGCACGCGGGGACCACCTCACTCAGCATATCCCTCGGGGCCTCCAGTCCTCAGGAAGTGATGCTCTTCTGATTTTCTGTCCTCCCAGGTGCCCCAGGAGCTGCCCTCTGCTGCCTTGTCTCGGCCTCCCCTCCCGGGTCAGCGGTCACCATGTTCTCCTGCGTGAAGCCCTATGAGGACCAGAACTACTCGGCCCTGAAACGGGCCTGTCTGCGCAGGAAGGTGCTCTTTGAGGACCCGACCTTCCCCGCCACCGACGACTCACTGTATTATACGGGCACCCCAGGGCCCGCCGTCAGGTGGAAGCGCCCCAAGGTCAGTGTCTGGTCCGAACTGGTGCCGAGGTGGGCAAGCCCAGACCCACCCAGTCTGCGGGGGACAGTGGGTGACTGGCAGGGGTCGCTCTGAGGCCCCAGGCGGCCGAGAAAGTGGAGCGGCTGATGCTGGGCCCGCCTGCTGTGGGATTTCATCCGGTTGGGGAGCCAGGAGAGCGGCCCCCAGTTCCGTGGCCACCACTGCCCAGCCAGGACCTCTCTGGGCCTCAGCTTCCTTATGAGGAAAGTGGGGCCCTCTGTTCTGCAAACCCTCCTGCCAGGGTCGTTTTTCGGACACAAATGAGGTGACTTGGACGTGCCTTTTTTTTTAGTACAACGTAGAGTGACATTCAAGTAGAAGGAATGTACTTCGCTGATTATTGTCATAGTGATTTTGAAATAGTCATTTGCTGTACATGGAAGGTATTTATTACGATGGTTAATCAGTAATAATAGTAATAGTAAGAAATAATAGTACCGCATAGAGTTGTGGGCATTAAAAGAGACGATGCGTGAACGCCTGGCACCACGCCTGGCACCCACAAGCCAGCTGTCACCATTATTGCTGGGATCTGTGAATTACGGAGCATCTGTCTGGTGGCTCCCTCTGTCCCAGCCTTGGTCGCTGTGGCTGGAACGTGTTGAACAGAAGCTTCTGGCCTCATGGCATGATCTCATTCCCTTTAACCCCGATTCCTGAGTGTGAGAGTGGGTGTCCCGGGGGCCTGGGTGACGGAGAGGCTGCTGAAGGCCAGTGCCCCAGGTCCCCTCCCCAGTCTCCGTGGCTGTGCTGGTGACACTGAGAGTTGGTCACACCGGAGGGACTTCAGTACAGGAGACGGTGCTGGACCGAGGTGCCTGGGGCGGGGGAGACTCCCCCTCCAGTGCTCAGAGGAGGCATCTCAGAGTTGAGGGGTGAGAGCGTGGGGTGTGAGAAAGACACGAGCTTGAAACCTCAGCCTTATTTGGGACGTGGCAGGAGCGTGGGGTGTGTGGGGTGAAGTAAGGGGAGAGGAAGCCCCGGGGGCCCTGGGGTCGGCAGGGCTGGGCCAGGGCAGCTATGCTCTGAGGCAGCGGGGATCTGAGGCCAGGCTGTCAGCAGCGTGTGACGGGGGAAGATTTGCACGTTACCAAGTGCCTTCCAGCCCCGCTGGACATTTTGGGAAAGTGAAATTCAGTTTTCATGTTCCTCTCACAGGCCAGGCTCTCAAGTCCCTTCCAATGCACAGAATCCGATGTTCTTGGACTGGGGTGCTTAAGAGGTAGGGAAACTGAGTCCGGGAGGGGCAAGCACGTGCCCCGATCGCCCAGCGGGGCGCAGCAGAGTGGCCTGCACTGGTCCTGCAGGCCACTGGGCTGTCCCTTCCTCCCCGGGCTCCTGCCCGCCCTGGCCCACCTCCCCGGTCCCAGATAGAGGGTCCTTGGTGCCCCCTGGGGACCTCAGCCTCATGAGCTGTGCTGCCTTGGTTCTCCGAACTCCCAGCCTCCTCCAGGCCTGGCCTGAGACTCCTGCCCCTTGGTGAACCCCCAACCCCCATGGCTTCCTCCCTCTCCTATGTTTGGTGGGTGGGGAAGGAGGCCGGCCTCAATAGGCCTTTGTGAGGCCTTGGGTGCTCGAGCCCTCCTCTCACTCCACCCCCTCACTGCTCCCCTCCTGACCCTTTGCTGCCCTCTGGCCATCACTCAGACATTTTAGATCCTGCGGCTCTGGAAGGAGGCTGGTGAGGCATGGCTTGCTGCAGTGAGAGGAGGAAATGCCAAGCTGGCTGGGCTCAGCATCCCCCTGCTGTGTGACCCTGCTGGAGTCACCTGCCCTCTCTGGGCCCTTTGCCTGCCAGTTCCGGAGTCCTGCCACGGCACACTCTCCTTCGCTGCCTTTCTCACTGGGCTTGGTGCCTAGCTGTTCCTAGACACATAAAGAGGAGGAGCGGAGCTGCCCCTGCCTTGGATGTGGAGGCCGGTGACAGGCAGCTTGTGGTGGTTGGCGTTGAGACGGAGACGACTGAGCGGGGCCCAGGGGCGGTGGTGGGGGTCAGTTCTGGGTTGGGAGGCAGTTCAGGGCCAGGCACTTCTGAGTGGTGTGGGATGACGGGGTGAGACGGTGTGGACTGGGGTGTGTGTGATGGACGGCCCTTTGTAAGTGGGGCTGTAGGTGGTGGCAGGGTGGGATAGCGGGCAGGCCCTGCTCCACAGCATGCGGGATGTAGGGTTGGTGGAGCAGGAAGTCAGGCTCACTTGCCTCAGGCTGGTGGGGTGGGGCCAGCCCAGTGGGGTGACCATTAACTCCCTTGAGGTGGAGCATGGCCCGAGGCAGCCGTGTTTCTATGGAGTCCCATTTCCTGGGTCCTGTGACCTGACTGTTTACAAATGGAGCAAAAAGCCAACTCTCGAAGGCCCAGGGGAAGCCCGTCTTCACTCCCACCCCTCCCCTAGCTCCTTCTCTTGACATTAGTTGTGGCCTCTCTGCTCTTGGGGGGATCTCCTCGGCCAGCCTCCCTGCCTGCCAGCCTCCCTCTTCTTTCTCCCAAAATGGAATGAGGAGGCTGGCTTTTGAGCCAGATGGCCTTGGCCCTACCTTGCAGGAGGTGTGACGTTGAACAAGTCACTTCCCCTCCCCGGGCCTCAGTTACCTCATCTGTGAATGGGGAGAATAGTTCTCGCTGCTCCTGGTTTCTGGAGGTTGAAGTGATTTGAGGTATATCTGTGCTGTTCAACACACAGGGGGCAGATGACAGACTGCCTGCTCTCACCGCCTGCTCCTGCCAGCCTGGTGTTGGGGACCCAGAGCCAGCCCCGCCCGGAAGTCCCATCTCTTGGACTCTCTGGTCCACTTCAGTCCCACCCAGGGCACCTGCCTCGGCCCACACCCTCCTCCGAGGTCCAGTGTTTCTTTGTTTTTTTTTTCCCATTCAGTAAACATCTGCTGGCCTCCCTTAGGGGCCTGGCCAGGGAGATAAGAGGAGATAAGAGACTGGAGGATGCCTGGGACTCGGGGAATCCCAAGGGGATGGGTGGATGGGAGGCTTCCTCCTCTGTCAGGCCCAGGGCCTTAGTACCGCCGCTTCTCATCCCTGCGTACCACTCCACCCCATGTCCCCCCTTGCTGCACTGTGCCTTGTCCCATCTCTGGGGATGAACCTGCAGGTCCTTTGCTGGAACCAAGAAGGGAACAAATAGGGATCCCACAAGCAGACGTCAGTTTTGGAACCTCCCAGAATTCTCGCAAGGTGGCCTGGTGGTCCCGGCCCCATCTGGGGCTCATGCTCGCACCAGCACCTGGAGAAGGCCCCGCTCTTTGGCTGTGCTGAGCATGAGGCCCCTTTATGTCGTGAAGCAGGCAGTTTGCGTCAAGTCCAGCCACCTGGGCCTCTGCCCTGCCCCGCCCAGGAATGATCCCCTCCCTGGCATGTGCTCCGGTGGCCTTGAAGGATGGGAGGATGGGGCAGGGAGGCAAGTCTGTTGCAGAGGGGATGGGGCACAGGCTGTAACCCCTGAGAACACTGCCCTGTTTTCGGTCCCAGGCAGAGGTCCTGCTTCCTTCCTGGGCCTCAGTTTCCCCGTTCTAATCGATTCCAGCTGTGATCTTAGCTTCCAGGAGGGAGGTGACTGGGGTGAAGGTGGATGGATGAGGAGAAGCGGGGAGAGCGGAGGGGCTGAAGGCGCCCTGGATCTGTTGACTAGCTGCCTTCCTGTTTCTGCACCGGGCCTGGAAACCTGAAGTTCTGGTTCAGTGAGGAGATGGTTACGGGCTGTGACCTATGTCTGGTGCAGCTGGCCTGGCAGGCTGGAAGGGGCCGAGAGGTGAGAGGTGACCGCAGGAGCAGGAGGCTGTGCCCCACAGAGACGTACGTTGACCGGAGGAGTGGTCACCCCAGCCCTGTCCTGCAGGCCACTCTGCTGTCCCTTCCTCCCAGGGCTCCTGCCCGCAGCAGAACCTGCCGAGTCCTGTTCCTGACACCGGAGGTGGGCAGAGCCAGACCTGGGCCCTGCCCTGGAGCTCTCAGGCTGGTGAGGGAGACCAAAGGTGAACTTCAGGGAGGGCAGCGTTGGGAGGGAGCACAGCTGGCTGGGGGCCCCGGGGAGGATGGCGTCAGAGGTGGCATCGGTCTCGAGGCTGTGGCTGGATCCCATCTTGGGGGGGAGTTTGGCGTCTCCATTCGCCTCTGGAGCCTCCCTGCCCATCAGCCCTCTCCATGCCTGTTCTGCTGGCGTCACCGCCTCCAGGCAGCCTCCTCTGATCTCTCCCTGGGTTCCTGCTGTCACAGCTGTGCTCACATGGAGGGTTACGCTCAGACTTCTCCTCCTCAAGGGCGCTGCCTGTGGGCTGGGAATTTTCTGACTGGCTCTGTCCTCTGTGCTTAGCCAATGGCCCAGGGAAGGTGGAACGACAAACACTGGTCTTGAGAAGCCGGGGCTGTATGGTGACAAAGGTGAGGGTCTGCGCTGCCCCTGCCCCCTTGATCTCATTGCCATATAGCAAGTCCCCCAAGCTGGGCTAAGGACAGGTGCAGGGGATGGAGAAGGGATGGTAGCTTTGTCACTCATAAGTCCTGGCCCAGCTGGAGGCTCTGGAGCTGACTGTCTGAATTGGAATCTCAGTTCACCTCTTCCTCTGTGGCCCTGTGCAAATGACTTACCCTCTCTGTGCCTTGGTTTCCTCATCTATAAAATGGGGATGCTAACCGTACGTGTCTCACAGGGTTGTTCTGCACAGCTGGGCACACAGCAGGTGCCCAGTCATTGCAAGCTGTGTCTGATTGTTCCATTCAGGGTGTCCCAAGGTGGCCGCTGGACTCCAGGTGTCCCAAGGTGGCCGCTGGACTCCAGGTGTCCCAAGGTGGCCGCTGGACTCCAGGTGTCCCAAGGTGGCCGCTGGACTCCAGGGCCAACCCCAGGTGCCGCCGCCAACCTCAAGTCGTTTCTCTATCTTGAGCTGGCAAACCCGCGCCTCTCCTGGCAGCGGGAACACACCCAGACCACCTCCTCCTCTCCGCCCCCTCCCAGGCTGGCAGATTCGCCCCAGGTCTCTGCTCTATCACAGGGAGTCAGGGCGGTGCCGAGCCTGGAACCACGGACTCCGGAGCCCTGAGCTCAGTCTCTCCCAGGGGCCAGAGGAGTGTCTGGGGCAGGCTGGGGTGGCTGGACCTGCCCACAGGCTGCCCTGGCAGTGCCGCTTAGTGGGGAGGAGAGCTCTGTTCCGGGGGCTAGGCTCTGTCTCATCCATCCACCTGCCTCATGACCCCAGGCGTCCCTGCCCCGTCCTGGGCCTCGGCATCTCCCCTGTGGAATGGGTGGTCCTGTCTCTGTGCAGGGCCCACAAGGGGGAGGGGTGCCTCGGAAGTCACTTCCTCTGATGCCAGGCGGTAGCTGTCTCTTTTCCCATGGTGGGGATGTGGCTGGGGTCCTCCAGGTACGAAGCCCCCCTCCACCCTTGTCCTGCCTGCCCTTCCGGGCCCCAGGGAGGCAGATGCTAAGTCATGGCTCCCTCTGGCTCAGAATTCTGAGCTGGGCCTGGGAGATAAGATGAGGACGGCAGCTGGGTGGGAGGCAAAGCCACTGCTTCCTGAGAGCTCACAGGGTTTCCAGCCTCACTGGGTTTCCATGACCTGGGGCAGTGTTACTCAGACCTGTGGCATTCCACAGTCTGTACTCTGGGGGAGCCTCTTGCAGCTTGGCCCTGGGTCACCCTGAAATCCCATCTGGAGTGCTCATGCCCTCAGGGGAGTTACAGCGCTCAATGGCCCTCCCAAACTCTGGTTTTCCCAGGCAGAGGTGGCAACAGGAGTCCTGAACACCTTAGTGAGACCTGATGGCCCTTTGCCCCGTTTTCCCCTGCCAAGTGCTCTGCCTGCATGTTCTGTGGAGTCCTTACACAGCCCTGCAAGCATAATAATCTACTTCCTTTGCACGGGGAGGAAATGGAGGCTCAGAGAGTTTGAGCCACTGGCCCAAAGTTGCACAGCCGGTAAATGAGGAGCAGGAATTTGAATTGTCTTCCTGACTCTGCTGCCCTCTGCTGGCTGCCTCCGGTAGGACCTCAGTAGCTCTGTTGTGATTGAACTGGTTCAGGAGCACCAGCTGAAGTGGAGGCAGGCCAGTGCTGTGTGGCTGGGGTATGTTGTTCAACCTCTCTGGGCCTCAGTTTCCTCATCTGTGAAATGAGCACAATGCTCACCTCTCAGGACCATGGTGAGGATAGATCACAGTGCCAGCAGGAAGGAAAGCATGTCTCAATGTTTACCTCCCCCAGCCCGTATTGTTGCCCCCCTTGGAGAGCAGTCACTCGCTCTCAGCTCTGTAGAGTGAAGATGCTGATGGGTGAGGAGGAGGGGACTGGGGTGGGCACTCGGAGAGCTCTGGGTGTGTCTGCTCAGCTCTGCTCGGCATTTCTTGCTGTGTGTCCTTGAAAGTCACTGCCTCTCTCTGAACCTTCATTCCTCATCCATAAAATGGAATAAAAATGCCACACTGCTTGGGTGGGGTGAGGGTCAGATGAGACAGCCCGAGGATGTGCCCATATGGGTCCTGGGATGGTTGTCTCCTCGCTTCTCCCTGGCCCTTTGCACTCGTCATGTGCAATTTTGATGTGTTTCTGCCCTGCACCTCACCCCACTTTGTGACTGTGGGCCCCTGAGAGCTGACTGGGATGGCCCTGCAGGGCTGCTGGTGCTGGAGGATGATGGACACTGAGCCCTTGCTGGTCAGGGAGGACCACAGAGGGCAGGAGGAAGGTGGTGGCCCGGGTCCAGCCCCTCGAAGTCCTTCCACAGTATTTGCTCATCATCCAAACTTCGGCAGAAGAGCAGAGTTCTTCAGCCAGGGGAGGGGAGAAGGGCTTCCTGGGCAGCCCTGGGGGAAGCTGGACTTGGAGAAACTGACCCAGGGCCCCAGTCGGCAAGGGGAGGCGTGCGAATCTCCAGCAGACAGTGAGGTCTCCTCTCGGCTTCTCCACAGGACATATGCGAGGACCCCCGCCTCTTTGTGGATGGCATCAGCTCCCACGACCTGCACCAGGGCCAGGTGGGCAACTGCTGGTTTGTGGCGGCCTGCTCGTCCCTCGCTTCCCGCGAGTCACTGTGGCAAAAGGTGAGGCCTGGGTCAGGCAGGGGTGCTGGGGAGACTTAACTCAGCCTGGCGCCCTCCCCATCAGATGGGGGAGGTGCAGCCTGAGTGAGCAGGTGAGACGTTACGACAGCCTGTGTGGGGATGGGGCGGGGTGATGCCAGGGCTCCCCAGTGCTGACTGAGCATCAGAATTGCCTTCCCTGCCCCTGCCAGCCCAGGGGCAGGTGCTGGGAATCTGCAGAGCTCCCAGTTCTGATGCGGCCGCTCTTGACTGTTGGGGGCCCACTGAGCAGAATACGCACCTGTGAAATGTGGAGGCTGCCTAAAGCATGTGCAGTGCGGAGACACCACTAACTGCGGCTCAGGAGACCCCTGCCAGTATCCGCTGTGCGACTTGGCCAGCTCTTGTCCTTCTCTGGGCCTCACTCTTCTCACTCTGAACAGCTGGAGTGATCCAGACAATCCTGTTTCATGATTCATGGTTCCAAGCAGCTGATATTCTGGACCAGAACCACAGGGTTTTAGGTTGGAAAGAATGGGCTCCGGTCCTGACACTTCGCCCTCTCGTGGCAGCATTCGGCGGTGCAGCCCTTAAGTCCAACACTCAGAGCTCCCTCCTTGGGGAAGCAGGGAGGCTGGAGTTGTGGTTTCTAAAGAGTAACTGATGGCTGCATCCTGGGTTCCCACGCCAGCAAATACAAGTCATTGCCCCTTTCTCATCCCTGCCCTTTCTGCTCTTTCTGTAGGGACTAGCGGTAGGGCTTAAGAACACCAGGCATCCGAGTCTTACAGGCTCAGGTGCGAGTCCCAGCCTCGCCGTTTCATAGCTTTGTAATTAGCCTCAGGTTACTCATCCAGAAAGTTGGGATATCAGAGTAGCTCCCTGTCGGGGAGCTGTGAGGGTGGAACAAGGTACTGTGCTTACAGGGCCTTGTGCAGGGCAGCGCTGCAGTGACCAGTGTTGTGATCATTAAGATTCATGGGGCTTCCCTGGTGGCGCAGTGGTTAAGAGTCCGCCTGCCGATGCAGGGGACATGGGTTCGTGCCCCGGTCCGGGAAGATCCCACATGCCACGGAGCGGCTGGGCCCGCGAGCCATGGCCGCTGAGCCTGCGGGTCCGGAGCCTGTGCTCCGCAACGGGAGAGGCCACAACAGTGAGAGGCCCACGTACCGCCTAAAAAAAAAAGATTCATGGAACATGATGGGTGTTCC